>NC_134455.1:333361146-333986146 GCF_047948215.1 Lycorma delicatula | reverse complement strand
GGGATCCTGAAGGTGATGATTTCATTTATCAGATCAAACCAACGGATAATAACACTTCTTACACTAAACGTTCGGTTTTATCAATTATTTCTTCGATCCTTTGGGTCTACTTGCTCCCGCAATCGTTTCCTTTAAGGTGTTCATCCAAAGTTATGGTGCGCTAACCTTCAATAGAATGAAGTTCTTCCTGCCCAACTAGCTGAAATATGGAATTCTCTGTATCCTCAACTCAAATCGTCAAGTGATTTTAGGATTCCTCGATTAGTTAAAATCAGTAGTTTCAGTATGAGTTATCAATTTTATGGATTTTGTGATGCAAGCAGCAGTGCATATGGTGCTTGTCTTTTCATCAGATCTGTTGATAGTAATGAAAACGTTGAAATCCTCCTGCTGTGTTCAAAATCTAGAGTTGCGGCTGTCAAACAAATCTCTTTTCCAAGGCTTGAGTTGAATGCTGCTCTTCTGTTATCTCATTTATCTAATAAGGTAAGTGTATTTTTGGTATAAGATTTGATTCAATTCATTTTTGGTCGGATTCTAAAGTAGTACTTTACTGGTGGTCTTCGCTTCCTAATAGATGGAAGATATTTGTCGCAAATAGAGTTTGCGAAATACAAGAGTTAACTAAAGAATGCTTATGGAAGCACGTTCCTTCAAAAGATAACCCTGCAGATGTCTTGTCACATGGTTGTGTACCAGATGTTTTAACCTCATTACCACTTTGGTGGAATGGTCCGTCGTTTCTGGAACAAAATGAGGATCCCTGGCCATCCAATCAGCCTATCATTTCTACGACTCCGTCAGATTCGCTCAAGGAAGAGAAGAAGCCTAGCAAAATGTTTTCAGCTGCTTTTTAAACAACAGAAACTTTAGAACTTTCAATACCATTTTCTTCGTTTGTACGAACATTAAACATATTTTCATATTGTCGTTTCATTTACAATTTAAAAAATAAAAATAATCGTATATTGTCAGATCTTTCACCGGAAGAAATCAATTTCACGTTGGAAATTCTTATTCGTCAAACTCAAGAATTGTATTTTGTTAAGGAATTAAGCGATTTAAAGAAAAATACGGCTGTATCGAAAAAAAGAAAATTAGTTTCTCTTAACTCATTTTTAGATCAAAATGGTGTTATTCGCGTTGGAGGTCGTTAAAATTTTTCAAATTTGTCGTTAAATTTATTATCGCATGTCGTTATCGATTATCGCATGGAGGATTACAAGTAATTCATTCGTCAGTTAGACAGAAATATTGGATTGTCAATTCTAAAATCATAGTTCGTTCAGTCATATATAAACGTTCATTAATAAAAACAGACTTACTAGGTAGCAGCTTATATAAAAAATATTGAAAGACTTTTGGAAAACATGGTCACACAAAAATTTATATTCCTTGCAGTAGAGGAATAAATGTAAAATTTCTAATAATAACATTTGTGTTGGCAATGTAGTTAGTTATAGTAAAAGAGAGTAATCTCCCTCCACTAATGTGGAAATTGGGAATAATTGTCAAGGTATAACCAGGTGATGATGGATTAGTTAGAGTAGCTGATGTAAAAACTAACAATACAATTATAAAAAGAACTATTAATAGATTAATTATTCTTCCAAAGTCAGATGTTTGTAATAACCTGAGTCATGCCAAATTTAATGAATAAAATTGTTTAATGTTTTGTCCATGTATTTGTTTATTTTTAATTTTCTTTTCTTTTGTAGTTTTTTGCCTTTGGCAATATTTGATTTATATTTAAGGTAGCTTCAATTTCTTATGCACTTTCAAGAAGTATAGTAAGATACATATAGTATAGTACAGTATGGTATAGTATAGTATAGTATAGTAAGATATAGTATTGTAAGAAGTATAGTAAGTAAGATTTTTATGTAATTATTTTTATATATTACTTTTCTTTTTTATATTACCTTTGCATTTTGTAATAATGTATCTTAGAATTATAATTTATTTTAATTATAATTAGTAGGCGGTGTGTTCCGGTCCTAGTTTGAGTCAGCTAGTGCTGCGCTCTAGTATCTAATAGCGCTGGCCTGCGAGTCAGTTTCATACTTTCATTCGAGTGACAAATCCCATCTGGCATGGTCATGTATTTCTTGGTCTAATGTGACTAGGATCCATTCAAGAGAAGAATCCCATCTGGCACGGTCATGCATTCTCTTAGTCTAATGTGACTTTTTTGTGTAGTATTTTAAGTGTGTAATGTGACAAAATTAAATTCAACTATTCTAGAAGAACATGGTTTCATCATTTCATCCAAATACCAATACAGTCCATACTAACTCTAAAGACTTAACACTGTTTTATCGTTTTTGGTACTGATTTTGTACTTAGGCCATTTTCCATCTAAATATCTGTGTCTTACCTCGAATCTGTGCTGGGTAGTTCATTGCTATTTCAGCTGGTCTGGAGCTGGTAACATTGCTCTGGTTTTTTCCAGTAGAGATAACCTTCTGGTTTTCTTCTCCTGCAGTACCACTAAAAGGACCATCATTTCTTGAGGTTTGATCTGCTAAAGCCTAAATTTCTTATTGTATATTTTCATCTTTCCCAATTGGTTTATAACTTTTTCCCCATTGGGTAGGTTGTGAGGTCAAACCTTTTTTTGATCCTCTTTCAGGTCAGGGAAGTGATTTCTTTTTTCTGCTGGCATTTGGCCAAAAACTATGTTTTTTGATTTTTCAGTTTTTGTTTCCCCCCTCCCCAGACACTATAATTACTTACACCACATAAAGATTTTATACCTGATGTCTACTCTGTAGTTAATTTTTAATTTTAGTTATTCTTAGATTACGTCTTTGGCTTCTTTATGAAACTTCAATATGTTTTAAGTGTCCGGAATGTAATAAGGGCTTTTACGGAAAGCAGAATCGGCTATACCTTGCGAAAACTGTGATGAAATGTTTCATGCATCTTGCATAGGTGTCAGGAATGAAGAGCTTGAATTCTTCTTCAGTGAAGATGGCAAGACGAACTACATGGGTGCAAATTGCAAAAAGAAGCCCAAAGATGATGGAATCCCTATATCAGGAAAAGAACTGTTATTAAAGAGATTGAAATGAAGAAAGTAGTTTATCCATTTTGATGAAGTGTAATTTCAATGACATTTTACCAATGCTTGTTGGCTTAAAAGAAGAGTTAAATAGGAAAGTAACGAATTTGACAACATTGTTGTCTGTTTGACAGTATAATCAAAGTTGAATAAGGAGAATAGTAGTTTGAAGATAAAGTGACTCAGCTGATGAATAGTAAATCAGCCATGATAAGTAATGAAGAAATTGGGTCTATGGTAGGTATTAATTGACAAGACAGGAAATGGAAGGCTAAGAGGAAAGAAAGACTTGAATTACCAGAAACAATATCTGGCTGCAGACATTTCTTCAGTATCGCTTGGTAATACTTCAGAGATTCATATTCCCAAGCTGGAGGGATTTTTTGCATTGGTATTTGGAACCGCATACAATGTAATACCTGTAACAGAGACAACATTTAATGAGAATTTGCTTACATCTGACTATTTTCCAAGTGGATGTAGTATATACTGTACATGATGCAGACAGGGATTTTGTGAGAACCAATAAAAAAACATAAGTGGTGGGCTTCGCAGGCAATTAGGATGTCGGTTTAGAGTTTCAGAAGGAAGAACTTCTTAGAACTTACTGCAGAATGTTTATGAGTGGAAATTAAAGCTAAGGAAGACTCTCATTTTTTAATTGAAAATTACTAAATCAGCCCAGATATCCATCCTGATATATTATTAAAATATTTTGATTTTCTGGAAGAAGCAATAGCTAACTCAATTATGGGTGATTTTAATTGGCAAATGGAAATCTGCTGAAGTACTGTACATCCTAATGCACCAAGCACACCTTACTACATTCAGTAAAAAAGTGGCAGTAATGTTTGATTTTATGGATAATCTGAACCTGTGCCAGTACAATGACTGTGAACCAAGAAGAGGGAAATCAATTCTTGACCTTCACCTTTTAAATTCAGATATCTTTGTGGATCTTGAAGACTGACTGGTAGCTATTATCATGCTCCCCATGATGCTCTGGTGATTATTGTACAATTTGAAGAAGTAGTAATTGACCATGCAAGAGAAATGTTGGATTATAAAAGAGTAGACTATTATGGGGGTTATATCAGATCATGAAGCATCTTGACTGGGCTGTGGTTTATAATGCTTCTTCTGTAAATGAGGCTGCAGACATTTTTTCTGTATCACTTGATAATGCGTTAGAGATTCATATTCCCAAGAGAAAGGTTTGACCAGGTGAATATCCTTCCTGCTTTCTGTAGAACTGATTAAATGCCTGAAGAAGAAAAAGAAAGCACATATGAAATGCAAGAGAAAAGCTTGGGAAAATGTTATGCGATTTTCGTGGAGTTGAGGAAGTAACTTAAGAGGTTGCTAAATACTGATCTTCAGAAGTGTGCTGATGAAGTAGAAAATAAAATTTGTATGAAGCCATCTAATATATTTAAATATGTCAACTTCTTTTTGAAAGAAGTAAGATGTGTCCGAAATTAAAAACAGACCATGAAATAATAACCAACAAGAAGAAAATAAGTTATGAATTTGAAGGATATTTTCAGTCAGTTTACCAAGCTGAAATATTGGATACTAACTCTGAGCATGACGGAATGCAGTGGGATATTGATTTACCAAGAGTCATTGTAATTGATGTGATTAAGGTAACTGGCAATTTGAGATTGCTTGCAGCTGCTGGTAATGATAATATTCTGCCTTATATAATTAAAGTTTTATGTAAGATAATAGCACCTGTTCCTTACACATATTTACAATAAGAGTCTAGAGAATGGAATTGATCCGGAAAGCTGGAAATTAGCAATAGCTTTTCCTGTCCTGAAGAAACGTGATTTGCAGTGTTAATAATTATCAACCAGTACCTATTCTGTGCATTACATCTAAAATACTTGAGAAGATCCACAGACATTTGTGTGACAAACTCAGTGGTACCATTAATAACAGGCAACATGGATTTATGGATAAAAAGGTCTACTACAACTAATTTGAATCAGTTGTTATCATTTTTTGCCCATGAACTTAAGAACAAAAACAGGTAGACACAGTTTCTGTAAGGCCTTTGATTCAGTTCTGCATAAGATATTGCTGGTTTTGGAATTCCTGGTAAAATGGATAAGAACTTACTTGTAAAGGAGAACATTTAGAATCAAGATGACTGGAGAGTTATTTGATGAATAAAATTCTATCTCTGGAGTGTCGCAAATCCAATTTAGGACCACTGTTTTTTATTTTATTTATCACTGATGTAACTATGAGTATTAAGAATAATATTCTTTTGTTTTCTGATGACATTAAGATTTATGGTTGTGTGAATAATACTGCAGACAAAAATAAATTACAGGAAAATATAGATTGAGTACACAAATGTTAATTGACAACAAGATGCCCTTAAACTTTGATGAAACAGTTGTAATGACATACTGATTGTTAAATATGGGTACTGGATTGCTAGTGAAAATACTAGAAGAACCATATAAGCAATCTGGATGTGCTTTTTGATACCAAATTGTTATTCACTGGCTATGTTGATAATATTGTCTATAAAGCCAGAAGAAATTTATAACTCCTTTGGATGGTAAGACAATTTTCCATAACAGATGATGATATTTGTGTAAGTCCATTGTCAGACCTGTGCTGGAGTATTACTTCACAGTGTGGAATTACAATAGTGACTACACTACAAACAAGATAGAAATAGTCCAGATGCTTGCTCTTAGCACTGCACCATCAAGGTTTGTATGAAAGGAGTCCATCGTATAAACAAAATTGTCAAACATTGGACATCTTCACTTACAAAACAGAAGGATTTCATATAACATAATGTTTACATACAAAATGTTTAACGATTATGTCAATGTTGATATTTCGAAGATTGGAATTCAAATTCCCAATGTAAATGTAAGAAGAAGGGACTTCTTTGTCTACAAAGATACAGGAAGGCAGAGTCCACTTGAGAAATGTGTCCAAGATTTTAAAAATAGATGTAAACAGAGTGACGTGGATTTTTTAATTCAAGACTTACTGAGTTCAAGAGGAGGCTGCTTGATGAAATTGTAAAAAGAAATTGCACAAAATAATTTATTTTTCATTATTTTTGTGTCTTTGAGGTTAGTAGTCTTTTTCTACTAGTTCGGTGTTTTTATAGAGTAGTTTATTTCTGTAATAGTTTTGTTGCTAATATCTCTTTCCCAATAGGTCAAGTGTAGTACTTTAAGGTTTTCAACTGTCCTACTGCACTTGCTTCTACATTAGTTACGTCACTCCACTTCTCTGTTTAGAGAAGAAACTCTTTCTTGGAGGTCGGGGAGACTATAATGGTTGATGTGGGGACCATCAAATTAAAGAAAAAAAAATGTAATATATTCTAATCTTTTGGTAAAAATGCTATTTCATTACACAAATGCAATTTCATTTGAGTTGATAAAACTCATTTGGACATCATGTTGGACTTAGGATTTACTTTTATACACCAAACATTAAAATGTATTAATTGTGCCATGTGAATATTGGTTTATTAATAAACGCTACAGAGGGTTTAGCCACATTGAATGTACAAATATAGTGTATATCTTTTTGATACAAGTCAGGTGAAGTCTTTATTATATTACCTGTAGAGATGTAACAAAAAATTCAAAAGTGATTTGTTTAAGTACTTGGATTTAAAGGCCTATGGTATGTTCAAATGGGATATCTGATAATTAGATTTACTGAATATGTCCTGAAGTATGCATCTTGTTGTTCAGTGAGCAATTACTTCATTCATTTACCTGAAAAGATTTGTTTGTGACCACCCTAATATTCTTTGTGTGTTAAATGTTGCTTGTTTTTACAATAAGTTCAAGCTATTATTTTGGTCAGGTATTCCAGAAAGCATTAATTATTCATTTAATTTACTTGTGTAGTTAGTCTCACTTTTAATAAATTTTTCTTCTGGACTCTGAAAACAGGTTTCTAACATATTTTTTTTCATAACATATAATTTTTCATGGTGTGATCTAACTGCATAAACACAAAAAGGTGCTCTTAATCCATTTTGGTCTCTAATGTTACAAATGGTGTAGTGGTTAAATTTATAGATCTTGATCTGGTGAAAGTGTGCAGCAAGGCAGTTGTGCTCTGTGTTATGGCAGTTGTGCCATTAGCCATTTTTAAATTGCAATGCTTTCGTTGTTTGTAGGAAGATGAAATGTTGGCATCTTGTACTTTGTTTTTTTATCAATCTTCTAACAGTACTGAATGTGAATGGTGTTTGTTAAGCTTATAGTATAGTACCTGAGGATATAATGGGGAAAATAGTTTTTTCACTTATTTTTGAAATTGATCAATCTGAAAATTCTCAAGCATTTACTCAAAATGTATATTTCATTTGATTAAAAAATAATTGCTTCTTTTCTGTTTCAGATGTATTGATGAGATTTTTCACAACCTAATGGAGACCATTTCTGGTCAAAATGATTCCATCTGATTTGGAACATTTTTTTTTTGGGAATTGTTTTAATAGAATTAGCAAGTTAAATAGGAGTCTTCAGGGACATCAGATTGAGAATTTCTTTGCTCATTTAGTCTGGAGAATATTTTTACCTCAATTAAAAAAAAAAATAGCAATATTTGTGTTCAGTGTAATCAGTAAATGGCCTGTATAAATTGAAGATAAAATACTGGACTTGTTTTTACACCTCCATAATTAACCATAAGCATTGCTTTGTGTGGTTTCTAAATGGTGATAATAGATTTTAGTCTTTCATTGACTTTGTTTATTATTTTTATTACATGATTTTTCCCAGGTAGTCTACAGTCCATGTATAACTTCCATACTTATGCACCCACTTTTTAATAAAATGAAGTAGATATAATCAGTTCATGACTGGTAGAGTCATTTTTAATTATTGTGTTAATTTTTATGTTGAAAATATGATTTTTGAGATATACTGAGAAGTATTGGTAAATACTTTTGGAGGAATAATTATATGCTAATAAACCCACTCCATAAAAAATGTAAGACCACATTCAGTTTTTTCTTTGGTTAAATGTTGTTTGGCACTGGTTTAAGCTGAAGTCTGTATGACTTCATATCTTTGGCAAAAAATCTGTATACTTTGGTAAAAATTCCTATCTTCTTTTCCAGCATGTCCAGAGAATGTATTCCAATTATAGTGTACTCACTATAGGCCCTGTTAAGAACTTCAGTACTGGTTGTAGTCAAATTTATGCCACAAACAAGTTGGGATCTCAACATGGAAAAATATGGGCACATATGAAATTGTCATTTTTATCTTCCATCTGTTGGTAAATAAATTTTTAAAGTAGTGTAAGATACAAATATGTAGAAAACAGTAATTACTATAAAATTGTATAATATAAATTGAGTTTATATATCCACAACAAAAGGTAAATCAGACTGAAAAAAGGAGTGAGATATGGTATGCTGTTAATAATTTCAGTTTTATGTGACACCAGAGTTGTGTCTAATGTTTGTCAACAGCATGTAATAAATGGCCATCCTATATTTTTTCAGCTGCAATAATAGTATCTTAAGTGAAAATTAAGATTTGCATAGAATCATATGCTTATGGATGAGTGACGTAGTTATGTTAAAAAGGCAAGAATAAAGACAGGATCATAGATGTCTGGGTCCTTATCTGTTTTGAAGACTGTATGACTGCTATTCAGTATCATGGGTACTACACCCTGACAGGCAAATGTGTACTTATCAGTCCTGGAAATCAGATTTACACAAAGTTATAGATTAAAGCTTTCTTGTTAAACAAACATTCATGTTTGGTGTAAATGCTTATTAAAACAGTTTATTTTATACTTTTCCTGTTGTAAACTGTTTCTAATTTTTGTAGTTGTTTTTGTTTTTTTTTTTTCAGTTTTCCTCTACTTAGTACTGTAGACTTGCACGCAGGCAAAATAATTGGTTAAAGTGAATAAAATAGTTAATTTATAATTTATTATTTTTGTTTAAATTATGACAACAAAATAGAATATAAAAAAATATTTATGAGGCAAATCTTTTATTCTTTGTGAATCGTGGTCAGCACAAGCTTCAACTCTCCCGCTAAATCTGATGCCATGCGTCGTCTGCTTCCAAGAGGTGTTTTAGTTATCAATATCATTACGGAAAGTAAAGTGATGTGAGTTATTTCATTAATGTTACAGAATCTGCTGTTACTGGAGTGTGATTTAAGTTGTTTTATACTCTTTACTTCGCTTACAAACGTAATAATCGTCAAGAAATTAGCATTTATAAGGTCAAAGTTTAATTGTTCCGTTTCGTGAGGAGTCAGGATTTTAAAAGCTGCTATTGACGTCAATAGAAGTGGGCGTGGCTAACCAAGCACGTCGATGTAGCTTGTTTTCAATGGAGATGTTCTGTGTTTTTTCGAAAATGGGTATTTTTCAAATTACATAACCCAAAAATTTTAGTGCCACGGTTAAAAGATAATTCAATTAACCGTATTACCTAATACAATCTGCATTTTACTTATCTACAAGAATGGCTCAAGAAAAAATTACACAAGTCCTGCTCGTCACCGCTAACGTTGGGTCAATTTTTGAAGATGTAAGTAGTATTCAGTGTTTCAACCGTTATTATAAAACTATAAACAGAAGTTAGAAATTTTGGTTTGGATCAATGAAAATGGTATTAATCCTTAATTTTTCTTTTTAATTAAACGTGAATATGTCTTTTTATTTTCCCTAACCTTAATGTGTTGATAAGATATATAAACATTTAATGTTTTAACTACAAACAACATTGATTTGCAATGACAGATTAGCTCAACATTAAAGGTTGCATGAGCTATATATTAAATTGTCGGAATTTTTATTATTATAAATCCATTACTAAGAAGGCAAAAATTAAATTAAAAGATTTTGTATGTATTCTCATGCTCGCGCACATGTATATGTGTACGCGTGTTATGAGTATCGACATTCTTAAATGAAATTCCTCTTTTAGGGAGTATTTATTTATTTATTGTCGCCGCCCTTTTGATGATCACGTTTAATTTATCATGTTTACGGAAGTGACCCCTTCAGATTTTATTTTCCGAAGTAATTATTTACAAATTTTCTGAAGAAAGAGAAGAAAAGTCTGATCATGTTTCAGTCATACAGCCATCAACTATTCGAACTGTTTTTATTCTTAAGTTAAAATTCTGATTACACAGGATGAGTGGAAATTATACATGCATATGAGAACATTTGGTTGGAGTATTAAAAATTGTAGTACTAAATTTTATATTAAGCTTACTTTTTATGATCATTTGTTTACTGATGTGATGCTGATTTTAAATTATTTTATTTTTATGTTAATTTAATTTTAAATATTTTTTCCTTTTAATAATTATAGCAAACCCGTTTTTGTTATAAAATTTATCAAAAGTGTTTGCTACTTTTGTGCAACAGCCCCATATATATATATATATATATATATATATATATATATATATATATATATATATATAGATAGACAGAGAGAGAGAGAATATTTACTGTTCAGACAATTATATATACCCTATATTCTCAATCTATTGCATTTGTTAAATTTTATGTATAATAGTTGTCCCTTGATTTACCCTGATTTACCCTAACCTCCCATTGATTTGCATTATAAAATTCCTTTAGTGTTGAGAGAAAAATTATCGATTCAAACTGGTTAAGAAGTTTATGATATTTTACTATCAAATAAAGTTTTATCTGATATATTTGTACAACTATAGTCTTTTTTAACTTGTTCAACATTATTCCACTGATAAGATGCTCTCGCTTTACAATATATGAATACATTTTTCTGTCCTGTAGTATGCTAAGGAGAGCTCAGTGTTATTTTTTTATAGGTTTATGTATGTATAACCCACCGGGTTGGTCTATTGGTGAACGTGTCTTCGCAAATCAGCTGATTTCGAAGTCGAGAGTTCCAACATTCAAATCCTAGTAAAGGTAGTTAGTTACTTTTATATGGATTTGAATATTAGATTGTGGATACCGGTGTTCTTTGGTGGTTGGGTTTCAATTAATCACACATCTCAGAAATGGTCGACCTGAGACTGTACAAGACTATACTTCATTTACACTCATACATATCCTCTGAATTAATACCTGACGGTAATTCCTGGAGGCCAAACAGGAAAATAAAAGCTTTATAAATGTAGGTGAGATAATTTGTACTTTTCAAGAACCTGAACTTTTGATCTGATTTTCTTAAATTTGCTATCAAAACATTTATATGAGAATGATGATTACTGGGTATTATAACTGTGAGTCTTGCTGAAGTAAAGTATTTTTAATTATAAAAATTAATATCTTTATGATCAGTGAACTCGGATTTTAATTCTGGAATTCTTTTAAAACAAAAAAAAAACACATTTACTTGCAACAGCCATTATTAATGATAGTTGTTGTTGTTGCATTGCTGTTACAAGATAACAGTCACTGTTATCTTTTATTAATAATTCTCGCAACCTTGGATAAACCTTTTACTTTTCAAATTAATTTATGTTAGGTAATTTATAACATAGTTATTTTTAAAAACACACATGTATTTCAATTAATGTTTATTGTAAACAAAATTATTTTCAGTTGAACTAATTTGGCTTTACAAAATTTGGCCTTAAGTAATTTTCAAATGAAACATGAATTTCAAGTGCTTGAAATTATATTCCCAGAAAATATATCATTGGTGTGATCCAGTTTCTTCTTTACTGGTTGTAAATAGTTTTATTTTTAAAAATTCTGTTGTTGAACTGATAAAAAACCGTCTTGGTTTGTGGTTAGATCATATGATTTAATACCATTCAGCTATTGATTTAGTGACATTTACATGCTTTAATAAAATGCCTACATATTTAAAAAATTTAATTTTTATTTTTTATATCTTAATACATATATCCATTTTATATAAAGTTGTTTTCTAATTGTTATGTACAATATGCTTGATTCTATGGGTGAATGTGTTGGTCAATTTTTTACTTGTAGTATTTAGTGCAGTTCTGTGTTTGATTTGTGCTGCTAGTTTTTGTGTGTTTATTGTTATATGCTTTGTTTAATATGTTATGTGGTCTTTTGTATTTTTTTGTGATTTATTGATGCTATTTTATAATATGTTTATTAATGCAGCAGCATTTGGTGTGCGAAAGAATGAAAGTATAGAATTATTGTTACTTTTATCTTTCATTTTGTTAGTATGTTTTTATGTGATTATATATAAGTGGTTCTCAGGTTTATGAATGGAATGATTTTGTTTAGGACATATAGCAACAAAACTTACATAATTCTAACATACATCAACATGAAAAATTGTCTCAAAAATTTACAAAACTTTCAGGAAAGAAGGTTACTTCCCTTCCTTGCGTTATCTTTTATCTACCGAAATAAAGTGTACTTTTATTTGTCTGCTGAAGTTCAAACTAATCTCATTCATCAAGTATTCAAAAAATCTGATCTTCTCTTGAAATGTGATGTGAATGCAAAATAGGACAGATTAATTTGATTATCGAATTGGGCAAACACCAAGATATTTGTTTTTTTTTGTGGGCGAAAAACGCCTGGGCGTTATCATCGCCCGGTAGTTATTATTAAAAGGGTAAAATAACTCCAAAATAATAAACCATAAAAGGTGTAAACGTAATATTAATCATATAATAAAAATGTACTAAAACAATATTTGTTGGGGCTCCATCAGAGGCCTTCCAACAGGCAAATCACAATTGGCCAGTAAGAACGTATTTTCACTTTACACCAGAGATGTAGGATATTTTTTAAAAATATGTATGTACAAAACTATTTTAAAGAAATATATATATATTTCTTTATTCCATAGTAGCTCAAGAATTATTGCCCCAGTTGTAAGTAAAAGTAAGTTATAATAAAACATTTTGAATACACAGGGTTCTATCATGACAATGATATTCATGCACAATTTAAAAAAAGTAAGATACAAAATATAAGGTATTAACCCTGCTCTTGTTCCTATTTATGACAATGAGCAATGTTATTTAATAGTCATGAAACCTCTATAGCTAGTTTAGTTTAGCTCTATTGCTATTTTAGAGAAGCTCATGATTAGAAATTGTATGACTTCTTCCTTCTTCATTTGTTATAAATACTTTATTTACATTTTCTGTAAACATGTTGATAAAATTATTGCATGCATTATTTCTCATGTACTACTACTCTGCCGTACACTAGATAACAATAAACCCAGATAACTGGAAACAATTTTGCAGGTTTTTTTTATAATTTGTTCAAAATTATATTTGTAATAATATATATTTGATTATGCTGTTGTAAATAGCTAAAGTGCTATAGTTCGCTATATGTTGTTAATGTAAATAATTTATATTTAATAAATTAAATAGTGTTTTCAATTAATGAAATTTTATAAAGCACTATATTTTATCATAATATGCTGATTCTGATTCATAATTCAGAAATTTTCATTTACGACTGTTTAATAATAATGATTCATTTAAAGTTGGATCATTAACTGTGTCGATCATTAGTTAGTTGATCATTAACTATATTTTTCTGTTAGAAAAACTTTTTTATGGTTTTTCTTTGATACTTTGTTCACATTAACCCTCAAACTCAACCCATACTATGGCACAGTAGAATTTCTGATAAGAAATCCAAGTCTTTCCAGGAAAACAGCATGTAACACCTTAATCATCCTGAGGAAAGAAAACAATTAAAATAATCTTTTAACCTTAACTACTGTGTTAATGAGAGACTTATTAATTATTTTAAACAATATCTGTTAAATATTAATCAGTAAGGTGAGAGTAAGATATTTTATCTTACTCACATGGGGTACATCTGTCATTATATGGTAATACACATTTGGCATTAGTGCTCTCAATGTTCCTAGAGTGATTGTGAAACTGCTGACAAAAGATAAGTAACAGAGTATCAGATTCCTGCATATGGAACCTGAAAATCAGTTAACTCGGTAGTCATATAGACATGTCTATGTATAATATAAATAAAGAGGACCTCACCCACTCTCCTGTGCATGCAGTAGTTTGAGCCTTGGACAGATTGAATGCAGAATATTAATTCTCCTTTCACAACAAAAACTCTCAAAGCTAGGATCCCAAGAAATTTCTTTCAAATATCCTCAATTTCATTTTTGTAACATATTGGTAGTTTCATACAACTGAACAGTATTTTAGAATAGGTTTAACCACAGTTGAGTTTAGCCACGCCAGTGATTTTGAAGTCAACCCACCGGGTTGGTCTAGTGGTGAACGCGTCTTCCCAAATCAGCTGATTTGGAAGCCGAGAGTTCCAGCGTTCAAGTGCTAGTAAAGCCAGTTATTTTTACATGGATTTGAATGCTAGATCGTGGATACCGGTGTTCTTTGGTGGTTGGGTTTTCAATTAACCACACATCTCAGGATTGGTCGAACTGAGAATGTACAAGACTACACTCATACATTTCATCCTCATTCATCCTCTGAAGTATTATCTAAACGGTAGTTACCAGAGGCTAAACAGGATAAAGAAGAAGAAGAAGAAGAAGTGATTTTGAAGTCTGGAAACCTTGAGTTAACCAAATTATTAATTCTAGATTTTCGCTTGGAACAAGATACCATTATTTAAGTTATTATTTTATTATTCAGGTAACCTGTCTATTACCTGAATAATAGCTTACTTTAAAAAAAAAAACCCTAATCATTAACTTTACTCTTATACATATTTTATGGACATGTGTTGGTGTGAGAAAAAACATTTTTTTTATGTGAAAATGTATCCATGTATTACTTGGATGAATTTTAAAAAAGGCGTTCAAATTGTCTCAGGATCTTCAAGGTATTGGCATTTTTTATGCTTCATGGTTGTAACTTGCATTGTAAACAGAGATATAAAAGTGAAATAAAAAATAAATTTGGTAGACTCTAAAAGTGTTAGAGTAGAAACATGAAGTCTTATCAGTGAAGTCTGATCAAAACATTTTCTATATTAGAGGTAACAGTCTTCCATTTAAATAGAGATCCATTTTCAAGCCCTGCAAATTAGTATAAAAAAATAATATCGGGGACTGTCAAATGCCTTTCCTGAAGTCAAAATATTCTTACCACTTATTTATTTCAATTTAAGTAACGAAGAAAAACAAAAAATTTTAACCAAATTTGTATTAGTTGACCAACTATTGATAAATACACTCTGGAAAGAAACAGTTAATATTAAAAGTTTTTTTTTTTAATGCTCGTCAGGACAGTAAGAACAGAAATAGGTTGTGTGCATATCATTCCTCACATTTGTTTAGGATAGGAAAAGCCAACTCTTCCATTATTTGAAAATTCACTTTTTTCAAACTTATCAGAAACATTTACTGGAATAGTTGCATATAATTCTCCATTTCTTTAACCATAAAAGTAGGATGTCATCTAACCCCATCACAGGTCTTTATCAAAGTGACTTAATTCCAATCTTCACCATCTTTCCCATGATATATGAAACACCAAACAATAAGTCACTAGATTTAAAATCATCAACAGGAATCGCAGATCTGTAGATAAAGCTAAAGTAATAACCAAAGCATTCACAAGTCTTTTCTCATTGTTGATTAGCTCAACATGAATATTGATGGCAGTGAACAGATGTCGTAGTACTTTTTGATTTTTTTTTTTTCTTACATTCTTAAGTTCATCAAACATTTTAATCTGATAGAGTTAACAGATTTTCCTTACAGTTAGTGCACCATAAAATACAGGCCGATTATTTACACCAGTATAACTTTTGTGGCCATTTAATTAAACAGTAATTCATAGATTCTCATTGATAATGATAAAAATAATAATGTTAATGAGTGAAGTTTAAAACTGTTGCTGTTCAAAATGTATGATAATCATCTGATTAATTTGCCTGTTTAACTGTCTCAACTTTTAAATTAATGTTTATTCAGTTCAGTTATTATATAAAAAATGATAATTAACAATCTTCAATGTCTGTGTAATGGTTGATATAGGTGTGAGTTCATAAATAATAAAAATATAAGTTAATATTATATGATATCTTTTAATGAATTTTAAGTTAACTGTTCTATCAATATTAATATCATTAAAAATTGATCCAACCAAAGTAATTAAGTTTGACCTAATTGAATTTGATTTAATTTAATCATTTAAATTAGATTGTATGTCAATCACCCTATTATCAAATGATATGCCAAACTTGCAATCTGATATTCACACTTAGGGCTGTTCAGACAGCCAAATCCTTACATATGATTTTAATCCATATTTTGAGATTATATTTTTAATTTAATTTAAGTATTCTTAGCTGTTACATTCATATAATTATGTTTGTATAAATTATTATTTTATTATTTCATACAATGCTGTTTTCTTATACTGAAAAATTATTTGTAGAGTATTGGAATGTAATAGAATTAGGATGTTTCTCCACTCCTGATGAATAATATATCATAAGATACTCCTGAAAAAGAGAAAATATTTGGTTTTATTTTAAAAACTTGTAAAGAATGATAGAAATTAACTATTAATACAATATCAGACTTGAAGTAATTTAATTATTTACCACTTAACATTTTGCAAGTTGCACTAGGAAAACATTCAGTTTGAAAATATTACATTGTAGGAGCCCACCTTAATAATTAGCAGTTCATGTAACTATATTATTTTTGAAATTAAAAGAATCTGTAACATTTGTGAAGTAGACTTCAGTTTATCACTGCATAACATGCTCCACATGAGTATGAAAAGACATTAAATGCAGACCTTTGAAGTGTTATATTAAAATTTATATATATATATATATATATATATGTGTGTATGTGTGTGTGTGTGTGTGTGTGTAATTACATTCATAATTTATGTAGTTTAATATTAGTTATGTATAGATTATGTAGTTTAAGTCCCACATTGGTGTTATAAATTCAAAATTTTTATCTTGTACATTGTGAAAATGTTCCCATTTACAAATCTACTTGATACAACTTCAGAAAACTTACACAAAAAAACATTGCACGGGCTTCATAAATAAACCAAGAAACTTCAACATAACATCATTCAATAGCAAATATTCTGGTATCAAAACTTTTTTCACCTTTCATAAAAGATTAATAATGAGCTCCTGAGACTAAAAATTTGGAATTGAAATAAAGTTAACATTTTTATCTTGAACTGTATATTCATGTGGCCTATTTAAAAAAAAAGTTGAATTACTACTGACGGGTCTTATGTGTAGATGGACCTATCCTTTATTCTTGTATTTTTCAGTGCAATTAATTTAAAAGACTGATGGATTGTAGAGAATAGAAAATGGATATCTTATTGATTGTTATGTTATGCAACTAAAAAGATTAACAGCTTTTTTTTCAGGCTGTTTTAAAAAAGAAATCTTTTTAAATTTATACATATGAGAGTATGTAAAACAAGTTTTTGTTTTTACATTTTTTTAAATATAGAGCTTTTTATTGGCATTAATGCTTAAAAATACGAGTTATTTTTAAAGTAATAATTTACACTAAAATTAAGTAGTTTTAATTACACATTATCTTAATCACTTAATTTATAGTTAACATTACCATAATCGTAACTTATCTACAACTTGTATGTATCGTTCTGTAAATGTTGTAAATTTAACTGCTTTGACTTCATAATTTAATTAAGTTTATACTGTCATTTATAAATATAGGTAAAAATTTAAGCTTTCTTAGTTATGAAAAGAATTTGCTATCATATAATTTGTTCAAAATAAAGGTGATAATAAAGAATTTTATTAATTGATGAATTATTGTATGAAAATGGCTACTTGAATTTGAAGGGAACAACTAATTTTATTTATGTGTTGTAAATAATATCTCAATTGATCACTGTTATTTATTAATTTTACTGGTATATTCTGTTTTGTTGTGAAGAACTATTGATTTGATTTTGTTAAGTTTAAATAAACTTTTGTAACTACTATGTTGCTCAATTAAATTTTTTTCATGGCATATTTGTCTGTAGATGTAAATTTGACACTTATTTTAATAGAATTATCTATCTGGCAATGAATTTGGCTGAAATTTAATTGACTATTACAATATGATGGATGTATTTTAATTTTCTTAAATCAATTTTTTCTGGCTTATACATCAATTTCTCTAGTGCATCATTAGATTTTGTAAAGCAGCCTCTGTTGTCATTGAAGAGGCAGTCAAGACTACAGTCTGATGACATTATGAACACAAAATTAATGAAGTCTGATAAAAAATGTGTGTAAATATTTTAATTGTTTATAATCTCGGGTTTTATTTATGTTTTTATGGTCATAAAATGCTTTTAACTAATTTTTATTTATTTCTTAATTTCTATTTTTGTTTTATAAAATTGTTAATTGAAATTATATTGTATGACAATACAGTATAATTAAATGTAGTGCGGTAGTTATACGTGGGGTTTTTGTTGTGAATACATTTATCATTGCGTGATAGGTTTTTTCATTAATTCATTTGTTTACACAGTTGTATGTAATGGATATTCTAGGTTTTTATAATCAGGTCCGGGTTTTGTCAGCATTACACATATCACAATCTGTTCTAATTTTGATTACTTTTTATTTATTGACTTCTTAGAGCACCTTATAAATCTACTATGAGAATCACATTGCAAACATAACATTTCTTAAAACTACTAATTCCAAAAAATATTTTGAGAGTATTGCTCTTTATTTTTTGTGAATGGAAAAACTTATTTTTTTAACTTTCTCTCTTCCCATAATTTCATGGTGTTATTTATTTAGTAGCTTGTTTAATATAAATCGCTTTTTTATAATTTCCATACAATGTGTGACAACAGTTATGATGATAAAACTTATTTATACATTGTTGTTATTATTTTTTTTTTGTTTCTTTATTTTCAGATTTTTTTAAATTATTTCTAAGTGAAAAACTACATCTCTACTTTTTATATTTGCATAATGGTTTGAAATTAATTTTACTAAAAGTCAGCTATAACTGATTTATCTTCTTAGGGGTAATTGACCATATAAAGTTATTCTTGTTGTTGCATTGTTGCTTGATCCTTTACAAAAAAAAAATTCTTGCTGTATTTATTACCTTTCATGTTAGAAGTTTAAATTAATTATTATTTTTTGTATATCAGCTGTATTTTTTACACAATGTTTTTTTTTTAAATTCAAAGGATTTATGGAATTATAATTAGCTCATCTTCAGTTTGTCCTGTTAACATGGGGTTAAAAGCAATTATTATTTTTTTTTTTTAAGAGAAGGCTATAAGAATGGTTGTGTGAAATCTTTACCTAAACCAAGGTGTTGGGGTGAAATTTGAACAAAAGAAATTGAGACTTTTTCCTCCAAAAATATTTTCATGCATTTCTTTTAAACAATTATACTCAAATATTTGTACTTTCATATCAAAATTTTCTCATAAAAAATTTTAAAGCATATCAAGTCATGCTCCTCATTCCTTAAAAAAATTTACATTTTGTAACAATCTCCCACCATAGCTCATGGTCCTCTGCCATTCAAATCAATCTGCCTAACCTTTGTCCAGTCGCCTCTTCAGTTTGGTTCAACCATTTTTTCAGCAATCTTCTGTGTGTGACCTACTGCCCTCGATTTTTTCCTGTATGATTACCTTCTCAAGATTTTTGCCAGGCCTACAGTCTGTATGGCCAAAAAAGCCGAGTATGTGCTGGAAGCATATTGCAGATAACCTCTGTATACCCAGCTCATTTATGAGTTGTTTGCCCTCTTTTTTGCCCATGTAATACAGAACATTCTTCTATAGACACTCATTTCAAATGCATCAATTCTTCTCCAGTCTTCCACCTTGATGTCTAGGTCTCAATACCATATTTGACTGCTGGGAAGACTAGTACCTGAAGCAGTCTCAACCTTGTACTCCTCATGATTGCCCTTGCCTTCCAAATAGCTGTCATAAGCACCTCGTTCACCCAGATAACTCTTCATATTTCAGCCAGTGAGCCCCCAGCTTTATCTTTTGTTTATCCTAAATATACAAAATGGGAACGCGGTCCGCCTTTTCAAAATCACACAGCATGTCATTGACTGGAATGATGTTGGCTGTGTCTACGATCATAACTTTTGTTTTTTGGACATTTAATTTCAGCCCTAGCACCTCACTTTCTTGCTGAACTCAGTCAAGGATATGTTTCATTTCAAATTCAGATCCTGCAAACAGGGTCATAACATCAGCAAAACCTTAAGTTGGTTATACACTGGCTTCCTATTCGTACACCACCATGTCTTTTTCAAGCTCTTCTGCATGATATATTCGCCTTAAATGTTGAATAACATCAGACTGAATACATCCCTGTTATACTCCTCTCGACGAGTAAAAGGGCTCCACTGTGTCATTTTCCAGTATAACTATCACTCTGTTCTTTACATATACTGTGTAGGTTCCGAATGAGGGTAAAGAGATGATCAGGGACATCCATCTCTTTCAATACTCACCACAGATTTTTCCTTCTGACTGAATCGAAAACCTTGGTGTAATTTAGGAAGCATATTACAAGAGGAGTATTGAACTCCGGCTTTTTCTGTCAGCTGCATAATATTTAGAAGTTGCTCACATGTACTCTTTTCTTAGACAAATCTGGCTTGCTTTGCAGTTATTTCTCTGTCCAGGTAGTATCATAGGTGTTCATGGAGTATATACAACAAAATTCTACTTGCATGTGAGATCACAGAAATAATTCTATAATTTTCACAGCACTGTGTGCAGCCTTTTTTATTTAAGGGTACAAGCCCTGAGGTTGCCCACTCATCCAACCATTTGCCAGTTAACCATATGTATTTACAAATCTGGTGTATAATCGTAACGCCAACTTCATCTATTCTTTTTATCATTTCCCGTGTGGCACTACCTGGGTCGGTGACTTGTCTCTCAATTTCTTTATTGCTTTCTCCTCTTTGAGAATTTCTGGTTCTGTCTCGGCCACTAAATCTACCTCTGTGAGCTCTGATCGGTCGTCATGGTATAGTTTGCTGCAGTACTCTATTCATTTTCCTTCAATCTTCCAATAGTCTATAAGAAGTTTACAATCTTCATCTTTCATAACCCAAGATTTTGGTTTGAAGTTGTTCATAAGTTTTTTATTTCTTTGATCATAAACCGCATTTCATTATTCTTCGTGAGCTCTTCAATTTATTGCAGGTTTCTTTGATATGAATAAAAATTATTATGTCATCATAGTAAAAATTATGAAGACACGCTCTTTGGATTTCAGCTGGCAATCTCCAGTAATGTATTTAAGGACTGAGGGATGGTGGCTTTCTCTTTATTCCTATACAAGTTGGATAGTTGTTTCATTGGACAACCAGTTTTGTTTGCTTCTAGACTGCCGTACTTCTTCAGCTATCTTCTCTGGTCTCCAGGAGCGTGTTTTTGAATACTCATTTCTTAAAAGGCGCTTGTTTGCTCTAGCCATATTTTTCACTGAATGTTATTTTAGTTTCTAAAGGTGTGACGTAGCTGTGATATTTAGTATATAGGTATTTAAATTATATGTCATACAAATCTCTATTATTGTTGCACCCTGGGCTCAAATATCTGTGAAGTTCTTTAGCTGTGATCTTTTTCAAAATGTTGTATTAAGATACTTGAATCTAGTGATACCTGATTTGGAAAGTTTTTTTCTACTATCAGATTTGGAATAAAATTGTATGTTAAATTGTTTCTTGTTTTATTTTATTTATTGAACAATATTGTGTTGCAAATATATTTTTTGTGTTATTTCATTTTATTGTTAGCTTAGGTCGTCTATGTTCTTTGCCATTGTTATTTTTATTAGATGTTTTTTTTTTCTTCAGTCGTTTGACTGGTGAAAGCAAATTTGACTGATGCAGCTGTCCAAGATTCCCTATCTAGTGCCAGTCATTTCATTTCAGTATATCCCATACATCCTACATCTCCAACAATTTGTTTTACATATTCCAAGCCTTGCTTACCTGCACAATTTTTCCTATCTATTTGTCCCTCCAGTATCAAAGCAACTATTCCAGGATGGCTTAATATGTGGCCTATAAGTCTCTGTTCTTTTGACTATATTTTTCCAAATGCTTCTTTTTTCATCGGTTTGCCCCAAAACCACTTCACTGTCCTCCCATCTGATTTTTAACATTCTTCCATAACACCACATTTCAAAAGCTTCTAATCTTTTCTTTTCAGGTACTCCAATTGTTCAAGTTTCACTTCCATATAAAGCTACGCTCCACATATACTTTCAAAAATGTTTTCCGACATTTAAATTAATTTTTGATATAAGCAAATTATGTTTCTAACGGAAAGCTTGTTTTGCCTGTGCTATTTGGCATTTTATATTGCTCCTACTTCATCCATCATTAGTAATTCTACTTCCCAAATAACAAAATTCTTCAACCTCCATAATGTTTTGCTTCCTATTTTTATATTCAGTGGTCCATCTACATTATTTCTACTACATTTCATTACTTTGGTTTTGTTCTTGTCTATTTTCATGCTCTTGCGTATGAGTTCATCTATGCCATTTGTTATTTCTTCTAAATCTTTTTTACTCTAAGCTAGAGTTACTGTAGCATCAGCAAATCATAGCATGTTTATCTTTTCACATTGCACTGTTACTCCGGATCTAAATTGTTCTTTAACATCATTAACTGCTAGTTCTATGTAAAGATTTTCTAAGTATAAATGCCAAGTATGTTGGTTTGTTTTTCTTTAATCTGACTTCTACTATTAATCTGAGCACTAAGATTGCTTTCTGTGTCCCTATACTTTTCCTGAAACCAGATTGACTTCTTCCATTTTCCTCTCAGTTCTTCTGTACAAAATTCTAGTTAAGATTCTTTTATGTACGAGTAGATAAGCTAATTGTTCTGTATTCTTCACAATTATCACCTCCTGCTTTCTTTGGTATCATGACAATAACACTCTTTTTGAAGTCTGATGGAACTTCCCCTTTTTTGTAAATACAAGGGTTATTTTTTTTTCAAGGTCCGATCGGTCACAAAATAAAAACCCGTGCAAAAATCGGATGAACCTTTACACATATGTGTTGCATAGTGTCTCTAGTATGGCCTTCAATCACGCCGCATCACTTCGTTTAGTTCTGAACACGCAGCTAGCACGTAAACATGTCTACAACAATAGCATCTCCCGCCAAGTGTGAAGTGCGTGCGGTAATTCGATTTCTTCAGGCTGCGAGGTGTAATGCAGCTGAAATTCATCGACGAATAAGTAATGTGTATGGTGAAACTTCAATGAGTGACAGCAAAGTGAGACAATGGTGCAGGAACTTTAAAGCAGGACATTCAGATGTTCATGATGCAGGCAGTCAGGGAAGGAAGCGAGTGTCAACCGATGATCTCGTTGAACGAGTGGATAAGGCAATTTGAGAAAATTGTCAGTTCACAATTTCTGTATTGAGTGATTCGTTTCCTGAAATTTCAAGGTCAGCTCTCTGCACCATTGTGAGTGAGACACTTCAGTACCGCAAACTGTGTGCGAGATGGGTTCCCAAGATGCTGTCCGACCATCACAAAACAACGAGAATGGACGCCTCCTTAACGTTTCTCCAGCGCTACAACACAGTGAAGGAGAAGATTTTTTGAACAAAATTGTCACAGGGGACGAGACATGGGTCCATTTCGAAACTGAAGAAACAAAAGAACAATCCAAACAGTGGATGCATTCTCATTCTCCCAGTAAACCATTGAAGTTCAAGTGAACCTTCTCCTACAGAACTTGGTGGAATTCATGGAACGTGGCACGACCATCATTGCAGCCTCATACTGCGTGACTCTTCAACGTCTATGAAGGGCAATTCAGAATAAGCAGAGAGGAATGTTGTCATCAGACATTGTCTTTCTCCATGACAATGCACACTGCAGCTGTAACAAAGAAGCTCCTGCAGTGTTTTCGTTGGGAAGTGTTTGATCACCCACCATACAACCCAGACTTGGCTCCATCACCTCTTTGCTCACATGAAACGCTGGCTAGGAGGACAATGTTTTGGCACAGACATCGAGCTGCAGATCAGCGTAGAAACAGGGCTTAAAACACAGGCGGCTCCGTTCTATGACGAGGGTATTGGAAAGTTGGTACCACGCTATGACAAATGTCTAAATCAGAGTGGCGACTATGTAGAGAAATAGCGTAACTATGTACGTACTTGTTACAAATAAAAAAATTTTTATTTTCACTGTGGTTTTAATTTCATGATCGATTGGACGTTGAAAAAAAATAACCCTCGTATTACGCACCAGTTTATAATCTATCTATCACTTCCTCACCTGCACTGCACAGTAATTCTGCAAGTATCCTGTCTACCATTAAAATATTTTAATGCTCTATTAAATTCAGATCTCAGCATTGTATCTCCCTTATTATCCTCTTCAACTTCCTCTTCTTCCTTTATAACACCAGTTTCTAATTCACTTCCTTCATGTAACTCTTCAATATATTCCACCCACCTATTGACCTTTTCTTTCATATTATAAATTGGTATACAATCTTTATTTAACACATTATTAGATTTTAATTTATGTACCACAAAATTCTCCATAACTTTCCTGTATGCTTCGTCTATTTTACCATTGTTTTCTACATTCATTCATCTGCTGCAATATTCTCTGATATCCAAGGTTTTCTACCAGTTCTCTTTGTTCCGCTTAAGTTCACTTCTGCTGATTTAAGAATTTCCTTTTTAACATTCTCCCATTCTTCTTCTATATTTTCTATCTTATCGTTTTTACTCAGACCTCTTGCAATGTCCTCAAAATTCTTCTTTACCTCCTCTTCCTCAAGCTTCTCTAAATATTACAGATTCATTTGACACCTTTTCTTCAGGTTTTTAAACTCTAATCTACATTTCATTATCACTAAATTATGGTCGCTATCAATGTGTGATATCATATCAGGATATGCTTTCTAAATTTTTGTTTAACCATGATATAATTATTCTGATACCTTGCAGTATCACCAAGCTTTTTCCATGTGTATATTTTAATAAATAAGTAAATAAAATTTAATGCCTGTTAAAACACTAATTGCCTTGTTAAACATATAAATTTTAATGGTGTGACTCTATCCTTTCCTAATTGTTAGAACTGCCAACCCCCATAGGGGAAGACACCGGCCTTGTGACGATTCCAGTCACCACACCACCAGGGCATGCAGGGCTAGGAATGGCAGGGCCTGCCGGGCCTAGTCCTGCTATTTGTTAAAACTGTAAAAAGTTAAGCAGAGCATAATAAATATGAAGAATTAGTGATTTAATGCACCATATATGATATCTTTTATTACCTAGCCTTAGCTATCTGATTTTTTATGAAGGGTATATTCTGCTACTAGTTTCTGTAGTGTACAAAATTGTGAAAGCCTAGTTCTTTTATTTTCCATTCATACTCTTGAACTATCGTTTTCTTTCTTCCTTTTCTTATTGCAGCATTATATCAGTCTCTTTTCTATCTGCTTTATTAAATCATCTTTATAGCCCTTACAAATATACGGTTTTGGTGAATTCTGGGTTTTAATATACTTTATGTTAATTTTCAATTTTAATAATAGTATCTTCTGACACAACATGATACCTATTCCTATTTTTCTATTTCTTAAATATCATGCAATCTTCTTGAAAAGAAAAAACAGTCTAGCTTTTTACTCACTAATTTCTACTATATCATATTCTCATCTATTCATTTGCTGTTTAATTATTACCTTCTTTTGTTTATTAAATCTTCTAACATAACTCCATAAACCACTCAAAGAATGTCATGGTTTTTGTCATGAATATTTTGCTTAAAAGATGTATTGATACTAGAGAGGAGGAAACATAATCTGTTTCCTTTGAAAATATAATTGCTGCTCATTAATAAAAAAAATGCTGCTATCCAGAGCCAAACAGTTCAGGATATTGATCTTAAGTCAGGTGAATGATGGCATGCAGTCAGTCCAAGTTCAAATGTAAATATTACTGAAATAAAATCTCCTACTAATGTTTTGTTGACAGATATAATTATAATTACAATCTATCAGCAGATAGGTTGTAGTTATAACCTATCCTACGCTTTTTTTTTATGACTAAATGATTATTAGTAATTTTGACATGACTAATAATTATTAGTCATGTCTTAATGAAATAATTTGTGAATTATTTAGCTTTAAACAATATTTTCAAACTGCATCCTATCTGTGTAAATATTTTCCCCTGGTTTTTAGTGAATAGTAAGAAATTAGGAGAAAACACATAACTTAGTTAATATATTGTTGATTGAAATCATAACTTTTTCTATTGTTTCAGTCATTTTTTCCAGCAATATTACATTCAGTATAGACAAACATTTTTTTTAATTACTACATTTAATTTTTATAGGGATGTAACATTAAGATTTGAGAACATTAAACACAGCTAGCAATCATTCAAATTATGTAGCTTTTCTTTTATTCTTTTAATGATCAAATTTAAAAAACACAACCTTTTTTTTCTCTGACTGGTTAAGTATTTTGCATCAAAGATGTAGTTTATCTGAAAAGGAATAAAAAGTAATGTTAGGGATTTGGTAGTCTGTAGATCATTTATTACAGCAGGTTATATTATATATTTTTAGGTAGATTTCATTTTAACCCACTGGGTTGGTCTAGTGATGAAAGCATCTTCGCAAATCAGCTGATCTCGAAGTCAAGAGTTCTAATCCTAGTAAAGGCAGTTACTTTTATATGGATTTGAATAGTAGATCGTGGATACCGGTGTTCTTTGGTGGTTGGGTTTCAATTAGCCACACATCTCAGAAATGGTCAACGTGAATCCATACAGGACTACATTTACATACATACATATCATCCTCATTCTTCCTCTGAAGTAATACCTTACGTGGTTCTGGAGGCTAAACAAAAAAAGAAAGAAAGAAGGTAGATTTCATTAGAAAGCTACCTATTGTAATGGATACCATGATTCAATTTCTGGAAAATTTTGACATATCTTTGCGTTTCACATCCCCCAGACCCCAAAACAACCGTCAGCTCAAAAGTTTATACATTTATATATACATTTCACGTTCTTGTGGACAAGATAACTGCCATAATTTTGCACCAATCACTTTCAAATTGTTCCTTAAAAATAGCTTGTTCCAAAATTTTAATCGAGTTCATTAATGGGCAAAATCGAACCATGGGGTGGAAATGAGGGGCTTTTTTGAAAAAAACAAAATATTGCTATAACTTCTTATTCAGTAAAATATCGAATTCATTTAAAGTTCCTACTATTCTTTGGATAAGGGCCTAAAACTTATGTAAGTAATGTTTTTTGATATCACCAACCATTGGCCCGGGGGGTGGAAAAAATGGAGTTTTGAAGACAAAAAAGAATCATACCACCCTTAATTGGCACAGTTAAGGAATCATTAGTCCTCTGAACATTACCAAAAACCTGTCTGAAACAATTTTTGATAAGACCAACCCTTATAGCGGGGATGACCAAAATGTTGCTGGAATTTTAAGATGGGGCTTATCATATGCTAAACATGTGAAACTTTTTTCACATGCAAAACATTGTCGTATTGAGTAAATTTGAAGTTTTTCTTAACTTTAAGGTGGATTTCTTTTTTATCCCCACCTTAGCAGTGGTGAAACCTACCTCCGCCTTCCGATGTGCTGAAAGGGATTTTTTTATCAGATTGCCATGCAGATTTTTCAAGTCAGCTTTTGTCACATTGTTGTTAACAATAGGATAGATAGGTTTATATACTAAACAGTGTAGCTTCTTTGCTGAAAGTGTTACTTGGTCATATTTAACATATTTTTTTCTATTAATGCAGACATTTAGTCTATTTTGTTTAATGTGTTGAAAGTTTTTCTCTGTATTGAAATATCTAAAATTAATCAAAAAAATTTAGTTGGCATTCCAGCATTCTTTGAACCAAATGAGAAAACTTATGTTTAAGTTTGTTTAATTCTATAAAATTTACCTATTTGGCTGGATTATGCAGTAATAGTGAAACTTCTTAAAACTTTAAATTGTTCTTTGGAATTTTTCTGAAACTGTTGATCCTGCTTAGAAAGTACTTAAGGCATTTGTTACAGAAAATAGCATTGCAAAAAAACCTTATACTCCAGTTAAAAAAAAACTAACATAAACACATAATTTCTGGTTGGTAATTTATTTTGTTTTTTTCTGAATAACAATATTTGAGAATGAGTCAGTAATTTCCTTTACATATGAGTTTATGAGTAAATAAAAATTGGAGTAATTCCTATGTTTTTAAGACTACACTTTTTATTTTCAAGTCACCATGTTTTCTACAAATCAATTTTAGTTTTTTTGTTGGATTTAATTGGTAGATCAGTTTTTATCATAATTTTTGAACTGTCATCTAGATAGATATATACAGGAGATTATCTCTGAAAACATTAGCTACATGTAGAAGGAGTTCATGCTCTACATCTGATACCCTGCTGTGTTTGAAGAATATAAATTACTCATGCATTTTGAACTACAGCCAAGCTTAATTCCTGGTAGAACAAAATTGGAGGTATTTTAAGTTTTTGAAATTAAAAACCTTGACTTTCAAGCCTGTTGATCGAGATCTAACCAGTCATAATTGATATTAATTTTATTTACGCTCATGTTTGGACTGTTTAATAGTAACTATTAAAGTTATTATTCACTTTTAATTTTAAGTTTTTATGTTATTTGAAATTAATGCAAATGTCATAAGATTATTTCCAGTGAAAATATAACATGAAAAAAGGCAAGTTTGAAATGTTAGTTGTTTTATGACCATACTTTTTATTGTAAAATTATCTATGTATTTTTTATTATACAGTACATTTTCCCTGGAGTTTAGACATATATTATGGCTTCATAAAAAAAATATATAGTCTGACCACCTTTACTTAACTGCAAACTGCCAAATTTTCTTGATATATGAAAAATAAGATCCTCTGTTGATAATAGAATATTTGAATCCAGATCACTGCTGTAGATCCAGGTTTTTATTTCACCAGTAGAATTATTAATTTTAAGAAAGTGTCACCAGATTTGACATTCTAGAAAATCAGTGGCAGTCTTCTTCAATTGTCCTTTCGATTTTCTGTCAGTGTCGTGGGAGAAACTTGACCACTATCCTTCTTGTATCCAGATCAGTGCCTCAGGATATTTTGAATTAGCTGATTAAAATATCAAACTAATTACTAATCACCATGATCATCAGATGGTAATTATCTGAGTTGCCATGTGAATTTCCCTGACATTTCATCATTGTGGATTTTGAAGGATGTCCTTCACTTCAGCATTCCAGTACTCATTTGACCCTCTTGCATCTTTGAAATTACTCAAAAACATATGTATGTGTCTTTACATAAGCCACTGTTTACATTCAACAGTTTTCTTGAGTTTTTGATAGAATTTGATGCATACATATTCCATATTTTTCTCAAAATAAAAACCGACTAGATTTCTCTCAGTTGGTTATAATGACTGACTGTGGAAGTTGGGTCAAATCTGTGATCAGTTAGTTATCTTTTATCCATACTTCAAAGGTCAGTAGCCGTAGTACAATTTCCGTACCTCAACTAGTTTGCTCGCAATAAAATCACAGCCCTTTTACTTGTTATTTTATTAGAAAACTGAAGCACTGGCCGTAAGATCACCAGATTTAACTGTGAATTTTTAATTTCAATAAATATGTATACCCTCATTGTCTGAAAAACTGACAAGCTTATTACGAAAAAAAGAAATTTTTAAAATCCTGAGTATTTTTCTGCAGTATACATTTATGTCATTTATTAAATCTGTGATTATCAGTTTGTAGCTTTTTTCTTTTACAGTTATGGTTAATTTTCAGCTATAGATATTACTACTGTCAGCTTATTTATCATTAATACCAATTATTTCTCTTTAAAAATTTTCTGAACTGTTAAAGACTGGAGTTTTATTTTAAAAATTGGCATTTAGTTTATAAGCAGCAAAAAAAGGTTTATGTTTTTTGTGATTTTTTTTAGTGTCCAAGCAAAGCATATAAATTTATCGTTTATTTCATTAAGTTTTATTATTATATTCATTTCACCTCTATTACACTGTTTCATTAATAAACTGATTGTTATTATTTTTTTAAATTACATTGTTTTGTAATCATAACTCAAGATAATAAATAATGATTATTATTCATGAATAGCAAGATTTGCAGTGATTTAAAACAGCTTCAGGCAGTTACATTAATATACTAAATGTATTTATGATAATTTAGTAGCATTTGTAATGATGTAGAATCATTTTTATGAAGTTAACAGTGTTGCTGTTTGTATATCATAATGTATAAAATTAATTTTTAAATGGAGTAAGCTATGTATGAAATAAATTTACATAAATATACTTAGAGATTTGATTCTGCAATAAAGTTACAGTTACAGGTTATCATTCCAATAATTTCCTACCATATCATCCTATAATTAAATTTAAAAATGCATTGATTCTCAGTGAATAGGTTACCGCCCATATATATATATATATATATATATATATATATATACACTGCAGAAGTATTACTTGCTCATTAATTTTATTTATTCATTGATTGAATTTTTACATTTACTTGGAGTTGGTGTTGATTATCTTTATTGTAATTAGAAAGCTATCCACCAAGCTTTTGTTCTCTTCTTTCTATTGATTTTATGTGAAGAAATTTTTTTATTTTATTGAATTACTCTGTCCAGTTATTTTTTACATATTAATTAAACTCATTTGAATAACCAAGAATGTCAGTGCTCAAAACTTTTAGTCGTACAGTTAAAATAGGTATTTTTTTGTATAATTGGTAGCAGCATCAGTCTTTGGTCAGAGAAGAGAAATGCTGCCAGTATTAATGTTCAAAATTAAAACTGTTAAACTTGAAATACTATGCTAAAAAATTCAGATGAAATCTTTTCTAAACTATAATTCTGTATGAAGAAGAGCTCTTAAAGAAAAATTAGCCGATTAGAAAACTTGTTTATTAATTAAAATATAATCATTATCAGAAATCTGAAAATAATATAATAAAATAAGCCTTAAAAAATAATTAAACAAACTTCACTAATCTGCAATCTTATAAATAATAGTAAGAGATGAAGCTCAAAAGCCAAATTAGTGTTCAAGAAAAATGTTGCTTCCTTCAGTAAGTGAACCGTTCTAGTTTTAATAGTAATTTTTCAAAAAATTTTGAACAGATAGATGAAAGGTCGACTGTCTGGAAGATGTGATTTGATCAAATTGTTTATCTGTTTTTAGAATTATTATATTTTAATGCCCATTGTATAGGAGTAGTTGATTTTAAAAATTGCTTTTGAAAATTTTTCGTAGGAATTCAAGGCCATTTTGAAGGAAGTTATTTAAGGATTTCAGAGGTAATAACGTCTTAACCAGTGATTTTTTATTTAGCTAAAATAAGCTTTGCCTTTTAGACATCATACAGATAAAAGAGAGTTAGAATAGACCGATTGAAAGAAGAGGATTTACCGTTTCTTTTACATAATCTTCTTGAATTAAGTTTGATATGTTATTAGGTTTAAATATAGAAGAAAGTCAGAGTCAAAAAGCATGCTTTTTCACGATCAAATTTTGCAGGGTATTATCAGGATCACATATTGGTGAAGAAGGGATGCTTAAATGAAGTAGTTTTGTGGTAAAACCATAATTTTCTTCTTCAAAATGGATAAAACAAAATTTTGAAATTGAATTTATACTTGTGGGATGTTTGATTATAGAGATGTTTATCATCTACAAGATATGTAATGGTGTGCTTCCCATATATGTCAATTGTTAAATATGCTTTAAGCATATTTAAATAATGCAAATAAATTAAATTAAGCATATGTAAATAATTATTTGTGTAAGTTGATATATCCGTATTGATTTTAATTCGTGGTTGACATCTGTACATGTTGATTTAAATTGTTATTTGATTACGTGACATTGTGGTTTCCTGTATGTTAGTTATAAAATTGTTCAATCACACCTCACATATTAATGGAGTAAGGAGAGGTGTTTAAAGATCTAATTTATTTTCAGGAATTTCTCTATATTTGAATGAATTATATTTGATGAAGCGAGTTTTAGGTAGGAGAACAACGTTTACTCCTTCAGAATGTAATACTATTTTAATTTCAGATTCCCTTTTCCAAAATCCATTACAGTTAAATAAAAAGTTAGTCAAATGATGTTTGAGAATTACAGCCGTATTGATTGTTAGGTTGGCCTTGTAAGTAATGCAGTTTGTGGGAATATGAATTTTTGCATTTCTATAATAAAGGTATTGAGTATGAAAATGTATGAATAATTTGAGGGTAGTTGTGATAGCATGTGTAAGCATTTAAATTTTGATTGTGAGTATTATATTCTGTACAAGATTGTGTCTGACCTAGTTTGCTTACGTAAAATAGTTTGAATTCTGAGAAATTGGAAAGATTATTGCTCATCTGTGAATTGTAATTGTTATTGTTATCCAGAAGCGTATTTGATTCAGTGTGTATTAGAGATAGCTTATAATGTTGAATATTTACTCTACTTTTAAATCTTATTGCATTTGAGTACTGAATCTGTTTCTGCACATTGCGGTCAAAGATTTGATATTGATTTAAATTTGAGTATTTATAAAAAGTTCATTGTGAATTTTGAGAGTTCTGGTTTGTCGATAAGTTTAGAGGTGTACCTTGCTGCAAACTGATCTTTTGCAAACTACAACCTCTGTAGTAGGCTGGGTTGTTTCCTTGATCCAGGTACACATGTTAATAGAGTTGAAATATCTTTAGTACATTCTGATGTTAAATGCATCCAGTTGTGATATTCGTAGTTCTTTTAGTAATTAAAATTCTGGCATCACATTTACCATAGTGAGGTTCTATTTGTAGGATACAGTTCAGTAAATTTTTATTATATGTGCCTGTTTTGTTGTCTGAAAATGGATCAAAAGCAACGAAAAACTGCAAAACTGGAATATATGGACGATGAAAAGTATGAGGAACTCTGTTCTTCATTATTTGTCTCTTTAATCGATAAATTTTGGTCATTCTTGGTTTGCTGTAACAAAGATAGAAAACAGAGTATAGATATTTGCTGTTAAGATTTATTACTAAATGATATTGTTTTATTAATTTTTTTAAACATCATTATTATTAGATCTTCTAAAATTCTAAATAATCTTCTGGATCATTTTTACCAATCGGTATTGAGAATGATTGAAGAGTAGCTGTTTTATTGCTTATGAATTTGTATTCTACCATGCATGTCATCGTCTGTTTCATCTGTACTGCTATTTAACATTTTCTGAAAACACATTATTTAACCTAACTGAAAAATAGAAATTGAAAACTAAGAAAAATAAATTTTATTACCTAAAACCAAGGTCCACACCTATTTAAAAATAAAAATACTTGTAGTGTAGTTTTAAACTTGCAGATATTAGTAATGGCACTGAATAAAAATAATTTTTTAAAATTGTAAGAAATTCACACCGAACAATTAAATTTACAGTAATGGAAACAGAATGACTTACAAACATTATACTTAATCTAATTTGTTTTCATTTTATATTTACAGCGCTTTTATATTTTATTCATAAATTGTTTTATTATAGGAATTAATTATAACTCGGTACAAAGAGTGATTCTTGTTATAAATAACTAGCTAAGGGAATTAAAGAAAGCAAAAAGGAAAATGACCACAGTGAGGAGACCTGAATGAGAATAAAAACCGCCATAGTAAAAACAGCAGTGGAAGAAGTAGGCTATTATGAACTAAGTAGAGCCAAGAAACCAAATGTACCATAAGAAATGCTAAAGAAATTGAAAGAAAGAAGGTAAGTAGAAGAATAAGACAATATAAAATGAAAGAGAAATTTTTCACAAATTAACTCAGAATAATGGGTTAAGGAAAGAAACATAAAAAGCTAAGGAAAGGTGGTATATTGGGAATGTAAAAAAGAAAGGGTAATATGATATTATGTGTAGGAAAGTGAAGCGCATTACATAGGATAAACGGATGGTAAATGGTAAAATGAAAGAAACTGAGGATAAGGATGGTAAAATGCTACACGAGGAGAAAGAGTTAAGAGAAGTGGAGGAGCTGCATATGACAAAAGAGAAACTTGAGTAACTGACCGTAAAAAAGGAGTGGAAGGTAGCTGAAGATGATAAAGCACCATTGATAATAAAAAATGAATTAAAAAAGTAATTAAACAAATGAAGAATAAAAAAATCGACTGGAATAGATGAAGTTTCCGTATAATATTATAATGCTTATATGAGAAAGGAGTAGAAGAAATTTTTAAACTATTAATAGGTTATACCGTATGGGAGAATGGCCTAAAAACTGAAAACGTTAATGATACTAGTTCCGAAAAAAACTGGTACCGGAAAATGTACAGACCACAAGGCAATAAGTTTAATAGTCCATAGTCGTTTACAGATTCCGTCTCACTAAATTTATCTGTTAGCGCTCTTACACTATGTAGATTAGGAACCAGTGTATCTGCAAATCTAACGGAAAAATTGTCTTATACTGTCTGGGTGTATGCATGCTGCTGGAACACATATTCATCTTGAAATATTCGCTGTTCTAAAGTTAACACTATTCTAACCGACAAGGAAAGACACGGTTTCAATCGCTCAAAGACGACGAACACGCTTTTAATGACAAAAAACCAGACACACCTCGTATTAAGGTCACCAGTCTGACAAGCTCGCGGAAATAAACTGCACACAACGCAGGATTACCGACTTTAAACCAACCCTAACAGAAGAAAAGTATAAATTATTAAGAATCAATTCTGGAAATTTCAAGAATCATTAGTCGGATTAAAATTCCAAAATATTTAAATTATTTTCTCAAAAATAGTATAATGTTATGTTTAGAATTAAATCCGGCGTAGATTGAATATATTAAATAATGCACGTATAATGATTCCCTAAATTTTTTTTTAAATCGAGTGCCAATAACAGCGCTACCGGTAATTCTACTGCACAGAGCTGGTACTCGTAATTAGCTCCAAAAGGTTCTTGGAAGAAAAAGTGCTTCAGAACTTCAGCAAGCGAAATCCAAATACGAATTTGAAACAAAGCTGAATAACAAACGAAATTTTTCATAAAAAACGATCAAAAACATTGATAGAGTAGATAGAATATATAAGAATATCCATAGGGTATCTTAACCCGGCTAAAGCGTGAACGTTAAGAAATTGAGAGGATACACGGTTTACGTGATTTTAATTTACATTAGAAGCTAAAGAAACCAACTGGAATATACGGATGAGATAGCTCTTTCAACCGTGACGGATAACAGAATACCTGTTGATGCCGAATAAAAAGATGAACTTTTGAGAAGATTGTATCAGAAAAATGTTTTCAATCGAAGATCGTCCGTTAAAGATGAAATCGGAGAGGATTCTAAAGCACGAAAGATCTGATCATAAAAGTTATAGTCTAATAATAAGGATATCAAAACAGGTGGCCGAAATTAAATTCCTTTAAAACTAATCAGACTTAGATGATAGAGAAACTATCCTTCATGAATTGTTTAACATTATCTACGATACCGGTTGTAACCCTTATAATTAATTTTAATTCTTATTCCTTTGCCTAAGAAAAGAAAAGAAATTATTGTTAGCGTTCATTACCCGTATTCAGATAATAACATTAAAATCATACTTCAGAGATTTCTAAAGAAATGTGAAAGGATTATCAACGTTTTCAGTGCTGGTTCCGTCAGGACGTGACAACTCCATTGAAATAATAAAAAAAGTAAAGTTACAAAATTGTATACTTAAGTTCATCTTGTTGGTATACACATATTGTCGAGAGATATAACAGGAGACTAGGTATAGTTTCTGAACTGTCGCGTTTTAAATGTCGAAAATAAAAATGCTTTAAAACTATGTTATACCTCAAAAGTAATAAACATTGCGGATTTCTTTTTCTTTTTTTAAAATTAAATATTGGAAATTTGCATAAAAAATGTTAAATCTAGTCAAAAATTGTGGAAAAGTTCCCGGTAGCTTTTTTGTTTACAAGATCCCAATGGTGGCAGTCTTAAAATGAACCTCTGTATAACAAGAAAAAATACATTTGAAAACGAAAAGAAAATTAATACATATTCAATTTGTATTAAAAAATTAATATCTCAAGATACAAGACTAAGATTTATCGTTTAAAATTTAAATTTAGAAAGGATTTTTCTTTTAAAGAAATAATTACTAAATTTTTGTTATAATATTCGTTTTGTCGTGGTATTTATATATATATATTCTAATTCACTTGTACTATTATTACATAAATTACCATAAACAAAAGGAAATAATGATTTTCGGAGATCACTAAAATTTCTGAATTCTGAGGAATTAGCGTCAATGAACAATTACCATTGTATGGTTTAAAAATGACATGGAAGTTGATGAGGGAGGTTGGCCGTGTGTGAGACAGCTAGCAGTGCAATCCTGTTCAGTTCTGTTACCTTACGAAAACTTCCTACAGGTCGTTACTGAACGACCTGCACCTGCCTAGCTTCAGTTCTGCGTGTTTGTAATCCCGTAACCTGTCCCTTCTCCTAAAACATACCTGCTACGACGGTACACAATCGCGCGTAGCGGCGAAAACTTCACGTCTCGGTTTTTTCATTCATTTAACAACTCGGTCCTTTGAATTCTGTTTTGTTGTAATCTCACGTACAAGATCTTGTGGTACAGTCTTATTGTTTTTAACGAACCTCAATTTATCGCTTACCGTTAATATCATCTTTTTATTTTAGTTATTTCCTTCATTAAATCGATGAGAATTTCTTTAGTAGTTATAAATCAAATTTTATTTATTTACTTAGTAAAATTTGGTTAATCTGTTAAAATGGAAATTAAAGAATTGATAATTTTAAAATGCGTTTTATTTAATCTCTTTATGTATGAATGTATTTTTAATCTATTATGTAGATTAAAAATTAAATCACTCGTATGTGAGCGATTTATAACCAGCGCCCAGCAAAAACTACGGAAGATAATTGATGAAAATACCTTATGGTTTAAGTGCACCCTAATAGAGGATTTTTTTTAAATCGCCTGTTTAAAGGTTAAACAGAAAAGGTTAAAGGATCTTTGAATTTTTTGAAACCCGGCTATTTTTTTTAATTTTTCGGTATAAATGAAGATACCAATTAAAAATTAAATCTTTGCTGTGAGTAATCTTCGTGTAAATATCTAAAAATCAATTTCTAGATTTCTCAAAATTCCACCTTGAAAGGAGTGAAGAAGCATAAAAAAATGTCGAACGGTGATTGCAAATTTTTCCCATTTCCGACTATATTATAAATGAGATTCACTCGATTTTAGCTTGCACATACTCTTCAGATAAATATCAAAAACCATTTTCGGAGTTTCTGACTTTTAATGTTTTAAGGGGTTAAAAAAACAAATTTTAATGTTTGACGTTTTATGCTACCGATATTGAATCAATCTTCATGAGATTTGGTAACATGGAGATGGGCGGTCAGAATCATCTTCCGAAACTTCTTGCGCTAGGTGTAGCGTGTGGGTGAAGAAATTTGTTTTAAGAATTTTTTGAACTGAAAAATAACTGTTGTGTTGGACAACAGCTTTCCCAATCAATGAAAGAGGGTTTTCAACAAAGGTCTGCAATACATCTAATGAGTTTCCATTAGTTGTGACAGTTCTTGGTCTACCGGAGCGAGGACAATTCTTTACAGTACCGGTTTCATCAAATCGCTGTACTGTCTTGATCATAGTTGATTTACTTACTGGTTCTCGTTTCAAAATCTATTATTAAATAAATCGCACACCTCTTGTAAAGGCTCCATACCCGTACATCATAAACAGTTATTCTTTCGGTTTCACTTAAAGAAGGCATTGCTATTTGGATATTTAACGTTTAATAAAACTAAATAAATGAACGGGCAAACTAATAATAAAAGTTACACCCAAAAAAAATTTGAACCGCTAGGCTAACAACTTAATTTTTACTATTGCTATCAAATTTTACCATTACAAGTATGTTAAACTAAAAAGGTGAAATACGGGGTTAATGAGTTACATTAATACTAACTGCATTGTTGTAGATTAACAGCCGATGTACCCGACGAAACTTTTAATAGATTTTTTAAGTATTTCCAGCTGATTTGTTTCATTTACGATAAGTAACAAATATCAACTGATATTAACGCTGTAAATTAATTTTTATTTAGAAAATATCAGTTGATATAGCCATTTAATTTGCTTCGTTGTTAATTATCAGTTATTTTTTATTATTATCAATATTGTAGCGCTGTTTAGAGTTCGTTATTTTATGCATTATGAATGTAAAATTCAATAAAATTGTTCATGCAGCGCGTTTTACCTCTTATTGATAACACGATTTTTCCGTCATTGCAACTTTGCATGCTTATAACTCGATAACGAAGGCATTAATAAAAAAACGGGATTCGCCATTGTTTTTCTTGTAAAATTGTAAATCAAAATCTTGTGTCATATGTCTACCTTTCTATTTTTAAAAAAATTAAGTGTAATTTAATATGGCGTACAAAAATTAAAAACCCACCATAATGTAGATTTTTTTTTAATTATGTAGAACCCCATTTCTTTCTTTCTTTCTCCAAATACCTCTCAGATATGCAGTATAAAGCAATTTCCAAGCTTAAACATCCCTCTCTCCACTCTCTCTCTCTCTCTCCCTCTTTCTTTCTTTCTCTGTATCTATCTCTATCTGTATGTGTGTGAGTTTGTGCGTAATTTTTTTTGAAAATACGATTTTATTATTTTGGAAATATATTTCTTCACTTATTATTTTATTGGGTGTATTATTTAAATTTTAATAAATTTAAAAGTAGTCCTGTTTTGGGAGTATGAAGTTACGATGTACTTTTGGAGTTATGCGGTTATAGGTACAACTTGTGCGTCAAATATTTGAACAAGATGTGCTAATATTTTATCTTCATATCGTTCTTATATAACGAATTGACTCTTAAATCGATTTTTGTCGCAAGTTAATATGTTCTTCGATCATCGCTATTTATTAACTGGCATTCGGCGACAGGTCTGTTTTGTGCTTGACATTTCAAACTATGAACGTTTTAATTTCTGTTTTAGGTTCTAATGCATTCTGTATGTTAATTAACTTTTATAATGAACCTGTAGTTCAGCCAAAAAACTTTAGTTTGTTCATTCGCGTACAGAAGAGTTCAATTTAAATAAAGCGTACCGATGGGTTTCATTTCAAATCGATTGTTAAATAGATCTTGTAAAACGTTCTTTTAGAAATCTTCAATTATGATTTAAAAGCTGGTGTAATCTCATAAAGGGAATTTAATGCAGTAACCCGTTCCCGTATAACGTAAGTTAATCTTAACAGCTTTAAGAATACGGATATTTTATTTCTGTACTTTTGTTATCTCTCGTTTCCTAATCTTACTAGAAATAATGTTGAATTTTTCATTTTTTTATTTTTAATTTGGCGAATTAACATATATTTTGTCCTCTGACGGGAATGAACCGAAGGTATACGTTAATCGACGAGTCGTTTTTTTTTACAGTAGCAAAACATTACCGGTATAATTTTATCTTTTATTATTAACAATATTTGATTAAAAGATTGGTTTTAGCGATTCTTTAAAACTTAAACGTGTATGTAATTTTCTTTTTTTTTTATTTATCTATTTAATCATTCGCATTAAAAAAATTCTGAATTGTTATCGTATATATTGTTCTTTCTTGCACACTTTCACGTATTCCTATACGGAAACACACACATATGTAGTTTTATTACATTTAAATCTACGTTTACGGTTTGTTTTTAAAAGTAAATAATCTGATCGCTCACTTAAATGTTTCGTAATACATAATCTCTGTCGTACAAAAATTCTGTTTATTTAATATATAATTTACATAATGTATAATTGTCATTACAATAGACTTCATAATCATAAAAATTCGAAGTCAGTTTATTTTCATTTCTAGCTCCTGCTAATTTAATATAATATTAAACAACATGTTTTAGGAAACAAAAAAAGTACCTTTTTCAATACATTTTTCGCCCGTGCGAAACGAACAGAAGATTTTCAAAATACACTGCTTTAGGCTCTAACTGCTTAATTTTTTATTATTGTTTTCACTCGAGTCGGACGGTTTTAGAACAACGGTTTTCCGGTTATCGCCTGTTTTCCAAATAATATCGTTACTTCATTCTATCAGGAACGGTTATTTTTGAAAATTATAGAAACCTTCATGTTTATTTTTATGATGGGATAAGGAAAACATTTATAATAATAAACATACATACATTTATAATTTATCTCTAATATGAAGAATACCTGATATTTAAGATAAAAAAATATTTTGAAACAACTGCAGAATTAAAGAGAGTAAAACGACTCTTTAGAAAACTAAACAAGTTACAATTCTATGTCTATAGTATGCACCGTATTTCAGAAATCCATTTTTGAAACCTTGTATTTTAATTAATACAAAAAAATTATTATTTTAATAAATGCGTGAAAATTGCTTGCTGATCGCGAAAATATACTTAAAAAAAGGCGATCTTTAACATAATGAAAGTACTCAAAGTGTATTTTAAAATATTGGTACGAATCATGATAATACTACTAGTACGACTATATTTGGTACGAATTATTTTTGAGAAATTATGATCTGAAATTTTCAACTCATTATATGGCGTGCGAGCGGGCGGTATCAGCAGTTAGTATAGGAACTGCAGGTTCCCGGTTCTTACTCGTTTTCGGGTATTTTTACTTGAGTATTCCGCCGTATCGGTGTAAGACGGCTATCGGGATCCGCTAATGTCTCAGGAACGATCGGAAAAGGACTTCCGAATTGTTACTTGACTCGCAGCTTGTTGTGGTGTGGGTCCCAAAGTTAAGAAAAAGTGAGTAAGAAAATTAAATTATACTCACTACAGATTGTAAAAATTAGTCTTTAGTACGGTACAAATAGATATTGTATACGGAAATAGAGGCCATCGGTTTTTTCTTTGTTTGACATGAGTAGTTTTACTTTTTACTTTCTTAACAAGTTTTTTTTACAACTATAAGTCAACCTATTGAATTTTTTGAGTGGAAAAAGGAAAGGAAATTAAATAAGGTTGTCAACAATTTTCATATTGTTTTTTTGCTGTCTCTTCAAAAGTGACCAACTTACGGATATGTGCAAGAAATCATTTCTTAAATGTATTTTTTCTGGATAACTCTGTTAGTAGAGTTCAAAAATACATTAATATTTTTAATCACTTTTTTGTTGTAATTAAATTATGTGAATGTGTTTGCTTGATTTTTAATTTTCCATTACACAATAAGATAAAAACGGAATTTTTTGGAGAGGGAAAAAATCACAATTTTTGTTCGTAATACCCAATGAATGTTCGATAAATATTTATTTACAAAACTATGTTTCACTCATGTTAATTCAAGCGATCACACTAGCAGTAGGATGTGTTTCATAAATACATTCGTTTGTCTAAAACAGTTGTTGATGTTCATTCTCATATACTGATGGAAGATCGTTTTTATATTACCACCAGGCCGTAGAAAATTTTTTTAAATAATCAACTCAATAAAAAATGTTGCATATTAACCTAGTAAATTATACCGTAAAATTAAATTAATGTACAGTAATTAATTTATATCTAAATATTTTACTTTTGTAAAGACATTTCATATTAATCTGTGAAAAATTAATTACAGCGACCAAATAAAATAAGTTAATGTCAATTAACTTATTAAGATATTCGACGTAAAACACAAAATTCGGTATCAAAAACAAGTTTTTTTTAGGTTTGTAGTAAAATAGCTTTGTTGACTAATAAATGCGAAACATTTATTGTCTATGCGTTTATTTATGTGAAACTTGTAGAGAATTTAATTCTGAGAAAGTTAATGTAAATACAGCCAATAAAAAGTATATAAAAACTTTTAAAAATAGTTTTTTTTTTTGTTTTTTTTTTTGTTTTTTTTTTTATTGAAGCTAAATGGACAGCAAATCGTATTATTCTTTCTGTACCTAATAAACATTCATTTTAAAAACAGAAATGCTAATTACTGAAAATAATTTTAAACGAAATACAGTATTTATAAAACAATATTTTAGCTATGTATATTCAATAATTTACACAGGTAAAACAAAATAATTACATAAAAAACTAAATTGAAATGTATATTACTTTAGAAATATAAAAAAAAAAAGATTGTATAGGTTGGCAGTAATAACAGCAACAATGAAAATTGTGTACTTCGTTTCAGTCCATCGTCATAAATTATAATATAGATAAAGGAAGTGTAGTGCTATATCATAGTATAAAAATGCTGTTTCAATTTTCTACGGAGGAGTATGCTGATATAGTTTTTGTTTATGGATTTTGTAATGGAAATTATGAAACTGCTCAATGTGAATATCAGGAGAAATTTTCTGGAAGGCAGATTCCAAACACGGAAATGTTTTCTTTGGTGCATCAGCATTTATAGCTTTGTGTTAATGATAAACATTGTGTGATTCAGCATACTCAGTGTAGCCCAGGCACTAGTACAAGGTGACTTTCATGTTGCACGGGCTTATCAAAAAACAAAGTGTGGTGCATCATTTCCGCCCACAGAAGGTTCAAAATTTGTGGCCAACAGGTTACCTCCAGCAGTTAAACTTCCTGTCATTGGCTTCTATACAACGTTGATGAGGTAAATTCAATTTTATATACTGATGAAGCCACTTTTACGAGAAACAGAGTCTTCAGTTGTAAAAATAGTCATTTATGGATTAAAGAATCCACATGGTATTGTGGAAACTAGTTTCCAACATAGATCTCATATTAATGTTTGGTGTGGCATTATTTATGACAAAATTCTGAGACCATTTGTTTTCAATGAAAACCTTACGAGAGATGCATACGTTCATTTCTTATAAAATAATTTGCTGGCTCTTTTGGAGGATGTACCTTTACACTAGATTCAGATGATTTTTCAACATGATGGTGCAATGTCACATTTTTCTTTAGTAGCTAGAAATTATTTGAATGCTAATTTCTTAAACTGGATTGAACGTTATGGAAATCACTTGACAGAACACCACTAGATTTCTTCATTTGAGGCCATATGAAAATGATAATATACCAACAAAAAGTTTAATACTAAAGAACTCATTAAAAAAAATTGAATTTATATGAAACGATCCTAAGATAATATGGAAAGCAACCGGAAATATTTTACATCGAGCAGAGTGCTGTATATGTTGTGAAGGAGGCAATTTCAAGTAATTACTGTAACTGAGGTTTGTTATTCTGTTACCGATTATTGTTTTATTTTTTTTGTTTTGCTACATTAAGAATAATGTTTATTAGGTGCAGAAAGAATAATATGATTTTCTGTCTGTTTTTTACGATTTTTTGTCTGTTTTGATTCAATAAAATACTAATTTTTAAAAGCTTTTATTGGTTGTATTTACATTAATATTCTTAGAATTAAATTCTCTACAAATGTTGTTAGTAAATCTTCTACATTTAACAAAGCTAAAAAAAAAACTTGTTTTTCGACACCAAATTTTATGTTTTCGTCTGATATTATAAAACCTACCAGAGTTAAAATTCTGGGACCTGTTTTATCCTATTTCCCAGCTCAAATTACGTAAGAAAACACCAACCTTACTACGTAGTTTGGGTCCCAAAAATTACAGTGGCGCTTTTTTTTATTAGAAGAGCTGAAATCCAAGCAAACTTTTTCACTAGCTATAACTGAAAAACAAAGTGTTTCTAGACCTATGTTTATATGAACTTTTTTTCATTATTTTCACCAGTAGAACATGTCCTGAAAATTTCTCCATTTCTTCATGGCACACTGAATGAGTGAGTAATTGAAATACCCACTTACTTTTTCAAAAATAAAAAATTAATCTTTAAATTAAAACTATAAAAATCTTTAAGGATTGGGATGTTACCAAAAGATTTAGTGTATAAGTATACATGCCAACAACAAATTATGAAGAAGTTATGAGAGTATTTTTGAAAATGTAAGAAAATAAGAAAAGACTGTAGAAAATCACTGATGAGAGAATGGAGTACTGTGGTCAAAGAAGAAGGTGAAAAAGGAATGCAATAGGAAAATTTGACTTAGGGGTAAGGAATAATGAAAGGGAGAACAAATTATTAGATTTTCGAAGAGAAAAGTTATTTATTACAAACACTTCAAAAACCATGAAAAAGGAGATGTACAAGGGTATACCGTGGAGACTATGCATGCTATGTGATAGACCATTTTCTAGTAGATAAAACGTTTAGGAATGCTGTTAAAAAAGCCAATGGATTACCAGGTGCAGATATCAGTAGTGATCATGTGCTACTTTTGATGGATTTGAGAAAGCAAAGTTAGTTAAGAAATGGAACGTAATAAAACTGAAGAAATTGGATGAGGAAACAATGAGAAAAACTAGCTTAGGCAATTAAAGAAAGCAAAAAGAAAAATTAGAACAGTGAGGAGACTTAATGAGAATAAAAAATGCCATAGTTAAAGCAGCAGAGGAACAAGTAGGCTATAATGAGGGAAATAGAATCAATAACCATGTATATCTACAGAAATCTCAAATAAAATTGAAGAAAAGGTGGTCCCATTGCTTACAAGACAAGGCAATATATGACAAACCTGAGAAAATAAATGTAGAAGAGGAATGGGAGATAGTTGAAGGGGATAAAAGAAAATCAGTATTAAAATGTGAAGTACTGAAAGCAGTTAAAGAAATGAATAATAAAAGAATCAACTGAAATAGATTTTCTTCTCAGAGCATTTTATAAATTCTTACAGGAAGGAGGGAAAGTAATAGTTTAACTGTGTAATAGGATATACAGTATGGAAGACTGGCCTGAAGACATTTTAAAAATATCAGTGATGTCTATTCTGAAGAAAGCTGATACCACAAAATGCATAGAATACAGGACAATAAGTTTAATAGTCCATGCCACCAAAATATTGTGTTAAGAGCCTTAAGTTAGTTAGAGGTTGCTTTGAGTAATGGAAGTGAGTGAAGTAGAGGAACAGTTTGGCCTCAGGAAATGGAAAGGAACCAAAAATGCTGCTAGTAGGATGGTTGGAGAGAGATATTTAGAGAGAGGAAGAGCAATGAGCCTGTATTTTGTAGTTTTAGAAAGGCATTTGAGTCAAATGGGAGGAAATTATGGAGATTCTTAAAGAGAAAAAAGCAAAATGAAAAAACAGAGTTAATTAAAGAATTTTATATGAGACAGCAGCAATGGAAGTAAATAAGAATATGACCGTTTGAGTGGGTCGAAGTCGAGGTGTTAGGCAAGGATGCTGCCTCTCATCAGTACTGCTCAATTGAAGATACAATAAGGAATATAGTGGAAGAAAGAGAAAATAAAGATTATAAAGAAAGAGAAATTCATAGAGTTTGAAAAAGAAGAAGAAGAAGGAATTAAAGAATTCATAGAGTTAAATTCATAGAGTTTGCGGATGATAATTCCAACCAATAGTACACACACGCTTCAAGGAATGTTAACAGCCTTAGAGAAAGGAATGAAAATAAATATAGGAAAAACTAAAATAATGAAGTAAATAAAAAAGAGAATTTAGTGAGTGGTAAGAACAAGTGAAGGAAGAATAGAAAAAATAGAAAGTTACTGATATTTGGAGGCTGTGGTGACAGAGGACTGGAAAAGCACAACGGAAATAAAAGGAAGATTGTGATGGCAAAGGAAGCCTTCAATAAAAAGAGAGTGTACTTACTGTGTAGTAAAAGTATGGAAGAGTTAAGGAAAAGGTTATGGATTGGCTTGTATGGAGATGAAGCATAGTCAATGAGGAAGTGAGAGAGGAACTGAATTGAAACTTTTAAGGTGTATATGGAGAAAGTAAGATGGATGGATACAGCAATGAGGAATGAAGAAGTAATGAACAGGATTAAAGAAGAGGATTAGTATGGGAATTACACAAAAGAAAAGGAAACTGGTTAGAATATGTGAATAGAGTAGAATCTTTATGATCACATTGGAAGGATCACTAAAAGGAGAAAGGATGTGAAGAAGAAGGATGAAGTTAAAAATGAGGTGAAGATAAGAAACTACTAAGGGACAAAGGAGAAGACTTGAGACAGAAATGGATGGAGACAGTGACAGCATTACGGATCTGCCGTCAGGCAGAACACCAGAGAATGATGAAGTAAATATAATTATGTCTTGAAATTTTCTGACCGCTAATTGAATTATTAGATATATATTCAGTGGTAATTCTTTAGTATCTCTTTAGATTATCTTAGTTTGTAATTGATCATACATTATATTTAAGGAAAACAAATTTGCGCGTACCTAATGAGAAATATTTATGTCCTTAAACTGTAGATAATGTGCTTAAGAAGTTAATTGACATATTCCTTTTTTTTTCATCAAAAGTGAAATGTTTTTATAATGGCTGTGCCCTTAACAAAATTTGATATTTGTATCAAAATCAAAGGTATTTAAAAAAATTTATTTTTTAAATAACTATTATTGTAGAAATTTTTTTTATATTTTAATTCACTAACGTAGAAATTTCTGCATAATACAGTATTATATGTATGTTCTTTGTGTCAGTTTAATTATTATAAAGCTTAATCACTTATCATTTTTTTGTTAAAGTTTAGTTTGCTTACTAAATTATATAACAAATGGTTTTTTAACAACTTTTACAATTTATCAGTAATCTCCGATTACCTTCATTGTGATTAATTTATAAAAATCAGATCTGTTCTGAAAAACATTTGTTTTTATTGCCTTAACAGAGGCTTAAACTTTTTATTTGGATTTTATTGTTTATTTTATTTATATTTAATATTGTGTTATTGATGATTTTATTTCATCTCATTTCAAGAGAGATGCAGAGAGAATAGGAGAAATTTAAAAAACTTTGTGGTGTCAGTTTTTACTTCCTTGTATGAAGTAAAGGAAGTATTGTGATCGTGAAAAATTTCAATTTTCAGATTTCAGTGGAAATATCCATTTTGACAATCCTTGAATGTACTTTGACTAGTTCAATGTGACATCTGTACGTACGTATCACGCATAGCCCAAAAACGATTAGCCATAGGATGTTGAAATTTTGAATTTAGGACTGTTGTAACATCTAGCGTGCACCTCCCCTTTTGAATGCAATCAACTGAACCAAAAGTATCCAAAAATGCCCAAAATCCCCAAAAAATTGGATTTTGGACTTTGTCTTAACTGTAACAGTAAGCCCTCTTTGAAAGCTTTTCAACGATATAGCATAAGTGTTATTTATTTTCATTGGTTCCGGAGTTATAGCTCAATGAAATTTTAATTAATTAAATATCTGGATCTTATAAGGGTAAGGCACATTAGTTCGAGTCAGACTTCCTTTTTTTTTTTTAAGTTAAATATATTAATTTATTAATAATTATTAACCTCTGATTGTAAAAAGAGTATTACAATAAATAATAATTCAGTAATAACAATAAAAATAAAAAAGTATCAGAAGTTATTAATGATAAGATTTTATGTACTTTACATTTTTTTTAAATGTGTATATGTAATTTAATAGGCATACAAGGAAGTCATGTGGTGTTCACATCAGATTTTTATTTTATTCGTGATAACTTTCTTGAAGCATGGGCAGTTTAATAAAAAAATGTTATAACATTTCATGTTGACCAAGTAAGAAATTACAACACCAAATGTGTTATCAACACATTTCTTGACATAGATGTATTTCTTTCCTGGTTTTTAAATTGTTGATGGTAAATGGATTTTACAAATGTACGATTTTTGAACAATACAGTGAATTCTTTTTATACTGGTTTACATCCTTTTGAAAATGTAATAAATTCCTAACAAAAGAATTATCAGTTTTAATAAAACTCCCTTTTAATTATAATTTCTTTAAGACAAATTTATTCATGAAAAATTTATTGCAGGTAGCTTTATAAATAATTTTTTGATGTTTTAATTATGCTGCAAATTAATAATACTTATTCAGTTAATTTCTATATATGTATTAAATACCTGAAATTTTTAAACTGAAAACATAATTTTTTTCTGTAATAAATAATTTTTTTACATGCTGAGAAACAGCACGTAAAAGCGGTGACTTATATAATATATAGTTATATGAATTCTAAATTGTCTACCCTAACACTTTTATTTAGGTTTCTAACATTTCACACCCTATTGCTGTTGATATATTTCATAAACAGTCCCCTCTTAGAAATCCAGTTGTGGTAGTTTTTTCTCAACCCCTACATTGATTTATAAATAAAAGAAAAGGAATAAGAAAGAATATTTTCTCTGAAAACAATTTGTAGTTTTCTGTGTTTTCATTTAAACACAACTGCTGTGGAGGATTGACACAGTGGCAGAATTATCCTGCTTCTCAAAGCCATGCAAAATAATTTGAGATAAAATCAAAACATTTATAACAAATAAAAAGAATTTGAAATCTTGTTATAAACCAGTTAACAAGGTTTAGGTTAATAAAAAGGAAACCTGATTTAGCTTATTTACTGGTGGTAAATACTTTTTTGTGTTAAAGTGACATTGTCAGTTTTTTGCATATTTTTAGGTATCCTCTCCCTTGCAGGTAATACCCCCACAGTATTACAGATACTGCCTCCCCATTTCTATGACTGTTTATTTAGATTGTTTCTTATTATATTTGACTAATATTATTTGCTTATTGTAACCCAGAAATGTGCCTCATTGTTTGAATAGGGTGGAGCAATTTATATATACAAAATAATTATTTGAATAGTTTATACAGATAGGACAAAGGACATGTACTTGATACAATTTAACTGTATAACCTTCAATATTTTATATAGTATGAGGATGTATTGTTGCTGATGAAGTAGCATACATTTCTTCAGCAACAAAAAAAAAATTTTAAAAAGTAATATGACAGTGGTGTGTAAGATAAGATATTAATTTATTACGTATAATATGTCTGTATTTTTTTATTGTTTCAGCCAAATGTTATGCTGAAGCTTTGGACTGAAGAATTTTTAAGTGTAAGTTAGAAATAATTTTTCCATTTTTAAAGTAAATATGATGAGGGCTATTGCAAAATTTACTTCCAATTGGCTGTTTAGAATAAACTAGTTGCTACAGCAACAAGACACTTGTGCATCACCTGTCTATAACATTAACTTGTTACATTCCCAACTGCTATCACTGCATTGAACTGCTAGTTCAATGTTGATAAAGCAGCAGTTACAGAAATAATGGAGACTTATTTTCATTCCTAGCACGAGTGGTTTTTTGCAAGTAGGTCTCAGTGCTGCAAGATCCATACAAGTCATGACATTTTTATTATAATTATGTAATGAATGGTGTGCTCTGAATAACTGGTCTGGGAAATTCAGATACACAAGTGCACAGGACAAGGGGGAAAGGAAACACTCAATCATAACAAACTTTTTAAAAGAAATTTAACAAATCAAGTATTATAAATGTTTCAGTCTCTGAACTTTTTAATGATTTTTTCTTTCATTTTAAAAAATAGCAGATGTTTGTCATGTCTTGAAAGTTTTCAAGAATTACTATGTGGATATTCTTAACAAACAGCCTGGCATGCTTACAATGTTTGGCCCTGTTTCACAAGTTGTACAAAGGCTTTATGTAAGGTTATTGGTTTGCTTGGCATTTCTCCCCCCACCACCCCATTCGGTCGCCCTAAAGCATAAGACCGAATATCTGTGCCACAAACAGCTACTCAGCCTCGAAACAGTTTAGCGACCAGTGTCCTAAACAGTTCCTAGAGTTTACCTATCAGCGTGAGCGGACTAAGCGCGGTGCCATACACCACCGACTTACGTGTCCCAACCGCTCACTTATCATATATTTACTAAAATGGGTAGGCGCACCCCGTCAACTACTAAAAATATATATGACATCCGTAAATTAAAATTTACTTTGTCTAGACAGCAATTCGCTGCCACGCCTAGGTTGCTGAATGCCAGCAAGTACCTGTCCAGCATATTAAAGCGCTTAGAGCCTTAATTGGCTAGGTTAGCTTCCCACAGCAGTACAGTAGGAGTCTTTTCCCCTTAGGTAAACTACTGATGTCGTTTAAACAAAGTAACTGCATCAAGGAACTCCCACACGGTCCGACAATGCGGCTCTCGCCACACTGACTCGCCGCTTGTGAGTGGCCGATTTTCCCCTTGACCTCTAAGTTCCAGGGTGGCTCCCCCCGAGAGCAGGGCAGTCAAACATCAGGTGTTCATTTGACTGGACCTCCCCACAGACGAACAGCTCATCAGCTGCCAGGCGGAACCGAAACAGATATTGGTTTAAATTAACATGGTTGGTGAGCACCTGGGCACTCGTTGCCCTTAAAAACGAGCTTGAGGCATATCATCCCTCCAGATCCTGTATAAATTTATACAAGGATCTTCCCTTGTATAAATTGTCGTGGTGTGCCATTCCAGCTGCCACGCATTCATCGCGAGGCTCTTCCGCAGAGATGGGCAACTGAACGATATTTAGATCCGGTGCATTGTGGTCGTCGTTCCGCTCCGGTTTTGGTCCGGCTCGAAACCGCATCCCAAATACCTCGGCCTCCCGACCTCTTCGCAATTTCCACATGGCTGCCCGAACTTTCACCACTAAATCGATTGGGAGAACCTTTCCCAATATGGTGGTAGCCTCGTAGGAGGTTGTTTTAAAAACACCAGTGCATACAATTAAGGCTCTGCGCTGGGCACTCCTTAAATTTTGAAGAAGTGCTCTATTCATATCCAACCTATGCGCCCAAACGGGCGCCGCGTAAGAAGTCATGGTTTCAAAGACACCTCGGTACATCATGTACATTTGACGGCCCGACAACCCTTAGTCTTTCGGAGCAATCCTCCTAAGTTTGTGCATTACTGAGACGGCGTCTGCCGCTACTTGCTTAATGTGGTTGGTAAAAAGCAACTTCTCATCAAAGAAAACACCTAGGTACTTATGAACTCTCACTCGGCTGATTACACAGCCTTTATAATTAATGTAGTGGTTACGACTGTATGATAATTTGTCTGCACCCTTGAGAAGCATGTACTTCGTCTTAGGTACAGAAATCCTTAAATTTTGCATGTCCATCCAGCCTTCTGCGGTTGACAAAGCCGCCTGCGCTCGATCTTCTAACTGCCGTCGTGAGTTAGCACGAACTAATTGGAGACAGTCATCAGCGAAACCCTGGGCCGTGACCCCTTCTGGGAATGTCAATCCCAGAAATCCGTCAAAGAACAGCTTCCACAGCAAGGGACGGAGAAAGGAACCCTGCGGGCTTCCCCCGGTGACGGATTTTTCCACAAATAGATGCGCATCTTTAAACGGAGCCGAACGGTTGGACAAGTAGTCACGCACTATGGCCTGTAGAGCTACGGGAATATTGCGGCGTTCCAACTCAGGACAGAACTCCAACTGAAGGAAGGAAATGCTGCCTCAATGTCAATAAAAATTGCCAAAACATATTTACAGTCGGCGCTTTCCACCTCGCCAAGAGCATTTAAGATGCAATCCTCGGTGCCAACCCCTTTCATGAAGCCGTACTGGCCTCGATTTAGAATGGTATAATGGTAGATTTAGAAAGTTATGTAAGGTTAATTTGGTGATTTGCAGCCATCCTCTTCAGCCCTGATTCTGTCCTAAGGTACCCCATTACTTCACAAAGGTGGATTATCTGGTCGGCTAACATTTTGAAATCAATGAAGAGCTTGTGATTGTGTCAACTGAGTTACTCTTGTGGTTGAATTCAATGAAGAGTCTCCGAAAGCTGGTATTGCTGTATAAGTTTTCCTGAAGAAAACATAGTTATTAGAAAATCTTTTTATATATTTTTGTTTGTTTTTTTTAAATCAATTCTTTTAAAAATCATACTCCTCTGTACTATGTACAAATATATCTATTAGATCAACCAAAGTACAGAATAAATAAAGTAGAATGACTTAACTTAGTCCACGATATATGCAGGAGCGCTTTCGAGATTTACTCGCATCATCAGCTGCATTATTTATTCATCTCAAATTACATTACAGACTTCGTAAAATATAATTACATATTATGTATTTATTTATTTTATTTAAAACCTTTAATCTTTTTAACTTTTTTCTACTTCCTTATACGAAGTAAAGGAAGTATTGTAATCGCGAAACATTTCGGTTTTCAGATTTCAACGGAAATATCCATTTTGACCATCCCTGAATCCATTTTGACTAGTTTTGGGTAACGTCTGTACGTACGTATGTGTATATATCACGCATAATTCAAAAACTATTATCCGTAGGATGTTGAAATTTTGGATCTTAAAGAGAGGCACATCTGTTCGAATCAAGTCTTCATCCGCTTTTGTTTTAGGTAGATTTCATAAGAACGATACCTATTCTAATGGTTCCATGATTTGACTTCCGGAAAATTTCTACATATCTTCGCGTTTCACATCCCACAGACCCCAAAAGTTTATACATACTTTTATATATATATTTATATATAAAACTCGACCCAAAATCTCGGTCGAGTTCGTTAACGGCTAGAATCGGACCATGAGAATGGAAATGGGGACTTTTACGAAAAAAACAAAATATCGCTATAACTGTTATTAAGTAAAATAACGAATTCGTTTAAAGTTCCTACTATTCTTTGAGTAAGAGCCTAAAACTTATGTAAGAAAAGTTTTTTTGATATCACCAACCATTGGCCCAGGGGGTGGAAAAAATGGGGTTTTGAAGACAAAAAACATCATACCTCCCTTAATAGCGCAGTATCGAATCCGTTTGATGTAGTCGTTAGTCCTCTTAACTACCTAAAACCTTTGTCTGAACCAATTTTTGATATGACCAACCCTTATGGCAAGGGATGACCAAAATTTTGCAGGAATTTTAAGTAGATGGGTTTGTCGTATGCTAAACATGTGAAACCTTTTTCAGATGCAACCATTGTCGTATTGAGTAAATTTGAAGTTTTTCTTAATTTTGAGGTGGAAATCTTTTTTATCCTCTACTTAGCACTGCTGAAATCTTCCTCCGTCTTCCGACGTGCTGAGCTGAAAGGGATTTTTTTTTAGCTTTTTTTAATTTAAATATATTGATTTAATAATTATTAACCCGTGATTGTAAAACAATTTAAAAAATAAATAATAATTAATGATAATAAAAAAAATGAAAAAAAAAATTATTGAAATAAAATTTTATGTACTTTTAAGACTGTGTAAATGTAATTTTATAGGCATTACATATGTTTGTATATAATAGATTTGGTGAAACATCTGATTATTTAATATTAACTGAAAATTATAATTTAGAAGTGTGTTATTTTTTAATTTTCTTAGCAAGTTCTTATAAAAAATGTATATTTATTTTTTTTAAATCATTTTATTTAATTATTTGACAAAAAAAAATACATTTTTGAATATATTCAATTTAAAGTGATTACTGAAAATTTTTTTTCACATGTGCATAATATGCACAAGATTTCTGGTGTGTCATATAAATAAAAATTAATAATAATTAAACTATTCCATTTAATGAACTCCTGTATACCGATTACAAATATTAATTTTGATCTTACGGTGTAGAATAATCGGTTTTTATTATTGGATTATTTTGTCAACAATTTATTTAAAGAGTAATCAAGGGACTTTTACTTTAACCTAATATTTCAAGTAAGATTGTTGAATTAATAATTGTATAAATATTTGATGTTAATAAAAACTAACATTTTAGCAATTGCATAACTGTCCACTTTTATTAAAGAATTGGAGGATCTAATCTCATTTTCAAACGAAATAAGTTTAAATTAAGTGCAGCAAAAATATGTATATGTAATTTAATTGACATACAAGGAAGTGATATGGTGTCCACATCAGATTTTATATTTTTACTTTTTCTCAGTTAAATTAAAAATTAAAATGATATTTAAAAATTAATTAAAATTAAAAATTAAAATATGACGTCAAGGCATAAAATCAAATTAAAATTAAAATCAAATTAAAATAATTTCAAGTAAAACAATTATGCATGTTGCCCATTTAATTGAACTTACTTTATTTACTCTTTATTTGATTTTTAAGTTGAATTTTTATGCCTTAATATCATATTTTTATATATGTAAAAATTTTTACAATGTAATTTTTAATTTTAATTAATTTTTAATGTTGTTTTAATTGTTAATTTAACTGAATAAAAGTTTTTAAAAAATGAAAAGATTAAAAGGTTTTAAATTTTAAATAAATGCATGAATGTTATATTTTACTAAGTTTGTATTGTAATTTGAGATGAATATATAATGAAGATGATGCGAGTAAATCGCGAAAGCGCTGCTGCATATATAGTGGACTAAGGTAAGTCATCCTACTTTATTTATTCTGTAGTTTGGTTGATCTAATATATATAAATAAATTTATTTGTGTTTGTATTTTGCAATTGCCCTCACATTAATTACTCTCATGCAATATATTAAAATGATTAGCATTAATTACCTAAATTTAATTTTCATCATTTTTTGATAATTCACATATACAACACAAATATGTGGGCTGTAGTTTAAAATTTCATTAATAGTTTTAAACTGGTTATTGTATATTTTTGTGTTGCTATTGTTTATTTAGCTTTAATTTGATGGCTTCTTTTTATAACAGAAAATGTCATGATTTATTTTTATCACTGGGCATAAAAAAAATCATTTACTCCTTAACACAGTTTAAGAAAAGAGATTATGTAAAAGTAAGTTATACTGGGTTTAACTTTTCATTAATATTCTTCAAGTAAAAGAGAATAAATATTGTGCACAAAATCCAATTTAATTAACGTGTTACTGCTGTTTCAAAGTGTTGCAGTATTTGGCTCCTACAGAATAATTCTTTACCATAGTTGTTATCCGGTACTCTCAAGGTTACACAGGATACTCATCGCTCTCTTTTTTATTTGCAAAACCATTGCTGATTTTAGTGTAAAGAGCAGCTGGTAACATGTGTTTGGGTGCGTGAACGACGATGCAAAGGGAAAACAATGCCACAGATAATAAATGCATTTTGTAAATGTTTAACATTGATGTCTTATACAATAATTATGCTTGATTAAACATCCATTTGCTGATAAATGAGAAAATCATCATTTTGTACACAAGTTAGAAAGGAATTCACTGCGTGACATTATACAAACCAGGATGACATCATGATGCTTATTGAGACCACATTTTTTTAAGAGTATGTGACTGGTGATTCGTATTTGCAAATCTTGAAAAAAGTTTTAATACCCGGACTTCAAGGGAAGGGTACCATGGAATGCACTGAATATAGCAAGACAGGGCACCAGCAAATTTTACTTGTCATCTTCACAATTTCCTAAATGAACAATTCTGAGCTGCTGGATTAGTCATAGTTCATGATTGTCACCAGCCTGCTGCAATGACCACTCTGAAGTTCTGACCTTACTGTACCTAACAACTGATTGTGGAGAATAATCAACATATCCCAAAAAATAAAATGATCACTTTATCTCACCGTTGTTATGCAACAAATAAAAAGTTGAACAATGTGAAGTAAGCCTTTTGAACCACAAATCCAGAGATGCTTGGCAACATGTCAAGGAGAACTTGGAGACACGTAGCTCTGTACCTTCAGCACGTTAGTGCTTAGTACAGATCTGCTGGTTAAATAATTCATAAGTACAATTGTATATAATTGTTTAAAACGTGTAATAAGACCTATAATGTTGTAAAAAAAAATTTTTCAAATCTTATTACAAGATTATATTATTTTTTTTAAATTTGAATTTTATTTTCACTAACAGTACACTAGGCATTACACGATTTCCTGTTTATTATAAATGTTCAAAAATGAGCCTACCATTTTCAATACTGAATACCACCATTGTAATATTTTCAATATTATAATTTATTACACAATAACATTAATAAAATTATTCCAGTTCAGATCATATCAAGTTATTTAATTTTATTTGGGAGGAAATAAAAACTGGTTTTTTAATCTAGAATGACTCATGAAGAGTTGTTGCCATAACTTTGTTATTTATGAACAGATTTGAATAGATAAGGTGTAATTTTCTTTATCATAAAACGCTTAATATTTTTTGGAGAATGTAACATTTAAATAAACCAGTAGTTGCAGAGATATTAATTAAAAGGTTTATACGAGGTGTGATCAAAAAATACGGTGAATAATTTTTTATTAAAAAAAGTAATAAGGTTACATAGAATACGATTTAATCTCCTTCAAAGTACTGTCCTTGGCTAGCAATGCACTTATCCCAATGTTGACTCCATGACTGTAGGCATTTCTGGAAGGCGTCTTTCGGAAGGGCTTTCAGCTGCTCGGTCGTGCTCATCACAATGTCAGCAATGGTGTCATAACGTTTTCCTTTAAGCACAGTCTTAATTTTTGGGAAGAGCCAAAAGTTGCATGGTGCTAAATCCAGTGAGTATGGCGGATGTGGACAGACAGGAACACTTTTTTCGGTCAAAAACTCGCAAATGAGAAGCGAGATGTGACACGACACGTTGTCGTGGTGAAGAAGGAAGCCATTGGCCCATTTTTCTGGTCGCTTTCTTTGTACGTCGTTTTGCAAACGTTGCAGTACACCCTTATAAAATTCAGAATTTACAGTTGTTCCCCTTGGAACGAACTCTGATCGCACTATGCCTTCCCTATCGAAAAAAACAACGAGCATGACCTTGATGTTGGATTTTGACTGACGTGCCTTTTTAGGGCGAGGAGATGAACTGGTTTTCCATTGGGAACTCTGCATTTTGGTCTCAGGGTCATAGCAATAGACCCAACTTTCATCTCCAGTTACAATTTTGGCCTGTCCGGATCTCCATGAAGACAACCCTTCCACTCCATGCAAATTGACACACGATTTTCAAAATCCATGTTGCGCAACAGACACGATAAACACAACCTCACTCTAGCGGCTCTGGCATCTGACTGGCAAGCTCGAACGTGTTACAACTTGTCCCTGCCTGTCTCAGTTGATCATGCTATTGGAAAAATTACAGCATATGGATGTAGCAACGGCAGTTGCCGCTATAAAAATTCATTCACCATATTTTTTGATCACACCTTGTATGATCACCACTTTGAAGTGGATTGAAAGATCAGGTTCATTATTTTTATATAAGTAAATCTGTAGGTAACCTAGTAGTAAATGAAATTTCAGCTTGATACAACAAAAACTTTTTCAGACAAAAACTTGCAGTATAATAAAGTTCAATGTTTATTGTAGATCTGATTTACAATAAATGTTCTACTGGGTTTAGGACTGGTCCTAAACCCATATATATTGTAAGATTATATTTGATCTTACAAATATAATCTTGTAGATTTTGTTTGAGATTATGTATGGAAAATGGCAAAAACCTATGCAGTTATACCTTACAGTTCAAATCATCACATATCACATAAAACTACTGCATTCAGATATTTATATAACAGATTAAAGAGAATGAATTCAACAGAAAGTGTAAAATAGGAAAATAGCCGCCATAAAACAGATCAGTAAAGAAACAACAAATCTATCATGATAAATATATTAATAATATTATGAACACAAAAAAATAATAAGACAAATCAAAATAAAAAATTTACCAATTGAGTGGTCACCCTTCCTTATACGAATTATTTTAGCGTTAACAAAATAGCAAGATTATTTCACAAGAATGATAAAGACATCGTATATCAAAATAAAAATAAAACCATCTCAAACATAAATGTTAATAGAAATGATAATATGGAAATTGTATTTAAGAAATAAAATGTCCTTCTTGCAATAAAATTTGTACCAGACAAACAAAAAAATTTAATTTGGATAGGTATGAACAACGAAAGAACACACACATAAAATCTGAAATTTATCAGTCAAATAAGGCAGTCCATTGTTTAAAAAATAAACATGCATTTCCAGAACATAATAATGTAAGACTGATTTAGCAGATAAATAAAGGAAGGAAATTGACATTATTTGAGGATTTATATATTTAAGAAAACAATCAAAAACAGATTAATTAAGGAACAAAAACAAATAGGTTTATTAGGTACAAACGTAGATTTAAATTATTAATATAATCAGTTGAACAACAAACAGTCTCCATAGAATACAGATATTTAACCTAATTTGTATTAAAAATAAATAAAAATAGTGGCAACGTGAAGTGCTTCACAGAGTTTTTATAGTAATTTATGGTTAGTTGTATATGATGAGTCTGATTTTAATGTTGCATATTCATTTTGAAAGATGTATGGAATTTACAGATTAATACGAGTATATTGTATGTGACAATTGACTAAGCCTGAAATTCTTTGTACAGAAAATCAAATTTGCTATGTCTAATTAATAATAAAAAAATCTAATTGTATTAATATAAATAATTATATTGTAAATATTAATGAATATTTTGCAGAAATTAAATTTAAAGAAATAAAAGACCCCCTACAAATACTTAAAAATACTTATATGACTTATAAGTATTTAATACTTGTAAAGTATTAAATACTTAAATTAATACTTAAAAATTACTAAAAATATTGTAAGTGAATACCGTACAACACTCAGTTATAATAATAACATAAAATATCATACAAAATTATATGCTGTTATATCAGCTGCCCTAAAAAAAAGTAACAGGTTTATCAAAAATACATAAATAAAATTATCCAACAAGCTCTTATTAATTTAAAACACCACCTTCTTATTATATTGCTAAAATAATGGATGAAATTTTGAGAAATAAAATAAACTTTTCTTATACTTATAACATAAAAAATGAATTTCAATCAGTAAATAAATAAAATTATTTAGTAATTAAAAATAACACTAAAGTGGTTTTGTATAGCAAATATGTACTGCAACTACCACCGATATCATCGAAAAAGTTCACCAAATAGTGCTGGACGATCAACAAATTAAGGTTGGAGAGATAGCAGAGGCTATGGGCTTTTCGAAAGAACAAATTTTTCATATATTAACTGAAGAATTGGATATTCATAAGCTATCAGCACATAGGGTGCCACGTTTGCTCACTTTGGACCAAAGACTCATTTGATTGAACATTTCCAAGGCCCTGTTGAAGCAGTTTAAGCAAAATGAGTCGGATTTTTTGCGTTGATTCATAACTGTAGATGAAACGTGGATCCACCACAACACTCTGAGACAAAACAAGTGAAAAGGGTGAATCTGTTCCAAAAAAGGCGAAAACGGTTCCATCAGCCGGGAAGTGATGGTGACTGTTGTTTGGGCTAATAATGGAATTTTGTTTATAGATTATTTTCTAAAGGTAAAACAATAACAGTACAGTATTATGCATACTACTTGACAAGCTGAAGGCAGAAATTGCAAAAAAATGAACACAATTGAAGAAGAAAGTGCTTTTCCATTAGGAAAATGCTCACACTTTGATGGTCGCCATGGGTAAAATTCACAAATTGCACCTTCAATTGGTTGACCACTCACCATATTCACCAGATCTGGCTTCAAGCAACATTTTCTTATTTCCTAACCTTAAAGTTTCACTTGGAGGAAAGAGATTTTCATTGGATGAGAAGGTTATCTCATACGTAAACACCTATTTTCCGAAAAAAGATGCCAGCTACTATTTAGAAGGGTTAAAGAGGTTAGAGCATTGCTCTAACCTCTAAAAGTGTATCGACTTAAAAGGAGACTTTGTTGAAAAATAAAATTATATTTGAAAGAAGTTTTTCTGTGTTAGGCTCAAAACTTTTCAGACAATCAAATGTACATACAAATAAATATATCTAGAAATATGACATATAGGCATTCATATATACTAATAATAATGATGTTAAAAAATTAATGAAGAAATTGAATATATAAAAAAAATATTACTAATATAAATGGATGTAATAAAAGATTCATTGATAAATCAGTTATTAAGTATTCAAATAATAAAAATATATCAGAAAAAAACCGTATTAATAAATAACAATAATCATTGAAAATTATTATAAATAATGATAACACTGATAGACAAAAAAAATTTTTTAATGTTTCTATAAGTGTGATTCAATTTCTTGAATTGCTTTTTGGCGTACATTACTGATGTGTAAATACAATTTTTTTATAATCCTTAGTTTTAAGTAAATTACGCTTTAAAAAAATTAAGGGAAAATATAATTAAAATTTGTAAAATTTATAATTTCGCATGGACATACCTGTGTTAGAATGATTTCACTGATAATTTTCTTTTGTAAATAGCCTTTCTGTCTGATTCTTTCATTTTTCTTTCACTTACATTCGGAAGTTTCTGCCTGATGTACAAAAATCCAGGACTATCCTTCTTCATTGCTTTTACAAAATTTTTTATTATTCCTAGTTTGATATGGTGAGGGGGTAAAAACACTTTTTTGGGTTCAACTAAGGTTTCATGAATAATATTTTTCCCATTTGGAGTTAAGTTGTCTTTTTCTTCCACTCTTTAATAACATAACATTTATCTTTAGCTCAGCTGTCCCATTTGCAAAGAAAATACATCTACTTAGGACAGCCTAACTGTTGCTTAACAAAATAGCTATAATTTTCAAATCGCCACATAAGTTCCTGCTATGTTTTTTATAATGTATTTTTTCAAAAACGTCTTTTATCACATCGTATGTCTCTTTCAAATTAATACCATAAGCGTTTGGTATCAAAGGATATTTGTTACCATTGAGTAGTAAAACCACTTTTAAACTATACGTGGACGTATCTATGAAAAGACACCAGTCCTCAGATTTATGAACTTGTCCTAAGTGCAACATAAGCTAATCAATATTTGTGCAATTTGTGAAAATAAACCAAATTATTTTCATCAATAAAGTAGTGAGAAAGTTCTTTTTGTCAGCTTTGGAAGCCTGAAATTTTTGTATTTTTTTGAAGTAAATTCCAACCTTGCAGTCTTGATCCTAACAGTTCATCTTGATTTTGTGATAAATTTAAATCCGTAAACAAGTTATTTAATTCATCTTGTGATATAAGATGTGGCTTATTGGAAGATAATTGAAAATGAAAATCATTGTTATCTTCTTCAGTACTGCCTGATTCTTCATCGCTGCTTTCAAAACATAGATTCACAGGTGGCTTAGGAACTGGAATAATTTCACTGTGAAGTACAGGCCTGATTGCAGATTGCAGATTGGAATGAAGGATATTTTACAGTATGTTTAGATTTTTTAGAAATTCCAGAGATACTTTTTAAACAAAAGTAGCGATCGGTTACATGATCATTTGGTTCACACCAATCCATAGGTACACCAAATGGCAAAGCCTGTGTACCTTTCAATCATCCTCTTAAATATATAGAACAATTAGTACATAATATATGAGGGACCCACGTCTTATCCTGATCACCTATTTTACACTGAAAGTACAAATAATATGTTTTTTTTAATTAAAGGTGTAATGTTTTTTCTATTTGATCTTACAGTACTCACCACATATATAGCAAAAGGCAACCACATCATTTACACAATTACGAGGCATTATGACACTTCACTATTAATAAACTTAAGACATCAATAAGACTGAACAAAATTAATTCATTCCTAAATCCTGTGCTTAATACAAACAACACAGCTGTGTTTTCAGCTACATGTTTTGACCTGCACAGACACGATTAATCTTGTCCATGAAGGCTCACTCTTCAGTATTAGATATGATGTCATAATATGTGACTATGATATGATTTAATTCTTTGTCTAGTATTGTTTATTTATAGCTTACAAATTACGTTAACAAAGTTAAACAATAAAACATGAGCTAACAAAGTACAGTATAGGAGTTAAAATGCTAACTATATGTTGAAAAATGAAAAAAAATCCTTTAATAAAAATTAAAAAATTTTCCAAAAATGCTGGGTGACAGAAAAATTCTGAGTTGATGCGTTTTCAGCATAAAAAAACAGATTAAAATCATGTATCGCATGTTAGGAAACTAAAACTATATTTATCATTTAATATTTCACATAATAAATATATTACTTATAAATATCATAACAATACTACAAATATCTCTGGAATATATAATACTATGATATATTTAATAGAAAACAATATAAAATTCCATATATATGGTAATAAAATATATTTTACAAAAAATATCAGTTATTAACGAACTTTGTGGAATCTATAAAGTAATTGTTACAATTATGATGACTGATGATATATATATATACGAGGTGCGACAATAAAGTAATGAGGCTGATGTGAAAAAATGTTGCTTACCGTTTTAGTCATGTTTAGTGTTGTCTCCTTTAAAGTAGTTCCCCTCTGATTGCACACACTTATTCCAGCGCTTCTGCCATTAATAGTAACATTTCTGGAACTCATCTTCTGTAATATCCTCCAAGACCCTCGTCACAGCTTTTTGGACATCTTGTGTTGTTTGAAAATGGTGTCCCTTGACCGCCATTTTGACTCTTGGAAATAGGAAAAAATCGCATGGAGCGATATCTGGTGAATAAGGTGGCTATGGTAGTACTGAAATTTGTTTTGAGGTTAAAAATTGCTGCACTGACAGAGCAGTATGGGATGGCGCATTATCGTGATGCAGAATCCAATTATCAGCAATGTTGGCACGGACACGAAGAACTCGTTTACGAAGTCTTTCTAAAATTTCTTTGTAGAAATATCGGTTAACTGTTTTTCCTGGATGCACCCACTCTTTATGAACAATTCCCTTGAAATCGAAGAAGCACACAAGCATGCATTTTATTTTTGATTTTGACATGCGAGCTTATTTTGGTCTGGGTGATCACTTTGAGCACCATTGCGAACTTTGGCGTTTTGTCTCTGGATCGTATTGAAAAAACCAACCTTCATCACCAGTGATAACACGGCTCAACAAATCTGGATTGATTTCCGTTTGCTCTAACAGATCAGCTGCCACATTTTTCCGTGTTTCTCGCTGTTGTTGTGTGAGATTTTTGGGGACCATTTTTGCACAAATCTTTCTCATACCAAGATCTTCAGTTAATATTAGATCGTTTCTCAATTGATGTTGAGTTCTTCTGCAATCATTTTCACAGATAATCTTCGATCAGATCGTACGATTTCACGCACCCTGGTCAAGTTGACATCTGTCCGTGAGGTTGATGGTCGTCCACTGTGGTCTTCATCTTCAACATTCGTTCTGCCTTCACTAAAAATTTTATGCCACCAAAAAACTTGAGCTCTTGACATAACCTCCTCTCCAAAAGCCTTCTGAAGCTTACCATAAGTTGTCGTTGTGTTTTCACCCGATTTAACGCAAAAAGAAATGGCATACCGTTGCGCAATATTTTGCGATTTCATTTCTGTGACGAGAGACACAAACACGTGTTCACTTATTACAGCACAACTCACGACTGAGCAGTTGCATTAATGTGCCGCTTGGACTAGAAGTAGCTTATAGACCAAGGTCAAAGATGGTGTGCCTACACAAGCTGCAGGGTTGCCACATCTTACAAAGAAAAATCAGTCTCATTACTTTATTGTCGCACCTCATTGATATAGAGGAAAAACCACCAGGTCATTCACAAAAACATTTTCAAAGCATTACAATTATAAAAAAAGAAATATTTTTTCAAGTGTTACTGAACATCTATTGAAAAATAAACTTAAAATTACAGTAATAATAATAATAAAGAAATTTATATATTATAGAAATATTATATTAGTAAATATGATAATAAATGCAGACTTATTAATAATAAACAAATTGAATATGATAACACAATGTTTAAATTGGTAGACCTAACATAACAATTGAACATTTTCATAAATACTATTCACATTATCTTACCATGGTTTATAAAATATGTTTTAACTATGACATTAGTATCTATCTACTTATGATTTATTTTTTTTTTAATTTTAATTTATAAAATTTGTCTGCTGTTGGAGGAGTAAAACTCTGAAAGCCGTACAGATAGGTTGGTGTTCTTACTTTTTATTTGAACTGTATGTAGTGGATTTAAATAATTGTTTTTAATTATATATATGTATATAGTTTTTTTTACTATAAATTAATGATTTAAAAACAATTTTTTTTTTTCAGACTGTATCAAGACTTGATCCAAAGTTTTTAGCTCTGCACTGTCAAGAAGTGGGTGGAAAAAACTATGAGCAGAGCATGAAACATGTAGAGTATTTTGTCAGGTATGAAATTTCTTAAAATTCTGACTGTCTGTAACCGGCTAGTGTAACTATATAATCTTTCAGCCACTGATCTGATCATGAAAACCATTGATGTTAGCCTAAGTACCTTTTATATAGTTGTTTATTTGTCCCCATATTCAGTACTTTATATACACAATCATTATTACTACAGTACATTTGTCCATATTCAGAAAAAAATGATAACTAGTCTTATTGTTCTAAATGTTAGTAACTTGCTAGAAACAACATTGATACTTATGTCTGCAACAGTTCAAAGCTGTTTTGATCCTGTTTGCATTCTCTTTGATTTTAGGAATTGAATAACATGGAATAATGGAAGCTACTCTTTCTGAAAGTTTTAATCTCATGTCAATTGTATCAAATGTTATAACTTCTCAAAGTGTGTATTTTTTTCAATAAGAGTGTTGGATCATATATCTGTGATATTAACAGGTAGAAGCATGACAATATTGTGACTTAATAACACAAGGTTGCCAGTAAAAATCAATAGTTACTGAATTCAATACTGAATAGTAGATTACACATATTTACCTACTGTCACTGTGAATGCATCCACTGCTAGCTTATTTAGATGCTTACTTGGGAATTGATATGTTGGTGATGTTAAATGTTTTTTTTTTTTTTTTCAGTCATTTGAATGGTTTGGTGTAGCTCTCCCAGATTTTCTATCTAGTGCTAGTTATTTCATTTCGGTATACCCCCTACATCCTACATCCCTAACAATTTGTTTTACATATTCCAAATGTTGCCTGCTTGCACAATTTTTTTTCCTGCTACCTGTTCCTCTAATATTAAAGCGACTATTCCAGAATGCCTTAATATGTGGCCTGTCTGCGAGTTCTTTTAACTATATTTTTGCAAATGCTTCATTCTTCATCGATTTGCACAACACCTCTTCATTTGTCACTTTATTCAACAATCTGATTTTTAACATTCTCCTATAGCACATTTCAAAAGCTTCTAATCTTTTCTTCTCAGGGACTCCGATCGTCCAAGTTTCACTTTCATATAAAGCGATGCTCCAGACATACACTTTCAAAAATCTTTTCCTGACATTTAAATTAATTTTTGTTGTGAACAAATTATACTTCTGACTGAAGGCTCGTTTCGCTTGTGCTATTTTGCATCTTTTATCTCTCCTGCTTCGTCCATCCTTAGTAATTCTACTTCCCAAATAACAAAATTCTTCTACCTCCATAATCTTTTCTCTTCCTATTTTCACATTCAGTGGTCCATCTTTGTTATTTCTACTACATTTCATTACTTTCATTTTGTTCTTGTTTATTTTCATGCAGTAGTTCTTGCATAGGACTTCATCCATGCCATTCATTGTTCCTTCTAAATCCTTTTTACTCTGCTAGAATTACTATATCATCAGCAAATCGTAGCATCTTTATCTTTTCACCTTGCACTGTTACCCAAGATCTAAATTGTTCTTTAACATCATTAACTGCTAGTTCTATGTAAAGATTAAAATGTAACGGAGATAGGGAACATCCTTGTCAGACTCCCTTTCTTATTTTGGCTTCTTTCTTATGTTCTTCAATTATAATTCTTGCTGTTTGGTTCCTGTAGATGTTAGCAGTCGTTCTTCTATCTCTGTATTTGAACCCTAATTTTGTTAAAATGCTGAACATTTTATTCCAGTCTACATTATTGAATGCCTTTTCTATGTCTATAAATGCCAAGTATGTTGGTTTGTTTTTCTTTAATCTGAGGCCTAAAATTGCTTCCCTTGTTCCTATACTTTTTCTGAAACCAAATTGGTCTTCTCCTAACACTTCTGCTCCCTTCTCAATTCTTCTGTACAGAATTCTAGTTAAGATTTTTATGCAGGACTAGTTAAGCTAATTGTTCTGTATTCTTCACATTTATCTGCTCCTGCTTTCTTTGGTATCATGACTATAACACTCTTTTTGAAGTCTGATGGAACTTCCCCTTTTTCATAAATATTATACACCAGTTTGTATAATCTATAATCACTTTCTCACCTCCACTGTGCAGTAATTCTACAGGTATTCCATCTATTCCAGGAGCCTTTCTGCCATTCAAATCGTTTATGCTCTCTTAAATTCACATCTCAGTATTGTTTCTCCCCTTTCATCCTCTTTGACTTCCTCTTCTTCCTCTATAACACCATTTTCTAATTCATTTCCTCCATATAACTCTTCAATATATTCCACCCACACGCCTATATCGACTTTGCCTTTTGTATTATAAATCGGTGTACCATCTTTATTTAATACATTATTAGATTTTAATATAAGTACCACAAAATTTTCCTTACCTTTCCTTTGTGCTCCGTCTATTTTACCAATGTTCATTTATCTTTCCACTTCTGAACACTTTTCTTTAATCCACTCTTCTTTTGCTTGTTTACATTTCCTGTTTATAGTATTTCTTAATTGTCGATAGATCCTTTTACTTTCTTCATCACTAGCATTCTTATATTCTCTGCGTTCATCCATCAACTGCAGTATATCGTCTGAAATCCAAGGTTTTTACCAGTTCTCTTTGTTCCGCCTAAGTTCGCTTCTGCTGATTTAAGAATTTCCTTTTTAACATTCTCCCATTCTTCTTCTATATTTTCTACCTTATCTTTTTTACTCAGACCTCTTGCGATGTCCTCCTCAAAAATCTTCTTTACCTCCTCTTCTTCAAGCTTCTCTAAATTCCACCGATTCATCTGACACCTTTTCTTCAGGTTTTTAAACCCCATCTCAGTGATGTTGATATGGCCATTTAAGTCGTCCTGAACTATGCCCTTAACTACTGAAAGAGCTGCTGCCCTCTTTCGGGAATCATTCCTTAGTCTGGCTCTCAACAAATACCTCTCCGATACGATTGCATCTTTGGTCCAGCCCTGTTTTCATTGTGAATCTGTTTATTTATAGCTGATTTATTGTTTTTATTGATTGCATCTCATCCATGTTTTGTTGTGCATTTGCTTATCTTATTATTGTTGCATCAGGTCATCGATTATCTTCCTTTTATTGTTTTGAATTGGGGAAATCTATTGCTAATTTGTTGATAACTTTGTTAAGATTATATTACTGTTATAACCTTATTGTCATTACATCTTGTTATAGGCCTATAGTTGTTACTTATTGTTGTTAGCATTTTATTACTGTTATGTTATTTTGTTATTGATACTTTTTATATACTTAGATTGAGCCGATGATCAGCCTGTTATTATTTATTGTATCTGTTGTTCTAAATAAGTAATTGTTAGTGGTTTTTTGTTTTTAATCCATCTTGGACCTCACTTTTTTTATAGTTTTAATTAAATTTTGTCTTACAACTTATGTTTATTATTGTGGTTGATTTAAAAATATTTTTTTCTTGAACAGGCTCTTGATGACAAGTGAAGAACTGAGATTATTTGATAAAGTGCGGATTTTCCTGGATGAAGATCATTCATCAGCTGAAAGTTTTACTGTAAGTTATTTACATGATGTAATTTATTTCACAAATTCTATTAAATCCAATAAAATATATAACTCATGATTATTGTTATAAAATGCATCATTACTAAATCCAGATAATTAGTAAAGATCTGAAAACTACAGGATACTGTAATTTTAATGGTGTGTAATCCATTTCACTTATTTGGTGGTGATGTAAACAAAACATTTCATAGTAAGTTCAATTAGTAAATTCACTCATACCTTCTGTTAGTAATAGAATTTGTGTATATTGTCTCTCATTGTGACCAGCTATCATCAGCAGTAATAACATAAAAAAAGAAAACATTTATTTCATATTATTTAGTGGTAGTTGATAGACAGTAGATTTTACATTGCAAGTTTATCTGTGTATGTATGTATTTCTTATACATAATGTTCATTTATTTTTATTTTTAATGCATAAAGGTTAACATTTTTCAGTTTAGTTAAGTTGGTTTCTTGTTTGTCACAGTCTAAAAATATTGTGTTTCTTGCTTTTTGTTTCATTCAAGGTCAAAAGTAAGTTTTCTTTTAATTAGTTGTGTGAAATGTTTTTGTGTTATACAGTATAATTTTATTGTGGTTAACCATGTATTCATAATCTATTTTGATAAATAGCTGATAAAATTAGCAATTAAAATATGGAATTCATTGTATAACAAGCAAGGAGAGAAGTTAAAAAGTGCTAACAGCATTATCATAACAAATAGACATTTTAGTTTAAGAAGAAATAATCCTCATATTGTCTCAAATAAATTTGTGAATATGATAAATAGCACATGGATTAAAGCTAATATTTTAACTGTTTAAGAATTTAAGTTAAATAATTTGTCTTATTAACAAGAAAAATTGTTATATAAAATTAGTCATTCAATTAGAAAATCTATTTAAAGAACATCCAGTACTTTTATAAATTTTTAATTGTATAAAGGAAAAATATTTATTTACCATATCCTTTGTAGATACAGCAATTATAAAATGGGGAAAGTTTAGGTCCACGTGTACGTAAGCGGTGCATAAAATGTTTTTCTTTTAAGGGGCTACAAACAAATGTATGAAAAGAGATAAGGGCAGCAGCTGCTACAAAACACTGATTTCCATTAGAAATCACGAGGAAGATATTATAAATAATATTGTATTTTCAAAGTGGTTTATAAAAATTTTAAGTTGAAAATAATTCTTATTGATAATGTTCCATATCATAGTTTTAATTCTGAAAGAATTACAGACTTATTAAATCATTTGTTGGAAAAAGTATAGTCAATATGAAATAATTTTTAAAAACAGGTGTTACATGGGATGTGAAAAATATGCAGATTAGTTAATTTTTTATAGTATTATTGTCATCTTTGAGAATCCTTTGAATCATGTAAAGCCAATCCAAATCCAAATACGGTAATTTATCCAATTTATAAATGTTTTTAAAAAAATTTTGAAACTAGTATACAAACCTAATAACCATATCTTAACTATTTAAAAAACAAAAAAATAAAGTAAACAATTTGTGCGGGATTTACAAAAATTAAACGTAATGATTGTAATGTTTGTTATTTATGTAGGAAAAACAAATAGACTGTTAAAATTAGATTTCTTGAACATTGTAGAAATTACAAAATTAATAAACAATGAAATGTTATTCCCACTATTAACACAAACTTAGAAGTGTTAGAAATGAATGAAAATTACATAAAATTAAATATCTTAGAAAAATATTACATATACAATTCATAACAAAATTTCAGTTTGATAAACCATCAGACAGTGTTTGAAGAAGACAGTCTTATAAAAACTGGAAGAGATAGCTCCTGTATAATAAATTAATATGCAATTTTCATTATTTTAGTATTTTAAACTTTTAATATGCAGTTTAATTAAATATTTCAATCATTATTGAGGACGCAGGATCCCACAAAAGTACTTTCATAGTAAAATTAAGGTAATTTATGTCTTATCCCAATATTCTGTACTAGATGTTTATATATTAATGGAATTTAAAAAAATATATATATATAAATATTGTTATTTAAGATTATCAATAATAGTATCTATCTCAATTTATTTTGGATCTAGTAATTTTTTGACTCCTGGGGTTGTGACACGATTGAAACAATTTTTGTAGCAGAAGTTGTTATAGACTGTATATACTAACTAGAACATATGAATTATATATGATAGAATAGTGATTATATCGAAGCTGTAAATTAAAAGTGTAAAGGTTACTTCCTTTTATGAAATAGGTAGGAGTTTTGGAAGTCTTAGCTATATCTTCAGTTCTTTATTCTATAAATATGTTATGCATAATTTTAAATAATATACAGTGTGATGAAAATATTAGAAAAGCTGTTTTTACTTTATAAAAGTTAAATAATATATTATCTAATTCACAAAATATGAAACAAGAAGGGAAGATGTTATACAGTAACATAAAATAGGGTTATGTGAATAATTGGACATTGTATAGAAGACTGAAGTGTAAAACCTTTTGTTACGGCTATGTTAAAAATTGAAGTAGAGAAACAATCTGAAGCGATTAGTTTTAGGAAATTGTTAACTTATACAAGTATTGTACTCTGAAAATGTTTTATATTCTTGTAAAATTTCAAAAACTTCCTTTTACTAGATAGCATTTGTATTACTTCATTGTACCTGTTAAGTTACATTTAGAATTACCTAATAACAAAATTGTATTTTGATGAGTATATCAAAATTAATGACAAATGAAATTTTAATTTCAGGCATTAGGAAATTTCTACTTTATCCATGAATCTATAACAGATGTACTTATATGGGATTTTAAAGGTATGTAATTATTTATCTGTCTAAAATTACTATTATTCAAGTTCTGTGTTTTGGTTTATATCATGTGGTATTTGAGCTAACAAACTATTAATTAGATTTTAAATATGAATAACTTGTATTTATAGTTACTGTTAGTTATATGAAATCTTTGATTACCTGTTTTACTACAGTATATTTGACATCTATGTATTTATAATTATAACTGCATTCTGTTCTGATCTTTCTTTTTGGTCTCTTTCTTGAATGTTTTTATCCTGTTAAAATCATAAAGTAGTATCTTTATGATTCATTTTGATGATAAAATTCTTAATATATTTACTTGCTTGTGGGAGTTGTCGTGAAAGAAAATAATAAAATGGAAAGAAAATCTTCCAAAATAGAAAGAATGAATGTTGAATATTACAACATATTTTTTCACAAGAAAAAGGTTTATTGAATTTGAATATATTACTTAAAGTTGAGAAATTGACTATCATTTGAATGTAATTTTGAGAAAGTGGATTAACAGTATATAAGTGAAATTTAAAAAAAAATAATTAATTATCATTGTGAATTAAAGAAATTTTTATGAATATCTTTAAAGATCTGAAATTTAAAAAATATAGATGTGATACAATTTTTTTCTTTAATGTTCTTCAAAGAAAAATTGTATTGACGCATGTTCTTGGTTCAACAAGGTAATTGAGAGATAGCAGACAAAATAATTTCTTCAAAATACAATTTATTACTCTTAGATGACTTACACTGGATAGCAATTCAAATTAAATATAAGATTATTGTAATAACAATACAATTATAAATACCAAAATACAATTTTAAAATACGATTTAATACACGCTTTTTAATAAGTAATTGAAACTAGTATTGAGTTAACAATAATATAACAATCAAAAAATGTACAATTCACTTTCTGCAAGTGTTATAAACCGTTACTGTTTACAAAAAAAACTACCTAAATTTTTTGAATTAATAGAATAATGCCCCTTTCATTCCTGTTCACAAATTACTTGCCAAATAGCTTCTTGTTTTGCACAACCACTGTCCAAAATGGAATACTTATGATCCACTCTTTGTTACCAAGCTCTTACAGTGATTGCTTTTATCGCACACTGTACTGAAATCTAACTTGAAAAACATTGTTCTCAGCTGGTCCTCAGCAGTATTTATATCTCCTGACCTGTAGTACAGTATCCTACCCATTCGTTTGATTATTCAAGGATATTAATTTTCATTGTCCACTATACTTTTCTAAAAAAAATCCCTTTGTTGTTTCTTCTAGACTCTCCTTTTTTTCTTCTTTCTGGAAGCTTCTCTACTTGTTAAAATATTTTAGTTTTATAAAATAATTATTATCTGTCTGCTCTTTGCTTTTGGTTATTTAGTATGTAGTACCAAAATTATATTTCAAACAAATAATAAAAATAACAGTTAAAGGAAATGTTAAATTTCTAATATCCTAGACACCTGATGTAAGCTGTATTAGCATTTGTCTTTCTACCTATAGGGTTACTACACTGTTTGAGAATTTATCTTTGAGGTAAAAATTATTTAAAAGTGAAATTTGGTAGAAATTTTTACTTGTAAGAAAATCCCACTAAACAGTCTTTCACTATTTCAGACTTACCAAAATCATTCTTGGTCCGGTTTAACCAGAAGTTACCTTTGAAATCCCAGTTTACGTTTAAAGTTGCGCTGTTAGACTTATAATTTCTTTACTGAACTACTTAAGTTAATTTAAAATAAATAATCATTTCTTTATTCTCAATCTAGAATAATCTGGTTCCAAGTGCATAGTCACAAAGGAATAAATAACTTCTCCAAAGATTCCTTATCTTCTGTGATAACATGTTAGACTTTGCAGATGAAAGAAAAAACTAGCATTCGATAAAAAAAATTTTTTTACAGCTCATAAGGGAATTGTTTCTAACCTAGTTACTTTTTTCTCAAAATTATTTTAAATATTTCCACAAGCCTGAATTAGATCAGTGAATACCTGGTGGAAAGTCTGAGAACTGTCAATTAAAGTCTAAGGACTTTCCATCTGGTATGTTCCCTTTCCAAGTGAATTGTTTTGAAACAACCCCCATAATAATGATTGCCAGAGATAAGGAAGAGTACTAACTGAATATTTTTTTAAAGTTTTTTTCTTATTAATATATACTTATCAATGAATGTATAAAATTCAGCATTTATTGCTAAATCTGTGTATATATTGAAATATTAACAAAAATCATCTGTGTTTATACCAAAATGCAGAGGTTAATATAAAATTAATCAATTTATATAAAAATCTTTTCAAATCCATTGATTCATCGTCAGTTATTAAATAATTCATTAGGCAATGCATTACCATCATTACGTATATAGGCTGAAACATTCAAGTCTTTTTTTTATGTATTCTTTAATCTGCATATTTCTAAATTATTCGTTATGTCTGTTGTTTAGTTTTATTTTTGTTTGCTCGTATATGTTCTAAAAATCATAATTTAAAGGATGTATTTATTACTTTTGTAAAAATATTTGCTTGTAATCATTGCAATTTATTCTTCAAATGCAACTAAGTTAAATATATCTAGAAATGTAATTTTACTTAAATATTTAATCTATATAAAAAAAAAATATTTGTTTAAAAAAAATGCTTTAGAAGGAAATATGAATTTAATACTTCATTTTTAAAAATTCTTTAAAATTTATAATAAAGAAATAAATTTATTTAAGTATTATAAATTTATTGACCCTTTTTTTAAAAGAATGGGCATTCAGCAGTAATAAAATAACAGAAAAAAAATTTCATATTTTACAGTTGACTTTGATACTTGAATAAATTGTAAATTAAAAACCAAAACCTATTTTGTTCAGTTCATTTTAATTTATTTTTACTGTTGATTAATAATGAATTTTTAAAATAGCAAAATCAAAAATTATAAAAATATATTTAGAATAATGCCTCAAAAAAAGATATAGCAATGAAATTAAATTTTGCTTTAAGTATTGCTATTAAGTATTGTGCTTTAAGTAAAACTAATAGTCTTGCAAAACTTTTCTGGGAGAATTTAAAAATATCTATTCAGTGATGGAGATTACTTGTAAGATGTCATATTACACATAAATTTGGAACATGTAATTCTTTTTATAATTTTTATTATTAAATGTTATGAATATTAATGTATTTTTCAAAAAATATAACTTTTTAAATTTCCTGTTTCTCTGAGACACCTTTATAAATGGAAAATTAGAACCATTCATTACAGTAATTCCCATGACTGCAGACCCAGTATACTCAAAACTTGCAGGTTAAAGCCATTCACTTTCTGCTCACCTTCTGAAAAATTTCAATTTAAAAATTTGGCTCCTAAAGATAACAATATGGGGTTGAACTCGCTGAATAAATAATGCTAATTATTTGATTTTATACTAAACAAGATAGCAGAAATTATGAATGTTGATTTATTTCACTTAATATTCGTGTGATATTTAGAATAACAAATGTACATTTATGTAAAACAATTTAAAACTTAAGTGTATAAATAATTTATTGTAATGGCCCAGTCCCTTCTGTTTCATGTGATTTCTCAGTTTCACTCTCAGTTGATTCAGATTCTTCATTACTACTGTCACCATCATTCTTGAGTCAGTTGACATAATTCATTATATTTTGTAGAATGATGATCAAATTTTCCCAGAATTGATCATTTCAATCTTTTTTTCTTGCAACTTAACAGGTTTATCAGTCCATCCACTACATATCATATCCATCGAATAAATATGGGAATATCAGAAAGTATGAACTTCCTTTCTGTATTCTGAAATTCTGTTCAAATATGCGATTCATTTAAACTGTGTAAAATGTTTTTTGATAAAAAAACATTATTTACTTGGCCAGATATGCCTTGGCATATCTTTAAATTAAGGATAATGTAAAAATTATGTTAACAATTCTGAATTCAAAGAAAAAAGTACATATAGAAGACACTCGGCTATTTTTTACCAGTGTTAATTTAAATTAAGTATAGTGTTAATTAAAAAGCTGCAGGTGACAATTTTGTATATAGTAATATTTTTTCAATTTTTTTAATTTATTTAAACATATATGTAGCCTATGACACTCCCGGTAACATAAGGATTCCAACACATCTAAATTGGTTCAGCCATTGAGCTGCTACAATGGAACAAACATATGTACAACCTAAATATATTACACTCCTTTTTGGGCCTTCATATAAAAGCTGCTGTTTTTAATTTTTTACAAGTTCATAACATTTTACTGTTAAGTTTTGTTCTTTTTTATTTTTAATGATAATAGTTGATTCTCTTTTTGTTTTTTATTGACTTTATTATATCAATTTTCTCAGAATTAGATTTTCTACTAGTTTTGATAATATTATTTACAGATTTAATAGTCATTTAAAAAGTTATTGTACTTCAAACCTAAGAATAGTTTTGTTTTGTCACCAAATGTTTCTGTTTTACATTGAATATCATGGAAACTATAGTAGATACAGTCCTGGGACCTGTTTGTTTGATTTTTCAGGTCAAAAAAATAAGAAACTATCAAATTTACCCATTTATATTACCTTAAAAATTTCAGTATGATCTCATCTGAGAGCTACTGAAATCAGGACCAAATTTTTCACTAGCTGTAACTAAATAAAAAGTATTTTCAGACTTATGTCTGTATGAACTTTTTTCCATATTTTAAGCTCTAGAATCAATTCCTAATTATCTCCCTTTCCACCCGAATCACTGTATATTTTATCCTGCTATTGCATTAATCATTGTAGAAATATATGGTTACAGTAGAAGAGATTTATGTTTTTATTATTATAAAATATTTATTTTTAGAATTAAACTTCCATGCAGTTGAAGGAAAAGAAGTCCATTCAGGAAACATTGAAGACATCACTACAAAAGAAAAATCAAAATTTCCTCAGGATTTTTTCCCAGAGGTTAGTTTTCAGTTTAGATTTAGCTATAAAAGTTAATTGTAACTTACAGGTATCTTGATAACCAGCTTTATTTTTGTTAAACCTTATTGAATTTTTCTTGTCTTTGATTGTTTAAAAGAACCATGGGTTAAAATATTTATTGATAGGATAACATACCACGTGATTAGAGAGAGTCATTGAAATAGCAATTACATGTAAAGAAATATTAAGATAACAATCTTGAAGAATTTGAAAAGCTGTAAAAAATATTTCAAATAATATCTAAGCATATGAATAATACTAGGTACAATGAAAAATGACTTAAACATAAATAAACACTTTAATATGTACTGTAATATTTTTTCTTTGTAATACGAGGTGTGTGAGAAAAGTAATGAGATTGGTAATGCTGTGTCTACCAGTCTGTGCTAGACCAGTTTGTTCATCCCTTCCACATGCTCAGTACGAGTTTCAACTCCGTTCAGCCAACACATTATTTTTGACAGTGTCATCAGTGAAGTTGTGTGTTACAAAAATGGAGCATCAGAATTTAGAGCAACGTTGTGCAATCAAGTTTTGTGTTAAACTTGGGGAATCCGCGAGTGTGACCTTTGAAAAGTTGAAACAGGCCTACGGGGAACATTGCTTATTGAGAGCACAAGTTTTCCGCTGGCATAAATCATTTTTGGAAGGCCGAGAACATGTTGAAGATCAACCTCGCTCAGGGAGACCTTCAACTTCAAAATCTAACGAAAACATTGAGCGTGTGAGGGTTCTTGTGAGATCAGACCGTCGTTTAACAATAAGGATGATGAGTGAACAGTTAAATTTAAACGCTTTCACCGTACATCAAATTTTGACAGACGATTTGGAGATGCGAAAGGTTTGTGCAAAATTGATGCTGCAAAGACTCACAACGGAACAGAAGGACAATCAAAGAAGCGTGTGCATTGATTTTCTTGAGAGGATTGACAAGAATGGACTCAATCGTGTGATCACAGGTGATGAATGCTCGATATTTGAGTACGATCCTGAAACAAAGTGTTGTTTGAAACAATTTTGTTATTACTTTATCATTTAAAAACAAATTAAAAATATTTAAATTTTTTAATCTTTTGATCCCATTGGCAAGTCGACCAATTTGCTACTGATACTGATTTCTATCTCTCTCACTCTAAACAACTTCTATTTTAAGCCATTTCACATGGTAAAAATAATTAATTTTACATCACATAATTCATATTTCCTTTTCTACATTGGCATTCTGCATCACATTTCCTCTACAGTTCTTTTATTATTCCATCATTTTATAGTCTTCCTAAGAATGAATTAATTTTACTCTTTTCTTTTCCTGTTTAGCCTCCGGAAATTACCATTCAGGTATTACTTAAGAGGATGATATGTATGAGTGCAAATGAAGTGTAGTCTTGTACAGTCTCAGTTTGACCATTCCTGAGATGTGTGGTTAATTAAAACCCAACCACCAAAGAGCACCGGTATCCACTAACTATTGTTCAGATACATATAAAAGTAACTGCCTTTACTAGGACTTGAATGCTGGAACTGTCGACTTCCAAATCAGCTGATTTGGGAAGACCTGTTCACCACTAGACCAATATATTTTAATCTACTTCGTAAACCTAAAATTTTATTATCTTTCCTTTTCTAATAACATGCCTGGCTGTCAATGTTTTATCCTCCCAACTTTCCATTAGTCTATCCATTCTAGGTATTTTTGTACTACCTTATCATTCAACCTATCTTTACCTTCATTTTCCATAAGTACTCATTTCAACAGACTGCACTGCTTTTATTCTTTCTTCTCCCACCCTCCATTTTCTGCCTCTTAGATCAAAAGCAGGGGACAATACACAAATTACATTTCATTGTGCACTTCTGTAAGACTTCTTTACCCTAAATCAAGTTCTTATGCTTTCTACATTAATATTACCTGTCCATACCTTTATGTATGGAAACCTTTTTATACTTTATGTTTAGTTAAACTGTTTTAGTTTTCAAGAAAAATTAAATGTATATATATTTTTTTTAAATTCATAATCTATTCTTTCTTTTTGAGGGTTCAGGTAGTAATAATAATAATAACATTTCTGATTGTTGCATAATAAAAATTTTCTGAATTTTTCCTTTTATGTCTTTTTCCGCCTTCCAATTGTCTGGGTTTACAATTATATAACATATTTTACGTTATTTAGTTTTAACAATTTAGCATTACTTTGTATATTTACAATCGTTAGTATTTCCTATGTAAGATGAATAATAAAACATCTGCAGATATTCTTTATTTTTGAATACTATAATAAGAAAAAGGTTTTTAACAGATTTGTAGAAATGCCTATTATAAATGAATATGAAATGATGATCAGTTTAAATAAAAAGTAGTAATTTACGGTACTTATAATTTATTTTTTTATTAAAAGCTGAAAATATACCTCTACACAATGGAGGTTGGCATTACTTTACACTAATTTTAAATAAGTAATTTTAGTACATTGTTTATCTATTCTTGGTGTTTAATCTCCCCCATGTAGTAACTTTAAGCTGTTTAAAATTTATTTTTTTTTTTAATAAGAATAAAATACTTCAGGATAATATGGATTTTTATTCCTTAATTTTGGTATTATTTCAGTCATTAGAATTATTCAAAAATATGATAAACACATTTAACAAATTAAGGTGAACCTGTTCCCCAAAGTATAAATTAAAAAATCAATTAACTGACTTAGTGCTCACACATAGAGGTGGTTATAATGCGTGACAGACTTTTTAGAACCATTCTTAGTGATTATTTTGACATATTAATTCTACCTTTTGCGTAGATAAAATATTTTACAAAATTTTTATACATATAAATAAAATTTTTATAATTAAATTTTATTTCTCAATGTACTCCCTTAAATTTATTGTCAGACTTTTTACAAAATTTGCTAACCTCACTAAATATGAATTGAGTACAGTATGTATTGTTGTAATTTAAAATGTTAAAACATCTTTAAAAACTGACTGTCATGATTAAAAAATTAATCTTATTACCTATATCTTAATAAAAAATAAGAAAATACGTACAAAATGATTTATAATAATTAAGTTTCAGCTATTTAGTAGAAAAATATACTTTAACTTCCATCAAATAAAATACCACTATGGAAGTTAAGATAATATTTTCCTTAGCAACATTTACTGTATATTTTTAAATATGTCAATGAGAATTCTTTAACAAAACAGTCCATATTTTGCAAGTTTAAATTAGTTATGGAACGGGGGTACAATTTTAGTGTGTATAGTTGAGTATAAGTTTATGTTGAAGGCCAGGGCCAGTTGTTAATTGTTAATGTTGCCAGTTTGTTAAATTTCAGCAATCCAGTCAGGAACTACACATATATATCCTTCTTCACCTCAAGAATTTTCTTGGTTTTTAACAATTTGAGGAAAGTGTAAAGTTGAAAATGGCAGTACTGAACTGAAAAGATGAATTAGTAAAAACAAATGCGATCACTTAACTAGCAAAATCAATTCAACCAGGCACTACCAAACTGGAAAATTTTTAGAACCACAAGAATTTTGCTGACAGATTCACAAAATTGGGATCATAATAATGCCATAGTTTATTGAAAAGTACTGAAGAAACTTTAGAGGTCAGTTGAAAACAATTGGTGTGGAGTAATCAAGTATTGCTCCTCTACATGACTGTGCGGATGAAAGCGGGTTGAAAATTTCTCATTTGAACACATCAAGTGGGAAATTTAAATCTTCTCCTTAGAGTTCAGACTTTACACTGAGTAACTTCCTTCTCTTTGCCAAGATGAAGGTCTGATTAGGTTCAAGATGATGTTAATTAATCTGGGTTCCTTGCAGTGGCATTATATGATGAGGATTTGTAAAAGTTGGATTTCATTTTTCAGAAAACCATTGTTGAGTTATAGCCTTTGTTTGGTGGTAGTACATTAAACTAGATTTTGATTTTTACATTTTACATCTGTATTCCACATTTAATATTAAATTAACTTTCTATATCGGGCTTAATATATATTGGTGTAATCTCACCTTTGTAGAAAAGAAATTCAGCACAGAATTATTAAATCTACTGCATACTGGTAAATTTACTGACAAGGAAAGAATTTCATTTAGAAATTAGTTTCTGTCTTTAAGAAAATTCTAATCAATTTAATTTTATTTCTAATCAAATTGGTACCTAAACAATTGTAAATGAAAAGACAAATAATCAAGCAAAATTAAAAATGTTTGTATTTGCAGGTTGTTATTTAGTAATCATTTAAGTTTGATCTTTCTTAAATCTCTTTATAATGAAGATGACTTTCCCCATAACACATCTGTAAAGATAAGTGAAGAATGAAATGCTGATTTTTTACCTTATACTTCTTACACGCTATAGTAATTTTATCCTAATATCCAGAACATATCAGCTATGTTCCACATTCAGGGCATAACAGTTGTACATGTGTACAATACATAAAGCGGGCTGACTGGCCTCCCAAGTATTTCTTTGGACATGTGATTATTCTTTTGACATCACTTCCATCATCAGGTTACTATACGGATTGGACATTTTGATCACCTCCAGATCATGTATAATGTGAACAATTTTGGAAACAGATTTACATCACTCTTAGAGCTGGCAGTTGTGGCAGCCAGGATTTATGTGATAACAAATGTAACAAAGATCCTACAATTGTCTACATGCCTCCTATAATGGCAAGCACAAGGTAAGGTGATGTATATCAGTGCATGGGAACCTTGAAACTTTTGATGATTAGGGGCCTGGTGAGTGCACATCCATTCTGTCAGGACATACCAGTTCCACCATAGGAGCAGGGTTGGTAGCCCTGGAGTGGGAGAGGTATACCTGAGGGTTCACAAAAACAACCTCATATAGAATCAGCCTTGTCACCAGAAGCAGAATGAAAGAAGAGTTTTGAGTGAATACAGATTCATAATAAGGTAAGGAATCTGCAGAGAACTGACAAGAACATTTCATCCAGACCCTTGCCCAGTACCGAGTACCTGGTGGTTATAAAAATATGATAATTTTGTGAAGATAAGCCCTTTTCTTATTGTTTGTGAAATAACTAATTGTGCTGATAGTTCAGTAAAAGAATGCAAGACATTCAATGGTCTTTATGTCAAGACAACCAATGACATTGAGTCACAAAAGATTCTTGCTTTAAATAAAATAGGTGAGTATGCTGTATGTGTTGAGTCTCGCAGCCCTTTCAATACATCAAAGGGGTTATAGTTTGTCATAACTTACTTAATTGTTCCAAGCTGGAAATTGCAGAGGAGTTGTCAATGCAGGATGTAATGGAATACCGAAGGCTGACTGTGAAAAGAAATGGTGAAGTTCTACCTTCTGATTTTCATATGCTCCCTTGTAACAGACCTTGGCTTGTGAAAGTGCACATGGGCATACTACTTGTGTGGACTTTTGTGCCATAACCTATATAATACTTCAGATGCCAGCCTGCAGTTTGATGTGAGAGACAGATCTGTGTGTTTGAGATGAGGTCATCAATGTAGGGATCGTCCTGTCTGCACGAACTGCAAGGGACAAATACATACTGCACAACAAACTGTTCTGTTTATAAATATGAAGTAACTGTTCAAGAAGTGTAAACATTATAGGTCAGCTATTTTGAAGCAAAAATAAAAAAATACCAGCATAAAACTAGAGCAACAAAAACATATTCTTAGGCAGCGGCCTCTGTTTCTCCAACAAGTATTGATCTGAAATCTAGATCAACTCCTTAAGACCTAGCTCCAAAGTAACTTTTAAGAACTGCAAAGTTACAGCCACCAGTAAATACAAGGGTTGTCTGAAAAGTTTTAAGCCTAACATAGAAAGATGAATTTTTTCTATCAAATATAGTTTTATTTTTCAACAAAGTCTTTTTTCAAGTCTATACACTTTTTCCAGCAATGCTCTAACCTCTTTAACCCTTCTAAATAGTAGCTGGCATCTTTCTCTGGAAAATAGGTGTTTACGTAAGAGATAACCTCCTCATCCAATGAAAATCTCTTTCCTCTAAGTGAAACTTTAAAAAAAAAGTTAGGAAAATAAGAAAAAGTTGCTTGGGGCCAGATCTGGTGAATACGGTGAGTGGTCAACCAATTGAAAGTGCAATTTGTGAATTTTACCCATGGCGACCATCAAAATGTGAGCATTGTCCTAATGGAAAAGTACTTTCTTCTTCTTCAATTGCCATTTTTTTGCAATTTCTGCCATCAGCTTGTCAAAGGCATTATACATTAATATGCATAATACTGTACTGTTATTATTTTACCTTTTTGAAAATAATTGATAAACAAAATTACATTACTAGCCCAAACAACAGTCACCATCACTTCCCAGCCGATGGAAACGTTTTCACCTTTTTTGGAGCAGATTCACCCTTTGCAGTCCACTGTTTTGACTCTGATTTTGACACTGATTTGTTGATGAGTGCTGCCATCTTCATGTTGAGGATTAAAACGTTTTGGACAACCTTTTTATCGTAAAAACATCTGAAAAACCAATCGCTCCTTTAACAACTAGTCATATGGTGAAGAAAGATTTGGCAAGGATGAAGAAGAAATCGACTTAATGTGATACAGGTTGTAATTCAGATGGAAAGAACTCCCAGTCAAGGGGTTGAACATGCAATTATGAAGCCTCCAAAAGCACAGAGAACTCCAAGAGGGAGCACGAGTATTTCAGCAGGGAGTGCATCCTGTTTAGACTTGGATCCAGTACTACCCGCTCTACTTTAGTCCATATCATCTGATATCAGCCACAAAACATCCTCTAAACCATCATCAGTGTTACCAGAGATAGATGAACATTCCATTTCTGAGGCGTTCAACACTCTTGTCTGAGCTGGAGCTGTCAAAGAGGACGGAGAAGAGAAAAAGAAAGGTTGGCCTAAGGAAAAATCTATGTGATATATATAACATCAAGAGAACTGTTTATTGAATTTTTTTTGTGTATTTTGTGTTTCTAAACTACCAACAAATTTATTTTAATGATGTGTTTTTAATAATTGCAACCCTTGTACCCATTTTGATAGTTTTCACAACATTCTTTAAAGATGGACTGAATGCTTTTAAGTCATAAGAACATATACACCCTTGTCATTTTGCGTTCTTTTTTGGTTTAATATCTTGTGACAAATCTGTTTTTTAGGATGATCTATTTGACAAGATTGGTCTTTTGACTTTGTTGCTATTTTTGATCTTGGTGGGAAAGCTTTTTCTACCTTGGTACAAGGTATGACCCCAGTACACCTGGTGCACCTTGGTAAAAGGTACCCCCAAAAAAATTTGCATTTTTTTCATTTCTACCTTGCATATTATAGTGTTAATTTTTACTGTATCTCCCATTCCTGTATTTTGTAGGTGCATGTTGTACCTACGAAATTGTAAATACTTAAAGAACAACAGCAAAAATATAAAATTTTGTATTTTAAACTAAAATTATATTCGCTATTAATTTCTTGCGGCTTCTTTTTCTTTTACAGTGTAAGTGGTCTCGCAAAGGTTTTCTTCGTACTAGATGGAATCTTAACGGCACTATATTTGATTTGGTTAACATTCACTTATTCCATGATGCATCAAACTTTATTGCCATGGAAACTGTAAGTATTCATAACTGACTTGTTGCAAATCCTGTTTATTAAGAGATATTTTCTTTGAAACAAAATTCATGTAACATAATTCATAAGTATAATCTTAGAGTAGGAGAGGAAAAAGAAGTGTTGTTTATGTTTTCATTTTCCTAAGATATGCATAATATGCATTATAAGTTATAAAAATAACATCATTTTATATTATAACATAATTTTATATATTATAAGTTATAAAAATGTTCTTATACCTTCACAAAGATATAATATAAAAAATCTGCTAAAAAATGTCAGATATAATCTAATTAATTACACCTGCCTCTGAAGATATGCAGTATCGGATTAGGAAAGTAGTACTTAGAGTTGTTATCTAAGAATTCTTTTACTGTAATAGGACATTTTATCTTAATAAACTGATTACCATATTATTTTTAATCTTAGATAATTAAGCTTCATAGTTAATTTCATATATGATAATTTAATTGTTCTATTCAGAGATAGTTACAACCGAAGTACACCATTGAGGCATGCTGAAGATAATTAGACAGTCAATCAACATAAATTTTGATATAAGGGAATTTTAATATTAATGACCTTAATGTATCCATTAGAACTAAGTATTTTATACATCAGTTAGCGTTTCTAGTGTTTATATATTGTATTGGTTATTTGCCTAGTTAATTCTTTAAATTCAGAATATTAATTTTCAAAATGTTTTACCTTTAGTTTTAAAGGCATGTTACAATTTTTTTGTTCCACTCTATTTTTTATGGGTGGTGCACTATATTTAATGTTTAGTTTTGAACTGGAATTTCTATAATCTCAGAAGAATGTAAATAGAGCTCATTCAATATGTCATTTACTTGCTTGTTACAACTGTTCAGTTTTATATTCGAGTTTATTTTTTCATAATGCCATAAATATTACCTAGAATATACTTCATAAAAATACAATTTTATTAATGTAAAGATTCTTGAATTATTAGATTGTTAAAAAATTCACAAACAATATACAAAACGGGTTAATGGGAATCAGCTTGTAGTTGCTTAAACAAATAAAATTTCCAGTAAATGGATTTTCACCTTCAGTTGTTTATTTTATGGTATCAAGTTCAGTCAGCCATTGCTATGCAAGATCATTTTCATCACTATTATAATTAATAACTCAGAAGTTAATATTAATACCACAATGAAGTAAAGAACAGATTGGCTCCATCACATGAAATTTTTTTTTTTTGTCAGTCATTTGACTGGTTTGATGCAGCTCTCCAAGATTCCCTATCTATACATGAAAATAGAGAGCATAACCCCTCAATATATTTATATTTATGAAGGATGTAAAATTACAAATTATGAAGAAAATTAATTGTATTTATACCTAAACTTTGTGTGTACAAGTAGTAATAACAGACTAAGTAAGTACTAATACATAACAAAATTTGTTTTAGCAAAAAAAAAGAATTCAAGAAATTCTTAAACTTTAAGTCTTGCCATTCCTATTCATAGATGTCAATCAGTCAATCCAGAAGTTTAGGCCAGGCCCCACATTTCTGTAACTAAATATTTTTTATAGTGCTTCCTTTGAAATTAGTAAATTCTTCCTTTGCAAGGATAGGATTAACTTTTTTGTTAAATTTTTTTATTAGTTAGTTATCCATTTTGATTCTCAGCAAACCGTCAAACACTAGGTAAATACATCTGATGTTTTCATCATGTTGTGGTAAATTAACTAAAATCTTATCTGATCAGTTAGTATTCTCAAATCATCAAACGTTTATGAGTAAGGAACATTAAAAACAAGAGAAACATCAAGCAATTGTGTAAGATTTACAATTAAACTTAGCTGATGTTTTGCTTTGGCAATCTGAAGATAATGTAAGAACAGGAGGAATTGAATTACAATGCAATTGTACCAAAAGAAGTACGGAAACACTTTGAAGGTGATCATAACCAGGCTACCATTTAAATGGTAGCCTGGTAATTACATTTCTTTTTGGATTACACTCAGAATACTAAGTATTCTGATCAGTTGTGAATGCTTGTATAATGTATACTCTTTATTAAATGCAAATATTTGTATGGTGATTTTAGTTTTCATAAAATAACTTATTTTATTGCACTACTAAAGTATTTATAATCAACTGTAATAGAAAAACTGTTAATATAAATATTTGCTTGAGTGGAAAATAAGTGTTTATTTTTTCTTTAAATCTTTGAGAATATGTCATTTTAATCTGAAACAAGTAGAAGCTGTTTTAAATATTAAAAGAAAAATGTGTGGATAATAAGACACAATTTAGCAAGTAATTTGAATAAAAGTTGCTTGCTCATTTTAAAAACCCTCATGTAGGTGCTCACAAAATCAGTAGTAACTGAACTTTTGATGCCAATAAAATGTGCATGAAATTAGAAATAAAATGAAAGGACTGAATTTTTATGAAAAACTAACACTTGTGTTTACTAATGATTGCTTCCTGAGAATCTGGATTCACAGGTAATGCTGTGATTGGTAATAAATTGTGATAATAAAGAAAATATTTGAAAAAGATTATACTGAAACTTATATAAGTGGGACATAGTTGTGTGTAGCATTATTTTTTATTGTAGAAAAAATGAACACTGTTAAAAACTAATTAATAATGATTGAATCAGTGAAAAAAGGAAAAATGATTGTGCATTTCTCATTTAAGGTAAAGCTTGAAATCTTTCCTTCTATTTTATAATGTTTAATTACCAAATTTTTTAATTTTTTTCTTAAACAAGTGGTTTCATATGTACTACTTTATATCTTTTAGAAACTTATAACTGTATTATAACACAGTATCTATCAATCTTGAAATAATTGTCTTATGTAAATTACTGTTCGTATTTTATCAAAAATCTAAACAACATACTATCTGCATCATTGAAGTTGTAATATTGACCAAATTCATAAGAATAGGTATTTTGAAGATAAATGTTTAAACCATTAAGCTTTTACATTGCTCTTGTGAATAACAACTTTACTTCTCAGCCAGTTCTCTATAATTAAGTTTATTCCAGATAATCTATAAAACCCTGTTTGTTATTACCTAGTCAGGACAAAATAACACTGTTATACGTATTAAGTTTTCTTGATATTTGAGTACCAGAACATATATTTAATCAGAACAATGAATAATGTCAAGTGTATATATTTAACTTTTATACAATTTATATTTATTTTTTTTATACAGATTGTCCAGGATATATTTGCAAAACTTGGAGAGACTGATTTAGGACTCAAAATAAGCAAAAATATTTATCTGGGCAAATGCACATTTCGCCCTTCATTTTGTCTTTTTGTGTGTTTTCATTAAAAATGTAATCTTATAAATCAGTTAAGATGTTTTGATAAAATCAGTGCATAATTTACCGAGTAAAATCTACAAGATAAATAGGTTTGAAAATGTTTCTTTGAGAAAAAAGAATAGATCATTAAAATTTTTCAATCATCACAGCTCCATAAATATTTGTTTTATAGAATTATGTTTTTATCATATTAAAGTAAATGTTAACGTATTTTGTCATCAATAGAGTTGCTTTTTTCAAATTGGGTGACAAATAGCTGAAATATGGTAGAAATTTGTAAAACAGATCTACAGTATACTTATGGAAAAATACTGAAAAAGTTCAAGAAAAACTTTTGTACTTGTTTTCATATTCTTCAGTTGAAGTAAAAATGATTAATAATAATGATAGTAAAAGTATGTAGAGGATGTTGTTGGGTAAATTTATATCAAATTTCATTAACATGCTGGCTGTGGTTCCAGTTAAATATGTCCTGTAGAAGCATTTATAATGAGGTGTCCTATTTTCCATTGTGTGTGGTACTTGCCCTAGGTAGTTGGTGAAAAAAGGTAAAATTTATTGTACTTTGGTTACAGTACCTGACATGTAGGATTGGTACGGTTAAAGCCTAAGCAAGATAAACATTGCTAAGTAACATAAATAGTTCTGACAGTGATTAAGAGGTAGCATTAGAAGAATTGATAGCTTATAAAGTACAGGTAACTTGTAACACAGAGTGGAAACCTGAATACTAGACAATGGTGACTCAATGTGTTAAAATACCTTAATCTGTTCCCAATATTGTTTTTATTTTTATTTTTTGGAAAAATATAAAATCACAAGCAGACAAAAATTAAGTTAGATAATAGGGCAGTTTTTTATTTGTATGCATAAACCTTTTTTATTTATTTTGATGCTCTGAATCAGTCTCTCAAGTAACACTTCCAAGGACACCATATAAAAATGTAATAATAATGTACATGAAGTAAAAACTAAAAATGGTAGAATATTGATTTTTTTGTATTGTTTTCTAATAGTAATTATTTGAAATTAATTTTTTTTATTTTTACTCTAAGAAATAATTGGAGATTTAATTATTTGTCATTTTCCTCATGCATTATGTACCACTTTATAAAATATTTAAAATTATTTAGAAACTTTTTTCAAATCTTATAAATTGCTTTGAAATTTTTAATATAGTTCCTATCTCCACAATAGAGTGGTTGCATCTCTACCTATCATGATGTTCCTCGTTTATTCCATAGATGTTCCTCGTTTGAATCCTTGTCAGGCTTGTAAGGCTTTTTTATACACTACAAAATTCATTTTTCACCTATCAGCAGCTATTATAGGATTTTTGTTGTTGTTGAATAAGTTAATAAACAAATAATTAATACAGTAACCTAGCTGAAAAGCATTGCAAAAACACATTTGCTGCTACTTATTTCCTTAGTTTCTACAGTATTGATTATGAATTAACAATATAATTTGTATTATAATTATTGATTATAATCATGTTAATAATATTATTGATTAATATATTACTGATTATAATCAATAAAATTTAATAATATTAAGTTAAATGTTGGTGTGAGGGATTGTATGGAGTTTTAAGTTTTAGTGAAGCCAAAGCCTTTCCTATATGAACTGGAAGTGCTGCAGATTAGTTTCAGTAAATTTAATTAAATTAATTATTCTCTGATGCTGTTTCATGCAGCAGAAAAAAATTTTCATTGCTGTCCAGATAACTATTTTATTTAATTTTTTTAATATCATTATTTATAAGAACAATAATTTACTATTTTTCCTGTAAAGAGATGTGTTTTTTTTTTTAATTCTTATCTATTATATAATAACTATTAAGGAAAGTTAGAATAATAATTAAGGTACAGGTTTTCTATTTTACTGTCTTTACAGTAGTAAGCTTTACATGAAGTGAGATAGTTTACTGACAATAGGTTAAGTCAAGTCATTAGCTACTTGGAACCTCTAATCAGGTCCAATCTTCAATAGTTTAATAGGTAGTTCATCATTAGCCAGTAGCTTTCTCCACTCCCTGAGTTGACACAATAAGAGTTGCAATGAGTTATTCACTTAGAAAGAATTATACCAGTTATTATTTTGTATAAATTAGTGTAATTAAATTGCATATCAAAATAACCACAGTAAAAATAAAGTAACAGAAAAAATAAAAGCAATACTACATATGTTCAAATCTCTATATATATAGTACATATCAGGAATTCCTTCTAAACTTTACTCACTTACATCTGATTAAAATAATTAAAAAATTTCAAATAAACATGGTTCCAGAAATGTTTTATTTACGAATAAAAAAAAACTTTGCCATGCTTTCTGTTACTGCAGTAAATTGAGGCTGTACTGAAGTTCTTGGAACAAATTATGCTGCAGAATTGGTGGTTTGATGTTTTTTAACCAAAAATTATTTTTAGAAATGTGTCCCAGAAATGTATAAATTGTAGTTTTTGAAAACTTTATTACAAAGCTAAAAAAAAGTTAGTCAAAATATCATGCTTTTAGGTATAGCATAAATTACTTATATTGATAATAAATAAATAAAATTTACCGAGAATTTAATTCAGAAAAAAATTCAAGTAAGAAAAGTCAACTAAAAATAAATAAGGCTAATGAAATTTGACTTTTATTAAAAATAAAACTTGGGAGAAAATTGTTTTAGCTTTAAATCAAGCCAAAAATCTTTTATGTATTGTGAAAAAATTGTAGAAATAAAATTTTTTCTTAATAAATTAAAATTTCAGAAAATCATATTACAAATTTACAAGTACAATGGTCACTGGTTATTAAGATCATGTTGGGATTTCCAGTTTTGATCATAATAACCGGCAGTTTTATTATCCAAAAATGGAGTCAGCAATTGCATAGTCGACGGGAGTAGGTTATTACATATGTGTAAGACCCACACTTTTGTAATTTTTATTTTCAATATGAAGCAATAAGTTTCATAGAAAAAGAACTAAGAACATCAAAGGAAATAAGTCACTTATTGAATAAAAAAATTCCTTGTCCCTTGTATCCCATACAGAGACAACAAGACTTTATTTTTTTAATTTATATCTTTTTTAGTTTATTTCTGGATTTGTTTTATTAATAAATTTTGTTGAGGTAATAGGTAAGTTTTTTAAATCTTTATTTTTTTTTTTACATATTAAATTAAAAAATACAGAACATAACTTAAAATAAAAGATTATACGTATTATAAAGATTATTACAGTTTGTACATATTAGTTTTTCGATTTAATAATTAGGTTAATTAACAATTGAATTACATATATTTTTTTTAAATCTAAGAGTTTATTACATTTTTTACTAAATTATGAGCTCTTAAAAAAGCCATTTATTTTTGTCTGTTTTATTTAAAAATGATTACAAGTTGTACAAATGTCTATATTCTTTGCCACCGCCACATTCCTCCAAAGCTCTTCAGATAGTATTCAAGGATTTCCCAACCTTCCTTTTACTTAATGGTTCTCTGTCTGGCTCTTCCCCTTCATCATCGTTGTCTTCATCTTGCAAATCTTTAACAATGGATTGCATGTTGTCTGCATTACTCATTATTTCTCTAACAGGAAGATCGTTGTCAATTTCTAGCCGTGCACTGAACTGTTCTTCAATAATTGCAGGCCTTTCAAATTTGATAAGTTGTACCATTTCTTATGGAGCACTTTTTTCCGGTCTCTTAAAATTATTTAAAATACATTCTTCTGAAACCATACTCCAAGCTTTTGCTGTCAAGTGTAAAACATCTAAAATCACAATCTTCATATGTTGCGATGTTTGTATGTTCTACACATTCCTTCACTATTGGCTATCGTGTCAATAATCTTTTTGCTGAAATTAGATCAATAATATGTTTTGAAGGTTTTAATAATTCCTTGGTCGAACGGCTGTATGATCAATGTGGTAATAACACAAGGTTAATACTCTCCAGAGACAAATTTGGATGTGCTGTGCAATTATCCAAAATTAAAGCAATTTTTTTATTCTTCTTACAAAGCTGTGCATCCCGTTCACGCAAGTAACCTTCAAATATTGGCCCACTCATCCATGCATTTGAATTGTTCGTATAGTTAATGGGCAGATTTTTTACACCTTTAAAACATATTTTAATTTGTGCCGATCACTAATGGTGTCAGTTTATCTGATCCTGTCATATCACAAGTAAGAGCTACTGCAATTCTAGCTTTCATTTTGTTACCAGCAGAAGCTACAGACTTTTTGAAAACTATGCATTGATCTTGTATCGGTCTGTAGTAAAGTCCTATCTCGTCTATGTTGTAGATATTTTCTGGCGCATATGTTTTTAGTACAGTTTTTCAGATTGTTTCTGCCCAGTCATTTGCCGAATTAATATCATAATCTTGTTTTTCTCCATGTAGTTTTTTATAAATTATGTTGTGCCGATCTTTCCTTGTAGTTAACCACCCATCCATTGTGTAAACTGCTCACCCATTTTTTGTGCAAAATCATTAGCTTTTTGCAACAGGATGCTGCAATTAATAGGGACATTTATAGAGCTGGCCTATTTAAACCAGATCAGTAAAGCTTCTTCAACTGTTTGATTTTTACAGCCACACTTTTTTTTCAGTCAGTAACATCAATGTCCTTGAACTTAATTCAATTTTTTAGTATACTGCTTAATGTTGATTGTGGAATTCCTAATTTAGCTTCTGCTTCTCTTTGGGTTTTCATTTTTAAATTCAATTCATCTAATTGCTTTAAAATTTTAACTTTATTTACTAAACTTAAATCTCTTCTTTTTTCTGTTTAGCCTCCGGAACCCCACCGTAAGGTATTACTTCAGAGGATGATATGTATGAATTTAAATAAAATGTAGTCTTGTACAGTCTCAGATCGACTGTTCCTTAGATGTGTAGTTAATTGAAACCCAACCACCAAAGAATACCAGTATCCACAATCTAGTATTCAAATCCATATAAAAGTAATTGCCATTACTATGATTTGAACGTAGAACTCTCAACTTCAAAATCAGCTGATTTGTGATGACGTTAACCACTAGATCAACCCAGTGGACTGCTAAACTTAAATCAGTTTTTTCTTATTACTGAACATTTTAATACAGTATAAAACAATTAAACAAAAAATAAACAGAATAGTATGTAAATAAAGTACATGGACTACGGTATGTGTTGCAGTGTACGTGATTGGATTGCTGAACTAAATAAATTCGAGTTGGATATGCCTAACTATACATTATACGTACACTACTGCATAAAGAGAAGGAGAGTATTGAGGAGGGGAACATACAATGTCTCTCTCTTTCAAACATGATGGTACAGTGTAGTCAACAACTTTGTGTCCCTTGCAAAACTTTCTTATTGGGTAGGAAAAAGGGACTGTTTATTATTTTGTGCCCAATATATAATATGCCTACATATTCTTATTTACACTGAATACTTTACTAACAAACATACCTCCTATTGCAGTAAAAATAAAAAATTTCAAATTTTCATTTAATCTTTGAATGTAATAAACAGCGAAATTAATATGTTTGATCATAAAAACCAGTAAAAGATAATCTAAATGTGTTATTGAAATTGGGTCTTCTTAATCTGTAATAAGCAGCTGTACATTAATATTACCTGTAATACTATCTGTATTATACCTGTACTGTAAAATACCTCTGTATATTAATATTTCAAAATGATCTCTATCGCTTTACACAATGCTTTACTTCTATAATTCCTAATATAATTCTCAATGTTGAATTCAGTTTGTTTAATGAAATTGTTATATATGTTTATAATAATTTACTATACACATATAATTTGATACAATATATATGTATATATATATCTATGTCCATGTATTCTTGGTCAGAATTTTCATTGTTTATTAGAACCGAATTAAAATTCATTCAGTCTAAATACATATGCATATACATATAAATGTATACATTCAGTCTAAAAATGAATTTTTAGACTGTGATATTTGCAAGCTTATTTTATGCACTTGTGTAAGCTTACAAATTTTTCAGACAATTACAGAACTTAAAAAAATCTTTCAACACTGTCCAAGTATGAAATAAATTTTTTCAAATATTTAAGTTTTTAATATGAAATATGTTTTACACAACTTAATTAACTTCAAAGACTCAATTACACTAGAATTATGTTTGTTTTTTTAAATACTTTATATATTTTCCTTAAGTTTTCTGCAGTTCAAAAAGGTTTTTGGTTTGGTTCAAAATTATAGCATTTTCAGCCACATCTGGCATTTTTTGTTTTTAAATAAAATAGAAATTTCTTATATTTTTATATGTATTCAGTTGACTTGACTTAGTACTCAAAAATAAATGAAAAGTTGACTTATTTTCTCAGCAGCTGGTAGTACATTTCTTGAACAATTTTTTTTTTCAGGTAAAAAATATTTAAATCTGCAATTTTTCCCAATAATTTGTGTTCAAAAACTTCCATTGTTGGCTTAGTTTACCTTTGAAGCAGAAATTGAGGGGAAAATTTTTCATTAGTCATAATTTTAAAATAGAATGTTTCTGGGCTTACCCTTATATGTACTTGTTCATTTATTTTAGTCAGAAGAATATCTGTAATATTTAGCAGGAACCTTTTGAAATACTGTTTATAAGGTATGTTTTTTAAAGTAGGTCATTTATAAATTAAAACAAAAATGAAAAATATGAACAACTTTAATAGTTATGCATAAAAACTACATTTATTTATTACTATTTTACATAGCTAACTTGTACACATTTTCCATAACATTTTACTAACTTCTTCATTTACTCTAAGAAATTCCACTACCAGTGACTTAAACCACACAGTAATGCCATTTTTCATCTTGTCAAATCTTTGTGATCCAAGTAACTGCTTAAGGTGAAAAAAATAAAATAATCACTGGGAGCTAAGACAGCGTTATAGGGTGAATGATTGAAAATTTTTCCAGTTGTTCTCTTCCGATAAGACTATTGTAGGACTACATTTATTTGCAGTATTTGACTTATTTGTTTGTAGTTCAAAAGTAGTCTTTTAGTTGTTTTTTTGTTTCTTCTTTTATTTATGTCTTTCTTAGTTATTTTATTATGTAATCTGTATATTGAATCCAGATTGTGTTAAAGTCATTAGAATGTAAGTTATGCATAAATAAAGTAAGTAGGTACCTATCACAAGTATTAATAACAATAATAAAATCCTTCATTAGTATCATATTTTGATTAGTATTATTATTTGAGAACTAACACTACTAAAATTTTCTCGTACTGCATGTACACCTACAGGTATATTGTAAATACATAATACAAAAAAATATATAATAAAAAAAAAAGAACGTAACAAAGAATATTCACTAATTCTGTGCTATAAATACTCTGTCATTTATCTCTGATTGTTAGCATTCTTTGGCTGCCCCATAATTTACCATATTACTATTTCACATATATATTTTACCACCACAATTACTATTTCATAATATCCACCACTACTTGTTATTCAATAATATCCTTTGCTTTGTATTGTCCCTACAAGGCTTATTTTAACTTATAATATTCAAAGTTTCCACGTAGTTTCCTCCACTTGTGGAAGTTTTCTTGGTTCTGTTTCCTATTCTTTTTAATCTAGATTTTGTCACAGACCTCCAAAAATATATATTAACTAAGAGTAATGCAACTGCATTACTGTTTTTTTGATGCATTATTGTTTGTCCTTGTTTTTGACAATATAGCATACTACTCACCTGAAAATGGTCAGTGCTATTACTTCTGCACAAAGTAAGTCTCCTTGCAAAGTAATCCTCTCTCATTAGTTATTAGAATAATGAAGATGAGGATAGAATTAATATTAATTTAATATTGATACAAAGTAGCTCATTTAAGTGATTTATTTGAGAAATCCTAACAACACACACAAAAAAATGACAAAACATGAAATATTAAAATCATGTTTTGTCAGGTGTTATTTTAGAGAAATCACAAGAAATATAGAAAAAAAATGTTAGCAAGCAGTTGCATTTTGATGCCTTTTAGCAGCAAGGTAAAAATTAAAAAAAAAAAAAACTTAATTTAACTTCAATTATTACTTCAATTACTATTACTAATTACTATTACTTCAATTATGTCTAGGAAATTGACCTCTATCATCAAAAGTGCTGAAGATAAGATCTGTTTAAAGAGTGGGCATCTATGAAATTTATTTCTAAAAATAATTGCAATTTAAAGTAGGTATCAAAAAAAAGTAGAATCTAGAATAGAGAAGCATTTGGTTCACTTTAAGTATAAAGAAAACTAGCTATGGACCAATGTTACTTTGAGACTGTCATAAAATAGATTTAACAGAAACCAAAATTAAAAAAGGTCCATTATAAACAGAAATTAAATTATGGGGACTTACTTTTTTAAGAATGAGAAAATCTATTGTTAAATGATGGTAGAGGCAATATCCTCCTCGTAGCCTTTTAGAATTTTAAAATAAGTAAACATTTCATGAATATTAAACATTCATTACTGCTTTTTCTGGAAATAAATGTTTATTTTATCTTATTTTTATGTAAAGGAAGTAAAAAAAGGGTGATTGTAGAGTTTAGGGTGATATATGCTATATTAGAGTTAACATTTTGCTCAACACTTGGACTGCTTGTAACAGGTTTTTTATTTTGACTTATGACTTTTTTTTTTAAGCAAAAGTAACATTTTTATTTATTGCTTTGTAGGTGTGTTTTTTATGTTTAGTTTTGTCTGTTAATTTTAACTCTTAATTTAACTACTTAGATAAATGTTTAAAAAAAATACATATGCAGCTGATAATTTTTACTTTATATAAATGTTTCCTGATGAACTTACACTTAGTTATTTTATTCCAGTAATCAGTTAGCATATATCATGTAGTATATGAACTAGAATAGGACTTGTGCAAATGAGATTAAACACTGGTAACAGCAGTATTGTAAGAGTACATGTTGTTCCTTAATCCTAAATTAATGAATCGTTTATCTGCTTCATACTAACCACTGAGAAAAGGTTTTATCAGCACCCTCCAGTATTATAACTGCAGGTGATTTCAGTTACCTTAAATAACAAATTAATCAATAGATTAATTAGATCAATGTGTTGTTATTAAATTAATAACAAATATCTATCGTCAATTCAGATTCATCGTGAAGCTGTCTGTAGCCTGAGAATCTTTCAGGTAGCACAGTGTGGACATTCAGGGCCCTGACACAGGAATTTAGGACTACTTGGAGCATTCAAGCCATTTGACAGAAGGACAAGGAAAACCATGTAGGTGTAACTTTCTTACCGAAAGATAGAACAAACCATTGCAAGGATGGAACTTAGATATTACATTGTTACCATAATACATAATCCAATTCATGATATAGAAGCAACTTCAATTATGTATTGTCAAAATATTCAAGACCTACTGGTCCTGAGAAGTGCTGTTATTGCATGACATGCCAGCAGCCGCAAACAATGTTTGGTACATTCACTATTTTAGAAACAGTAAATGTAAATTTGTAAGCATCTAATCTGAACCCCCGATCTGATACCTTTAGATTATCACTTCTTTCAAACTAGTAAATAGTACCACTTAAGCAAATAGTACCAAATGATTTCAAGCATACCTTAAAATCTAAATTAGACTTAAATATGGTTCTCACTACTCATTAGTTGATTTATAGTTTTCCATGAGCACAAATACCTCAGAAATAGGGAAACTGTGTTAAAAAGTGATGTTAAGGATGTATGTTCTTAAATGTTTAAGTATTTTTGTAAAAATAAAGTTTTAAAAATGTCTGTGGGTTAAGAGCCCCCTTATTTTCTGAATACTTGATTATAAATGATGTAACAAAATTCTATTAAGAAACACAAAGCACTGAGTGCATAAATAAAGTAATTATCTTAGAAAAATGTTTATTGCAATCTTTAACCAACAAAACTTAAAGAAGATATGCTATTAAAACTCGCCTAAGGCAGGGAAATTAGCAAAGAAAATTCAACAAACTCTCATTTGAATTCAGTCAAATGTGTTGGCACCTCATTTGACCTGATGCAAAGCTGTTAAACTTTAAGAATAACATTTGTTCAATGTAAAACAAAGCTACTTAAGTGCATGTAGGCAATACACTTTATAAAATTGATAAAAACTAAATAAATTATTGGTTAAAAGGAATTTGGGAAGACATTGTAGATCTTCTGAGATCTTAGGTAACAGTGAATTAAAAGAAATAAAAGTGAATTATTTTTACACATTAACGAGTTAGCCGTTAATAAAAATCAATATTACACTTTATGGAAGTTTTGTTAAAAAGTGAGACCCTTAGTGTTACTGAAGGGTTTCACTGCCGTAGTACAAAAGTGCACAGTGACACTATGGTAAAACTATTCTGTGAATCATGCTAGCTAGTTATGCTGACCAGCATTAATAGGAATCAGTATATTATATTGAGGCTATATACATCACAGAAGCCAGAATTCTGTTTAATATATGTTTTCATTATTGCACTAATGATGTTCATGTTAGTCAGTTGAGTTTTATCCGTTGTGCTTATCAACTAAGTAATTAAATTTGGTAGTTATGAATTTGAATGATTACCATACAGTTTAATTTTCATAAAGAAAATTTGATTAAATAATTGATTTTTTACTTGGAAATAAACACTTCAAAATATTGGGAATACTTTGTAAAATGCCAGAAATATTGGGAATGCTTATTAACATCTAGTTTTTATTCAGATAAGTACAGAAGCATGTTTCATTTAATTAATTATACAGATAACTTAACTACTTATAAAATTGTGAAGTATAGGGTTAAGCCATTCCCTTTAAATTGTATTTAAAACCTGAATAAAATGATTATTTGGGGAATGTAAATGTGTAAATGTCATATGTTTATTTTATTTAACTAGGATTTATGCCATCTTATTTTTTTAATGGATTGAATTTTTTTCAGTTCCCATCTGTTTATTCCAAAACGAGACAGAGAGCGTTGGAATACACGCTAGAAAGGTATAGTTATTTTATAATACTATTTTGAGTCAGGATTGTTTTCATTCATTCACTCCTTTTGTTGTGTTGAACTCTTTACTTTTCTCTTATACCTATCTTTATTCATTAATTAACAAATAATTCTTATATAGTTGGGAAGTTTTAATTTTTTTTACTTTGCTTTAAACAAATGAAATTGTCATCTTTATTTCTTCTTGTCAAATAAAAATAAATATTTATTTCTTATCTTTAGAGTTTCATCTGTTGATGGGCATGTTGTAGTTTCTCTTTCAAAAATATTTAGGTTTGATTAATTTGACTTCTGTTATGTTGGCTGTGGTTACAGTAAGCGGTTTCGAATAATATGAACTGTAGTAACCTCGTAGTTGCCAAATATGCTGGCAACTATTAGAGCAATTTTGTTTATAGAACAACACTAAAAAATGTAAAATGTTCAACTATAGTAACTTAGTTAAACTTGTGTTTTAGTTATTCTAATGATGGCTTTTAGGTTGTTGGTAGCAAGTACAAAGCATGTTTTTATTCCAGTATGTTCATAATATTGCAAACCAAAAATGTAAAAATAAATTTTTATTTGAAGTTAGATGAAATAGTTAAAAAATATGTACAGGCATTAAAGTGTAAGTCAGAACACCTTGGTATAATTTTTTTTTTAATATAAAGTTTTGTTAAGACCTACAAAAAATGAAAAAAGAAAGTAATTTTTCTCTACTTTTTCTCATATTCCACTTAATGAAATGAAATAATAAAAAAATGTTTTCTTATTTAGTTCAGAATGATTCTCACAGGAACCAAGAGGGTTGTGCAGTAATGAAATGATGATTTAATTAATTATTTGACAAAATTATATTCAGTCACACTGAGAATCAATCCCAGTATGTTGTGAAGAAGAGGTCCAATCTAGAGGCTAGGTTTTATTATTATTTTCATTATATTTGTTTATTTACTTTCATTTTAGTAATGATTGTGTAAATAAATAATTAAAATATTTTTTTCTGGTAAATATCTAATCTAATAAATATTTTCTAGTTTCTTCATTGCTTTTGTCAAATTACATTTTTGTAAACTACATTATTATTATTTAACTAAGTGAAAAGTGATAGTATGCAATTTTTATTAAAAAAATATCTTAATTTTATACACTTTTTTTTTATATAAAAAAAGTGAAAAACAAAAGTTTCATCTCCACTTTTCCTGGACTTGGCTATTTTGAAAATGCCTCTTAAAATTAAGTCCAACATAACCTGTTTTGGTGGTACCAGGTTCATATTTTTATTTTTAAATATGTTTTACATTCAAAAAATGTGATTTACACTTTCTTTATACCAAAACATTTTTGACATAATAACATTTCACAGCCTGAAGTACACTTAGAAAAGTTAAGTTTGAAGCATATGTAATCCATCTTAAATCAGAATACTACTGGATATTAGATTAAAATTTCAGAAGTTAAATATTATTTAATATATATCTATGCCAATAGGTTTGTTTATTTAAAAAGAAAATCGTGATGTATTACTCATAAAATCTGATTTAATTAAAACTGATATCATTTTATTTACGTAAAAGTTGAATGCTGGGTTATCAGTTAGTTACATGTTAAAAATCTAAATGAAACTAACTAAATTATGCAAACAATTTTTCATATTTTGAATATGTGCTGCCAAATAGTTTTTTGGTTAACAAACAAAAAATTATTTTATAACAATGTTTAACTAATATTTATCACTTTATTTAAGAAGTATAATTAAATTGAAATTGATTCTGTTACAAAAGCAAACTTGTAAAAAATACAACCTCTATATAATTCAAATTTAGAAGATAATAATAGACTAATCAACTCACAAGCAATATATTACTTTTATATAGTATTAAAACATAAAAAAATTAATCTACATGAAATCTATATCAGATATTTCAAAATTTTCTTAATGTAGAGCATTGATTCCCAAAGTGGTCCAGGTGGACCCCCAGGGGTCCATGGGAGACTCGACGGGGGTCTACGTTGGCGTGACAAAAAAATGGGGGTTCACAATTTGTAAGTGGGGATCCATGAAAATTCATCTGGTTTCGATAGTGAAGAACTAAAATGTTGGCTTGACTTTGCATATCAATCTAGGCAGATAATGTTTTGGGAAGCTCAGCCACTGTTACTTCTAAAAACTTGCATATTCCATATTCAGTACAACGAACGTGTCGAGACTTGCAAAGCGCCGCCGCCGCCATCCGCAATGCCTGTTCAGACGTGCAAAGGGATGAAATACGATTTGTGGTGTGTGTGCTAGCAGTCTTGCATGAACTTGTTTGATTCTTCACTAATATAAATACGATTGCCAAGGGTAAACGTTACTCATTTGTTTCCGGAATTTCAAAAAGAAAAGTAAAATGAATAGATGTTAGCGTTTGCCAATGTCAGAAAAAGTAGTAAGTACTTACCTGCATGGGGTCCACCGGAGCTAGTACACTAGCTGCAGGGGGTCCACCGGAACCAGCAAAATTTTGAAAGTGATCTATGAGAAAAATAAATTTGGGAACCTCTGATGTAGAGCAACACCAGAAAATTAATTACTGAATCTCTAGTGAGCAGCAAGTAAGGAGCACAGACGAAGCTCCTGCGTAACATTGTTTCTTATTTAAAGTAATAGGGATATACTTACTATCAATGTCTTGCCTACCTCTTCCATATAACCAAAGCCTTAGTGTTAATGATATGATTATTTTGAAGTTTGTCTAAGTGCAATTCTTAACCTGATCTACAAAGAGTATGCTGTAAACTTAATGTTAGATCCTGACTTTTATTCCCCCTTTGGTTCTTGTTTTGCAGATAGCTATCAATAACTAAAATATTCTATGTCAGTTAAATATATCTAATGGCATGTGTAAAAATCGGTGAAAATGTGATCAGTAAAAACAACTATCCAGAATACTTTCCTTTTATAAAATATATTCCACCAAGTATTTTCATTAAAAATCTACACATAATATACACTATACCAACAAAGAACACACCTGTTTATGAGCCCCAAATCAAGAAAACTACACTAGATTTAGATTTATGGAATACCATATGAGTCAGTCAGTTAGCAGGTGTAATAAAATTATGAATTACACAATTAGTTACATCATTCCTCCAAAATAGTTATGGCTACGTAAAAAATCAATTTTTACACCTTTAAAGGTTGTCCTTAGACATTATTATTCTAGGTTTTCCTTTCAGTATTAAAGACAACAAAAAATATTTTAGTTTTTTACTTTCTTGCTAGCCCTCATACCCAATGTAATGTTGGTTTATATAGTTAATAAATTTAAAATAACAAAAAGGAGGTAATTATTCTCATTTACGAAGATTTAAAATCTTTACTAGAATAATCTATATCTTGTGCTGGCTATGACTTTTTAAATTAAATAATCAAACAAGCATCTTTGAAAATGTTTTTATTGTGACACATTTGAATATCCCTTATATATAAATAATTGTATCCAATTACTTAATTTTTTTCATTGTAATCTAGTAATAAACAACTATATGACAACAATTTCTTAAAAAGGTGGTATTAGGTAGTAGAAAAAGGCTAGCCAAACTTAAGAGTAGCATCAGAGACAAAGGTGATTTACATCTTGATATAATCTTTAATGAAGGTAGAGTTAAGTGCTACTTAATTTTTTAAAGTGAAAACTACAGATAATAACTTATTCAAACAATAAATGCCACTTTTACACTTGCAGAGAAGATCATTTTTGTGGCCATTATTTTATTTATTTTTTTTAATATGCTATTTATGACTTGTAGGTCTTAAAAAAATATTGTAGAATTGCAGATTTGTTAAAATATGGGCCCCTATCTTGACTCTCATCAAATTTCATATTGTCTCATCCAGTACGCCTGCAGTGGCTGGACTTAAAAAAAAAATTGCTATGTTATTCTGTTGCAGTATCAATAATTTTTTGGCACTAATAAAGAGTTTACAACTGAAATTCAAAAATGTAATCATTCATAAGTTTGGACTTTATGTTAAAAGAAAGGAGTAATTAAAAACCAAATTCACTTAAAAATTCCTTCAGCGGTCTGTTCCATTTCAAGAGCACGGCTTCCCCACATTGAAGGTCCAGTCTCCAGTCTCTGATAAATACTGCTTACTACATTATTTTGATTATGTTGCTTGTAAACATGCATTAACTTTTTTAGGATAGTTATATCAGTATTAAAGCTATAATAATAATTTATAGGTATTTATTAAGCTATAATAATATTTATTTGTTTTTATTCAAGTTTTATAAAATTATTAATTTTTAAGTTATTTCATTTAAGCTTATGTGAAAATCTGTTTATTACCCACTAAAAGGTGAACCTAAGTAAAGGCTTTTAGATAGATTAATAATTCAAAGAGTATTGTGGAAAACTTCTCTTTTGATAAGTCATATGTATTACATTTATTTATTTAAGAAAAGGAATAATTATATTAACAAAAATGTAATTTATATATACATATATATGTGTGTGTGTGTGTTAACATCATCTAATAATATCACCAGCTTTATTGTAATGTATAAAATGCTCAACAACTTGTTTAATATTTTGGTCTTGCCATTAACAAAACAAACTTATTTCATAGCAATACATGTTGCAATATAAACAAATGTGAATAGTCAAGTCAAGTGTGAGTACAATGTAATGTGTTACCATTTTCAAAAATCAAAGTTCTGTCTATATAATAAAATAACAAATGTGACTACAACACATCTGCTGTTGTCATAGCCTTTTTTCTGTTCGGTTATGAGTAAACAAAACCAAACTTTACAATTAAGTTTAGTTTTTTCTTGCTTGTATGTGGACATATGCAAATATATACTAAGTCTCAATTTAGCAGTTTATGTGAATAGTACAAAATTGAAACTAAGTTGTTTCGTTACTGAATGATTTGTATTTCAATATTTTTTATTAATTGTGTTAGGTTTAAAAAATATTTTAAAGAAATTCATTCTATTAAACCAACTGTTACATTGCTATTATTATATTTGGTTGTACCTTTATAACTATTTTTTTTATGTCAGAATCTGGATCCAAAACTTCAAATAAAAAATGGTGGTACATTAAATTCATTTTTCAGGCTGTGTGTTTTGAGGATAAGGAACTATTTTCAGAAAGGAAAGAACATTGGTGGGCTTATGTGTCCATACAGATTGCAGAAAGAATGTATGATGCTCTGGATGTTAGTAAAACAATAGTTGTAAAAGTTAGAAAAAGAAACAGGAAGTTCTGAAGAAATCATTACACTAGGAAATACAGAATTTTGCAGTAGTCCACTTACTAACATTGACAATTTTCAAGAAGAATTTTACCAAATCACATTTGTAGCTTGTACAAAAAGCAAGCAAACATTACTATCAGACATTTATTAGATAGTTTGCAATTCAGAGATTTATTTAATAGTTGAAGACAATCTTTAATTTCACTTTTAAAAAGTTAGGTTTTGAATGCACAAAGAGTGATAGTAGAAAAATATTACCAGAAAGAAATGATGTTGTAGACTTGAGATGTAAACTTGTAAGGAAATTAAAAAAGTATAGGTTTAAAATATAAGCGATTTTTTTTTTTTTTTTTTTTTTTTTTTTTTTTGGACAAAATGTGGGTTAATTTAAATCATTGTTCACTTTTTCGTGGATGGTTTATACAAGTTTGGGAACAGAAAAAGAAGTAAAAATCAGTAAAGGAGAATAATTGCTTGTCGTACAATTGTTTATTCAGACTTCTTGCCTAATTTCCTTCTTATTTTTAAATCTTAAAAAAACTATATATTACCGTGATAAAATGGATGTCAACAGATTTGAAAAATGGTTTTAAAAACAATTGCTCCCAAAAATCCTGACTAATTCCATAATTGTATTGGATAATGAACTGAATCATAGAGGTCAAATAGATAAGCATCAAACTAGAATTCAAGAAAGCAAGAGTGCTGAGAAAAGTATTGAATACCTTTCAATGCTATATTTATGCCATAAATATACCTATTTATGCCTTATGATGCTATATTTATATAAGGTGTAGATATCCTCAATTAAGGTAAATGTAAACTTACAAGGTTAAAATAATAATAGTAATAAAACAGCACCATAAAAATTGTAAAATATATTTTATTCTGATAGTATTAATTATGTCCTTATCTTTGTTACTGTTGATTATGTAATGTTTAATGTGTAAGGACCTAAATTAGTTCATATTATACTGGGGTTATGATCTTTTTAAAGTTACATAAAATAATTTTGTTTCTCATTTTGATTTTTAAAAACTGCTACTTATAGCATGTTGTTGATATTTTGATGGGTTTTCAGTGGTATGCTGCAGTTTATACAGACAGTGAGAGTACTTTATTCTTTATGTGTATGATCAGGTCTTGGAATCTGTACAAACATTTTCATTTTATTTTTTTCCATTTTCTAAAGAAATTTGATTCTTCTTTGTAATTCAATTCAGCCTTACTGTAATAAGGCCTTGGTCAACTTTATTATTAAACCTCTGTTCCAAGACTGCTTATTAATTTGAAAAAATATTTTGACACTATAATAGTATACAGAAATATCAACTCTTTTCCAAAGGCCAGGCATTGCTAAAATATTGTACTTAATGACCAGAAATTTGAAGAGGGCCAAGATAGGAGTTCATATTTTAGTATACATTAACTGTACATTCTACAAAAAATTATTTTTATCTAAGTTCTAGAGCTCAAAAGTAGTGTATACAAAAAAAGGCAACAAAAATGTTTTATGTTTTTCTCAAAGAGGTAAACATTGCATTTATTGTTTGAATAGGTTCTTTATAGAACTTATTCTTTTGTAGAAAGGATTAAGCTTTGGTTTTTTTATATATTTTTTCAAATGGTTTATTCAGAAATTATTACAGTCTTTTAAGTTCAGAGGCATTCCTTCATTTGCTGAACTACAGTTCATTGAAATAATTGCTTCATTAAAAAATGCATTTTAATGACATATTTATTATTATATTATTCTTTACTCTGTTACATTTATTATTATTGATTTATTACTCTTTTACATTTTTTTTTAGAGTTACAAGTTATTTAGTTTAATTAGTTAATTGGCCTGTTTTATAACAAAAGGTCAAATACAAATATTTCATTGACTATGGCAATACTTCAATGTTTAATTATTTTAAATCAACTTTGTATGTTCCTTTTAAATTATTTTGTTATTTTTAACTAATAATTCATTCAGTACTTTCAAATTTTTCATGATTGTACAGCAGTCTTATATTTTTCTTGCTTATTTGTATGAATTAGAAACCATACTACATAACATAATTGCTTAGCAGTTATTGACAGGAAGGGTTATTGTATACCAGTCATTCCCAGTATATCACTGGTATATTGTATATACCAGTGATAACTGTGTGCTGCAGCCTCTTCACAGAGGCGCCATGAAATATTGTAAAAGCTTCATAATTAATTGAACCAAGGCATTTATAATTATTAATTTAATGTTAATAAAGTAAAAAAATAATGAAGATGCATGAGTTTTATTCATTTTTAACTCTTACTTATGAGTAGTTATACTTTTACTAAGGGTAGGGTGCTATGGAAAAATTTTAATTGAAAAAGGCCACTGCAATTCGGAAAATTTTGGGAACTGGTATTTACCATTAGCCAAAGTTTAGATTAAATAAAGCAATAAATTATGCATTTGTTATTAAAACTACACAAATCAATAATAGATATGGACCTAAAAGGTAATGTAAAACTGAAATCTGAAATGGTTATGACAAAGTGCCTTAATGGAAATAATTTGAAAGCATTGATCAAATTACTTTTTTCTTACATCCTTATCCATGATTGATGGAAGTGATATTAATTTAAAAGAGTAAATTTTCATGATGAAAAAACAAATTTTTTTAACATTTTATTTTAAAATTTGGTTTGTCATTCTGAAATCAGGGCCCATTAGACATGGCATTTTTCATATACTACAAAGTTCATTATAATCCATCATAGTAATTGGTTACTATATCAATAAATAAATACTATTTTTTTTATTCTACATTTTATTGAAGGTCAAAGGCTCAGTACAGAATTTCCATAGAATTATCCTTGAAAGTGTTATCATTTGATTTTTGTAGTGTACCCAAACCAACTGCCATTTTTGATTAATAATTTCAGAGAGGATTTGTCTTTATTTCAAGTAGAACATATGTTGGAGCGTTTTTGTTGTACATAACAAGTGTATTCCAGGTAGTTACAATAGTATGCAAATTAATCAAAACACGGGGATCTTTTATTTCTTTGTTGTGGCTATACTGCTTGACCCCATCTATTCTTTAAGTTGTCTGTCTAATGTGAGGTTATTGTTCTTTAGTTATTTAGCAATCTTCATGTTATAGAGTTTTGTTAAAGTTTATTTCATTTTTTATTACAGAATCATATTTTTGTATTCTTTGTTCTGTCTGTCTTGAACACATAATAATGGACATAACTTCAAGAAAGCATTTGTAATTTGTTTCTCTTTCTGACCATACCAGTATAATGCAACAAATAGTTTCTGAGTGTGATGTTGGACTACGGAGAGTAAATACTACTTAAAACAATTTAAAGAAACTGGTTCCTTTTCACCTTAAAGGAAAGGCAAATTTAGCCATAAAAGAAAAACTGTTTCAATATAGGATAAATTAGTAAAAAAAAAGGTAAACTTGATCCAGAGTTATCTGTACTTAAATCAAGAATTAGCAGCCAGTGGAACAGATTTACACGTGGCAACTGTTAGATGCCAACTTCTTGTAGCTGGATGGAAAGCTCTACACCCAGCTAAAAAGCAGCTTTTAAACACCAGTAATGTCCAAAAAAAGGCTCTTGTGAGCCAAAGCGCATGCTAAGTGAACCAAAGAAGACTGGAGAAATTTATGTTTTCTGACAAGTTATATTTTATGTTCAGGGACAAGGGTTGCATACTTTAGAAAAGCAATTAGATGAAAATAGATCATTGGCTCATATCAAACAATTGGTTAACATACCCAGAAAAGATCTTTTGGGATTATTTCATATTTGAAGACCTTTGTTCATCACTTCCAGTTGATGTTGAAAAGTGATGGATGTTTTTAGATTCTGAAGGAAAAGGTTCTGATACAACTTCAAAACAAATTCCCACAAGGCAAAAAGTGTTCCAACAAGATTAAGTGCCATGCCATACTGCCAAAAAAGTGGAAAATGTTTTCAATTAACAAAACATTAAAGTCCCCTGTGGCCAGGCAACTCTCCAGACTTAAACCCATGAAAATCTTTGAGCAATAGTCAAAAAACGACCCTCCAAACGAATTGTACAACAAAGATTGACCTCATTAAAGCAATAATATTGGTATGGTTTCGTGATGAAATCAAAAAATTTGTAGTGCACATGTTGAATCAATGCCAAATTGCGTACTTGAAGTGGTTAAGAATAAAGGTGGATATATTAATTATTAGATATTCGCAAATTGTAAAGGTATGATTTTTTTTCTAAATTAAGTTATTTTTTATTAAATAACATCTGTGTTCAGATTAATTTGCACACTGGTGTAGTTATTTTTCGTCATTCATATTTGAATGAGATTATTTTATTCTCCATTTTAATTGATATAGTCCTATATTTTTTAGTTTTAAGTTTTTCATTCGTGAAATTTAAGTGATTATAATGATATATAGGTTACATATGCTTAGTGTAATTTCTTTTAAAAAAATGGCCACAAACGATTGCAAAACTCCAAATTATGATAATAAAATTTGTGAAAATTATATTCAAACGAAATATCTTGAATAAATATTCATCTGTATTACATCTTGAACTTTTGTAATGTTTTTAAAAAAAATCAGTGGTCAATACGCTTGTCTTTCTTGGATGGCATTTCAAACTTCATTAAATTAACTGGTAATCGTTTGGGCTTCAAAGAACTTATTCAAATTGTAAATCTTTAGTAAGTTTTACTATAGTTGTTCAGTAAATTATTAGAGTGTCACTCAAGAAAAGCCCTTCATACAAAGTATAAGAATTTCCAATCATCAAAAGAAAGTGCTTTTGATTAAGAAATTTTATTGTAGTGACATATGTTCATTGTCTGTTTTCCATTTGCCTGTAATGGTTTTTGAAGTAGCAGTTTTCAGTTTCCCATTGTTATAATTTAAATTTTGTGCAGTAATAATTGCCACTCTAACATACCGTAGGCCATAAAAATGTGGCAGTTAATCCATTCTCATATCTTACAAAATGTTTTATCTATTCCTCTTTCATTGTTTTATTATAAACTCATAATATATTCTTTCATTAGTATTATATACATTTGATTTAAGTTAGTCAGAATTTATCAAACCAAATATTTTTTTAATTCTGACTAATTCTTTTATATTAAGCGTTGGAAGTTTTCAAATGTTAAAAGTCAGCAAAATTGATGTTAAATTGTAACCAGATTATAGAAAAGAAGAAATTTGAAATGGGGTGTTACTTTCTCTAGAAAATCAACTGATTCTGCTTTATGTGTTTTGTCAAAAATTTTATAATTAAAAACAAATTTTTTAAATTCAGTTAAATTTTTTTGTAATTATGACTACAGAGTCAAATGCACATTTTACTAGGAATCTACAGCAATGAGTAAAAATATTCCAAGCTTCTACATAAAATCAATTCAATCCTCTCTGCATTAAATAGTATAAAATAAAGAAAAAGTCAGGGTGATACTGTCACTTGTATAGTTTTACTGAAATTAAAAGAAAAAATAGCATATTTAAAAGCAAGTTACTTTTATGTTTTGTGTTTGAACAAGTAAGCTGTGCTGTTAGTGTCTTAACTCTGTTCTGATGAATGTTTTATCATTGCACTGAAGGGTGTTTGCATCATTCAAAATTTATTAAAAAAAAATTATCTACTGTTTTTACATATTGGTCAACTTTTTTAAATGTAGGTAATTTACTTTTTTTGTTTAATTATCTATAATGTAAGTTTTTAATGAAACAACCGTTTTTAGGTTGTTACCAAAAAAATAATTATAACAAACAAATAAGTATTTTCAGCCAGAGTTGTGCGTTTTGAACATGAGAGAGACCATTTCATCTACTGGATGTTGCGAGTTAAAAAATAAACATTTCTAAATTAACATAAAAATTCAGTTGAAAAAGTTTTGTAACTCAATTCTCCACCATGACAATGTGGTAATGAAATTAATGATTAAAACTGAAACTATCAGTTTTATAATGTTATTGCAAAATATTGAATTGAACCTAAGAAGATACTTTTTTGTAAATTACTGAATTGTTTGAAACCAATTAATCAACCTCTATCTTTGTCATTTAGCATTCTTTGTTACCCAATCAATAATTGTTTTTAATTTGAAATAGTGAATATTAACTTAACTACTGGTGTACAAGTAATAATTCAGTTAAAAAGACAATAAATTAAACAAAGCCTGTGCCATACAAACCTGTTAAGCTAGACTATAATTGTCTAGACTGTTATCTTACCTAAATTTATTTGGACTAATCATATGAAATTATTTGCTGCAATTTTCAGAAGTAAACAGTTAAATAAAAATAACTCATTTTTGTTGATGTATACCCAGTTTAATTAATAGCTAATGTTTTGGTACCTGTATCATATTACACTTGTTAACAATGATGACTTTTTTTTACATGGTCAATATGTGCTGAATTTGATGTATTTTTGAGTACTGATTCCAAGTAGTAAGTCAGAATTTCCCCAATCGACCTCAGACTTTTTGTAGTTGCCCTTACTATTTTACTTCAAGTACAATATTTTTTTTTTTTTTTTTACAATAGTTAAGTTTCTAAATAAATTATAATTTATTTGAGTTGATAAGTAGCCATGAAAAATAAGTATTATTGTTATTTATTCAGTAATTAAAATTATTAAAAATTACACACATATGATTCATGTCATATTTTTTTTAATAGTAATCATATCACCCATTAGCCACACATTGCGCAGCATATATGAATTTTATTTTTGGTGACTCAGTGCTGGATGTAACACTGTAAACAATAAACAATGTTTCATGCTGGTTAAGAAAAATCTTGAACTACATCAGTTAAGTGCAAGGTGTCTCATGTGCGCAACATTTAATGCTGCAGCTGCTTTTCCTACCAATTTGTGATTTTATTTTTCCTTGTAAAACCAGTGAATATACTACGTTATTATATGAATAAAGTGTTTAATGTTTTGTTATAAGTGTTTGTGAGTGTATTGCAATGTTTTTTTAATAAAAATGCCACACAGTTGAGTTAACTAGCCAGACAGTTTCTGCTACACGGGTGATGATGGTGATGAGGTAACATTAAAATTTATATTACTCCATTAATAAAAACAATCATATGAAGTATATTTTGGATGTAAAGTAGATGATGAGGATAGGTCCTGGGTTCCTCATGTTTGCTCCAATTAATGATAACACTGTTGACTGGGTGGTTGAATGGATCTCATCACATAACATTTACATTTCCAGTCGTTGGAGAGAACTGAAGGATCACTTCACAGACGTCTACTTTTGTGTATCAGGAATAACAGCTAAGACTAGACATACTGTTAAATATCCTTATATTCCCTCTGCTATGATACCAGTGCCTCACAGTTCACAGTGTTAGTTTTTTAAAAACAAGTTCCCTAATAAGTGATGCTAAGTTAAAGGAAGGTATATTTCTTAGACTGCAAATTAACAAAAACAATGAATAATATTGAATTTAAAGGCAGTTTGGATGACTGTGAGGTTGCTATTTGGAAATCTTTTAAAAGGATTGTAAACAATTTCCTTGAAAATCATAAGGCAGATAACTACAAAGAACTTATAATTGAGCTTTTTAAAACTGTGAAATACTTGGTTGCAATATGTCACTAAAGACCTACCAATTAGATTCTCATCTGGGTTTTTTCCTTACCAATCTTGGAGCTGTGAGTGACAAACTTTGTGAACTATTTCACCAGGAAATATCCACCATGAAAACACACAACCAGCAAAAATAGAATCCAATAATGTTGGCTAGCTATTGCTGGAATTTCAAGACTGATGTACCTACAGCAAATTACACCAGAAAAGAAGCAGATTTTAGGTATATAGAAATTGCACAATGCATTTTGCTTGCAACAAAAGATTTTAATTATAAAAAAACTATATCTGATAAAAAGAAATCGCTTATATATTTGAAATCATTATTAAAAATACTGTAAGATTCAGCTATTAACAGTCTTGTAACAGACAACAACCAAATTTTTATTGCCCAGTGTTATCAAAAGTAATGAATGTTTGTGAAAACGATGTTTACTCATAATCTAATCACTTCACTTCTGAATTTAGGGCCAAATATAATAAAAAATATAACAAGATTTTTTTTTTAATTTGATATAAAATTCAACTACCTAAATATATGTTTAGGAAAACCAGTGCAATATTAAACGTTTTAATACTGAAACTTTAATTAATGAATCGGACAGGTGTAATTGTTTTTGTTATATATCTTATTTATGTTATCCTTGAACTTGAACCTTGTATATATATTGCGTGTAAAAAACGGAGTCCAGTGTTTTGATAGCATGTTCCTTGCACATCAGTGATTGTAAAGATTTTTTCTCATCAAAAAATGTATGTATATGAAGTCGAATTCGAACCGATATGCTTTCCCCTTGTAAGAAACAAGTATTTCATTAATTAAAATTTTATTTGGCTATAACTGTAGAACCAATGAAAATAAGTACCTTTTATGATATGTTATTGAAAAGCTCTCAACAAGGGCTTATTACTGCAATTAAGAAAAAGTCCAAAATCCAAATGTTTTGGATTTTGGTCTTTTTTGGCCCAGTTGATTGCAATCAAAAGGGGAGGTGCTAACTAGATGTTACAACAATCCTAAATACAAAATTTCAACATTATACGGTTAATCATTTTTGAGTTATGCGAGATAACGTATGTACGTACAGACATCATGCCAAAATAGTCAAAATGGATTCGGGGATGGTCAAAATGGATATTTCCATTGAAATCTGAAAACCAAAATTTTTCATGATTACAATACTTCCTTTACTTCATACAAGAAAGTAAAAAGTATCTTTGATAGGTAAGATGCTTAAAGATCTGTTAAGACCTGACAAAAGATTATTTCTTCAAACTTTTTTTCACTGTTGAAATTTGAGAATTGATTTATTCTTACTAAATCCAACCTTGTTTTAGTAAATGAGGTGTCATTTTGTTTACAATGAAATACTTAAGATTTTTTGCTAGTAATGAATAATTTTTAGATATTAAAAAGTAACAAAATTGTTTAAAGTAATAATTCAAACCTGTTTATAATTTTAAAATGTTCTCAAATTTTATTAAATTGACACGTTCCATGTAATTATCTAAATTAACATTTCCGAAAAGACCGAAACAAGCAGCACATGGAAAGGTAAATATTTATAGATGTATTATTTCTGTGGAATTTTTTTTGTACTTGTATGAGAAACACAATACCAAAATAATGTGGAATACAGTATATCAATGTTCATAATTAATGTAGTCATTAAAATGTCCATATTCTATTGCTGTATTATTTAATAAATACACTATTGTATGAACAGTATGGATGTAATTATTATATCAAGAATGTTGGCTACTTTCCAGTATTGCTAACTCAAGTTGGACAACTCAGCATTTAATAAAAATCTATAGATAATGTTAAAATGTATGAATACAAGCAGGAATTCACGTTAATAAACTTCATAATTTTTGAACAGGCTTGACTGCACCAGCTGGCAACTTTAGAAAATATTGTATAGTTATAAAATAATGCAGCTCTCCTTTCAGGACTGATCATAGTATAGTGTGAAGACTTATTAAATGTTAAATAATAGTTGAGTTTACTAACATTTTAAAGCAGATATTAATAATGTTATTTGTTGATTGGTAAGACAATTAACAAGAAGTAGGTAATGAAATAATTACTCTTTCAAAGTAAGATGAATTCATATTACCTATTATAAAGTTGTACTGAGTGATAGATTTATTTATTTAAATATTAAATTGAATAAAGTAGTGTATGTAAATGTGTATATTAAAGTAAGCGTATTTTGTTTTTTTTTTGTCAGTTTATTAATATATATGGTTATTTCATCAAATTTATTCTTGCAGGTTTCATACTGATGATTTTGGTCCTGCTCCATTTTTCCTATTTGGAGATTTTAATTTTCGAACAGACACTCAAGGTGTTATAAAAGTAAGTTTTTGGTTGCTTAATTAAGTCTGTTATGTTCTTGATCTGTGATATTCTTTTCGGTTTCTTCAATTCATGTTAATTAGTTTTTAAAGAATAATTGAAAGACTGCAACATAACATCATTACTTGATGTATGAAAAATTCAAATTAACCGCAGCAAAGATAATTTATAAACTCCATATTTGAATTGCTCTAAAATTATGTTTCTTGATGTGATGAAATTTGTGAAAGAATTTTAGGGTGTCATTTTTTATTTGTAAAAACCTATTTGTTATTGATTAAGAATGGATGTTAATGAAATAGCGGCTGTAAGCTGGTGTAGAACGTGATTACTGATGTTTCAATTTAAAGGTTCCAGGTTCAAGGACTTCTTAGAATTACTAAGTATGATCTGTGATCCAGCCTGTAAAAAATCTGTAACATTTGCATCAATTTCCATGTTGCCAGTCTCCTGATACAAATCAACAGTAAAAAGATTACAAATATTAATAAAAAATAATTTTCATAATTCTTTTCAATGCTAAGCATTAAAAAAATAATAAAAGTAATTAAACACTTATTAAAATTTGGAAACATGCTTAATAATTGAAAGACATTACAGTATCTGTAAGGAACAGTTGAAATGGGTTAAAGAAACTATATGTAAACCGGCTGAAAAGTTGGAAAGAACTCGTAGAAGAAAAACTGTTTTTTTTTCCTGACATAGAAGAAATCTCAGGTGGGAAAGTCATATAAACAGCCTCTTTTGGTCCTACCTTAAAACTTACAGTACCATTGGTAAAATTGAGTTCTGTCTTCCCCACAGAGCTGCCCCACTGAAATACTTTTACTCTTAAATAATATATGAAGTAAAAAGATTATAATATCCTTCAATAACTGCTGTCAGATAAAACCTACAAATGAATTAATATGGTCTAGCACATTAATCTTGGGATCAGACCTCCCAGAAATATTTACTTACAAAGGTAAATCCCACATTGAAAAATGTTTACTGTTTTTGTTAGGAGGAATTGGAAATTAATGCAACTAGTAAAAAGCAACCTAGAGATGATCATAACAAAATATAGATATTGTTACAACCATTGGAGCAAAGCGTAGCCCAATGGAGTTTTTTATAATAAAAATGTGGTCATGAAATGCAAAAATGAGAAGTTTTTCTCTAGCTAATAGAAAACAAAAAAGCATGTAGATTATGCCTTCTGTAATTCTGTAAAGTGGCAGTAATTCAATGTATTTTAACTTTTTATGGTTGCTAACAAGTGTTGTAATAAATATAACATGTGAAACCAGTTGGTAGCTAATTTTTGTTGCAATATATTTAAGCTGTATAACACATCATTGATCAGTATTATACTGTACCTATCCTACATAAAAATGTCCCAAAAGCTCAAGGATTTTAATAACTCTTGGAATCTTCTAGTTCCTTTTGTCTATTTTTGTTCCTTTCCTTTTATCATCATGCTATAAGCCAATTTTTGATCTTGACATGATCTGATGTGAAGGAGTGGTTGCCTGAGATCTAGTCCAGGAATTTTATTCTTGTTCAGTGGACAGGAATAAATATACTTTAGTCGCCCAGGAAAAAACAGACATATAATTTTAGTAGCATATGGTAAGCATGTTACTATATTATGGTTTTAAAATGACTTAATGTTTTAAAAAATAAATTCTAAAGATGTTTAAAGAGAAGGAAAATGTTAAAATCTTAATTTAAATAATGAATTACCACAAAACAAAGGAAATCTAAGACAAAAATTAATGCATCATTTAAAAGAAAAAGTAACCGTATTTTATTTATTTAAAATTTTTGTTTTATATATATTCACAACAATGAGTTTATAATATAAAAATTGATTGCAAATAATCAGCAAACATTTGTTTGAAGTTTAATTTTACTGAAAATGATGCTTCCAGTGGAGTGTATTGAATGAATGTTCTGTGTGTTTAATTGGGTTTATTGATGTTTTAATAAATGTGTTATTAAATAAAATATTTTCTGGGTACATAATGTGGCATTTAATAACCAATCATATTCCAGAAACTATCACAAGGTTTGAATGCTGTTAAAGTTCAGAGTCCAAAAAACAATGAAAACACCAAAGTCCTCTACAGAGATGACTCCACAAGTCAGGTCGGTGTCTCCTTAAATAAGTATGTAATTAAGAATTGTGTTATAATTATTATAGTTTGATTATTATTGTACTAATTAAAATCTTTATGTTCTTTTGAAATATTTTTTTCTGCACAAGATTCTGTTGTTTAACATGTAAATTAATAACGTGTAGTACAGTACTGTAAAGAAAAATGCCTCCTTGGTTTTTTCTTAATTATTGCAGGATTATAGTGTATTGGACTTCTGAAACAAAATGCACTTCATGTATTGAACTGGAACATTGCTACAACTTGATACATAGATTAGGGTTTAGGTAATTATAAAAAATAGTTATATTATGGATGTAGTACTTTCATAAGTAATTTTTGTAGATCGTATTTAAGGTTTTAATTTTCATTGTACTTTGGAGTAGAATATCTAGCTTTTAGTGTAGATATTTATTAGATTTAATCTTGTTTATTGTAGTCTACATTGAGAAAAAAGTAGAATAATTTGTATTGTTATTTTATTTTATTCCACAAATGTAGTTTACTATTTTCTGTATGAAATTTAATTGTCCTTTATTGAAATTGTTGCACATATAAAAATGTAGTTCATATATATGTCATGCGCATAAGCCCTTGCTGTTTTTGTTGTTTCTTAAGTCTTCTGTATAAAATAATAAATAATTTTTGGCTCTGACGGGAAATTGTTTGTGATGAATAATTTAAGAAAAGTTTTAATTAAAACACCATAACTTTAAAGCAAGAATAGTCTCATTTGACACTGATTAATATAACCGATTAGATAACTACTAAATTAGGTAATCTAACTCATAAGTCTTACCACTTCATATAGCTTTAACTATTGTTTACTTAAGATCAACTTAATAAAAACTGATGTTAGCCAGTTTTTTTATTTTAATATTTAGTACAAGATTACAGTATTTATAATACATATAAACCTTCACATTGAACTCTCACCATACTTCATTTATCTACTTGGAGCAGATGATTGTAGAATAACATGAATTTATTAATCCTAAAAGTATTTCCTCTTCTTATAATAAACATACTTATGTAAAACTTTTTTATTAAAAATAAATTTTGTCTGAATAATTAAAGCATTAAGTACATTAAAATAAATTAAATAAAATTGTTTAAAATTACCTTTCTTTTTTATTAATTTTTTTGTTTCTTAAATACTTTCTGTTTTTCATAATCAATAATTTCAGTGTATGAACTATATGCTACTCTGCCAAATATGTTTATTTCTGCTCTCAAACTGTTGTAATTGTAATTTTTCTTTAATCCTCTCCTTTAAATGGTTTAGGTTGCGTATTTTTTTTATAAACAGAGTTTTAAAATCCAACATGATGAATTTAGAAATGAAAAGTCAGACGCCTTGGAGACCAAAATCTGAGTCTATTATAACTTGCCCATTAGAAAATTTTTCATTGATAAAAAATTATATTAAAATGTAATGATAGAATTTCTTGACTGAAGTAAGCTATTTGAATTATAAATACATTTAGTTGTAGAAAACATTAATTATTCATATTTATACTTCCATTAGTTTTTCTGTAAAGCAGAACGTCCGAATCTAAACCAAAACAATGTTAATTTTAGATATGTCGTACATTTTTAAATGTTTATCTGGATTTTCAGTTCATATCAATGAACAGTGTCTCCATTAACACATCCTTCTAAGTGAAAAGTAATTTTTTCTGTAAAAATCATAATTTAACACTGATCCAATTACTTTATGTAAATTTAAATTAAAAAATTGGAAAATTTCCTTTATTAATTAATTTAATTTCGTAGTCATTGAATCTCATTTGTAGTCATGCGAAGCCTCTTCTGTAGAATTAATGAATTATTTTTTTTGGAATTTACAATTCAAACTTTTGCGAGTTTTTAATGAGAAAAGGATTATTAGGATTCCTTGTGGAGAACTGCCAGATTCTTCACTACTGTTGTTTTTCCTGGTAGTTACTTTGTGGTAACTGATGCTTTTACTCTCTTAAACTGATTGTACTAAATCTTTCCTTTCATGTAATAGTTTCTTAATGTTTGTACACTGAAATGCATATTGAACTAAAGTTATAAAGTAGAGTTATTTATACCACAAAACGCATTATGATTAGAAAAGTTCTTGATTAGAAAAGTTAGTAACTGCAATCCCACATGATAATACTTTTTACTGTTATGAGCTTCAAACATCACCATTATTTCGATGATGATGCTTTGTGTAGGGTGTTAACTATGATTGAAATATTTTTAAAGTTTTTTTTAATTATTACTTAAAATTAGATTAGAGAGCTTAATAATTTAATCGCTTGTTAGTATAATTAATTAATTTATAGGAAGAATTACTTTGTAAAGATTTTTACATCAATTACTCTTGAGTGTTTCGAGATGTTCCTGCTGAACTTTTACAGGAGTTTTGCTCCAATTGAAATCATGAAAAATAGTCATTTAAACAACAGGTTGAATTGAAAGTTTTTTTTTTTGTGAGTTAGAACCTGTCAAGGAATTTTCCCCCTTTTTTATATCCAAGATAAATCAATGCAGTACTGCATTTATGTAGAAGCAATTTGTAAGGGCTAAAATTTATGATTTTATGTGTAATTTTACAAAAAACTGGCCCCAATGGGAAAGCATACAATAGCTTTGAAGGAATTAGAAGAAACTTTTTATGGAGAAAAAATTTTTTGTTGCTTAAAATCATGAAAAGTATATAATTTTTTAACAAATTCATTTAAAGAAAACAACAATAAACTCACCACAAGTGTAAATAAGTTGTATTTTCTTTTAAAACAATAATTTATAAAAACTTCACTGAATGACAAAATCAGTTTCTACATCTGAAGCAAACCAATTTCATGAAACAAACAATATTATTATAAAATTAAGTAGTTAATTACAACTGTTCTATTGTTCACTAACAACCATAATGCACATTTCAGCTTTGCTAGTTATAGATATGATTTCATTCTTCATTATTCTTGAATTGTTCTTGGTTCCTTTGGCAGTAGAATGATTATTTGTAAAGATTTACATTCTCTGGCTTTTGAGCAGACAGAAATGTTTCGTATATTCTCACAATAAGAAGTCAAGGACTCATTTCAGGAGAACTGGCTAGCAATACATGTAGTCCACCTTAGCCAGTTCACTGATTGGGAAATATTCGTTTGAGATGATGAATAAAAGGCAATAAAAATGATGATCATGTTGGAATAGTATATACACATTCATACAATTAGTGGGACTTCCTCCAAAATTTGTGAAAGCACATTTTCTGTAGATAATTATGTCAAGGAGTAATGTATTATTTTCTATTAACTGTTAACAATAATTTAATCCCTGATTATTATCATCTTCTTCAAGATGAACTGATTGATAATATAGATGCATACCTTCTTTTTTTAATACATCTTAATTCTTATATACTGATATATGGAATTTTCAGATGTGTAGAGAATTTTCATCATAAAGGATGGATGATTCGTTTGTTCTAATTGTGATAATATTCACTTCTTTAATATTCTTTCTATATTATTATATGATTTTATTTTCAAACATCCAGTCTTATTATATCTTCCTGTTCATTTTCCTCTATTATTAAACTACCTGTAGTAATCCTGTTATTGTAGAAGTTACATGTTTACAATAGTTAATATCTGTTGCACCAATGTACAGTAGATATTCATTTCTAACATACAGCCAATATGTTCTATTGTACTCCTTATATCATTTCCATGGGATTTAGGTCTGATCTGGGTAATAAAGAGAAAGACTTCATGTTGTATAGTTTTTATATCAGTTATTAGTTCTGACTAAAAACTAAAAAATGTTTAGATTTTAGTTGTTAAAAAAAATTTTCAAGTGCATATTTATTTTTAAATTATTTAAACATTCTTATCTTTTGATTTTACATCAGCACTTCTGTTTTTAGGTAGATTTCATAATAAAGCTGCCAATTGTAATGGGTACCATGATTCGACTTCTGGAAAATTTTGACATATCTTCACGTTTCACATCCCCCAGACCCCAAAACCACTGTCAGCACAAACGTTTATATATATATATATTTCGCTTTCTTGTTGATAACTGCTGTAATTTTGCACCAATCACTTTCAAATTGTTCCTTAAGAATAACTCATCCCAAAATCTCAGTCAAGTTAAATTAACCGCCAAAATTGGACCAGGGGGTGGAAATAGGAGGATTTTTTCAAAAAAAGTATTGCTATAACTTTTTTATTAAGTAAAATATCGAATTCGTTTAAAGTTCCTACTATTCTTTGGATAAGGGCCTAAAACCTGCATAAATAAAATTTTTTGATATCACCAACCATTGGCCCAGGGGGTTGAAGAAATGGGGTTTCGAAGACAAAAAAGAATCATACCTCCCTTAATAGTCAAAGTATTGAATCAATTTAAAGTGGTTTTTAGTCCTTTAAACATTACCTAAAACTTTTGTCTAAAACAATTTTTGATATGACCAATCCTTACAGCAAGGGATGACCAAAATTTTGCTGGAATTGTAAGAAGATAGGGCTTGTGTCATATGCTAAACATATGAAACTTTTTTCACATGCAACCATTGTCGTATTGAATAAATTTGAAGATTTTCTTAACTTTAAGGTGGAAATATTTTTTATCCCTTACTTAGTACCGGTGAAATTGCCTCCACCTTCCAGCATCCTGAAAAGTATTTTTACTCTCTTGTTTTACATGTACATATTCACCACAGAATTTGGTGGAAGATTGATTGAAAATTATCCAAATTTTAATCCATCCATTCATTAAGTTGTGTGAATGCCTAAATATGAGTTGTATTCTGTTATAAACTGTTCTGTACTATCATCCTTATCTCTTTCTATTATGAAGAAATCATTTAAGAATTATTTGATTAAAAAATTTGCCATTTTAATTGCTTACAGTGAATTACTTTTTTTAATATTCAGTTTGCTTTGTTTCTTTTTTGAAATAACAATTTACGACTTCCTCTAATTTTTTTTATTTTTTTTATTACTCTTTGTTAGTTCTACAAATAAGAGTTGTTACTGCTAGAGGCCACTCCTTCTGATTAAATGTTGATCAGAATTGTCTAGATTTTTCCACAATATACTGGTTCAAAGTTTGAAAAGATCATTTCCCTAATTCTAAATCTTTTATATGTTATTCTTTTGCGTGTTCAAGAACACAAACACATGTTTTTTTTGTATTCATTGGTCTGAACATATATCCAATTCAGAGATTCTGTTAATAAAATTATTTTTTGGATTAAACTTCTTTTTAATCCAAAATTTATTAGTAAAAATATAATTTAGCATAATAATAATAAATCTGAATTTAAGAAAAGCCAATACCAATATTTTCTATTTTAACTAAGATAAGCTTAACTCATACATTTAAAGTAATATATATAATGATGACATTTAATATATTTAAGGAAATGTTAGTAGAGCATTTGATAAATTTTCAAGGCAATTTATTTACTACCCTGTAAATTTACCTACATTGAATTGATATTGGTATGTTAGGTCAGGTGCTTACTGCATAATTTTGGAGAATGGCTACTAAAGATGAAACCACTGCTTTAACAAAGCAACTTCAATAAATTACATAATGTACTGAATTACTGGAAAAGAATGTCGCTTAGCATCTACAATGAACCCAAAAATTAGAATTAGTTTGTCACTACTATTTTCAAAGGTTATTGCTGAAAATGATGGTTTAATCATTACTAGTGTAGCAAATGTAAAAGATATTAGGTGATATTGGTGAGAGAAATAGATAGAAACTGATGAACAGAAAGAGGGTGGTAATGAATAAAAACTTTTACTTGTTAAACAGTAAAGAAGCAATGAAAGTACTAAAAGGTTTACAATCGTACATCTAGGTTTGCATGAGCTCCCTTTGTATTCTCTTTTCTTAAAATCTAGTACTTTTTGTTTATGGAAAAACTCACAGGGAACAAAAATCTGATGATTTAGGTGTTGTTGAACTTTTGGAATTTCCTTACCACAATTTGTAACACATGGCATTTGCTCATTCCCATGGTGGAGTTGCCATTCATCATTCATTGAATGCTGATGTTAGCAACAAACTTCAGTTCTCATTTAGTTCAGAAGTGATACAGTTTACTCCTTTTTTATTATCTGTTTTAAAAAAATTCAATATTATCTTGACATTGCTTCAGTTCTACTCTGCTTTTCTGGTTCTAGGATAATTTTCTACTATACACTGTTTATTAGAACTTCATTTTGGGATCCAGTATAAACATATCACCATCTACTATTGTAATAGTTTGTAAAACTTTAATTGTTTTTAACACGTAAGCAACTAAACGCAGGTTTCTTCTGATTATTTAAGACAATTTTGTACAATTTTCCCAAGATGCACCTCCTTTAAACCATATGTAAGATTCTACTGAACTGAACGTGATATTGTTAGTTTTTAGGATACTCAGATAATGATTAAATAAAATGTCTACCCAGCAAGCTGTGTACATAATTTCAACACTTTTTTCTTTTTTACTACTGAGACCCTTCCAGCCATTCATTAGTTTCCTAGATTTTATAACTTAGAGCTTTTATACCAGTTGTAATCAAGTGTCTCCTCCCTTTGGAATCTAAAACTTTAGGTGAATGCCTTTGTGTACTTCATTTGTTTTTGATAAAATCTGTATGAATTTGTTGCTCAACATTTTTTTATGTGATGAAAATGACACGTGGGTTTACATGTATCCTTTACACTGTTATTATTTATAATAATACTAGCGGACAACATCCTGACGTGGCATTGTTCTGTAATAAATTCACAACACATAAATATAAGTAACTTAATTAAGTTAAAATTAGCAGGAATGTGGATGAAATTTCATTAATATGACTATTAGTATGACTATTATCAGTTTGTGATTGTTGTATTATTGTAATGGGTTTATTGATTAATTATGTGTAGTATGGTTAATATTTATTTTCACTAAATATTGAGATATCTGACGAAAATCGAAACGTTGTAAAATTAATAATTAGTGTAATTAATAAATTTAATTACTAAATTAATTTTTATTTTATTAATAAATTAATCAATTTTGGTACTTACGTATTAACGCCACCGCAGCTACAGCTTTATTTAAAAAACAAAGTAATCAATCGGATTTCGGTGGAAAATGGGCCGATATAGAGTTTAACATAGATTCAAAACAGTCTCTTTATTAATTTTAATAATAGTTATTTATATTTATTTATTTTATAAATATAATTTAACCAAACTTAGCATACGCTCGCTAACCTTGACTAATTAACAGAAGTGTTTTGATTATTTAAATAATAAATAATTGCGATAATTACTGAATTTATTAAATAAATATTCAAAAAATTACGGTATTAATTAGTCAAGGTTAGCGAGCGTAGGTTAAGTTTGGTTAAATTATATTTATAAAATAAATAAATATAAATAACCATTTATTAAAATTAATAAAGAGACTGTTCATCTTCCACCGAAATCCGATTGACTACTTTGTTTTTAAATAAAGCTGTAGCTGCAGTGACGTTAATACATAAGTGCCTAAATTTTCATCCACGTTACTTCAAATTTTCACTTAAGATCATTATAAAAAAGTACCTCTTGCATTTTTTTTTTTTAATTTATCATTTTGAAGTTTCATAACCATGTGATAGCTTAATTAATCAATTAATAAAAAATTAAAGCACTGTAAAAAAAGCAGTGTTGTTAAAATTTTAGTAGAAATTTTTCTCATTCTTTATTTTAGCATCTATTTTACCAAATTTTAGATAATTGTAAATTAAAAACAATTTTAGAAAACTTTTTATAAAATTAATCAGCTACAAAAATTATAACTTAAATTTTTTAAATATACTTTAAACTATAATTATTATACGTAAATTATATTTTAATTTCATAAATGTTATAATTTATTTTACAAACTGACATTTTTATTTTCAAAGAGCCGTTCAATACTTCATAAGTTGCATAGAATCAAATGAGAACTGACAATTTAAATTTGTAGGTTAAGTTGATTGTTATTGAATGCAGGTGTATACATCATTAAAATTCATGTAAAATACTCACGTCAATACTGCATCTTACAAATTTGCACAATGTATATTTTTTAATTACACTTTAAAACGTTATTTAAATAAATAATATTCTCAATAAGCGCGCAATTCTATCAGACTTGGCAATGCTTTGCTATTGCTAGATTTGAGTATACATACAAATTAAATGAACACAATTGAAAGTTTCATAAAACCTTAAAAACAATGAACATTAGGAACTTCACAAAATTTAACCTTTCACTTTATAAAAGTCAGAAGGTAAATAAATCCAAATGGCAAAACAACAGAACAGCACTACCTATCGGATTTAATTTACACCACTCTCTGATCACAGTATTCAGTGGAAAATAATTTTTTAACAAAAAGGGTTGTGGCTTCAAAATCATAACAATTAATACTCAACATTAAGAAACGTACAAAACATTACGGAACTTCATAAAATTTAACCTTTCACTTTATAAAAGTCAGAATGTAAATAAATCCAATTGTCAGAACACTACCTATCGGATTTAATTCAAACTACTCTCTAAACACAGTAGACTGTTAGAAATATGGATTTTAATGTAATAACAACATTAAGCTACGATGCAAGTAACTGATATGCGAAAAAGCAACAAAATAAAAAAATTTCCTAGAATCCGATCGCACCACCAACTACCGGTTCTGACTGATATGCCAAAAATTTTTTAAAATTCTAAAACGCGATCGCAGCGCTGCCTACCGGATTTAATTGTGAACCTTAACCATCGCAACCACCTTAACCTAAACAACAACACATAAATAAATAAATTAATTAAAAAAACATTTCTATCGGATCAAATTGTGAATCTAAACCATTCTTGAATCAACTTAATCACACACAAAATTTCATCAAAATCAGTCCAGCCGTTAGGAGAAATTCAGTGACATCACACACGCGCAGAAGAAATATATATATAAAGATGTGCATTATCATAAATAATTAAATATCATAATATTATCATAAATAATTATTATTATTTATAAAAATAATGAAATTGTTTATTCCCAGACAGTAAATTACTTTTTCATTAAACTGTAACCTTTGGGTTGCCGTAGCAAACAATCCAGATTAAAACCATTGACATACATGCATAGCTATTTTGAGCAAAGCATTTATCGAATTGGTATTCAAGTTGATATATCATTCAGTTGTTCTGCAACACAAGAAAACAGTTAAAATTAATACCAGTACAAATACAGCTGTGAGAGCCACACAGCAGTTTTCTACCAATTCAGTTATCAGGAAACACAGTTATTTTACCCTTTTATTAATAAAATTCCGGGCGATGATAACGCCCACAAACAACAAAAAAAAAGAAAAAAGGAAACACTCACTGTTTCCTGCTCACTCAGTCCAAGATGGTTGCTGGTACTTAAAGCAATTCATGGTTGACTTGTCATAGGTTTTCTTTTTTTATTAAATTGGAGCATATTTTTTTGTTAAGTTAAATTGCAATAATTAAGAACTTTGGAAAAATGGGAAGAAATTATAATAATGATAATAGAATTAATTTTTGCTTCTATATTGTTGGACAATTTTATAATTTTTCCTGAACTTCAACGTGCCTCCTTTCATTCCACAATCAGATTACTTACTACTGTAACATGACACATTAAATGTAATTATAAATAATAAATATGCCACTGCTATTAAAGAACAACTTGATAAATCCTGTTGTGTGTGTCTACAGCCTTTCACGAGTTATATCTGGTGTAGTAAAGTACATTTTTTCTGAGTCTATTTCTTCATCTCTGATTCTGTCTTGGACTATATAACTAATTTAATACTTTTTTCAATCTATCTCATACTTGGTAACAAAATTTCAATGTTGTCTTGCAATCATCAGTATTGTAACTATGATTGTTTTGGTAACTTTAATGAGTTTACTTATATGCTGTTTGAATTACTCTCAAATTGTTTAAGATCACAGTACATCAACAGAAATATTAAAAAAAATTATTATAGAAACATTGATAACCTCCCAACTCAACACTTTGCACTAATTTTTAACTTAGGTACTAACTATATTTTAATAACTTATAATATTATTCACATGCAGTGTTACTTTCTGGGTTAATTCTTTTCTTTATTTGTCTTATTTTTAATTTTGTCACTAAAGTTTGCTTTTTCAACATCAATTTCTATGACAAGGATACAAAGTAATCAGATTTTTAAGATTAAAATTTCAGTTAGAATTTCATCAGCTTTTACTCCACTCTATGCATTAAACAGTTTGTTTAAATGGTTGATTGTTGTTTCAGAAAAAATAATATAGATATTTAATATACCAAATGAGAAAATATTTTAATTGTGCAAACAGTAAAATTTATTTTTAAATAACTATGGATAACATTAGAAAATTATTACTTTTCTATGATTATACTTAATTTTATAATTTAATTTTAATTTTATAACAAAAATTGATTTTAGACTCTTTTTTTAAATACCACAAATATTTGCTGATGGTATCTTCAGAAACTGAAACTACTTTGAGTTCTTTGCAATTCATATTACTTAGTTATTTGGTTAACTATTGTAGAACAGGGTATATTTTTCTCCTTTTTTTCGTAGTTTAGATTATTTGATAAGCTGATAATACCAATAAACATGAAAATGTGTTATCAAATGCTTTACAATTTTTCTTAATTTATTTGAGAATGCAGAAATTTAAAAATTTAATGAATGAGCAATTTCAACTGAGTTCATGTATTAATCATTTATGATTCTCAATTGAAGTATTTTATGCTGTGTAAAGAAGATGTTTTTTTATTCTATTTGGTTAATAGCAACTTAACACTATGAAAAACTTAAGTGAATAAGAAAGTCTAAATTTTAATTAAAACTGAAAATGCTAAATGTAGTTTTCTTAATTATTTTTAGATTTTTTTATAACTTCATATACTTTCTTATTTCATCAGTACAGTTTCCCACTTTGTTACTTTCTTCAAAATTAATTTTGTATTTTACATGATAGATTTTTTTGTTATGGCCTTGATCTAGTTTGGAGGTATTTTTTGTCAGAAATGTTCGACGTGTTTGCAATGCATTAACCAGTTCATATTTTACTTTACTGTGAAAACAAACAAAAAACCAAATAGTGAAAATTATACAAAAACTTTAATCGTAACGTTACTGATTTTGTGTTTATGTGTGTGTGTGTGTGTGTGTGTGTGTATATATATATATATATACAAAAAATACATCTACTTTTAAGCAATTTTTTATAATTTGTTTGCCATTATAAATATGACTGATCTTGTTGCAGATTGTCCTAACATTGGGCAAGAAGGAATTCAAATATTTTGATCATCAGAATATGTTTATAAACAATTCAGCTGATTGGGTAAGTTTACTAGATAGAATCAAATAGCATGAAATTAACCAATGTGTGAAAATGCTATCAGATGAACGAAAGTATTAATTTTTATCATATATATATAATAAATTGATGTCTAATTTGTACACCCGTTGTGTTAATAAAAAATCATAATGATTTTGGCAGCTCATTCTACGTGTAAAAATAAAGAAAAAAGTGCATATAAAGATTGGTCCGGAAATGCTCAATAACAAGTTATGGCTGGCAAAAAATTTCTCCCAGATTTCATCTCCTTCAGTTAAATGAAGCCATACAGAAATTCTTGAGACAAAAAAATGTAAGTTAATTTGATGGTTTCATATACGAGGTGCGACAATAAAGTAATAAGACTGATTTTTCTTTGCAAGATGTGGCAACCCTGCAGCTTGTGTAGGCACACCATCTTTGACCTTGATCTATAAGCTACTTCTAGTCCAAGCTGCACATTGATGCAACTGCTCAGTCGTGAGTTGAGCTCACGACACGTCTTTGTGTCTCTCATCACACGTCTTTGTGTCTCTCATCACAGAAATGAAACCGCAAAATATTGCGCAACAGTATGCCATTTCTTTTTGTGTTAAATTGGGTGAAAATGCGACGACAACTTATGGTAAGCTTCAGAAGGCTTTTGGAGAGGAGGTTATGTCAAGAGCTCAAGTTTTTCGTTGGCATAAAATTTTTAGTGAAGGCAGAACGAATGTTGAAGTTGAAGAACGCAGTGGACGACCATCAACCTCACGGACAGATGTCAACTTGACCAGGGTGCATGAAATCATACGATCTGATCGAAGATTATCCGTGAAAATGATTGTAGAAGAACTCAACATCAATCGAGAAATGGTTCGTCTAATATTAACTGAAGATCTTGGTATGAGAAAGATTTGTCCCCAAAAATCTCACACAACAACAGCGAGAAACACGGAAAAATTGGTTATTGATAAGAATCATTTTCCAGTTAAATTTAGCTTTGTAAATTCCATATATAATTCTCTAAATAAAAGTCCATTTTATTTAACTGTTATTCACTTTCTGTTTAGTTTATTTATACTGTTCTGTTTAGAATTAAATTTTCTACAAGTATTATTAAAGAATTTTATCTGGTTTTTTTTGGCAATTTAACAAAGTTTTTACTAGTTAAATGTAAAAAAGGGTGTTTTTTAACACCCTTTTTTTGCATTTTTTCACCAGTTTTCTAAAAACTACTGAAGTTACAGTTTTCACTCATTTTTTTTTAATTTGTTAGATCGAATTTTATATAAAACCATCAAATTAGCTGATAGTTTTACATCCCAAGAATTTCTGTATGGCGTCATTTCACCGGAGAAGATGAAATCTGGGCTAAATTTTTCGCCAGCCATAACTCATTAACAAACTGCTTCCAGACCTATGTTTATACGTATTTCTTTATTTTTTTCATGTAGGATGAACTACCAAAGTATCTGCTTATCCTAGTAAATCACCTTGTTTGATAGTACTATTTGAATCCATGCTACTGAATAAAATGCTATTTGAATCCATTCTTAAAGTTTTTATTTTATTACTCATAATATTGTTTTTTTTTTATTCATATTGTTGCAGTATTCTCTTAGTGAATAATTCTTCTGTTAAATGTATACAATTTTGACTGTATATCAAAATTATTATTCTTTCTGTCTTATGTAAATTGTTTATTTTATTTATATACCTCTTATTTGTTACTTTAAAGGAAATGTGCTGAACAGCCTCTTTTATCATCTTTAATTTTTTTTTTTTAGTATACTAGTTCTTTAAATCTATAAGAAATTTAATTTTGGGTAGATGCATTCAATTTTATTTTATTCACCTTATCACCCAAAAAAAACATGGAAACCATTGAAAGCTTTATATTTATTAATGACTACTGCTATTGCTCTGGTTAAAGTTACTATTAATTGTAACAATTAAATTTATAGTATGTGGAAAGGTACCAACTAGGATTCACTTAACCTAGGATTCAAACTCAGAACCTTCCAAATTAGAGGTAGAAACATTACCACTCTGTCACAGAGTTTGCCTGATTATTATAAGGTAATTAGTTTTTTTTTTTTTTCATTTCACTGATTCATTTTAACAATATTATACTCGTGAAAATAATCAGTTTAATCTGAATATCTCCCTCATTATGATTCCTAATATTGCATCTCTAATAATTGAGATGTGTATTTTTAAATATTATACATATGTCCTTTATTTGGTTATGATAGGGTATTTACCTTTAAGTGTCATTATTTCTCATTATTTCTATTTGGAAATATATTTCAATAATGAAGGGTGAAGCAGAGGAAACGCATGTTTTTCAATACTGAATAATTTTGGTTGTTTTAATTATAGAAAAAAAATTTTACATTAAATAATAATATTTTTATTCCTTTTTTGAAATCAGCATACTTTAATTAGGTTCAGAAAATAATGTCAGTAAGTTGACGTCCTTGTTGGATGCAAATTTGGAGCCTCTCCTCAAAGCTCTGCATGGTTTTTTCCAACATTTCATTCAACACAGCTTCAATTTCTTAACAAATGGAAATTTTTGACTCTTTGATTTTGTGTGGCTTGTTCATGTACACTCTTGATTTCAGGTAGCCCCATAAAAAGAAGTCTCAAATCGATAGATCGGGAAAGCGTGGGGGTCAAGAAACATTGCCAAATCGTGAAATGACATGTCCAGGAAACATTTATTGAATCACTTTAATTTATGCTCTTGCCATGTGAGCTGTGGCAACATACTGTTAGAACCACATTTCTCATGTTCACCTGATTGATGCCTTTCGAGTTCTGGATGCAGGAAATTGTTTAACATGTCAATGTCATGGGACTAATGTCACTGTAACTACAGTTCCACCCACCCCTTCTCCAAAAATGTAAGGACCAGCAATCCCTATCTTGGAGACACCCAACCACACTGTTGAGCTGTGGTGAGTTTTTGGTGTAGTTCATGTGGGTTCTCCGACGCCCAGTACAAACAGTTGTGTACATTAATACAGTCATCCAAATGGAAATGGGCATCATCACTCATCATTATTAGAGCATTTACATCTTCCATAAGAATGACATTTATTTTCACCATAAAATTCTTTGCAATGCACAAAATCCCTTTCAGTTAGCTGCTGGACGATCATAATTTTGTGTGGGTGAAATTTGAGATCATTGTCTGTTGCAACGTCGACAGGACGCCCTTGGTCAACAGCTTTGGGGTAGATTTTAGAGCAAGGGTGGACTGTATGTGTTCATAGGTGATGAATGAAGACAACATCTTGTTGATTACTTAAGGATTGTTTAATTTTATGCCATCTTGGCGGTTTAAAATAATTTTATAACATAACACATGTAACTTATATTTTAACATTAAAGATAGCAAACATAAGCTAAATAAAACAATGTTCATCCGAACAAGAATTAAGAGAGTCCATCCAGACGTGACTGCCTTAGGTCTGGTATGAGTGCAGACTGGTTAGAAGACGCTACATACAGTGCTCGAGGGAGCAGCTTGTGATATAGAGTGGCGTGATGGTCTGGCAACCATAGTTTGCCGTGGGCACCCTAGCCATCGCTAGGTTTCAGCACCCAACAGCAAGAGAGGGTGAAAACATAACACTGTCTAAGATGTGATGAAGCAAAGGATGTGACATAGCACTACAGACTTAAAATTCATTAATAAATTAAAAACTGTTGCCAAGTGGATCATTTTGGACTAGCAAGAACTGCCCTTCTCATGCTGTCTACGTTTTCTGAAGTTCAGACTGAACAGGGAAGACCAGGTGGTTTTTTTTCATCATAGATCCAGTACTTCTAAACACCTCAACCCATCGGAGTATGGTGTATCAATCTGGAGCTGCACCTCAATGTTCGACATTAAAATTTCTATGGAAAAGAAGTTGAACCATGACCACAGAATATCATTGTTTCTACAAAAAAACTGCTCAACAACAAACATACAATATTCTACACTCCAGTGCTCCAAAGCAACTGAAACTGCTATGTCCACCAGAGTTGCCGAAGGTCAATACTCCACTTGCCACTGAGTACTACCAGTTTAAAAAACATGCGTTTTCTCTGCTCCACCTTTTACTTTTCAAATCTTGTTAACTGAAAAATTTTATTAATCTATTATTCAATTCAAATCCTGCAATTACAGATACATTATTAACAAATTAATCTCGTATTATTTTAGTAAATCATATTCTTGGAACATTTTGTTTTCTTACTTGATTTTATCTCCACATAAGCTTGAAACTTGCGTGTGGGATATGGAAATAGAACTTTTTAGCAAATGAAAAATGCCATGCCTGACTGGGATTTGAATGTGAGACCTCCAAATTACCAAAATAATTATAGACATGTTTATCAGTATATAATTCTTACAGAAAACATAACTATTTAGCTTTCTCATTTGTAATTGGTTTGTAATATACTGTGAATAAAGAAAAATTAAAACCAATAGTAGTAAATTTTAAAATTTATTAAATGATTCACTTTCAAAATACTGTATCTTTCCAAATACCTACAGAACCTTACTGGAGCTTATTAGCAGCACCTTCTTAAGTTACTGGTAGCACTGATGTTAATTGCACCAGTATTAAAAAGAATAGGAAACCCCATAAAAATATAATCAGATCATTTATGAAGTTTGTTGTGTTTGTACATTTAATCTATTCTTTTTATTTCTTAAACCAAGAGACTAAATCCTGAACACAGGAGATTCAGTTTCTGGGCCCAATATTAAAAGAAATTAAGACTAATATTTGACAAGTTATTTTTATTTTCAATATTATTTAAATTATTTCATGTTACGTTATATTTATATTGTGCAATTTGTATTAAAAAAAAAACCCTGAGTAATAATGAAATGTCTTCAGTTAATTAGTTTTCAAAATGATTTTGAATGCTTTGTCAAGATGAAATATTTTTTTTGTCTTCAGTCATTTGAGTGGTTTGATGCAGCTCTCCAAGAATTCCTATCTAGTGCCAGTCATTTCAGTATATCCCCTACATCCTACATCCCTAACAATTTGTTTTACATATTCCAAATGTTGCCTCCCTGCACAATTTTTCCGATCTACCTGTCCCTCCAATATCAAAGCGACTTTTACCTATTTAACTCCTGCTAATGAAAGTTATGAGTAAATCTTGTACTTTTGATAACAATTTAACTAAAATAACTTATTGCTCCTGCCATTTTTTTATTGAGTGGAACTGATTAGTCCTCATTCGTCTTTGGTGTAATGTTGTGTCCTCTTCCAGTAGTTCTTAGAAAAAACTCTGAAAGCGTGAGAATCTTTAAAATATTTTCCAGTTGAACACTTGTTTGATTATCCCTCAATGATTTTTTGAATGAAGTACCAGGACCCAGCAAATGGAAAAAGTGTATTCGATATTTCTGTTAATTTTCATGTATTTTGACTTATATGACTTACCTAACCACCATTTGCCATCGTATACACAGCAGATATAATTTTTACATTTTGGCTTTGGTAAACCTATAAAGCTATCAGAAACACTAATGTCCTTATGTACCAATACTAACGCAAATGTTTCTGATTCAAAGGTCGCTCAGACTTTCAGAATACATTTCTGACTTGTTGGAACATAACTGTGAAAGGTTATTGTTTCTAGGACTGTTTTGATTACCTGATAACAAGAACCGAGGTATTCTTCAGTCTCTTGAACATCTTTTTAGAGCAGAAAATAAATGGTATATTTTTAATATTGTCTTTGCAATAATTGTACATTTCAGAAGGTTTAACAATTTCATTGTTGACTATCCTTTGAAGGCTTGCTTTAGTCACAGTCCTTTTTACAGTTCCACCAAGACCATCACATGGTTCTTTTCCATGGTATGAGGCAAAAAAATGCCATTCAGCTGCGATTTCAAAATTTTCTTGATGGTAGCACAAATTTATTAAATTTTTCTTGTTTTTATACTGGGCTGAGGAGCTATCAAAAAAAATTAAAAAATAGTTTAACTTGTGGTAACAGTGAATATGTTATTTGCTGTTCAGTTTACTCTAAAATATTGTCCAATATTGAAGATCTATAGTAAGTCAATTTGTGACATACTGTTTCAGTCTGAATGCCAGTTGAACACTCCATAATCTGTTTTTATAAAATGTGAGGGTTCTTATAATGATAGTACAGTTAGTATAAATTATAAAACTACCAATTGCTCCTCACTTTGTCTTATCCCAGTTTCTCCACAGCTAAAGTAAAAATTTCTCTAATTAATAAAATTAAAAATGAAAGATATCGCATAAAAGAGAAGTTCACTGCTAATAAAATTACTTTATAAACAAGTGTACATTACCTAACCACAGTATCAGCACTAGCAACAATATAACATATCACATTGAAATCAAAACAGTAACTGAGCTTTCTACAATGTTTACATTCAGGATTTCGCAGACATTCATGTCCATGCATGTTTATTCACTTTTGTGTTTAAACATGAGTTTGTGTGTATGAATCATACTTTAAGTAACAAACTGTCTAGTATAAGCCATCTTATTACAGAAATATCAAAATATTTTGTATAGTAGGCCTACATTATTATCTGAAAAAATACATGCTATGAATTTTTTGGATACACTGTTCACAGTTAGAAGGAACAGTGTTTTAGCAGTTTTGATGGCTTCATTACTCAACCCCTTTGAGTAACAAAATAAAAAGTACTTACTGCTGTAAAAATTTCAGATTTTTGCCATTTCAAATGCTTAAATCCTGTGTAAACACGCTCAGTCACCCAAAATTTGTGAATTGTGAGTGGGATATAAAATACAATCTCTACAAGAAGATACTTTGAAGCATTCTTTTTAGTGGGTTTATTTTATCACATTTCTCCTGAGTAGATCATTACCACCTTCTATTTTTACTTACCCTTAATCCCTTATTTCCTGGATTATTCTTTTGGCTAGGTGAACTTGTCAACCCATTTTATTAATTTACTGGAAAACACAGAATGAGAGAGATAATTAATATAATTTGGTGATAATCATCATAAAAATAATTCATTTAAATTATTTCTTCCTCTTGATAAATTATTAGTCACGTTTATCTGTAGCTACCATCAGTTTCTGTATTTCAGAAATACGAGCATTTATGTTGAAACCAAATATTCATTGCACTTAATCATAATAACCACTTGAAATCATTAAATTTGATTAGAAATTTGTTTGTCTTAGGTTATAGTTAAATTTATGTTCTTAGATTACACTGACAGACAAAAAAATATATAATAATGTTTCTCTAAGTGTGATACCATTTCTTAAATTGCATTTTTGCGTATATTACAAATCTCTAAATACAATTTTTCTATCACCCTTAGTTTTAAATAAATTACGCTTAAAAAAAATTAAAGGAAAATATAATTAAAATCTGTAAAATTTATCATTTTTCATGGCCATACGTGTGTTAGAATGATTTTGCTGATGCTTTTCTTTTGTAAATAGCCTCAGGCCATCCTGAATTAATGTCCAACAGTAATCGGCGACCATGTTAATATTCCATTTCCCTTTATAGCGGTTTTCCATCACCGAAATGTCTTGGTAGAAACGTTCAGCATGTTCATCACTTACGTCTCCAAGGGTGTCTGGGAAAAGATCCAGATATGAGCGGAGAAAATGTATTTTCAAAGACATATTACATCCCATAGTTCTGTATGAAGTAAAATGTTGATTAACAATATTGTGGTAATTGTCGAATTTTTGTTTGCCGAGAAAAGTTTTGCAAACGTCTTAAATAAAGCCCAAGTTGCACTTTCTACATTATTTAACATTGAGTTAAATATACCATCTCTGACCAGCTCTTTTAATTGAGGACCAATAAATATTCCTTCTTTAATTTTTCCTTCACTTACATTCAGAAATTTCTGCCTGATATACAAACATTCAGGGCTATCCTTCTTCATTGCTTTTACAAAATTTTTTATTTGTCCTAGCTTTATATGGAGAGGGGATGAAAATATTTTTTTGGCTTCAACTAAGGGCTCATGAATAATATTTTTTCAATTTGGATTTAAGTTGTCTCATTTCTTCCACTCTTTGGTAACTAATGTTTATTCCTAGCTCGGCTGTCCCATTTCCAAAGAAAACACATGTACTTAGTATAGGCTAACTGCATGCTTAACAAAATAGCTATAACTTTCAAATCACCATGTAATGTTCCAGCTATGTTTTTTATAATTTATTTTTTCAAGAACGTCTTTAATTATATCGTATGTCTCTTTAAAATTAATACTATAAGCGATTGGTTTCAAAGGATATTTGTTACCGCTGTGTAGTGGAACCACTTTTAAACTATACTGGACGATTCTATGAAAAGACCCAGACCTCAGGTTTATGAACTTCCTAAGTGCAACATAAGCTCATCAACATTTGTGCAATAAACCTAATTATTTTCATCAATAAAGTACTGAGAAAGTTCTCTTTTGTCGGCTTCAGAAGCCTGAAATTTTTATATTTTTTTAAAGTAAATTCCAACCTTGCAGTCTTGATCCTAACAGTTCAGCTTCCTTATTTTTTGTAAATATTTTTTCTGTTAATTTTTCTAATTGTTTAAAAAATATAAATTTTAACAATATAATTAAAGTTTTGAAGCCAAATAAGAATAAAATTTATATTATAAGCTATTATACTGCAACTGCAATCCATTTCTATAAAAGCATTTGTTATTAAACAAATAATTATAAATTATTTATATTTTATATTATATTAATCAGATCAACCTAAGTACAGAATTAGTAAAATGAAATAAAGTAGGATGACACCTACCTTATTCCATAATCCAAGCAAGACCACTTTCGCAAGTACCTCGCATCATCAGTTGCTCTATAATTTTTCAAATCCTGCATTGCAAATTGCACATAAAATTAAAATTGTTAAAAAATCCTTTTCCAATTAAATCAAAACAGAAATAGAGCTAATCTTTTTTTATATTCAATTTTTTTTTTTAAATTGTAAATTGAAATTAAAAATATATATATACAAAATATGAAGTCTTTAATAAAAAAATTAAATTAAAAGTCAAAATTAATAATAAAAATAAAATAGAAATCCATGTAGACTGGTGATGTGTAATTTGCAACGAAAGATTTGAAAAATTATAGAGCAATTGATGATGCAAGGTACTCGTGAAAGTTCTCTTGCTTGATTTATGGAATAAGCTAGGTGTCATCCTATTTTATTTCGTTTTATTAATTCTGTACTTGGGTTAATCAAATTAATATAATATAGAGGAATATGATTCCCGAACGATCAATTTTAGAAAAATAATATTTTATATTATATAATATTTATTTATATGTATATATTTTATTATAAAATTAACATGTTTACTTGCTGGAACTCCTCACTTATCTGATTTTGATTGTTTAGTTATAATTGTGTTTGGTAGCAATCTGTATTTTTGTTTGTTTACATATTTGTAATATAAATAGGTATATTTCAGCTGAAGGAATTCGATAGAGAGATGGAATTGTTTTCAAACCAGTTGTTTGAATTTCCCATATCATTTCAACCTAGCTATCCATTTGAAGAGGATGCCACTGGAGGCCATCAGTATATGCAGACAAGGTGTCCTGCTTGGTGTGATAGAGTCCTTCTGAGTGAAACTGCTAAGCAGTTAGTTCATAATGTAAGTATAAAAATTTTCTCCAATTTAAGATTGTGTTTTGTTATTTACCAGGTTTTGAGCCTATTTATAAAAGATAAAATTAAAACATAGTTTTAATGCTCCAACTTATTTTGATTAAATGTAAAATTAATATAAAACTTCATTTTTAATGAATCAGTGAAATTATGAATTTTACATAGTGAAAGAGAATTAATGATGATATAAATCCACACATATTTTTTAGAAGAATGTTGTTTTTCTAATTTCAGCCTTTTCAGTTTAATTTGCAACATTGGCAGATTAACTGGAAGGGTATTACTTTCCATTTAATGAAAGTAATATCCTTCCCGTTTCCATTTAAATAAAACTCATTTCTCTAACTCTTATCCATTGCATAAGGCTAGATTACATCCCCTTCTTTCCTCCTTGTCACTTAATTAATTAGATAAATCTATTTCTCTATTTATTTCTTTTATATCTTAATCTTCTATTGAACAAATGTTCATAAAAATTGCAATTGTTGGTTTAGGCTTTAAGTATTCATGAAAAATAATTCCCTTGTTATTTTTCTAATAATAGATTACCTTACTCTTCTTTTTATCGTTATCTTTCATGTATACTTATGTTTCTGTTATCTTGTATTTACTGCAATTTCCTGGCAAAGATCCTGCTTTTCCATCTATGCTAACAACATAATGAAATTATTGGGAAAATGTTAATTAATTCATTTTTTACTAACTTAACTTATTTTAATTCATTATCTTCTAACATTAATTCAATATAAAAATTACAAAACACTTAACTATCTGTCATATACATTTTTTGCTAAGGATTAATAAAAAGACATCCCAAGGCAAAGTTATTCAGGAGTGGTGTAAAGATATATGATTACTTAGCATTAGAAAGTATATATTTTATTTTTTGACTCATTATAAAATTATCTGTAAACCAGATTCTCAGTAGTTTTATATCATTTTGCATATTATTTCTTAATTCTTCTATTGTTTTTTCCTTAACTTAAGGCACTGTTGTCTGCAAATTACGTTGCCTTTAATTTGCTATTGCGTAGATTGTTATCTACACTAGAAACAATGGGCCTGACAGAACAGAGCTCTGCAGTATGTCGTGCTACAACTCGGCTTCTTCACTAAATTCCTCTCTCACTATAGTAGATCGGGTGCAACTTGAAAGTAAAGCAGTAAACCTTTGATGTGCATTGTACAGTCTATGTATGTAGCAGGTTTTTGAAGTCTGCCGAGTCAAAGGCTTTCATCACATCATTGAATAGTTCAGCATAATATTCTCTTTTTTTGAATCCATCATACAAGGTCTGTTCAGAAAATAACCAAACTTTTTTTTTTATCTTTATTATTCATTTTACAGATTATTGGTTCGTGTCTCCTTTAAAGTACTCCCCTCCACCGATTCACACACTTTTCCCAGTAATGTTTCCACGTCGGGAAGCAGTCATGGATAGCTTCATTTGAAATAGCCTTTATGGTCTGGGATGAATTCACTTTAATGTCATCAATAGTCTCAAGCAGTTCCTTTCATCATTGATTTTAATTTCCAAAATAAGAAAAAATCGCAAGGCACCAAGTCTGGCGAGTAGGGAGGCTGAGGGAGGACAGTCATCTAATTTTTCACATAAAACTGACAAATTAACAAAGCTGAGTGTGTGGGCGCATTGTCATGGTGAAGGAACCATGAGTTGTTTGCCACAACTCTGGTCTCTTTTTGCAGATTTTTTCACATAATCGTTGGAAAACACCTTCACAGTATGCACAGTTCACTGTTTCACCTTGAGGCAAGAATGCAAAATGCACAATTCCACTAAAATCAAAAAATAGACGCATCACTTTGACATTGGATCGAGACTGATGTGCTTTCTTGGGGCATGGAAATCCTTTGCCAATCCATTGTGATGATTGAGCTTTTTTCTCAGTGTCATAGCTGTAAACCCAGTTTTCGTCTTCTGTTATGATCCTTTGCATGAATGTTTCATTGTCATTGGCTTGTTCAAGAATTTGCCAACAAACATACACTCAACGTTCTTTCTGCTGTTCAGTGATCAAACAAGGAACAAACTTTGCTGCAACATGATGCATGTTCAGTTTTTCAGTCAAGATGTCATGGCATGATCATATTGTGATGCTAACCTCTTCTGCAAGTTCTCTGACAGTCAATCTGTGATTTTTGTTACAGAGTATAAAAAAATTGAATTCTGAATATAATTTTCTCTGAAAACATAATCATGTCTGTCAATAGATGTTAATGCATATCTATCATTAGTTATTTGATTCCCAAGGTTATTAGCTATGTTACAGAAATACGTATTAAATATATTGGAAACCTTTTTTTGACAAGTCACAAAAGTATTGTTTTCATCTTTCAGAATGATTTCCTCATTCAGTTTTGAATTCTCCCGTAGAACATCTTTAACAACATTCTATTGACATTTCAAGTTAGGCTTTGCATTTTTAAATATAAATTTTAATAATAATTTTTTGTATCATTAAATTTATTTTGCAGTTCATTTTTGTACTTGTATAAGTCTGTTAATCGTAAATCATAAAGAAGGTTAATTGATATTACATTAACATTAACTTACCTAGTTGTTTTAAATTATCTGTTCTGCCCCTCTTATTTAAACTCTGACATTCATCCTTTTTTCTTTTTTATTTTCACAACTTCCTCTTTTATATCCACTTAAATCTACTTGAGGGCAGTTTTACCATAGCGGAAACCATCTTGTACTGCATTCAGTTCAACATGAATGATGAAAATGTTTTCTCAAAAACACATCTGCAGTTTTCCTTTCCTTGCTTTACAGTATACTTTGTGATCTGAAGGTTTGCCCCTGTCTCTTTCAGCTGAACAATTGGCTGGCTTATACAGGACAGGCAAGCAAGGTTTGTTGTACTACCTAACCAGATGACATCATCCAATTACTAATAGTATGACACATTTGTATATAAAATGTAAACACAACAGCCTGTTATTTATAATTGCAATCTAACCAGATGACATTATCCGATTACTAATAACATGACACATTTGTACATAAATAGCAAATTCATTAAGAATCTTATTATTACATTTTAATTGTGATGTAGTGTGTGCCATATAAAGTTAATTTGTTTATACTCATCTGTATTTTGGTTTTTCATATGTTGAGTGCATTATCTTGTATATAATATTTTTGTAGTTATATTTTAATATTAGTTATTATATTTATATTGGTTATTATATTTTTTAATGTTACTTGTTATATTATTATTTATTTTCTTGCATATTTTTAGTAATCTCTGAACTGTTATATAGGGTTTTACATCAAAACCCTGCATAGTTTGGAGGGAAACTCACCATATTTAAGCTCAAGAAATTATATGGAATGTTAATCAGTTTATGGAAAGAGAGATCAGTTAAAAGAACAGGCTGTTCTAAGTATATCATTTTTAGAGATAACTGCAGCTCCATATGGGGTTTCAGCCAGGACTGTTAAAACTATTAGAAAAGTAAAAAATGGAGGGTGAATGCTCGTTTCAAACCCCAGAAAAATGTAAATTGGAAAACAGAATTTAGACTAATTTAGATGGTTTCGATAAATGTTTAGTAAGGTGAATTGATTATGATTTCTATTTGCAAGCAAAAGTGCTTCGTACAGCTAAACATATTTGTAATAAACTGAAAGAGTTTTCTGGGTATGTCTGGAGCATCAGGAAAATTTTGAAATCCTTCGGATTTCAATGCAAAAGAATAAATAAAAAATAAATGAATTGTTTTCATTGAAAATGATAAAATACAAAGAATACATTTTTTAAGATGTATTAAACATTACAAAGAAGAAAAACATCCCATTGTTTATGTAACAATGAAACGTACATTTTATCTTCTCATATCTCAAACAATTCTGATCTCGGCATACATAATCCTATATCAAAAGGAAACCGAGCGATAATCGTACATGCTAGCAGCGAGGTGGGATTCATAAAAACTCTGCTGATATGAAAAAGTAGCGCATTGAGTGGGAATTTTCCCGACAACATGAACCCCAAAAATTTCATGAAATGGGTAGAAAACAAACTGTCTAAATATCTTCATTACGGGTTGTTGTGCTAGATAATTTTGGCTACCATAATCAATACAATAAGGACTACCACAAAATCTAAGAAATCAGAAATGGTAACCTGGTTACAGAAAAAGCAAATATCGTTTCATCCTAAAATGCTTAGATCGGAACTTACGAACCAGTTAAGCTGCACTAACCAAGACGTAAGACTTATATTTTAGATCACATTTTGGAAGCTCACGATCTTGCGTATTCACCTGACTTAGCTCCTTATAATTTCTGACTGTTTCCAGAAACAAAAACTATAAATAAAGGTTAAAAGGTCAAAAAATTTTCTTACATCACTGATATTCATGAAAATATGATAAAGAGTAGTCCAAAAAAAAGTTACAGATATAGGATTAACACCTAAATCAGTGAAGAGGCACTTAACGGAGTACTTCTAAATCAATAGTAGCCACTAATCGTAAGTATAATATTCAGAAAAAAATGTTTTTTACAGTTGCATTCCAAGAATTGAGATTCCATACCTTATACTTACATAGCCAGACATTTCAGTTAAAGTATTTGAAAAGAAGCCAGGAATTAAAGATAAATTTTTAACGGCTTTAAATTATATAGTGAATTTATATACATTGTTGTTTTTTGATAAATTTCAGATAGATGACTCTTCTGGTGTTGAGTATGGATTGATGGGAAGTACCACTTGCATGGGAGATCATAAGGTTTGTTTTATTTACTCACAATTCAATAATGCAATAAGCAGTTATATTTCTAAAAATAATTTAAAGATTTGGATTACGTATTTGAAAGTCTCTTTTGTAATAATTAAATTTTAATGGAAAAGTTATTTTATGGATGTTATGTTTAATTTTATTGCAAATTATGATTAATGTACAGGTTAAACAACACTAATTGACTGGTAAATCATGTGACTAATTTATACATTTTTTTTCTAGGTCCTGTCTGAATTTAAAAAATATTAATTATACTCAATGACGCATTTAGTTGAGATTATTGATTAGAATACACTGACATTCTTTCTACAGTTTAACATTCTCAAATAATTTGTACAAACCTAGATAATAGCGACGTAAGTTTTTACTGAGTACAGACTTACCTGATTCTTTTTTCATTTAGATTTAAATAATGAATTTTCAAAAAAAACCTTCAGGGTGGCTGTGTTAATTCAAGATATTGAATTTTTTTTCACTTTTCATTCGTTTATATTCCATCAGCACACACAGTACACTCTTTTATACATTTATAGAATAAACTTAAAATAAAAATGTTACATTAATTATCCTAAATATTTACTGAGCACTCACTATCTGCATTATCATCGTCTTGACCTTTAAACTCATTATTGTTCAGCTGAATTATTAAAGGTTCATATTGTCTTGCATAAGAAAATGAAATGCGACTTGCCACATTACATTTTCTTCTTTTTTCACATGATTGCAGTAATTTTTCCATTGTGAAACACTTACTGTAGCAAATTCCCTGGTTATTAGTTCTTGTTCATCATCCATTTCAAATGTGTTGTTATATTTAATCACAAACCATTTAATCTGACTCCATATGAGATCAATAGGATTAAGGTTGCAGTGATATAGTGGTAAACAAAAATTATATTTTTTTGTCTTTGCCATTTATCAGTGACACGAGTTTGAAATTTATGTTTAACCTTGTTTACTTCATTAGAAGTTCTTTTTAGAGCATCTTCTGGATAACCGATTTTTTTTATGTAATGTAAGCTTAATGTAATCCTTTGAAGCAGTATTAGGAATGTTTTCTTTCTTCCTTGAGTGATAGGGTCATCATCCATAACAATAACACTTCCTTTGGAAGTATTCCCATAATATGAGCTCTGCATTTCATCATGATAGTCAATACTTTACTTTTTGGCCAGGAAAACTAAATTGCCACCTTTAAGAAATCCTTCCTCTTCTCCAGCATAGGTTACAAAAAATTGAATCCCATTAGAAACAATTTTTTTCAGTCCAGTCTATAATCCTGCTAAAAAAGCATCTTTTGGTGTTTTAATCGTGACATCTTGCCACACTTTATTGCAATTATGACTTACATGCACCCAAGTTTCATCCAAATATACTATTCTTCTTCCCTCTTCCCTATATTTTTTAATGTCTGTTAAATATGAATGCCACCAGCAAATTATGACATCGCGTTCAATCATAACAGATGTTCAATCTCCTTTTCCAAAAACAAATCCAATATATTTCACTAATTAACAGGAAGTCCTTAAACTTAGATTAGGATGATTTCTGTCATTATTTACTACTGCTAGAATCTGAAATGGTTGGACGTTGGTTTCCATAAAATAATTGTGAAATATCCTTCGTATGGCAGTAATTACAAATTCACTATATTTAACTTCATGGCTAGTTTTGTAAACAATTTTTTCTTGTTTTTCGCAGCAGGATTACCCTGTTTATTTTTCGCCCATTTAGAAGTCTAAAACCAGTAGCCCAGCTAGATGGAGTTGCCTCACAAGTTTTCTTAACTATAGAATTAATACTGCCCTGAGGATTTGTTTTTAAGAAGTAATCGTAAATATTAGCCACAGTTAACCTTTCCCCAGTCTACAATATAATATAAGTATAAAAATATCGATTAAGAAGATTTAAATGTAAAGGAAAAGATTTCTGTATGAATCAGAACATAATCACAATTAATTGTCAAAATCTGTCCACTATCTATAATAAATTCATATATATTAAAAAGAATGATGGAATTACATGTTAATGATAAAAATAAATACACATGGAAATTTTAAACTGTTTGTGATATCAAATGTAATCATTTCATTTCCTTTTACCATGAATTGCATTTTTTTTTTTAATTGTATTACCAGTCATCTCCATTTAAACAACAGTCTCAACTAAATGTATCAGTTAGTATACTTGTTAATATTAAGCATAATTTTCAAGCGTATGTGATAGCCTACCTAATATTTTTATCCACTTAGCACAATGTTTCCAAAACTATTTTGTAACTATTATAAACCCTTTTGTGTCATTCTCTGAGTATAAGCTAACAATAATTTGTTTTTTTTTAATGATATTGTAGTATTCATGAAGCATTTCTTCAAAAAATAAAAAAATTCACTTTTAACTACCTTGTATTGGTCTAGTGTTTTCTTTACAGTTCATTCAAATAAAAAGAAAGTTCTGTTAAATGCTGTAGTGAAAATTTCTTAATTTGAGGAATGTGTTGTATGGTATTATGAATAGACATCTGATTACCTGTTTAAAGGGATTTAAACTATCCTTCAAATGCAAACTACTCATATTAATATACATAATAATTTGTAATAATTAATGTAAATTATTAGTATCTTTTATACTAAAATTTCTAATATTAAATTGCTTTCAAAATGTTGGTTTTGTTTACTTTAGTTCTAACCATTGTAATTATAAACTTGTTAAATTACTTTTCATTTATAAACTCTGGAGTTTAAATTTTATACTTAGTTACTTTTTCTTTGGTTACACTTAGTAGAGTGTAAAATTAGAGTTCATAATTATTTACAAAAATAGGGATGCAGTGCATAATATCCTATTACAGTATTTGAGATTTTTGCTATTTGAAATGTGCCCAACTGTTATTTAAGTTGTTTAAAGGAGCATTCTTCCCCTGTGGTAAAGGTTTACATGTAAGGTATTGTTTTATGATAGAGAGAGGTATATTACTTTATACTACCTAGCCCACTCTTTTAATGGCTTTAAGTTAAGTACACGAGATATAAAAGGCATAATCAATTTTCTTTCTGTGAAAGTAATGTTGTTTACTTTGTAGCCAGTTTTTGTGGTAAGTATAGTGAAAATGTTATTTGTAGGGCTAAATATTATCTGAATTTTTGTGTGAACTGGTTATTCAGTATATGAAGAAAACAAAAACTTCTACTGCATCTGATTTTTCCTAGTATCTCCAGTACAGAATGCTTGAAATCTTGAGCACAACTATACCATTTTTTGGTATGATTTCCAAAAATCATACAAAAAGTTGGCTGTGGGTGTCACTCATGATCCCCAGAGCCATTGTTTTTATAACAGCGATAAAAGAGAATTTTACCTTTGTTAAGATAAAAGTTATACTTTTTATTATTTTAAAGCAAGATAAAAAAGACAGTTTTCTTTCAAATTTCTTAAGTTTTACTTTTATAAAGCCTCATATGATACTCACCTGAGTCTTCCGGACATGAATGATGTTTAAATAAAACAAGATTACACTCAAAAAACAATCTACAAAAGTTTTTTAAATAAAATTAAACTTAGATGGCCATTTCAATTGTTAAATAAACATCATCAATAGTTACTGCAGAAGAAGTATAAATAAAATAATTAAAAAAATATTAATTGATAAACATAACTTACAAAACTGTATAAAACAACTTTTGTAACAGGAACAGTGTTATTGCTTCAGGCAGCCGCAGTGAATGTGTAAATTCAGCTTTAAAATATTAAATGATCTATACTTCTGATTCTAACTGCCGATCACAACTTAATTGGATGTTATTTTAGATAACAACAGTTGTTTCTATTATAACAAAAGTTCTGTAGTGCTACCTTAGTACTGTTTGTCAGTTTTTTCTTACTATTTATTTATTTGCTTATTTATTGTTATTCTATTTATTCTTTATTTATGCTTTTCAAATATCTACTGATGATTTTTCAACTATTATTAAAATAGCCACGTATGTTTAGATTTTATGTAAACAATTTTTTCCTGGCAAAATTTTACCATCCAATTCCAATTTAATTACTGTTTATTATAGCTCTTTTTCATAATCTTCAAACTGTTATATTTTATGACTGTTACTAAAATTATCTCCTTCTAAACTAGTATATTCTAAATTTTTTTTAACTGTTGATTATTTCTGTTTAACTTAAATTTACAATTTTATGTTGAATGAGTCTATTATTCTTCCATTTTCCCAAAACATTTAAAGATATATTAATAATAATATCAGTAATAACAGTAATATATATTAACAATAATATTGTTAATATAAAATAATATTAGCAGTAATACAATATCATTTTATTTATTTCAGTGTGTGATTTTTTTGAATTTCACAGCTAACAAAACTTTATAAGATAAGACTGATTTTTAGCAGTTTTTATTCATAAACATAGTGCATGCATGCCATATTTATATTAGTCTAATTTTGAGATCATACCGTCTCATAATGAGCTGTAAGTCCAGTATTAATTTTTCAGTTGCTCTTTATGCAGCAATTTTTATTGCACAAAAGCTAATAGGAACTTGCACCTAAAAAATAGTTCACTTGTTTGAATAATTGGTGTGTGATAAAACAAAAATAATTACTTTAAAAGAAAATAACATTATGTATTGGCAACACATTTATTGTTCTGTTAAACTAATATCTGAACTTATAATGTACAGTAATTTGTGTTTGTGCGTTTTGTATTGTTATGTAGTTAAATATGCTTGTCTTAATCACTTACTGCTGAAATTTTAGTTATAAAATCTTCTTTGTTAAATTTAATTTTCTATTAAATATATTTATGTATAAGTTTTTTCCTGTTCTATAATTTTTCCTCATACTATTTTATCTGCTTAATTCTTATTACTTCTTAGAAAGAATCTGCTTACATTAAAAATTAAATCTGTGATATATACTCTATATATATTTATTTCCTGTGTTTTGATAGCATAAGGCAGTGTTTATAGTATTTAATGAAATTAGTAAATGATTAATTTCTTTGTGTTTTTAGTAAATGAATTTAGTGTTGACTTTGAAAAATTAACTTATTACTTTTGTTTAATGAATCAGTTTTTTAAATGTATTTTTAATCATTTAATGCATTGGGAACTGTTGATTCAAAAATTTTACTAGAATTTGATTACTTGAAAATATTTCCATATAAAAATTTTATTCTGTTTAATAGCTTCTGGAAAAATACCAAAATTCAGAGGTGTGTTGAAGTAAAACATTGACTATAAACAGATTATCATAATTGAATATGTTAAATTTTGGACCATTATTGAATGCTGCTATTAAATTAATATTAACGATGATTAATAAAATAAAAATTCAAAGAGAATCACTTCAGAAGCATTCAGAAAAAATGAAAATTTATTAATAAAATACATTTTGATTTTTATATGATCACATCAATTAATAGTTAAAAAAGAAATAAAACAAATTGATTTAAAAAAATAAAATATAAAAACGTGCTCTTAAGCATTAAAAAAGTGCTTAAGAGAAAATGTGTGTTCATTTTTCTTACATCCAGTTTAGAAGAAACTGAACACAAACTCTTATCCAGAACTTCTCATTTATACTCTGCCAGTAACTGCTTTATAAACTGAGGAATTTAATTATTCAGTACTTGAAACATTCTTAGAATCCTTTTGTTTTGTAAGAATTAAAAATAAATATATATAGTTTACTTGTAAAATTCGCTTCACTTGGCTTTGCATACCATTGTGCAATTACTATACAGTTCTAGCTCCATGAGAGACCACTTCACTCAGCTCTTTCTCTAGTACAGCTACTGCTAATTCTTGAGCACAGCTAGCAATTTCATTTTCAGGAATGTCCTGTTCTCATATAATTTCACCACAACCTTTTCAGTTGTAGTACAAGGAAACAAGTGAAGTAAAAGGTATTTTTTATTTTTTGGCTCATACAAAAACTGGTAAATAAGATAAATCTTTGAAGAAATTAAACTGATTCCACATGTTTACACTCTAAGGAATACCATTGCGCAAGATAAAAGAATATAAAATAAGGTATTATGTCATTAAATAAATTATAACATAAGATTGATTTTAATCATCATTCTTGTTAATTTTAATTTTAATTCATACTCTTAACATAAAAGTTAAAATTTTAATCGACTTCATTTTCATGTCATATTTATAAATAGTTGTATATTTTTAATATGTTTTATTGTATTTATTAATTACTGATTTTCTTAGTAACATATTTTCCCTTATAGTTGAAAAAAACTCACTTTAATGGTACAGAATGTATAAACAAATATGAACAGATTTTAAAACTGAAATGATAAACATTTTAAGCCTTTTCTCTTTGAACATGTCATATAGATCCTAAACCAATAACTGAAACTTAAATGACAGCTGCACTATTAGTAGCCGGTACAAATTCTTTAAAAAATTAAAAGCAAGTTCTGATTAACATCAGTTTGTTTAAGATGATTGAATTATCATTATTTTAATTTAAAAAGAGATTTAGCATCATTTGTATTTAATTAATGTAACAGTTCTCATAGTTTATTGTTTCCAAAATTCCATTGCAATTTTTTATCATTCTTATTTCAATTTATTTCATTTTTTTAATAAATTGCCATTTTGTGCCAATAAATGAATAATTTTGAAATTGAGTAAAATTAAAAGCAATTTCACATTAACGCATGCAGCCTGTGTTCCTGGTATTTTCTATGACACATTAAGGGTGAGTTTAATGACTTATGTTTACATCATCATTATCACCCTTGGTTGTTTTATTTTTTCATTCGTGTAAATTGACTTCCAGATTTTTTGGTATGTTATTTCAAAATGCTTGTAAAATAATTATGATGTGTGTCATTTATTATATGATTTAGATTTTTTGAAAATAAATCAGTGTTTGTCAGATTCACAGTTAGTTGAAACATATGTAGATATCTTTCTGAAAATTTCAAAAGCAAGAAACTAAAAATTTGTGAATGCAGTCTTTTAAATTTTCTCAGCCATAGTATTGCCTGTGTTGGACCTGTACTTTTAACCCGATATTATTTTCTAAGACTTGAAATCAATATCATCCCGGTCTTCCATCAACACATTTTCCTAATAGCTACTTTTTTAAGGCTTTCCCTCTTATTTTCTGTATTGCATCTGTAATCTTCAACCTTAATTACTCTGGGATATAGAGATTGCCCTTAAACTCATTGAAATTACACACGACATACAATAGCATACAAATTAATCCAACACAGATATTTTTTATTAAAAAGTTGCTTTATTTAGAAAAAAGTCATATCTGTACAATTTGTGAATATCTAGTACTTATGTCCTTTATTCTTAACTTTACACTTCATGTAACAATTTGACATCGATTCACCAAGTGTACTACACATTTTTTTGATTTCTTCATCATTAAACCATACCAATATTGTTGTTTAATGAAGTCAATTTTTATTGTACAATTCATTTTGAAAGTCATTTTTTGACTATTGCCCAAAGATTTTCCATTGGGTTTAAGTCTGGAGAGTTGCCTGGCCACAGGAGCACTTGAAAATGTTTATTTTATCAAAAAATTTTTCCACTTTTTTGCAGTATGACATGGCACCAAATCTTGTTGGAACACTTTCTTGCCTTATGGGAATTTGTCTTGAAGTTGTTTCACAACCCTTTCCTTCAGAATGTAGATATATGTATCACGTTTCAACATACCATCTACTGAAAGTAATGAACAAAGGCCATCAAATGTGAAACAACCCCAAAACATCTGTTTTCTGAGGATGTTAACTAATTGTTGTTTATGAGTTGGTGGTAGTTTTCATCTGATTGCTTTTCTAAAGTATAGAACCCTTTGTCCCTGAACATAAAATGTGAATAATCGGAAAATATACAATTTCTCCAGTCTTCTTTGGTCCAGTTAGGATGTGCTTTCGCTGACAAGAGCCTTTTTTACACATTACTGGTGTTAAAAGCTGCTTTTTAACTGGCTGATGAGCTTTCTGTCCAGCTGCAAGAGATTGGCATGTATCAGTAACATGTATATCTGTTCCACGGGTTGCTAATTCTCGATTTTAAGTGCACAACTGATAATTTTGGATCAAGTTTACTTCTTTTTTTTTTACTAAAATAAAATAATCCAGTGTTGGAGCTGTTTTTCTTTTATGGCTAAATTTGCCTTCCCTTTTAGGTGAAAAGGAACCAGTTTCTTTAAATTATTTTAAATCGTATTTACTGTTTGTAGTCCAACATCATACTTAGAAGCTATTTATTGCATTATACTTGTATGCTCAGAAAGAGAAACAATTTTCGAACGCTTTCTTGGGGTTTTATCCAGAACAAAATATATGAAAATATGATTTTATAATAAAAAATAAAAAACTTAAAACACTATTTATAACATGAAGATTGTTAAATAACCAAAGATAACTTAAATAATTGGTATGGTCAAGCAGTTTAGCCACAACATAGGAATAAACAAAAAGGTCCATGTCTTCAGATTACTTTGCATGTTATTGTACCTCCATTTTTTTTCCTTTTTTTGTGAAGGAAATCAGATAAATAATTGTGTGGTATTTCAATATCCCATGTCCAGGTGACTTGACTAGTGACACAATTATTAAGATAGAATCATACATTTAGTGTTTTTATCTGTAAAAACACTAGGTCTAAGATGTAAATGACTCAGATCAAGACCTTAAACATTGCCCATAATCTTCTTTTAACATAATCAGCAAGGGTTAGTTCAGCAAGAGCTTGCAATTCAGCATATGTACAATAGGAAGTACAACCTTGTCTAGCAACCAGCCAGTCCCCAGTGTTAGCTAATTAAGCTCCTATGTCTAGTCTTACATGCCATCATCAATATTTTTTTTTTAAATACAATTCATTGTAAATAAAAACTGGAATCAAATATTCATGGTTGAAATATTAGTCTACTTTTAAGCTGAAAACCTACTAATTTTATGACTTCCATGTGGTTCTTTCTCCTTCCTAGATAGTCCAAATAATCTTCATTCAATTATTTTTTTATCTTTTCCATCGTTTTACAAATTTAATTTCACACCCTTTTATATTGTGTTAGTTACACCATGTCTACTCCATTTGAATATTAACCTATTCAATTTTATTTTACCCCTTTGGCAAAATGTCCGTGCAGACTGTTTCTGTTGTTAATCCTTTTGGCTTCATAGAATACTTTTTCGTCTTATTTTATGTTTTGTTTGAAGGTACAGAATTTATTCTGTGTTCAGTAATTATTTATGGTATATTTATTTTCAGTAATCTTTTTATTTCCATTCCCAGGCAGTGCATTCTGTTTGTATTATTTACTCTAACCTTTACCAATTTATTTGGCTGTTGCCATCTAGTTTCAGTTCTCTTATCAATGGAATTATTTAAATTATTGTCATATGCCATTGCTGATCAATTTGGAGAACATTCTACTACTCTCATTTGTGATACTGGTAGACAAGTACCAAGTTTTGCTAGAAATTTTAATATTACAATTTCTCATACACAAATTATTTGTGGTCAAAAAATTTTCGACATTCTGTTAAAACATATTCAATAATTTAAAATAAATTTCTTTCATTTTTACAGAATTTTGTTCTTACTGTTTTTATATTGAACAGTTCCATGATACTGAAATGGTATTATTGATGTTTGTTTCAATTAAAGAATTTATTTACCCAATTTTTAATTTTTCTGTTCAACTTTTTGGAAAATGCTCAATAAGTTCACACAGTACAGCTTTAATAAGTGTCCATATAGTTAGTATTTTTTTGTTAATTATTATATTTCTTAAAAGTAGGTTTCTTGTTAGGATTGCTAGTAAGTGCAAGCAAACCAATTATTGTTGATCAAGTTTCACAAATGAGAATTGTGATGTTCTTCTTTACTACCTTCCTAGTTTATTGAGTATCCATTGATGATTATAGGGTGTGATTTTTTTAGCTTTAGTTATACCATCTGCCTGTGAAAATATCTTTTTGATGTTGGATCCTTACTCATAGTCTTGTATTATGATAAGTTCATTTTACCTTCTGTTGTGTATATGTATTTTTAGTACCTACCATTTATGTGGATTCATTGTTTTAAATCAGTGTTTGTGTTTTTAAAATATTTACAGTTGTATTTATATTTTTGATTAGATTTTTTCTTTTCTAACCAGTTTGTAAACTTTGTGACATTGTTTTATGAAATATATACGTACATTAGACTTTATTTTCAGTTTATCATTTTATAAAGAAATTGGTTAAATAATTTATGATAACAGCAGTAGGATGGCAGTTAATTACCATAATTTAGTAATTTTTCATACAAATTATAAAAGTATTTGAAAAATACTAAATGTTAAAATAGTTATACCAAAGTTCAGTATTTTGTAATTTTTACTTTCTTTTCATGCTTTAATGGTAGTTAGTAGCATGATGCCGATTACCTGTTATTTCATTTTAGTTTTTTCTCAGAGTTATTCTTTGCATGCATGCATACATCTGCATCTTAGTGTTGTGTTGTGAAATTAAAAGATATAAAGAAAGGCATAAAATTACTACACATTTAATTTAGTTAAAATTTTTGTGAACAGTAGAATGATAAAAATGTTAATATTTAATGGTAAGGTGATTTTTCATCATTTGACTATCAGTTTTAATGAAATCAATTGTCTGTATCACCAATCTAAGTTACATGAACTTCACGTTTTTTTGTAGCAGGTGTTTTACATAATACTCATCAACTTAAAAATAATTTCATATTGGGAAGTGATATCTGACCTTCATAATACCCATGTACAGTCAGTTTGTAGATAATTGAAATGGTACTGGTAATACACCTGGTAAAAGTGTCAGCAGCATTTTTACACTCAGTTCCACATAAAATACAGAATATTGTATTAAAAACTTACATTCCACATTATAAGTTGGAAATTATACCTGATTGCTGTTTTATTAACGTGAAAAATATTAATGGATACACTCCATTAAGGTAAAAAAAGTTCACATAGGCTAATTTATTGAGCATCTCTTTTTATTGATGTATAAAACAAAGCATGTATATGACTTCATCCATTTTTTTATCTGACAGCATCAGTAATCCATTCAAGTAGTTATCCATTAAAGTTTGAGTACTTAGAACAAATATTTCTACTTATTTAGAATGATGTAAATAGGTATGCGTTTATCAGTGTTAAAACTCCTCAAGGAATCAAAATGTTTGTAATTGCATGATAATCTCAAGTTTATCTATAAGCTCTCATTGTTTATTTAGAGAAAATGTTAATCAGTTGGTCTTTAATTATAATAAACTATTTATTTTAATACTACTTTATTGTTCACAGCTCTGTGCAAGGTACTGTTCATACCTTGCTGTTCACAACTTTACAAATCCCTAGATTTTTAACACATTTAGTAGATTTAAATTATATTTAGATTCTAACCCAGAAGTCCTGGGTTAAATCCCAGTCAGACATGGCATTTTTCATATGCTACAAAATTCCATTTCCACATTTTACCCTCAAGTTTCAAGCTTATATGGCAATATCATCAAGCACAAAAAAAATTAACATGGATGCATGATCACAGATTTTACTCTGGAGAAACTGGTTACCATAACCTACTAGTTAAATTTTCAGTTTGTTAAATAAAAATTAACATTTATTTTACTTTAAAATCCATAATTATTTACATCATTTTCCATTAATTATGTTTAAATAATTATTCTTTATTTTAAAAAAATTTTATGTTAATTTTTTTAAATAAATACTTTTTATTGTCGTTTAAAAATATTGAGACAGCGTTGCATGGATATCAAGGGGCGTAACTAGCCCCCCCTCTGGCAATTATGACAGGTTAACAGAGAGGTGGTGACACTACCACTTTAATCTGTAAAATAGTTTTTTTTATCACCTTCTGTATCATCAAATTCATTTTATTAAATAAATAAGAGTGATTTTGGATATGTGAATTTTGTTTAAAAATCCTGAATAAAAATGCAGTCTTATGCATAAAAAAGTTTTTTGATTAGCATTCTTTTTCTTTTATTCGAACCTATCAAAGTCCCAACTACTCTAAAAATATTCAGACACGCAAGCGGTGTTCAAACTCGTGTATTATTTCCTCCTTATTATTTTATAAATAAGGAAATTAACTAACTACCTTCTTATTTATGTAAAGTAATATAAGTTGTTACAATTCAGTTGGCCTTGTTAACAGCTGATATTTTATATTAATAATGTATTTAATTCTAATATTATTTAGTCCAAATTTACACTTCATACAGTTAACATTCTTCAAGAATGTAATACAAATTAAATTAAAAATGCGACACATATAATGATCATTATAACTTATGAAAATATTCTTTAAAGATAACTGAACAATGTATTTTATTTACTACTAAATATGAACCAACAGTTGAGTTAGAAATTCTGTTGAGTTCAGACATATTTTTGTGCGCTCTGTTTGTTTGTTTTTGGTTTTATCAGTTCAACGGTTTTTGTTTCTGGTTTGGAGGATTGATAGTTGGTGGATATTACTGGAAGCATCTTCTAAATTTTTGTGATTTTTCAATTTAGTTTTTTAGTTGATCAACCTTATTGCCTTGGCAGCAAGTTAGTGCTAGTGATAGTGTGTCAGTAGGTTGACTTGTTTACTACTGGGGAGTTGTTTTTATCTTTAGTAGATAGTATAGTTATTTACAATTTTTATCAGTTGTGGATGGTTGACTACCATAGCTTAGACTGATAAGTGCTGGTTAAAATTAATTTTTATTGTTTTGTTATCTTCTGATAACAGACTATCGTTGCTTTGTTTAATAAGCTATTGTTTTTACTGGTTACATATTTGTGTTATAAAAGTTGTCATGTTTTCATCTAGTAGGTATACAGCATCGATAATTGCTGTGCTTGTACTAAATTCATAGTAATTGAGACGTTGTAGAAGAAGATTCCAGCAAACCAAGTAGACAACGACCTAGTTTGTTGGAGGCGAGTACCTGTAGGCTCATGGAGGTTGTTAGGACCGTGTCGTCAATTGAAACAGAGGCAGTACAGGAAAAGTCCCTAAAAGAAAAAAGGAAGTAACTCAAGACAGAAGACAGCAGCGATGGCAATATCATCGAGGGGACTGATTTAGATCATCTGAGAAGAATTAAAGTTGCTGAATAAGCTTATTAATCAGAATGTTAATACAAAGGAAGAGGTTAAAGAAAGTGCTGCTTGAGCCCTTGAGAAAGCAAAGGACTTAGAAGTTGTAGTAATTTGCTGTACAAGTAGTCACACTGTAAGTTGATGGTCAACAGGGATATGCAGACGTAGACGGAGCAGCTCTGGGAGCAAGATATGGTCAACGTCCTCACTACATGGCTTATAGATGAGGAGTTAATACAGTAATAATTTGGTAAGGAAGAAATGGCCGAGATTTTTTTTTTAGAGGGTGGAACAGGTAGTTATCCTGCCAAATTAGAGAGAAATATGTTACTTTAAAGAAATAGCAAGATTCAAAGATGGTATAGGCACCTCGTCACAGAAACTGGTGAATAAACTTAGAAAGGTGACTATGGAATCTTCAGCAGTGCTAGGGTTGCTGGTGCAATTGAAAAGGTTTAGTGTTTTTTGATTCATCAGTTGGGGAGGAGAGTGGTGTTGCACAAATTATCTCTGGGCTGAAGAAACTACTACTGCATGAGGATTAGTATAATCCAGATATTTTTGTCCTGCCAGGTGGAAGGATTGATGAATGTACATGAAAAATGTTAATACACAGCTCGAGAGGGGAAAAAAGAAAGTTAAGGTTGTTTTACCTACAGAGGTGACCATAAGGAATTACAAAAACGTGGTCAAGCAAACCACTCCATCTGTTGCCAACATCCGACTGTAATAGTCAAATCCCAAGGAAAAACATATGCTGATCTCCTTTGAACTGTGAAGGAGATGGTCGCTAGTGAAGAGGCTAGTAAGATATTGTCCTTGCGGAGGTAAACAGGCGAGGATTTACATATTTGAGTGATGGTGGTGGCAGAAGCAGAGGAGTTCCGGTTAGTTATTAAAAAAATCTACCTTTATGTTCTTTAAATGGTACATAAAATCAAGACAGAATGAATTTAGTAAATATGGAACACTATTCAGATACTATTTAAAAATAAGTTGAGACATTTTTTCATCACATTCTTTCATTTAGATTTAGTATATAAATGGTTTAAAAAAAATCATTAGCTCAATACAAATATGTTTAGTCGTAGAGTTGTATGTAGAAAAAAAAGTCTTATTCTGAAAATATAAAGGAAACTTCATATAGAAGGAAAATGGTTGAATGAAAGTTAAGCTTGATTGAATGTGTTTTGATTTCATTCTTGCATAGAGTTGAAGATGGAATTGTCCATAGAATTCCATGTAGAATTAATAAAAAACCCTTATGTTGAAATGAAAAAGAAACTTTGTGTAGTAGGGAAATTATCAAATAAAAGTTCTCTCTATGAAGTAGTGCGAACCATAAAGTCATACTTGCCCATAAATACTTTTTTTTTAAAAAAGAATGATCACTTATTTTGAAAATAAATTCTGGGACAAATTTCTATTTTAAAAAAGCGTGGTTGTATGTGTGAACATTGTTCAATTTAAATATTAAATAAATTGTGAAAAATACTTGATGGGATATGTTTTGATTTCATTTTTTTGTGTAGAGTTGAAGATGAAATTCCCCAAAGAGTTTCATGTAGAATTAATAAAAATGTCTTGTACAGAAATGATAAAGAAACTTTATGTAGTAGGCAAATTATCAAATGATTATTTTCATTATTAATTTGTAATCGGTATATTTTTTTTCAAATTGATTGTTTGTGTGACATTTTAGCTCTTATTAAATTAACTGAAAAACCTTCATTGATTTTGTTTATGTCTACAATCCATTTTTATTGTTTTTATGAGAATTTTACTTTTGACATTTAATCTTATCAAATCTTCACTTATCTTTCTTACTTTTGCTACTTTGTCATTTTTATGGTCTTGGAACATATTATATATTTTTATGTGCCTGCTATTCCATATTTATAGTTTTACATATCTCATTGTGCTGAACAACATACTAACTGTGGTCAGAAAGGTATGACTTCATCTGATATTTGTGATAAAACTTAAATTTTTATCATTTACTAGATTATTCATAAAATGATTGTACAAGGGTGGTTTGAAAAGTCCATGCAAAGTCTGAAAGTTGGCACCATTGCTGCATATTGAGAGGATTTTCAGTTAGTAGCATCTTTTGAAACACACACCAAGTTTCAACCTGATCACTTAATTTTTCAGTACTTATGTATTAGCCCATTAACCAATAAATTGCAAACTTTTGGGTTATTGTTAATATCACCCGATATAACCATAATATTACCATTTTTATAACCATTTATATTTATTTATTTTATAAATACAATTTAACCAAACTTAACCTACACCCGCTTTGCTCGCTAAACCTTGACTAACTAACACAGTAATGTTTTAAGTATTTAAATAATATTCAGTAAATATTTCAATTATTAATTATTTAAATAATCAAAACATTACTGTTAATTATTCAAGGTTAGTGTTCAAAGCGAGCGTAGGTTAAGTTATTTCTATAATTATAAGTAATAATTCTTAAATTTTTAATATGTTAATGATCCTGTAACTTTGAAGTATTTTCAAAGTTATGTGATCATTATAGTTATGGTCGACAGGCTAATATGTAAGTATCAATTTTTCTTTGTTTGGCATCTGTTTGAATCAAGAAAGTCAAGTGATTTCAAAAAAATAGATGATAGAGCAAATCACCTCAGGAGATTAAAGAAAAACTGAATAAATATTATGGTCAATCTGCACCTTCGATTAGAACAGTTTATAAGTGGTTTCAAAATGATCAAACGAGCACAAGTGACACCTAACTCTGGAGTAGTGACCTTAACAAGATGCCTTGTTAAGGTCACTACTCCAGAAATGATTGATAAAATTCATGGTATGATGTTGTATGATAGTAGAATGAAGGTGTGTGAAACTGCTGCTGCTTTCAACTCAACAGGTTTATAATATTTTGCATCAATACTTGAACATGAAAAAGCTGTCTGTAAGATGGGTGCCACTGTTACTCACAGTTGGCTAAAAACGAAATCATGCAAGGTATTCAATAATCGGTTTCAGTGAAAACCACAGGATTTTAAGCTTTATTTGTTTCATCACTGAAACCAAACATGGATTCACCACTACACTCATATACCAAGGAACAATTCAAACAATGAGTTGCCAGCGGGGAGTCTGTACCTAAGAAGGTAAAAGGTAAAGGTGAAGGCCTTTCCTTCACCTGGGAAGATTAAGGCAATTGTCTTTTGGGATTTGCAAGGGATAATCCTTATCGACTATTTAGAAAAAGGTTTAGAGATTACAGGCAAATACTATGCATCATTATTGGACTGTTTGAAAATTAAGTTGCATGAAAAACGTCCACGATTGACCCAAAACAAAGCCTTTTTCTACCACAATAATGCACCTGCTCACTCCCATACAGATCTGGCCACTAAATTGATATAGACTTTTCAAACCACCTACATAGACATCCCTCATGGTAGCTCAGCCAGTGTAGATTAAGATGGGCTTATCCTTATCCTCCAAATGTTTTGAGACCTTTGAAATTTGGCAGTTTTATACAGATTTGTTATTAATAATGTAACATTATAATTTTTTAACTTATAAGGCTGCTGCTGCTCTTACTATTGTAATGGATAAATACGCCTAAAATTAGCCTTTTTTAAGAAAGTATATCACTCAAAATTCATATTAGCTGAAATTATTTGTGTTAAAAAAACTACGAAGATGTTCTTGATAATTATCCTATTGTGATAACATAATATTGATACGAGAAGCATGATAAAGTGTTTATGTTCTTGTACATCTTAAATGTAAACAGGATAGTCCACAGATTAGAAATTAGACGTGTGTTTCCCTAACATCTTAACTGAGTGTACATAAGTGTTCTTTCTCTTATAACAAATAAAGATTTTTCAATCCAATTATAGAAAAATAGTAGAAATTATTATATAAACAGTGTGCTTTTGTAATATTGGTTATACTGTATAAATTTAAGAAATTGCTAGAATATCAGCAATATGTTTTTGAGATAAATGATTATAAAGAATTATAAATGATAAATTGAGATAAATCATGTAGAAAATAAAAAACATTACCAGTACAGAAATATTTATTTAATTTTAAGTAAACTGCTTTATATATTGGCCTTTTGGAAAAGAATCTTGTGGTTTTAAATTAAATTTACTCTTATTACATTTAGAATTACAAATGTGTATGTTTTATTACATGAAAGTTCAAAGGCTAAAGTTTTTTTACCACTTAATCTAATTTCAAAATGCACAACGTTTACAGTGCTGCAGATGTAAACTGATAAATCTACCTCATTCCGCACTTTGGCAAGCATGTCTGCAGGAATCTCTTCCATGAATGCTGTTATTTTTTGATGTAGTTGGTCAAGTGATTGAAAATTTTTCTTTGTGTACTACGTCTTAGATAGCCCCAAAAAAAGAAATCTATCGGTATCAAATCAGGACTCTGCAATGGCCAAGCGAGTGGAGCTTCTCTACATATCCAGCCTTCTTGGAACCTGTCCTTGAGCACAGGCTGTACAACTTCTACATGATGTGGAGGGGCTTCGACCTGTTGGAAAATTAACCCTCCATATTTTCAATCTTCAGAAATACATGTCCCAAGAACACTATGCCTGTAATAGTCTGCTCAAGGAAAAAATAGGCCAAAAATCTGATTATGCATGGTACCACCCGAAACATTCACTATTGGAAAGTTATGGATAAATTCTACCAATTTTGTGGATTCTCTGAGCCCTAAACTTGAAAATTATGACAATTAGTGATTCCATGAATGTGAAATGTTGCTTCATCAAAAAATAAAATACACTGCAGGTAGTTTTCATCAGCAGAAATAAAATCTTAATATAGTTGTTTCAATCTGAGTACTTTGTGGATTATCATTAGCTTTAATTTCATGGAGTGAGTAATTGCATTTATAACCACAGTTTCAATTGCTAGTGAACTACATTGTAGACAATGCTTTTAGGAATGTTTAGTTGATGACTAACTTTATGAACTGAACATTTTGGACTTCATTAGAAAGACAGTAGATTTCTTTCTGTGTTTTAGGCCTTCCTGATTAGTGTCCTTTCAAAACACTTCTGGTGCCCAAAAACTGTTCCCATCACTTGTGTATGCTTTTATCTCTTGGAGAATTTTTATTATAGATTTGCCAAAAATCTCTTTGTACAACAATCACTGATTTTGTTTCTGCAAACCAGTACATGCACTTAAACTTAATTGTTGTTGCTTTAAGATTACACATAAAACATTGTTATGTGTTGCAAAATAAAAATTATATTCGTTCTTAAAACTGCAGAGTTCTTTTTCAGTCGCTGGTAGTTTATCTCTGTGATGTTTATTAAAATAATTGCTATTCAATAGTACTTCCTGATTAACCCTTTCTTTGATTTTCTCAAGCTTTCAATTCCATGGAATGGTTTGATTTTTTTTTATAGCAAAATTTCTACAAAAAGTTATTATTTTGATTGCTTAAAGTGTACTGGTACTTAAAGCAATTAAATTAAAGTAATGAGAGAGTGGTTGTTAAATACACTTGCTTCTAAGCTTAGTGCTACTAAACATTCAGTGGAATGAAGTTCAAATACTAGATGATCAGGTCTCTTCATGTTCACATAATGAATTATTTCAGATTCTGTGATCTAATCAATTCAAAGAATTTACTTGTTCCTGTATTGTGCTCAGTAACTCCTGTTGAGCCTACCTCTGAAGAAAATATTGAAATATTCTGAGTTTCTATGCCTTTGTTCGTAGTAAAAATAGTGGGAATGTCAGTTTTTTGGTACTGAATCGGTTGTAAGCATTTTGTTAAAGAAGAAAAAGGGTTTATTTCCAATAGATGCAATTAAATTTAATAAACAGGCTGGCCATCTAGTATCCTTTTTCAGGTATGTTGTCTTCTCTGTATTTTCATCAAGTAGCATTGGTTCCAAATTACACAACAGCAAAAACTGATTTAAAACTGATTAAAAGATTGTTTGCTTTTATAGGCGATGCACGTAGCTCATATTTAGGATTACCTTAGATACAGGGAAAGCATAGATCCACTTTAAACTCAAATATTTACATTATTACTAGACCCTTATCTAAAGACATTTTTATTTATTTTCTAAATTCATTTACTAATTTTAGGAGAATAGTTTTACAGTTGACTGAAGCTTTCTTTATTACTTTTGACTTTGATGCAGGGCATAATTGCCTGGTTTGATGCAGCTCTCCAAGATTCCCTATCTAGTGCTAGTCGTTTCATTTCGGTATACCCCGTACATCCTACATCGGTAACAATTTGTTTTACATATTCCAAACGTTGTCTGCCTGCACAATTTTTTCCTTCTACCTGTTCCTCCAATATTAAAGCGAATATTCCAGGATGTCTTAATATGTGGCCTATGAGTCTGTCTCTTCTTTTAGCTATGTTTTTCCATATTCATTTATCACTTTATCCACCCATCTGATTTTTAACATTCTCCTATAGCACCACATTTGAAAAGCTTCTAATCTTTTCTTGTCAGATACTCCGATCGTCCAAGTTTCACTTTCATATAAAGTGACGCTCCAAACATATACTTTCAAAAATCGTTTCCTGACATTTAAATTAATTTTTGATGTAAACAAATTATATTTCTGACTGAAGGCTCGTTTAGCTTGTGCTATTCGGCATTTTATATCGCTCCTACTTCGTCCATCTTTAGTAATTTTACTTCCTAAATAACAAAATTCTTATAACTCCATACTCTTTTCTCCTCCTACTTTCACATTCAGTGGTCCATCTTTGTTATTTCTACTGCATTTCATTACTCTCGTTTTGTTCTTGTTTATTTTCATGCGGTAGTTCTTGCGTAGGACTTCTTCATCCATGCCATTCATTGTTTCTTCTAAATCCTTTTTACTCTCAGAATTACTAGAATTACTTTATCATCAGCAAATCGTAGCATCTTTATCTTTTCACCTTGTACTGTTACTCTGAATCTAAATTGTTCTTTAACATCATTAACTGCTAGTTCTATGTAAAGATTAAAAAGTAACGGGGATAGGGAACATCCTTGTCAGACTCCCTTTCTTATTACGGCTTCTTTCTTTTGTTCTTCAATTATTACTGTTGCTGTTTGGTTCCTGTAAATTTTAGCAATTATTCTTCAATCTCTGTATTTGAACCCTAATTTTTTTTAAATTCTGAACATTTTATTCCAGTTTACGTTATCAAATGCCTTTTCTAGGTCTGTAAATGCCAAGTGTGTTGGTTTGTTTTTCTTTAATCTTCCTTCTACTATTAATCTAAGGCCTAGAATTGCTTCCCTTGTCCCTATACTTTTTCTGAAACCAAATTGGTCTTCTCCTAACACTTCTTCCACTCTACTCTGAATTCTTCTGTATAGAATTCTAGTTAAGATTTTTGATGCATGACTAGTTAAACTAATTGTTCTGTATTCTTCACATTTATCTACTCCTGCTTTCTTTGGTATCATGACTATAACACTTTTTTTGAAGTCGGAAGACGGAACTTCCCCTTTTTCATAAATATTACACACCAGTTTGTATAACCTATCAATCGCTTCCTCACCTGCACTGCGCAGTAATTCTACAGGTATTCCGTCTATTCCAGGAGCCTTTCTGCCATTAAAATCTTTTAATGCTCTCTTAAATTCAGATCTCAGTATTGTTTCTCCCATTTCATCCACTTCAACTTCCTCTTCTTCCCCTATAACACCATTTTCTAATTCATTTCGTCCGTATAGCTCTTCAATATATTCCACCCACCTATCGACTTTATTTACTTTCTTTAATTACTTTATTTCGTATTATAAATCGGTGTACCATCTTTGTTTAACACATAAATGGATTTTAATTTATGTACCCCAAAATTTTCCTTAACTTTTCTGTATGCCCTGTCTATTTTACCAATGTTCATTTCTCTTTCCACTTCTGAACACTTTTCTTTAATCCACTCTTCTTTCGCTAGTTTGCACTTCCTGTTTATAGCATTTCTTAATTGCCGATAGTTCCTTTTACTTTCTTCATCACTAGCATTCTTATATTTCCTACGTTCATCCATCAGCTGCAATATATCGTCTGATACCCAAGGTTTTCTACCAGTTCTCTTTGTTCTGCCTAAGTTCACTTTGCTGATTTAAGAATTTCCTTTTTAACATTCTCCCATTCTTCTTCTACATTTTCTACCTTATCTTTTTTACTCAGACCTCTTGCGATGTCCTCCTCAAAAATCTTCTTTACCTCCTCTTCATCAAGCTTCTCTAAATTCCACCGATTCATCTGACACCTTTTCTTCAGGTTTTTAAACCCCAATCTACATTCGTTACACTAAATTATGGTCGCTATCAATGTCTGCTCCAGGGTAAGTTTTGCAGTCAATGAGTTGATTTCTAAATATTTGCTTAACCATGATATAATCTATCTGATACCTTGCAGTATCGCCTGGCTTTCTCCAAGTGTATATTCTTTTATTACGATTTTTAAACTGGGTGTTGGCAATTACTAAATTATACTTCGTGCAAAACTCTATAAGTCAGTCCCCTCTTTCATTCCTTTTGCCCAGTCTGTATTCACCCACTATATTTCCTTCCTTGCCTTTTCCAATGCTTGCATTCCAATCTCCAACTATTGTTAAATTTTCATCTCCTTTTATGTGTTTAATTGCTTCATCAATTTCTTCGTATACACACTCTACCTCATCATCATCATGGGCACTTGTAGGCACATAGACATTAACAATCGTTGTCGGTTTAGGTTTTGATTTTATCGTTATTACAATGATTCTATCGCAATGCATTTTGAAATACTCTACTCTCTTCCTATCTTCTTGTTCATTACAAAACCTACTCCTGCCTGCCATTATTTGAAACTGAGTTAATTATTCTAAAATTACCTGACCAAAAGTCGTTTTCCTCTTCCCACTGAACCTCACTAATTCCTACTACATCTGCATTTATCCTATCCATTTCCCTCTTTAAATTTTCTAACCTACCAACCTTTTTTAGACTTCTAACATTCCACGCTCCAACTCGTAAAATGCTATTTTTTAATTTTCTGGTGACCCCTTCCTTAGAAGTCCCCACCTGGAGATTCGAATGGGGGACTACTTTACCTCTGGAATATTTTACCAAGGAAGGCATCTCCATCATTGCTATATGAAAATGCAGAGAGCTACATTTTCTTGGAAAAAGCAGCTGTAGTTTTCCATTGCTTTCAGCTACGCAGTACTCAGAGGACTGAGTGATGTTGTTGATATGGCCATTTAAGTCATCCTGACTTACGCCTTAACAACTACTGAAAGAGCTGCTGTCCTCTTTCAGGAATCATTCCTTAGTCTGGCTCTCAACAGATACCTCTCCGATATGGTTGCACCGAAGGTGCAACCATATCACTGAGCAATCACTGAGCACTGTATCACTGAGCAATCATGCCCCCTCACCAACAGCAAGATCTCATGATTCATAGAGGGAGTTTCTCTCTCATAGAGGATATTTTTCTTAACAGTCTAATTATACTGATAATAGTTGTTCATTATAATCATGTTAATGAAACCTTTTTTTTACAGTGTAGTTATTGAATTTTAGAGCATTCATGATGTAATTTTCCAATAAAAATGTTTTCTATTAAACATTAAATTTTGTTATTGTTTTCAATTAACCTTCATAGCTAATGCAATGCATGTTTTGCAAAAATTGATGCCAAAGAAAGAAAAAAATTTCTGAATCATTAAGCATATAATAATATAAAATAATAAAATAAATAATTTATAAATTATTATAAAATAATATAATAATAATAATAATAATCGCTTAAGCGTTTCTTATAATCCTTTTGATTACTCATCAGTTTTATCAAGCAATTTTACCTTGACATTTACTAAACGTCACACTGTTTCAGAATTATGAAACAGTTCCTCTACACTGGTGATGTAGATTGTTTTAATTTTTGAAATTTTTTCTTTTAGTGGTAAGAGCAGGTTTGATATGAAGTCAAATGATATGTTTAGTCTCTGTTGTGTTTATTCATTAAATTTTCTTTTGTCATATTTTGGATGTTTGAAAGTTTCATGCTGCCTTAGTATGTGAAATTATTTGAATTTGTGACTTTTCCATGCCATTTTAAAATCTGTTTTTTTTTTAATATGATTTTGTGTTTGTGTATATGTGTGAGCGTACCGATTTTCTACGAGGTGATTTTCAAAGATTAATTCTGATGCTTGTTACATGTTCTTGTATATACCATATTTATTGCAGTCACTGCAGTTTAATTTGTTTTTTCCTCGGTATTATTAGGAGTGCTTTGATAGAATGTTGTATGATCTTTTTTTTATATTTTTTTGCAGTTTTAAAAGTAACATGTTAATATTTTTTCTTGAAAATTGACATTACGTATAACATTTGCATGAACACTGATCCACATGTACAAATCAACCACACTAGCCATATATCTGATATCGCTACTCACAAATCGATTTTATAAGTCGCATGATTGGAATAATACCCTTTTAAAAATAACTATAATAATAATATGTTGATTTATAGCATGTAAAGTTACAAATGCAACTCAGTCAAGCAAAATTAAATTTACAAACTCACTAAATTTAATAAAAATAATATACTAGACAAAAAAAACATAGTACCACTTATTACCAAAAAGGTTTCCACTTTTAAGAACATCAATGAAAATGCCATTTTCAATGTCACTGAACAAGGAAGTGCTTCATAGTTGTAAAAACTCTTCTAGGGCATATTTCCAGGTATTTATAAAATGAATTTATATTTTATAACAATTTATCATAAATTTTATCATTTTTTAGCTTAATGGCATACAAAAAAAATAACTTATTGGAACTTCTAACTGTAAAAAGGAATTTCATTACAGATGAACAAAAGTACCACTAAAGAATTAAATATCACTTAAAAGAAGAATTTTTTTTCTTAAAGTGGTTCCAGTCATTAATTAATCATGTTATATGATTTTAGCTGATAATATAATTTAGTCATGATGCATTGGCACTAAACCAAAATTAGTTCCTATTTTATATTAATATATTAACAAACAATTTTTTTCATTACCTTACTTGTTTATTTTAAAACCATTTATTACTGTAAATCTTAGTAAAATGTTGAGATTACTGTAATAATAAAAAAAATGATAATTACTCAAGTAAAGATAAATTCAGTAAAAAACAATATTAATGAACAAATGTAATTTTAATGTTACAATTTTGAAAAAATTCTTACAAATGTAGCTAGTTTGTTTATGTCAGAATATTGAGATACTGCAATATGACATACTCTTGACTAATTTAAAAACTTCTATAAGTGTTACTCTTTTTTTTTTGTTCCATCATATATGTCTACAATAACAAATAACTCCTGAATTTTTATTTATTCGTATCAGTTATTGATCATTACACTGAAAATTTCCTAACCATTTTTCCTGTTATTAGTGGGTTTAATTTTTTTTAATTCTCTTATAATACTAGTCACATTTATCCTTGTTCATGAGTTTAAGGCTACATGAATAACACAGCCTCATTAATGATGTTAAAAAGTAGAAAGAGATAATATTTATTTCTCTTCTTTTAGTGTTAATACGTTCAGTAACACTTTTTACTGGAATTGTTCTCGAAACAAAATATTTTTTAAATATCCTTTTTTAGACCACATTTTAATCTAATTTTATACCTGTGTGAAACTAAAAAAATTGTAACAACATATCCTATTCACTTTCTAATATCTGATCTTTTCTCATTGTCCTTGCTCAGATTGGAGATTTTTGGACCAACAGTTTCTAGTTACTGATCATTTTTTAATTATTTACCATGTCTGTCAGGAAATAACCTTTAAAAATTAAAAAATAAGAATAAGCAGTATGTTCATTTTGGTAAGATGAATAAGAAATAACCGTTATTATATTGAAGATAATAGTAACAATATTATTGTAAAGATGAAGTAGTGTTTGAAAAAAGTATTTTTAGAATAATTGTTAGCAAAGGAGAAAGTACTTTAACTATCCCCAAGGTTGGATCGACTATATGAGCATATAGTCAGTTGCAGTCATTGACTATTGTTAATAAGACAATGCATCAACTAATAATTTTCTTGTAAGAGACTTCAAATATCAACCCATCGAGACTTGCCACATTGTTAGACCAGACATATGAGTTTCTTTCTGATTTTTAAAAATAACACTTTCTGACTAAAATAGTTATTGCAACAAAAATTATGGATTACTAGAAAACCGTCAGTTGATAACTCCTCAAATTTGACAAGAACAATAAGAAAAGATTATTTGTGTGGGAATTATTAGCATACTTTTCAGATTTTTTTGTACATTTTACACAGATGTAAGGTCAAAAAAAGTTAATCGGCTAAAAGGATATAAATATATTAAACTAGATTTTTAACTGAAATTGATATGAAAAAGAATTAGTGAGTAACATCCTTCATAAATTTATAAACCTCTTAAAAAAATGCAGTATAGATAAAACTAAATATTCCAGTAATAATAATAATAATAATAAATGTAATGCAAGCCAGACAAGATAAACTTAATGACAGTGGTAGCAAATACATCAGTAAATGATACATTCATTCAAATGATGTTCTCTGAAGATTTTAGGTCACAACAGGGATACATAATTGTGTAATGTAGCAAAGTATATAATGTTTAATTATCAAAAAAATAACTAGAAATGTTTGAGTTAATGATGATAATTATTATAAATTAAAAACTTTAATATTAACTGTGAAATAACATATCCGGAAGGCATAAAACCATTTCTAAACCAACTATGAGTTTATTTTGTCTAAGATAAAAAAAGATTGATTTAAAATAAAAGCTACCTCATACTAAGATTAGGTTTTTATAATGTTTACCTTAAATAATAGTTTGACAAGTCACTTTTATTACCTTTTTTATTATAAATTATAATAAATATTTGTTTTGTTTATTAAAAAAAAAAATTTATTTTATTATGATCTGATCTAAAATATTATTAAAATAAAATTTATTTTGATTAAATCCAACAAAATGTTGAATGTAATTTTTTTTATAATATTGTAAAAAGTTAAATAAATTGAACTTTTTAAGGTTCATTATTTCATGTTCAAGTTATTAATTATGATATTTTTTTATAATGGTTCTAACATAATGTTATTTGTTTATTAACATAATGTTATTTTTATAGGAAATAGGTTTTAAACAAACAGTCAACATTATTATTTAAGGTAAACATTACAGAAACCTAACCTTAATACGAGCTAGATTTTACTTTAAATCAATCTTATTTTACCTTACCTTAATACAATCTTTTTTTATATAGTTGGTTTAGGAACGGTTTTATATCTTTCAGACTTGTTATTTGGCAGGTAATATTAAATTTTTTTTTTTATAGTGTTCATTGTATGAATATTTGTTCAATTTATAAACACAAAATGTCTGAGAAACATAAAAAGATTTTTGGAAATAAGGTCCACATAAAAAAAACCACGAAGGCAGAAATTTACTGTTTGTATAGATATCGGCAGTAATTCTCTGTGCAACATTAACACAGGGAATGAAAGTAGCAGCTGTTAACATTGTGTGTAAAAAATTATAATCTCAGTTGAGATCAGCACCATCTTTGCTTGTAGATTTTCAAAGAAATTAAAACAAAGAAAAGATTAGAAATGATAGTTGTTTGCAGACTATTATTAATTTTTTTTTTCTGCTAAGATCATCATAATTTTTATATTTATTACAATTATCCACCTTTCTTGGCTTCAGATCCATGATGTGTTTCAGATATATTCCATTTTCAAAACATATTTTGAAACTACTCAGCTGAGTACAGCAAGTTTTGAAAATGGAATATGTCTGGAACACATGAACATATGATTTAATTATAAAGAAGCCAGAGTGAATAATTATTGTACTAATATTATAAAAAAAAACTTTACAGATGTTATTATTCATGTCCTGAATAAATTTTCATTTATTTTTTTAGAATTTACGAGTATTTTTCAGGAAAGAAAAATTTTTCAAGTGGGTTTGGTGATACAGTCTATATTATAATAGCCTTTCCCTTGACTGCAATGAAACATACCTTTCTGTTGTTACGTGAAAAATCAGGACAAAATTATTAGTTGAATGAGGGAATTACTTTGAAGTGAAAAAGTATATATTTTATTAGTAATTACTTAAGTGTCTTATGCTTTTAGATATAAGAGTTTTTACTTGAATTTAACTTATTGTCTTTTTGCAAAAAGTTTTGAAATTTGGTTTGTGAATTCTCAAGTAGAAGTCATACTAAGTTAGACATCTCTTTAAAGTGAATTAGTTTTTTTAGGTTTGCAATAATTACATGCCACACAAGCAACATAGTGGGAAGCACATAGATATCTAAGGATTTTCTCGCCAAGATTTTAAATAATGTAGCATTGTTGTATCAGCATAACATATTGTGGAGTTAGTATTCTCTTCCATATATTTATATATATAAAGCTTCTCCGTCACGGCTTCACCTGCTCTAGATGATCTTGAATTTCTTGTTGCATTCAATTTTTTTTTTTTTTTTTTTTTTTTTTTTAATTAATGCTTTTTAATCATGTAACCAGAGGCAGGTGCAGCTAGTTGCGTTGCACATACAATGACATTGGCTGTGTCGATAGAGCCACAGCACTGTACATTCTTACACTCCTTAAATAATAAAAATTAAAAAACCTGAAAATGGTTTTTAGGTATTTATCTGAATAGTATTCAAAATCCCAGATGTACTAAATATATAATTTAGTGTAGTTGAAAATGGGGAAAAATTTGCAATCATTGTTTAAAATTTTCTACCTTTCTTCATCCCTTTTTAAGGTCGAATATCAAAAAATCTAGAAATTGGTTTTTAGATAATCACATTAAGATTATACACACCAAAAATCAAGTTGATATTTTCATTTGTTAATAAGAAATTCAGAAAACAGCAGGTTTCAAACAGAATTCAAAAATTCATTTTAATTTTTTAAACTCAGAATTTCAAAAATCAAAAAATTGGTTTTTAGATATTCACAAGATTACACACACCAAAAATCAAGTTGATATCTGTATTTGTTACCGAGAAATTAAAAAGTAGTAAATTTCATTGTTACTCCATTTTAACCTCGGAATTTCAAAAAAAAAATACTTCCCTGTGTGCATTTATATCATAAGAAAAATGTGTATACAAATTTTCATCAATTTATCTTCAGTAGATTTTGCTGGATATTGATTATGATTGACTCACTACATGTTATTTACATATATATATATTTAACTTAGAAAAAACAATTCTTTTGTTATTGTATTTGTTCATATTCCCCTTTGTACTAATGTCCCAAAGACAAAAGTATAAAAACTGTTTTCCACCAAGAGTGCAGAATTTGATAATGCTTACCTTATGCTTATTATTTGTTTTCTAATAGCACTTTTGAGGTTTTCCCTCATCATCAGTTAAGCTTTTTCTTCCAAATCACACATTAAATTCAAACCATTAAAATTATAACAAAGAAAAAATATGTAGTCATAAATATTAAAAAATATAATATTTATTATGTCTAGCCACACATACAGTAATGTACTCAATATATATATATATATATATATATATATATATATATATATATATATATATATATATATATATGTATGCATACATATATATATATATATGTATGCATACAATAAAATTTGAGTGAAGTATATGAACTGTGTTATTCTAGCTCTTTATTTTATTTCTAACTTAATCTATTTTTTGTTACAGCCAGTGTACCTGAGAGCAGATATCATCACAGGAGCAGGTAGAGTTGTTTGCTGTGAGTCAACAAACTTGCCTGCTGGAATAGTTGATTGTCCGATGCACCATTCCACTCCCATTCACTTTCCATTTGAACCTCCTAGTTTACTGGCCAAGCGTCTTGAACGCACAGATTCTGGCAACAGCTTGTCCCTCGTTAGTCTTAAACTTCTTTCTCCTGTTATATCTGAAAAATCGATTGAAAAACTTTATGAATCTGATTCTGAAATTCATAAACTCTCCAGAGAAGATAACCTTGGAAATGATCTCAGTGTAACTTTTAATATTAATTCATCAAATGATAGTAGTATTGTAGTTTATAATTCTCAAAAAGATTTAGATTACAGGATATTGCGTAACAACAGGCTGCATTCTGATGGTAACATCGGTCTGCAAACAAGCATCGACCATATTGAAAAACCACGGCTGAATAGTCTCAAAGAGGACTCTACTGTTAATTCTCACAGGTCATATAGCATTAATGCTCAGGAAGCCACAATAATCGAACGTTATGTTGTTAAAAGGGTTAATTCAGCATCTATAGTTGAAGTACCACGCATTGGTGCTTTAAAACAAGGCAGTTGTCGTTGCTTAAGTGAGTCTGGAGGATGGCGTACCAGATCTGCATCTGTTTCCAGTCGAAATAATTGGAGAAGTAATTCTAAGGTGAAATTGATATCTGATCCTAATCTTCAGTCTTCACTGCTTAGACTGCAAAGCCATCATAGTTCCTCTGAAGAAGATTGGTTTGAAGAAATTAATGATGAGATTAAAGAGGAAAATGATGATGTTTACAGTATATCAAAAGAGGATGACATTTTTCAATTAAAACATAATGAACCGGATGACAATCATAGTAGTGAAGTTGCCATTAGAAAATTAAATTCTGAATCCTTACACTCATTAACATCACGTTATTGCTTTCCATTCCGTTGTAAAAAAGAAAGTAATAAGAGGCCGTGTAAACGAAAGAAACTAAAAGACACACTGAATTGTAGAGATGACACGGGCATAAAAAATTGTTGTATTATTTTTTGATAATACTTCATTTTTTATAACTACTAATCAAATATAATCACACTAATACATCATACTTACCTCATTTGAGATTAGTTATGAACAGTTTTTATGAATTACACAGTATTTTTATATTCAGTTTTCTGTGGCAATTTTAATTTCCTGTAGCTGAACAAATTTCTGTGAAACTGTACCAAAAAGGAAATCATTCAAGGTTCTTTGTAATTTTTCATAAGACTTTAATTTAACAGTTCTTACTCATTTAAATTTAACCAATATATTCTAAATAACTTTCTTTGTGTAAACTTATATTAGATTTATTAGTTTAAATTAATATAACTACAAAAACAGACTAAGCAAAATTATAATTGTCACAGTTTAACTGTAATTAGGTATTACCAATTCTGATATTATTAAGTTTCTTTTTAGTTAGTATTTATACTCTTGTAAATGACCTATCATTGCAGGAAAAGAGATCTAAAGTTAGGAGAAATGATATGTAAAGACAAAACATTCTGAGAAACAAGACCAACATTTTTTTTTAAACGTTAGGTCTTTGGACCGCGATGAACTTTGGCTTGATGAGTTTCATCTTTCTTGCTTCCCAGGTTTTCTTCATTTGCTCACTACTAGTCTTCTTCTGTTTATCAGTCCACTTTAAACATGTCCCGTGTACCTGTTTTTGTTCTATAAATTGCTTCCAATTACAATTATCTATCTTTTTCCTGAAAACATCCCTGTCAGCCTATATCTTCTTCCAGGATGACCATTTCCACTAGATCACTTCTGATTTCCTTAATCCAATTTGTTATGTTTCTGAGTTTTATAAGATGATCAAAAATCAATTTTGTCAGCCTGTTTGTGTCCATCCTCTTTAGGTGGTATTAAAATTTAGCTCTTCATTTTCTTGCCATCGTGAAAGTTTCTGTTGTAGAATTCCTCATTGTTCCGTAGTCAACACGCCTTTGTTTTTCCGTGGCCCTAAAATTTTTCCTAGTAACAAGACCAACATATTATATCTAGTCATTTTTCCTAATTATTGAGATCCCAGATCAGTACTGTAATATATTTAACAAGTTTCAGATAGTATCATCAGCTGTGACAGTAATTTTTGTGATTCTACAGAACTCAGATAAATGAGGTTTAAATATTTATGTTATTTTTGAACTTTGACTATTGTACTTTTGGGAATTCAGTTTAATGGCTTATTTCTAGGACTGCATAGCCAGTGTATAAACAAAAAAAACTTTTAAACCGACAGCATGATGTAAAACTGTGCAACTAAAAAAAAAATCAAAAGATGCCATTTGTATGTGATCATCTGATCCAGTTTTAATATTTTGTTTATGTGGTTTGGTTTTACCTCAGATACACCAGACAAAAAAAACTTATTTTTTAAGTAAAAAAATTTTGATCGAATTTGTATTTGAGATAATTAAATGAAAATTGCTAGTTAAATTGACCAAAATAGTTCTTTTTTGTTCAATAATTTATTTCCATTAATTTCTTACAAAATAATTTAAATGTAATAGGTGTTAAAACTAATTTTTACAAATATAAGAACAAAAACAAGACATATAATTGATATTTATTCATAAAGTTTTCATTATAAATAAATAATACATAACAGATTAGTTATTTTTTGCAAACCTGTGTGCTGGCAAGAGTCGTAATATATAACAAATAAGAGATAGAAACAAAAATAAGAATGTGTAAATTTAATCGTGGTAAGGAAATAATAAATACCAAACTCAACGGATAGAAAAGGAATCAATTAAGTAACTACAGTTTAATAAATGAAAGTAAATAATCACTGCACAGTCAGTAAAATGAAAATCTACTTAATAATTATATTGTAATATTTAAAAAGTTTCTTACCACTAAACACTAGTAGCTCTGTTTCACTATAATAAATTATTCATATTATCAACTACCAATACTATGAGTACCTGGATGAGACAAAAAACAGAATTCTTAATAATGAATTTACCTTAACACCTACAAATGGATTAAGTAATTTGATTTGCTTCATGTTGTCTTATTTAAAAAAGCCATTTTAGTACTTGTTTATATGAAAATGACTCAATTTCTATGGTTTATCATTGGAATATTACTACAAAACCATACACAATATATAGTCTGGTCTTTGAAGTAATAAATGTTTTTGTTAACTTTTGAGTACGTATTACTCTTCTATTAATAGTAGTTATAAGCCTAATTATGGATTCTGTAATTGTATTTATGAATCTTTTGTGTGTGATTGTGTAAATCGTGGTGAGATTTTTATTTGTAAATAGGAGCAAGGATTTTAAGAACTTGTTTTACATCAAAGATAGTTTCATCATACATATCTTTGGTCACTTTTAATGGAATTATAAAGTGGTTTTGTAGCACTTTTTCAAACACCATTGTTGTTAAAAAATTGGATATTCACGAAGTACAATAATCTTAATTCATGAAATGTCAAAACATAATGTATGTGTTCAATATGTGGAGCCCAAGTTAATCTTTCTAAATGATTAATCCCAGACACTTATGTATAACAATCATATTCAATTCTGAGGACAGTGTTATAATTATCTTTGATTTCAGTCCAGGGAAAATTTAACTTTGGACTGATCTGAATACTTGACAAAAAGTTATCAAAACGGCTTTCTTTATTTTATCTACTTTATTAGTTGCATTATTATATTATTACAGCTTAAGAACCCGCTCTGGTAAGAACATTCATATACAGATTGATAGAAAAATCAATTTCCTTTGTATTATCATTAAGAGTATTTATATCATCAAAAAATAAGGATGTTTTCCTAATGTCAAGGTTATAAAATTCTCTTGATAAAAAACAAAATTATTTTACATTACCGCCATCATTAATGAGTAAAATTGATTATTTCCAAGTTTAAATAACAATTTTATTCTGAAAAAGTTAATATTTCTTTAGCCTGTACAGATTAGTGTTTATGTATATGATTACACCATCATTCTTACTGTACTTATAAGTAGTTTTAATCATGTTATAAGTAAAATTTTCTGTGATGGAGTGCTCAAGTTTCAGCCAGGACAATTACATCAAATCTCACTGTTAAGTCATTTAAATAAATTACTAAATTATCAAAATTTTTATTAAACCTAATATTAGTATGTAAAGCTTTAAATGTGTTACCATTATTTTTTGTTTTTAAATTATTCGTTTTACTCCTACTGCAGTCTGACTTTAAGAATGTAATATAGTTCGATTCTTTGTACAGTTGTAAGGTCCACATAAGAAATGTACAGGATGATCATAAATTATTCAGAGCATTGTAGATGTTAATAAAAAAAATCAAAGAAATATATTAACATGCATGTTTTATTGTTGAACAGGGCATTTCAAACAGTTCTATGATTAATTTCTAACAAGTTCCACATGAGTACCTTTTGTGTCACATTAAATGTCTAGATGATATTCAGTTTCACATCACATTTTACTAAGAATATCTGGAGTTATTCCTTTAATCACACCTTCAATTCTTCATTTTAATTCACTGTGTATATCCAGTCTTTGACAACCCCCAAAGAACTAAATCAGCTGACATAATGTCAGAGACTCGTGGCCTGGTATTTGCTCCATCACAGTCAATCCAGTGTTGAGGAAATTGTTCATGTAGGTAGTCCCTAACCTGTGAACTCCAGTGTAATAGTGTGCCATCTTGTTGGAAGTAAACGTTGGGTTGCCGATGTTCAATTTGTTTACTGCATACTCCTCCAACATGTCTAGATAACTAGTCCTAGTAACCAATGGTTCAGCAAAGAAGAATGGTCCAATCACTTCATAAATAGTCAATGCACACCAAACGTTAATTTTCATGGAAAAATTGTATCGTCATCTTTAACTATCTTCACCTTGCATGCACCAACTAAATTTTGTACGGATGAAGTTTTAGATGCTAGTCGCCTAAAACCTTCACAGTTGTCGATTACAGTATTCCAGCTCTAAAATCACATGACAAGTCAGTTTTCTCGGGCTTCTCTGAAATGTTTCTCATACACAGGCCACAACTTCCTCGAAGATGGAAGTTTCACCAGCACTTTTTTGTTGTACTGTACTTCCTGTATCCATAAACTGCTAATACCAACTTTTAATTCAGAGCATTCTAGGTGTTAATAAAAAAATAACAAAGAAATGTATCTACATGCGTGTTTTATTGTTGAATGGGACATTTCAAACAAGTTTCACATGAGCACCTTTTGTGGCACACAAACTGTCAAGATGATATTCAATTTCTATTGAAAGTGGAGCAATTTCTATTGCTTTAAAATGCATCGATGCAGCAATAAATTTCATCAGACTTGCATGAGAGTGCAAACTATTTATTCATAAATTCAGATAGCTAACAGCACAAAAATCATTGGAATGTGATGACTGTATACCTGAAATTAGCATCCTTCAAAATGATATAACATTTAAAGTGATTAATTTAAATCTGGAGATTCAAGACAGCATACCATACTCGCAAATGCAACTCACCAAGCTCAAGCTGTGCTATATAAGGCTTTTAACATCCCTTTTTACATTTCACAGTATTAGAGATTGTAATCTGGGATACTTTGGAGGCCTTTTTCTGTTAGCACTAAAAGTGTGAAATGTATATTCTCATCAGAAACAATCTGAAAACTAGGTCTATCAGAACAGAAAACTGTGTTTTTTTTAATGAAAATAAACCCTACCAAGAATCAACGCATGATCTCCTTGCAGTGATTAACCAATTATAATATAAGCTACCATGTACTGATTTATCACCCAGTAATAAATAATGGATTTAATGAAGAATGTAATACTAAAGTTTAATATAGAAGAATATTAAACTTGATGTCACCTTTAAGTAAAATAAAATGGTTTATAGATCATGAATGACAAATAAATCTTAAAAATTATATAACTTTTTTTCAAGCAATTTGTAAATGTCTTTCTTATGCCACGAAGTTTTGATATTCTCAGTATCAAATACATACGTAATCCACACTCCCCTCATTCACAGTGTAAATTATAAAAATCTTCTGTCATAGGTTCCACCTCTCAGAAATGAAAATTATAACGAAGTTGATATTTTACAAAGTTCAGAAGATGAAATTAACATTATAAAAATGTTTAAGATCTTCAGAAAAATATTCTCTAACTCTTTACCAACTCTGAATTTAAAGCTTTAGATTTCTTTTCCTGCATTGCAGTACATTTGTTTGATGTAGAATTGCAGTACACTGATTTCACTCTTAGGGTTACCGTTATTGTTATATTATCATAAATGTTTACCTATGCATAACTTTTCATTTACTTAGTACTACCCAGCATTAAAAAAATATTAATTCATCAAAAGACTGAACATTGTAACGGTAAGTTTAATATTGATAATTTCCCCGTGCACTCATAATAAATATTCAGCTGTATCAGAAGAAAGCATAACTGTTTTATTTTAGTTAACTGATTTATATAATAGTTATCTTTCAAGTTCAATCATTAACTAAGCTTTTATAAGGTTGTAATTCCATTTCCATTTTATTTAAAGTTGTTAAGTTAGTTAAGTGAATTAATGGTAATGATAATGAAACTAAGTAAAACTATTGTGTGCGTTATAATTAATCAGAATTATTGACGACAGTATAATTTTTTTTCTTTTTTTTTGTAAATAATCAAACAAATAAATTTCACTATCATGTATATACTACTCATTTTTTTTATTTTTTTTTAATGGTTGATTTAGTTACTTTTCTTAGTTATATTTTATTTTAATACTACTTGATTGAATAAAATATGTCCGGATTGATATATTATCAAATTATTTGTAAAAGTTTTATTATGACTGCTGGTTGCCAGAACATTCTGTCCAGTGCTCCTTATTAAATCATTTACTTTCATTTTGAATTTCATCTGCACTTGACTTATTTCTTTTGATTTTACCAATCGTAGTTGTGAAATCTCAGTTATAGTGTACTGCTATAGCCTGTTTTATAAATAACTTTTATATTTTTATTAGCAAATTTTTTTAAATTTTAATATTAATTTATATTTTGGTTTATGTTTTTTTATTTAAGATTGGTTGTTATTTTACATTTGTAAGTTTTATTAACAGATAAATGGTACTTGAATGCAATTTAATAATGAATTAAGAAAAAACATAGTAGATTAATAATAATCTCATTAGTGTATAAATTGAAAGTTTGATCGCCTCAATTAAAACACTATAAATAAAATACACATTTTTTCATAAATATTATAATAAATTACTTTGTAGGATTAGGTACCGAAACTCATCGGAAATTTTAATGAAAGTCTGGTATGTTATATTATTACTATCGGTAATAATGTTACATTATTATCTATTCCTTCTGTATAAATTTTTACATTTCTTACTTTACTTCAAAAGTAATCATCTACAGATTTTTTTAATTACTTATTCCTGTTATAATATTACCATACACCAAATGTTTCAATATGTAGATTTCACCTTTCCAATGTATTGGCAGTTGTAGTACTACACTATTATGTAGCCATCTCGCATTGAATTGTGTTCAGAAAGTACTTTATGAGTCCAGTGCACATATTTCAGAGTGAATTTTAGCAAATTTCAATAGAAAATATATGAGTATTTTGTTGTCATTCTACTAAATGTTAATTGATTTTTGTACTAAATATTTATTTGACTGATTCAGTTGAAGTATCAGAATGTTGATTCAAAAATTATTATATTTTATTACTGTTTTTACTTAATGGAAAATATTCAGTAGCTTTATGGCTTATTGAGAACAGAAATTCCAGAGTAAAGAAATAAAAAATGTAAGTCAAGGTAAGATGTTTTTATAAAAAAGAGATTTTTTTTTGTTTTTTATTTCCATCTTACAATCCCAGTTAGGTAGGCAATCTTCAATAGCCTCTCTGTAATACATTAACAAATTCAATGAAGTGATAGGCTTTATGTATTTGTTCATCAGTTATTTTACTGTTCACTATTGATCAGCAAAGATAATGCTGTAACCTGTCACCACTTTTTGAAGTTACATACTGATAAAAGTGCTTCAGTATGCTGGAGACTTGATGTTCTTCAAAGTTGAGCTCTAACATGAGAAACAACTTTTTATTTGCAATATAAAATTTCATCTATAATGTAGTTTATCATCTCTAAACGTAGTTGTAATATTTTAACTTTCACTTTCTATTTCATACTGTTTCTATGAACTGTATTATTTGAATCTTAATTGGTTATATCCAAATAGTAATAAAATTTAGCTTGTTTTGACCTCTTGTTTGAGCATTCCTGTGAGCATAAATTGAACTTTCACAAAATTTTAAGGATATATTTTTTATAACAATATCAGACTATACCTTATAACAGAATTTTAGTACAAACACTCCTAAACACATATCTTTGTGTACTAAAGGAGCAGCACAAAGTATTCCATAATAATATTCTTTGTCCAGTTATACAATAAATACTCCCAATTTCCAGCATCTACATATCAGAATAGTCTATTAACTACCACTTTTGTTACCTAATGTCTTGCTTGTAAGTAGAACAGTTTTGTGAAAAAAGGAGGAAATTTATTTTCTGTGGCCGGTTATGTAGTGATTTCATGCTTTTATTTGTCACATATGTAAAAAAAAAAAGATTAATTATTTTGAACTCAAGTTGCATGCAAATTGAATCATCAGGCTAATGCCTTGATAAAAGTTATAAATTTCCAATGAGAACAGTATAACACTTGATCGTATTTTTTATCCATATTTTATTTACATTAGTATTACTTTTCCATGAAGACCCTTATTGGAAAGTACAAAAAATGTGCCTACTTTGGTCTCAGAATAAACAAATATACAGAATTCCCCTTTGTTTTCCAAAGATGCTTGCTTCTATTTATTATAATGTTGGGAAATACAGTCTTCACCAAATTATTAAATTAATGTTATTGATGCATAAATATAATTCTTTGAATTACACAAGTTGCATTATGTTTCAAAAATACATTGTAATGACTAGAAAATTCCAAAAACAAAACTTTTACTATATTCTGATTATATTAATCACACAGTTTGCTATAATTATTATTACACAATTCCATTTTTATTTTATTTTTCAGAGAAGTATACTATTTAATCTAAAATAATATTAAATCCAGTAAGAATTTGTGTCCTAAATGACTATCCAGATGCATATTTTGTTAAATACTGCTGCAATAAATATAATTTTTATTTCCGTAGAATTTAAATAAGCCTAACTTCCACAAAAGTTAGGCATCTGCTAATCATTAATTCCAGGATAGAATGGTCCTTATTCAAGGTGCAGCATAGTGATATAAATATAAAGGATATTTATTTGTCCTTAAGAAAGATGTTTAATCTTCTGTGCTCAAAATCCATGAATTGTACAAACCAAATGATCTTCATCTTAACAGTTTGCCAACCTACATGCAATGAAAGCAAATTCTTTTGTTAAGGATTGAATTTTATGTTTTATTTTGCATTTGAAATTATCTCCTTCATGTTATCATTAAAATCTAAAGTAATATATGTAATGATAACTTGATTTTTTTACATTTGATGCAAATTGTGTTTTTTATACTGACTGCATTTGTGTTTCTGAACTGTTTTCTAATTTGTTGTGTATTTCTTTAGTTTTGTTTTTAACTGAACATTAAATCCATATTACATTGCATTCTTTTTCAAATGCATGTGGAATCATTCCAAGAACACTTTTTTTTTATTAGTGCAAATGTTTTGCATGATTTCAACTAGTCATCTAATTTTTAAGATTTTCATAGCTTATTTTAGTTGTATAGAATTGTATACTAATTCAACATTGATGTTGTTTTTATGTGTTAAGTAGTTTAAATTGGTTATTTAGAATTGTGCATATTGAAATAAAAATTCTATCCTTAGTATTGCCTTTTACACTTTTTTTAAAATAAAATTTATTCTAATTCAGTAATTTAATATGTAAAAGCAATCAACTGCTACTACAATCCTTTTTATTTTATTTTTTTTAATTATTTTAAACAGTTTTGTTTGTAGGAAAACATTTTGTATTGACATTACTGTACAACTATTTTACTAAATGATTTAATGGGAGAAGTTGCTTATATTCACAGATTGATTATGGTCATTCTCCATTTACAGATAGTACCTGCCAAAGGGAAACTGCATCCAGCATGTTTTAAATCTTATTATCAATAAGGTGTCACTTATCGATCAATTGATGGCAAATTTTGTCATTAACTTTAATTGTTTTTTGCTGACATCTGATTGTTATGGACTTCTGGTTGCAAAGATTCTCCTTTATAATTAAAAAGTTATATAAAAACAGACATCTGAAACAACTTTCAGCCTTTGGTTGTTGACAGTTTTTAAATAAACTTTGAGAAATAGTGAAAATTCTTGACAGAATATCCTAAATTTTTAAGTGCTCTTTATAAATTCACTCAAAAATCAGTTATGTTTTTTAATCTTGTTTGAAAATGATTTTCATTTTTAAGATAATTTTTTATCTTCAAAGTGAGACCATTGGAGATTAATTTTAAAAAATATTATATACATAAAATAAATATTTTTGAGGTGTAGATAAGAAAAATTAATAACTTACTGTATAAAACTGTTTTCCCATCAAGCAGAGAAAATTTATGAAGCTATATAATATATCAGTTCTATAAATATATTTTATTATATTTAAGCATTCCATTTTCATATTAAATACTCAGTTTTCTTTATTAAATTCACTTTGTGAAAATTATGGCATACAAACCACAGTTTAACTCTAAATGTGGCCAAGCTTTCTGATAGGAGTATTTTTGCCTTTTATCAAACATCTGTGTATAAGCCATTATCAGGCTTGGCATTTTCATATCTAACTAATATTTCCATAAACACGTGTAAGTATATGCCTTTTATTCATATTATCATCCAAACAGAAGGTCAGATTCAGTTTTTCAAGAACATCTGCTATTGCAGTCTATATTTAAATTGTGTTATTATAGTATCAGTACTACTGATTTCTGAAATCATCTATCAAGTTTTTGTAGTAGGTTTAAGGTCTCAAATGAACAGAATTCAGAGTATTCCCCAACTAGATAATCAATGTTATCAAAAAAACCAGCTTCCAAAATAATTTAAGTTTCCAAAAAAATTTTCTCTTAAGATTCTTCACAGATAATCTTTGACTTCATAGTTCATCCAGTATTTCTGTCCAGTGGTTTGGTTTCACATCTATAATATTTTCTTACCTAATGATTCATCCTGCTTTAGTCTAGTTTTCTTATTGTAAACAATGAAAGCCATATGAATTTTGTTCAGTGTAATGTTTTCAGCAATTAAATCGCTGACTTGGTTTAATTTTATTGACACAATTTGAAGTACATGACTATTTAAAAACATATTGATCAAGAATAGCTGCAGGAAACAAAAAAATTTTGAAATATTTATAGAGGGGTGATTATGTAAGTGGGGAGAATATCTGTTCCAAGGAATTCTTACAAAATGTCTGAAGTATAATTTGTCTGAACATCAAAAATTATTTGAAAAATTACAAAGGAATTCATTGTAAATTTATTCATGATGCTAAAATATTGTTTTAGGAAAATTTAATAATTAAACAGTTAATTTTTTCATGATGCTAAAAGATTGTTTTAGGAAAATTTAATAATTAAACAGTTAATTTTAAATTTTGTGAGGAGTTTTTAAAATTAGTTTTTAAAGATTACATTTTCAATTTTTTGTAATTTCACAGGATCATTTGATTTAGTTCCATCATTTCTTTATGATTAAAATAATTAGATATTAAGCAGTTACAAGAGCCTTTTACAATTGGTTAAGTCATACATTACCAAGCATAGAAATTTCATTGTTTAATAATAATAGTTTCTTTGTAAAGTGTAGGTCCTCACTTCAAGATGTAGAATGTATAATGCCACTGGGAGTGTCCTCAACTACGTACTTTTCTTATAACTCATTATTGATCTCAAAATCGTGAACTATTCATTATTACACTCTTCACTAATTACACCTGTATTGTCTAAATTCAGAGATAATTATTTACTGGATGGATTGTAACCATCTAATTTCAAATATGGATAAAACCATTAGATTGTGACTCTCATCTAGACATAACATTGCTTTGGCTCAGTAGAATCTCCGTTAATGATAATGATAGCAATTTAGTTGCCCTTGGCCAAAGTTGGTTGCACAAAAGTTTTGGGACACTTTTAGATGATAAATTTTTTCAGGATGATTAAATTGATTTCATTTCCAACAAAATGAACTGTTTTTATTAGTGCCTTAATTAAATATGGTACCAATAAATATGAATCATATAGACCAAAATTTAGTAACTTAAACATTTTAACTTATTCTTAAAAAATAATAATTTCTTCTAACAATATGAACCAGACAACTCATCACAATATGTCAGCTTATGAGAAAGGGCCTTATTGTTATGTTTTCATTTTGATTTTTAATAAATTGTTGAATCATTAAAAAAATGTTATTTTAGAGAAATGGTATTAATTTGCTAATAATTTTTAAATAATACTAATTAAAAGAAAAAGAAATGAAATTTTTGCACCTTCATTCATCACATAAATATGTGCTCAAATAATTTTCATTTATGTCCTCTGAATTGTGATTTATTTTGTACTTATTTTATATATTTAACATTGTTTTTAAATAATTAATATGAACTTAAACACATATATATTTTATTTTAATTAAGTGTGCATTTTGTGATCCTGATCAAGATTTTACCATGGGTTCTTTCCCTATAAGTGTGTTTAATGTATTATATAACAATCAGTATCAAGGATTTATTTATTTTATAATTTACTACAGATTTATATTTAAAATGTAAGAAAAATTAATTTTTCCCCTAATAAGCATCTCAGTCCTAGTTCATTGTGCAGTCCATGGGAACAGTATCCCCAGACAAGCACATAAATCACTCATGAAGCACCATTTACTTTTAAACATGACACTAAATTAAAGTCATCACTACACCTGATTTAATTCCCATTCCCATTCCCAAGGAAAAAGGAAACAAAGATAGGAGGAGGGTGGATGATGATTTCATCTTTATTAACCTTTACATTTATTCTTTACATAACCAAGCACGAGGGACTTGGTTTGCTAAAAACATAAGACTTAACATTGAAGTAATACATTATTGCATGTTATATTGTAATTTAAATTAGTACAAAGACATTGCAAGAATGTTTCAAGTATTTATATGTTTATTTTTTAATTTGCATCCATGAGCCATAGAAAGTTTGTATTTATTATTAATATTATTGAAGTTTTGTATCATAAAAGGCAATATTAATTTATTACTTTTTATAGTGTATTTTTCTAAGTTACTATTATTTTCATTTAATTGTTCAACCAGTAGTAAGTAAATCATTAAGAATGTAATTTCATGATTATTTTAGTTTAGTTAAAGGATAATAATTTTATAAAGAATTTATTCTATTTGCAATTAGAGAGAAATGATTAGATAATATTCTGTTTTAAATGAAAGAAAAATAATTTAATAATATGTTTAATGATTGTACAAAAAAGGTTACTTTATTAAATTAAATAAGAGTAATGTTTAAAAATTATGTTTGTGAGAATATTTGTTTCTTTATGCACAATGTTTTTTTTAAGTTACATTAGATAGTTGTATTTTAATGCAACACACTTGTTACCTCATCACCATTATTAAAATATAACTTAAATAATTTTTAGTTTTTGATTTAATGTGTTAATTGTTTGTTTTCCTTGTATTTTTTTTTTTTGTTTCTTGACTTTTGTGTAGTTATTTTCTGATGTGTTTATAATTATATTTTTTATTTTCATCTTTATTTTTGTTATTTTATTTTTCCTAAGTTTTTCCTTTGTTGTATTAGTCCATATGTTTGTGAAAGTGTGTTTTTACAGTTTTGATCATTGTGTGCTTTTTTAGGTACTTTAATAATTACTTTTTTAGTTGTATATATTGTTGAATGCATTTTATAAAATGTAAGGTCATAAATTCAGAGAAAATTTAAGATTCAGGCACAGTGTGATATGCCCTACCAGATGCTCTACAGGCAATTTTTTCCACCCATATTTATATTTTCATTTCAGAAGTGGAATGAAAATACAAATACTGTCACTCTTTTGAGATGTTAGTAGCATGAAATTGAGATTGATGATACAGATGCATTAATTTTCATTAGACTTTTAAACATTTAGAAACCTTGTCCTCTCAGAAATGTAATATCACTTCACAAATTAATGCTTTAAATGCAATATGTTACAGGAATTTTATGAAACTTAAGTACTACTCGCTTAACAGATTTAAAAAGTTCATGCTAAACAGTACTCTACCTCTTTGTGCATCTGCAATCTAGTTAGATGAATGAAGTGTGACATCATATCATTTCTGTCTGTTTAATATTATTGAACCTGCATGTAACTATTGTATGTCATTTAAAGTTAGGCATTTGCTTAAAGATTTTAATTCAACACAATATAATCACATTTCTTCATTCACATTTTTTAAACATACAATCTGATCTGATAAAAATGTAATTATGAAGTACCTCTAATATGTAAAACAATTTGATAAAAATACAAAAGTGATCTTTTTCTCTGTAAGGAGAATCTTGGATTAATCTATTGTTAGGGTTTTTTATGTTAAATTCTCTTAAGCTACAGATTTTATAAAATTTACACGTGCATATTTTTACCATTATTGTACAATAAATATGCTTTTACTTCTAAATTCCCATGAAAACATTTTTACAGAGTAGAAATAGGAATTCATATTCTTGAAATGTATTTGCATAATAAGTTTGGGGGTTAATATTTCTTTTATATTCTACTTTTAGAAATGTTTGATGATACATTACTCAGGTAAGTCCTATCATATTAGGAAGTAAATAATGAAATGGTCTAATACATTTTATAGAATTAGAGTTTTCTTACGTTTACTATTTCCTATAATAATGTTTATTGTTTTGTATGATTACAAGTTTGAGGTGTGAATAATTACATCACTCACTAATTGTACACCAACTAACTATACTCGGATAATAAATTTAACTATACACAATATACGTATACTCAAATTAAATATATGTATATGTTCAAAATTATCATATTTTTATTAACATCACTGAAATAATTTACAACTTTATTTACCTGACACTATCATTTAGTTAATATAAAAAATTAAACGTTTTAATAAATTTAATTACAAACTCAAACCAGACACCATTGCAAATAGAACGAAGTATCCAGAAATTCTTTAATTAAATAAAAATAGAAATGATAATGAAGGAATGGATCAAAAACTGCCCCCAAAAATAAAAATAAGCTAAAAAATCAAACGAAATCAAATCGTTGGTTTCGCCAACGATTTGGCACTGCTAGCAAACAACATTGCAAATAAAATTGGCCTCAAAAAATCATTCGAAAGGACAGAAATTTTACCCCAAAAACTAACACGAAAGAAGTAAACATAAACAGTAATAAAATTAAATAGGAACCCAATTTAAATACCTCCGAGAAATAATAACAAACAACCTAAACAAAAAAAACCTCAATCCTAAAAAGAACAAACAAACTAGCTAAAGCACAAAAGTAATCTAGTACACCTACAGTAAAAAACATCTATCCATAAATGCAAAAATAGAACACTACAACACAGCTGTAAAACTAGAAATATGGAGTTGAAACTCTTCTATCTGAACAAACAATCAAAGACCAACAGACATCAGAAAATCTAAAGAAGAATTGGAAGAACTTCCATCAACAAAAAGTACCAGAAAGACAGGCAGTGGTGGATCGTGTCCAACAAAGAGTTAAAACCCATCACTGATACATGCTTACGAGGAGACTAGGATTCTTTAGATACATCTTGAGGATGCAATATTCAAGACTTCTGAAACAGCTGGTACAGTACAGTCTCGACTCGAAAAACACCAAGACAGGATGCAGATGGATCAGAGAAATAAGAGAGGATCTGAAGGAAATTGGCCTTACATCAGAAGACACCACAGACAAAATAAAATTAAACAAAAGATCAAGGACAAAAATACTCACAACATGAACAATTTTCAACACGAGAAGGAAACTTTTGTAACTACGAGACAATTAATCTGTACAGAATTGCCTTCTCAGCTGCTTATCGATCTAAAATTAAAATATATCAGTTTCATATTATCAATAGAAAGATGTCGCTTATCATGTTGTGGAATGTCGTGTTGTTTTTTCTAAATTAATTAAAGGTTTACAGCATTAAATCACAGGCACACTTTGCTGACCCAAAAGCATTAATTTTTGATGTTCAATGTTACTAGAGGTGTGAAGTAGTATTTTCAGAGTAACATCATATTAATATGAGTCAGATTATCTTTCAGATTGTCAATATAAACATCAAAAAGAAGTTTCCCAATACAGAACACTTTAGAATGCCATAATTTACTTTCCTTAAACTACATTTCTGCAATGTATGGGCAGATCAAATATTGAATCGTTTTTAACAAACGAGACATAAATCCATCTCAAACACTAATTTAACAATAAGTATTTATTAATTCCACACTTTCAAGTATTTTGATTGATTAGGCTATGTTACAAATGAGTGTTCATTATTTTCTAAATTATTTATCAATAAAATGAATGATGGGTGATTCATATCACTAATGATTCTGTCATTAGAAGACTTCAACCACTGCATCTTTACTTATTCAAAATGTATTTAAGTAGTGCTAAGATAAGTTAGTAAGGTGTAATAATCAGGAACCTTTTTACCAGACCAATTTGTTATGCAATTAAAATTTCTTGCTGCTACAGAAAAAATATTAAATGTTACATGGAAGAGGTTTATTTTTACATGTACAAAGTTATTATTAGCCAGTTAGGAACTGTTATATGAACCCTAGACAGCATTAATGAGGTTTATAAAGAAAAATAAGGGGTGAAAGGTTACTTCTTTTTGCTTCAAAAGCATATACAACCATTATTTGGGTGTAACATTAACTGGAAAAATTTATTTAAAACAAATTTTGTTGACTAGTAATTACTAATCATTTAGGAGCACAATTCAAAGGTAATCGTATCTTAACGATACATATGTTTCAGTTTTAATCATCAAAATAAAAAATAATGCATCTGTTCCAGTGAAATTTAATCATAGTGATTAGTTTTATGTAGGCAAGTAAATTTTGTAGTTTTAAATGTAGGCTAGTGAGTGACAGAAGAATATAACTCCCCTAAAATTCTGAATAAAATTAAATTGCTTTTTATGCTACAAAATATTCATTTTAAGTACATATCAAAAATGATAGTTGATATCCAATATTTTCTACCCTTTCCCTTTGTTTCTTGAAGACATGACTACATTGTATATTCATACAACAGATTGATCATCTGTGATGAATTAATTGTATTAGTATGTTAAAATGCCAAGCCTGATCAAAATGTTAATTCTTAACTTATTTTAAATTACCTAAAAAACATAAATAGAAATTTATCTAAAAATAGTTAATGTTTTGATTAAATAATCAAATCATATCAGTATGATTTAGAGAAATATTATATACATAAATTATTTATTTTTCTTTAAATTAATTGTTTTCACTTTCTATTTTTTTTTTTTTCATTAGTTTTATCAAGTGCTTTTGCAGAGATCTCAACTTCTGAATGAAAGAATGAATTACAAAAAATAACAAAATGATTGAAATGTAGATCTATTGACAATGTTATTTAAGTGAGCAACTGTGCCGTCAATCACACTATATAATATGTTGATTAATAAAACTGTGAATTTATTGATCAATTTAGATCACAAGTTCTCTTTAAAACTAAAATTTTGTCTTAAAAAGTTATACAAACTTTAACAGACAACAAACATCAATAACTTATTTCAGTTTTTATTTATCAACACAAAAAAAAGATTAAAATAACTTAAATCTAGATGTCTATTAAAAATCAGTGTTTCTTTCAAATGAGGAGTCGAAGTTACTTGTCAAAATGGTTGATTCCATCATTAATTTGTGAGATCTTTCAGATACATTATGATTATATCTAATAATTAATAAAGCAAATAATTTAATATTTCCAGCAAGTAATAAATCAATAGATCCATACCATAAAAAAATTACTTCTTACTATGTATGATTAATAAAACTGTAAACTACATAAATGATAATTTAAGAGTAGATGAAGAAACAAAAGTTCACAATGTTAGAGTTAGAAAATAATTTTTATATTACTTTAAATAAACTACTGGTACATTATTTTTTTTTAAATTTAACTAATTATAAATTTACTTTTAAAACTAACAACAATAAATTAAATTTTTTAATTCTAATTCTAATTATCGTAATTAGTGATCCTTCCAAACATTAAAAAAGGGTTGCGACAGGGCTGTACAATATAGTTATAATTGCATAAAGCAAAGAGGACTAGCAGTGAATTTTAACTGTTATGGATAGGGTACTGAAAGAAGAATTTCACTTGTATATTAACAGTCATAAAACCAAAATACTGGCATGCACTGAGAACAGGACAAATAGAACAACAATAAAACTGAGAGGTGAGACTATTCAGGTAGTGGAAGAGTTTAAATATTTGAAAAATAAAATAAAACAGGTGAAGGAAGAAACAACAAAGAAATAGTGAGTAGAATACACCAGGCAAAGAATGCCTTTACCAAAAAGAAAAACCTTTTTACAGCAAATAGTATAAGCCTTGAGTTTAGAAAACAATTACTGAAAACATGTGTGTGGAGTATTGCATTGTATGGGAGTGAGTCATGGACGATTGGAGGAAAGGAAAAGGGGAAATTTTGACTTGTGAAGTATGGTGTTACAGAAGGATGTTGAAGATAAGTTGGATGGAAAAAGTGTCAACCAAAGAGGTATTTAAGACAATTAACGAAGAGAGAAGCTTTTTGAAACAATTAAAAAGAAGAGCTCAGCTAATAGAACACATTCTTAGGCACCAGGGTCTTGTTAAGAGGGTGATAGAAGTACAGATGAAAGGGAGAAATTATAGAAGGCCTCGCTTGGAGTACATAAACAGATAATAGATGATTTGGACTGGGAGCTAAAGAGAAAGGCTGATAAGCAAGAAGAGTGGAGAGCTGCTGCCGACCAGCCTAAGGGCTGTTAACCAAAGAAGTGATCCTTTCTCCATGTTTGAGAGCTGGTTACCTGATTCATTTCCACCATGCACACAGTCCTCTGCCATTCGAATCAATGTGCTTTACATTTCTCCAGTTGCCTCTTCAATTTGGTCTAGCCATTTATTGGGCGGTCTTCTGCGTGACCTGCTACCCTCAATTTTTCCTTGTACGACTAGCTTCTCAAGATTTTTGTTGGACCTATAAGTATTTGGCCAAGAAAGCAGAGGATGCACTAGAAGCTTATTGCAGACAACTTCCTCTGTACAGCCAACTCCTTTATAATTGAGTTGTTCGTCTTCTTTTCCGTCTATGTGATGCAGAGCATTCTTCTGCAGACACACATTTCGAATGAATCAATTCTTCCGTCTTCCTTCCACCTTGATGGTCCAGATCTCAATACCTTACATGACTACTGAGAAGACTAGTACCTGAAGCAGTCTCAGCTTTTTATTCCTTGTGATTGCCCTATCCAAACAGCTGTCAATTTCTTAAGTGCCTCCTTCGCCAAGTTAATTCTTCTTCGTATTTCAACCAACGAGCCCACATTTTTATCTTTTGTGGATCCTAAATATATGAAATGGTCCACCTTTTCAAAACCACACAGCTCATCACTGATTGGAAGACCGTTGGCTGTCTACAATAATAAATTTTGTTTTGTCAGCAAACCTTAAGTTAGTTGTATACCAGCATGCCAGTTTTTCAGGCTCTTCTGTATGATATATTAATCATAATGTTGAATAAGAGTGGGGACAGAATATATCCCTGTTGTACTCCTCTTAAGGGTTCTCTTCTGTCATTTTCCAGTCTAACCACCACACTGTTCTTTATATGTAGGTTCCGAATGAAATTACAAGATGATCAGTAATATCCATCTTCATTATTCACCACAGATCTTTCCACCTGACCTAGTTGAAGAGCTTGGCGTAATCTAAGAAGCACATTTCAAGAGGATTGTTGAACTCTCTGGCTTTCTCTATTAGCTACCTAATTCTAATACTTATACAAATTGAAGAAGGTATCTGTAAAGTAGAATTAGGGAACAAAACAAGATTTTGATAAACAGAAACTTTAAAAAAATCCTTTAAGGAACACTTATAAATGTAATAAACAAAAAATTGTTACGGAAAAAGCAACATGTTTTCAGTAATAGAAAATGTGTCATCAGAAGTGTATTTTTCAGATTAAATTCTTTAAATTTGAAAAATACAGCAACATAAACAAAAAATAGCAATGAAAATGTAATTAATGAATAAGTAAAATGTGACCATTATAACTGGCTTAGAGAAATGTTTCACATAATATCAGTTATTTAAAAATATATTAAAGTAGGATAAAAAACAATAGTTTGATTATCTACCATAGATTATAATTTAACATTGACACAAAAGCATTTAAAACGAATACCATAAATAACAGAATAATGTCAGAAAAGAATTATTATTCAACAGATGAATTTCTGAATGATACAGCAGCTGTGGGACATTATTAAGTGCAACTATTGTTTTATGTACTTTTGTGCATGTTTTTTTATATGTTTTTGATATTTCTCGTATTGTTTTATTTTTTGTACTTTGTTATTCATCAACTGTGTTATTTAGACTAGTATATAGTGTTTGTGTGTAGGAATAGAAAGTAAAAAAAATAGCAGCAGTGTGTCATTTCACTTTAATGACTAAGCCAGAAAACATATACCTTAACAGTATACTTTTTTTTAAACTCTTTTATAAAAAGTCATTCTGAAGGAAATGAGATCTCTGTGAATGTACTTAACAAAGAACAAAACTAAGAAAGAAGTGGTTTTAACAGATTAATTATAATCTGTTCCTAGGATGCAAATCATTAAGCTACATATTTTATATATAAGCAAAAAAACACCTATGAACACAAAAATAGCAAGCTTAATATAAAACATCATTTGTATAATAAATAATATATATACACGTCATTTGTATAATAAATTTTCAAATCAGTTGATTCATTATCAATTAAAAAATACTATTCTGGTTGTCAGAAAACAATCAGATTTTACATGTAATATGGATTACCTGATGCTATTGTATGACTGACGATGAAGCCTTAGTTAGATTCAAAAAATGTATTATATAAATTGGTTAGTTTAATAATAAACTTGTTTAAGTATGTTTTTAGATAGTTTTTGTTAATTATTAATTACAGCACACTAGATAACAATTATATTTATATAATACAAACAATGTGTGGAAAATACATTCATATCAGTCTATTACATTAGAACATATTACTAGTGATATGTGTGGCCTTTCCTAAATAGTATTTTGTATCTATTTTTTACCATACTTTTTTAAATAAAACAAAAATAGAGATTTCAAGAAAAGAGTTTTCAGCAGAGTTACTAATTATCCAATGGCTGAATAATAAGCCAATAATGTTATTAGTATGAGGTTTAATTGCTTATTCATCTTCTCCACTCCACATATCAGAATTCAAAAATAACATTATTATTCAATTTAGTTAGCTGGTTAATAGTAAATTATTCTAAATGTACCATATCATTCATTTAAATTACAGGTTGATTTGTCATGTAATTATGATCTGATAATGAAATATTAATAATGAGGTAGAAGAGTTTTGGGCAAACAGAATAATCTTTACACAGTCCACAAACCCTTTTAGTAACCATTATTTCTTATCATATTCATTGCTATTTTTTCATCATGCTCACCAACTGCTAAAAATAAACCACTTACTCTTCTTTTGCTGCTATAGTGTCCAATCTCATCTACAACCAGTCTAAGATATTTTTAATGACACTACAAAGTTTTCTTGCAGAAATAATCGTATTTAGCTAGAATTTTTTTAACATTTATCATTAATACCACTGTGTTTTTTGTAATAATATTACAAAATTTAATGAATTCACCTAAGCAGTAAAAATTTAAGAAAGATACTCTTAATACAATGATAAATTCTTATTTTATATTTAAATTGTTTTCAAGATTACTTTCACCACTTGCTTGATATTTTAAATTATATGAGTTAATGTATAAAAGTTTAAATTTAAAATAGCTGTGTTACTTTGTCAGAAATGTACATGTTATTGAATTCAGTTACCAGCCCTTATAAACAGTGAAGTCAGCATGTAAGATATTTGGTACCTTCCTTACTAATTAAAACAAATTATATCTCTACTTACAGTCTAACTTCAGATTCATTTACGTTCAATTTTGAATATACAAATTCAACTCTCATGGGTGTTGTTCAAAATAAGTTTTGGTTCCAGACTTTATTGTTAAAAAATTAATCTGTCAGAGGGGAATTTAGAATGTATTACAAAATAAATTAAAACATTTTTTTTTTAATTTTAAATACAGTCCAACCAGTGGCATGTTATGCATAAAACATTCTGCTTGATTTTCCTTTTAAAATACTGTATCCTTTAGATTTGAATTAGTTTTCATCTCGATATTATGTTTCCTGGACTGTTAATATGGGGGACTTTAAATGTCTAAAGTTAATTTTTTTTCAGTGTGTCCACCTTTAAAGAGACTTTATTCTAATCACACCCAAAAAAAAAAATTGTTTACATTTAAATTTGGATGATGTTCCAAGAGACTCTGACTCCTCGAAAGCATGATGGTTGGGCTCTCCAGAATCTCTGCTCAGCTACACCAGTCTAACAAAAGATGATTTTCCTGATTGATTACAATCTGAATAGTTTTATTTCTGAAGAGCTTGACCATCACACAGAATATTCTAGGATACACAGATTCCAACAAATGTAAGAAAAATGATTAGATCCAGAATTTTCCATCTTTTTAGTTCACCATTTTTCTTTTGAAAAATGGCTATCCAGGTACACTGTCAAGCTGTCAATACTAGCCTGACACAATCTTATTGTGTATTTTCAAAAATTACCATTAAATATTTTTATGGCTACAGAAACCCATCTCCTTCCATTAGATGTATTAAATTTGTTGACTTATTTTCTGTATTAAACTTATTGTTATAACCTTTTTAAATAGCTGTTTGTTTTATGTTATGCATTTCCACATTCAGATTTTTATGATTTTTTTGGTGCAAATGAATGCTCTATGGAACATGCTGTGATGTGTTACAGCATTTTTTTTTTATTATTAATGTGAAACTTTATGTATTGTAATGTTTTTAATTTGTTTTCTGTACATACTAGTTACTGCTTGGTTGATTTATTAGAGTACTTTTTTATATGTAGAGAAATGGTTTTATAATTATATATAAAAATTTACTTTATCATCAAAAATAATAATTTACTTAATATTATAATGTGTTTTGTATAACAGGATTGTAAAAAACCAAAATTTTATCTATTTATCAAACCTGTTGTAGAATGTAATGTGTGAATTATATGCCATGTACTGAGTTATTTCCTGTATATTTGACTCATTGATGACAAAGTGGAATCTATATTATAAATTAAATTTTTTTGACAATATTATTAAAGTGTATTCTTTCTATTGGTTTTTAGATATTCACAAAAAGATTACACACATCGAAAATCAAGTTGATATGTCATTTGTTGCAAAAAAATTCAAAGAGTAGTAAAATTCAATGTTATTCCATTTCAAATTTTAAAACTCAGAATTTCAGAGCCCTTTCTTAGTGTGTACTGTAAGAAGAATGTGTATACAAATTTTTTCAACAATTTGTCTTCAGTAGTTTTTGGTGGGTGTTGATTATGAGTCAGTCAGGACGTGTTTTATAGGTAAAGATACATATGAAGTGAAAACATGCTTATTTCAAGCATTATGATTTTGTGTTATTTTACTCTTTATGCTTATATTAGCAAAGCAAAACATATATTGTTCAATCGGGTTCTAGCCATAAATACACACAGTCCATAAATTATTTTACTTAAAATTTCTGCAACCTTACTTAACTTAAAAAAAGTTATTTTATAGTCTTATAGGCTTTCATATTGATATTAGAATATAAGAAATTCATGATCTTTTCATTAGTGGTTGTTTAGACAGTCAAAACATATTATATCTGTAATACTTAATGATTACATCAACAGCCATGGTGAGTCAGAATACAAATTAAGTTATGCTTAGAACAGGTAATTGTTTTCTCTGTTTTTGATTTTATTCTACTTTTTTGAAATAAAACAAATTTTTTTGTCTTAAAAGAAGTTTTTATTATTATTTTCTTTTCATTTGGACTTTATGCTTGTATTCCGGAACTATATTTTTCATTTAAAATTCAATATACTTGTGTCACAACAATATAAGTAGACACAACAAGTTGTGTAGAGTGTAGTCGTAAGTTTTAATATTACCAGCATCTAATGGTTTTCAAAAGAAAAATTTTATGTTCAATGATAAGAATATCATTGTGGGGTTATTTTTAGTTGAATGTGAGTGTGTTTGTGAATTTTACTGTCAAGAAAATTTTCTGAGTTTAAATTGAATTGTAAGAGTTTAAAAATAAGGACAACTATGAAATTATTTTAACTTGTCGACCATTCAGTTTATAAAGAGAGGAAAAATGTCTAGTAGAGGTATTTGTGTACTATTGGCCATTAAAAGTATGCACTTTTTCATAAATATCTCATACTGTTTTTATTTTTGTGTTTTTACAATCTATAACTTGATGTTTTCAGTTGACCAGAAAAGAAGCATTTATTCTACTCATTTAAGTGATATCATATAAGAAAATATTTACTCTTCATAATTTATAAGAATCTTTTTTCCTAATGTGTATGTTGCAATCTGTTTAACTAGTGAACAATGAGTAACCCCCCCCCCCCCCAGCCCAGTGAGATAAGAATAATATGCATGACATGTAAATGAGGTATAGTCTTGTATGGACTCAGACTGACCATCCCTGAGATGTGTGGTTAATTGAACCTTACCACTGTCTAGTATTCAAATCCATATAAAAGCAACAATTTTACTAGGATTTGAACCTATGAAAATCAGCTGTTAAACATTTGCAAAGACAAGTTTAAAAATGAATTTGAATTCACTATGTGAAACATCAGTAGAATTTGTCCCTTCATTTTTAAGGATTAATTTCGCTCAATGAATAGAATTGGATGTGATTGAAGGTTTTAATGTAGGGAATAATCAGGGAGGAATCCAGGACTGTGATAGTTTATCAGAACTACAGATACATAAAACCAGTGTCAATTGGACATTGCTTGGTTAATTGTTAGTTTTGTTTTATAAATGTAATTGTTTCTATCTAATAACTGTAGACAAATGTAGATAAAAATAAAATTAAAGTAAATGTAGATTACTTTGATTAACTTTTACATTTTCAAATGAATAGTCATTCATTATTATTGTATCAACCAGATTATTATAATTGATTCCAGGATAAATGTCTTCACTGCTTGATTACAGATATTCTGTATAATACTAATAATTTTTTTAATGAAATAAGTTTTAATACATACCTTTTACCATTAATTTGAACCATTTTTATTTCTGAATTTCTTCTTTTGTTGATATAAAAGAATTTTTATAGTTCAATTTTTGTAAGAATCTGTAAAAACATATTCTTATGTAACTCATAGTAGTCATTTCAGCCAATAGGGTAAGAAATGTTCATGCAAAAACAATAATACTCAGCATCAAACTCGCATATATCCTAATATGGATTTGATAAATAAATGAAATTTTGATACTTTACAATCCTGTTACACAAAAATAATGCATTATAATATTAAATAAGTTTATTATTTTTTAAACAAAATAATTTTTATTTATAATTAGTAAATAATTATTAATAGATAAATAATAATGTAAAATTTAATATGTAATATATGTATATAAAATATGTAATATATATTTATTATTTAATTTTGAAAAGATACATTAATAATAAAAGATAATAAAGTTTAAAAGTAATAAAAGAAACAACCAAATAATAACAATTATTGTGTACAGGAAACAAACAAATAACATTACAGTGCTACAAAGATTCACAGCATCCTTGACACATGTACACCAAAAAAATCACAAAACCTTAATGTAGAAATGCAAAACATAATACAAATAACTAAATAAAAAGGTTATAATAATATTGAATTTATTTAGTGTAGTATCAAAAAGATATTAATAAATTTAATAAATTTAGTGTGATTCTTGCACTTCAAATAAAATTACTTTTAAGTTGTTCAGTTCATTTTTCTGACTGTATTGAAAGTAATGCCATTTAAATAAATAAACAAGAACAAATTTTTATGCTTCAGTGTTGATGCAAAAATAATAAAAATACTACACCACCCATGAAGAATTTCACAAGAAATTAACTAATTTTCCATCACCGTTCTCTCAACCTTCATGGAAGTTGAATATTTGAAAATACCTTTTCTGTTTGATATACTACGCAATCAGATGAGCCTCGAACTGATTACACTTTAAAAAATAAACAACTTATAGAAAAGACATTATAAAGTGCCATCTTATGTCCACCAGAAACATTTCCATTAGGATGGAAATACCAAAGTTTACAAAACATTCTAAGGAACTGAAGTCTTAATGTTATCAGTTAAGATTGCTTTATGCACTTTTTGAAGAAGTTTTTGACTGAAGAGTGAATTTTGTAAGGAATTTATTATTTTTTGTTAAGTAAATTCTCATTTTTTTAGGTACCAGTGGTATGGTCTGATGAAGCATGCTTCAAACTGAATCTGCTTATAAACTAACATAATTATGTATATTGGAATGATAAAAACCCTTATATAATAATGGAGAAGGAACTATATCTGGAGTTCATGTTTCAGACTTACTTCTTTGGTGGAAGTGTAACAGATGATTCATTAAAGATATGAATATTATTTGATATTACTTAATGATAATTATTCGTGAGCTATTAAACAACCATGTATTTGACATCAGCCATATCTTTGTTTAGTATCTAGATGGGCCACCTCCTTTTATGCTCTTCAAGTTAGAGAAAATTTCAGCCTTCCATATGTTTAGTGCAAAGATGGGGCATCTCCTCTTTATGCTCTTCAAGGTAGAGAAAATTTTAATCAAATTTTTTCTGAATAGATAGAATGCTGAGAAACAATTTCATGGTTTAACCGTTTGATTGTGGTACAACCTCAACCATGTAATTTGACATATTATGATTTTTTTTTTGTATTCTGAGGAATCTTCAGAGACATGGCACTTTCTTCAAATTAAAATGATCTGAACTACCAGAAATTGTTGATTGAAAACCAAGTTGATTTATAGATTAGGGCAAAGAAATTTATTGGAGAAAATGTGTATTATAATGGATATGTAAACTGATTTTAGTCTACCTGAAATAGTACAGAGGAGAATGTGGACATTTTGGAAGCAAATAAATAATATTAGGGATTTAGAGCAACAAAATGAACTATTACATAGTTGGAGCAATTAGTAACCTAGGAACTGATGTAAATAAAGTTTTTGAGTTTAGCCATAAAGTCATTGCATGGGCAACGAAAGTAGCCCTTAGCGCCAGGGAATTGTGTTAACAGTTCACAGAACCAAGAATTAGGGACATCCTAAGATGGTGATGTCATTCAAGTTTGACCAAAATACATCATGGGCTTCTTCAGGCACCATGCAATCATAACGATTGGACAGCACTGGAGAAGGCCACAAGTGAAAGTGACAATATTCCATTCGTTTATAAACTGTAGGATAGTTTTTCTATAAACAGTAAAGTGAATAATACTTGCATTAAGTGAATTATAGATTTTACAATTGTTAACTCAGTGTTAGTTCCTATTAATTATTATAAAGCATTTACTAAATCAGAATTATGTTTTGGTATTTATAATTTAATTATTATTAAATTAATTTTGTATTTAATTTGAATTACTATATTGTATAAGTTATTTAACAGTAATAAATTGTATTTATAAGAAATTTGTTCATGTGCTATCTCTCAATATACTTATCGAAACGCAAACGCACAACAATATTTTACTTTTGTTAGTAAAGAAATTATAATAGATATTTTGTTGTTTCACTGCTTACAATGTATGTTTGTAATTTAAATCAATTATATGTATACTTCTGACTAAGTAAAATGACTATTTTATATTTTAAGCTTTCAAACTTTGTCATTTAATTTTAAAAACTAAATATTTTATATGGAAGAACTGATAATGGAGGTACCTATTGAGAACATGTTTTTCAATAAAATTTCTAATGTCTCACAAAGGTAAGACACTTTTCTTGGTGAATTCAGTTAATTTGTACAATATTTTTATATCACATATCTACATTAGTAGTCAAACCCCTTTTCACAGGCGTGGTAGCTCATTCAACACAACCACTACCACTGGTTCTGTGTATGCGCTGCACCACACCATAACTGCCTGCACCTGCTTCTGACTGCTTGACTAAAAAATATAAATTAAAAAATGAGAAAGTTTCATGGTCACCTCCTTGTGGTGTTTGTTGGGTAACATTAAGCACCATGCAAAATACTCTTTTATCCATACACAGGTCAGATAACCAGCTATAACTACTATTTTAAGATGGATCTGACTATTCTAAAACCCGTACACTTAAGATCACTCAAAATTTTGAATCCTATGATGGCCAAACTATTGCTCTGAAGAAATTACAATACACTGATTGTTTTTATAAGTTGAACAAGCTTTAGTGGTTATTTATCAGCATTACTTTCGCATGAGGATAATGAACATGGTGGTGATCCAGGAGCTCTGCACCCTGGCTAAACAGTAAGGGTGAGCAAAGCAAGCCCTGACTAGCTAGTATTTTATAAATTAAATATTCTTTATTTATTCATAAATTATTTACTTTTCTGTGAATTGTGAGTGATGTAATTTACTATTTTATTTGTCATTGTTGTTTTGAGTACAGTTTTTTATGACACATTCAAAACAATTATTCAAACTGCTAATCTGTTTTTGACTATGGGTGAAAAATGTTTGAATGTCTGATACATAGTTGTTAAAATGTTTTATTTCTTATTTAAAAAAAAAAAATGTAAACAATGACTGTCAGTTTTATTCTTAATTTCTAAAAAAAAAAAAAATAGTAATTTTCTGTTTTGACAAATAGTTTACTGCCCTGCCCGTCCTTCCTCTTTAATAGAGAAGTTACTCGAGAAGTTAAATTTTCAGTTGTGGCTTTATTTCTTTTAGCAAAATATGGATTTTTTATAACAGTAAAAATGTAGTGGCCTAAATACCTATTATATCCATAATTAGAACTTTTTAACGTCAGCAAGCAATAGAGATAAGAAGGTGAACCTTTTAACCATGAGGTTGCCTTATGAATGAGAAATTTGTAGAGAATAGTTATGTTCAGAAATTATCTGACTTAGTGCAAGTATAATTGCTGAAGATATACAAAAAAAATATGTGCTGAGTAAGATATTAAATTAAACAGTATCCCTTATAAGCTAATAATTCAGTTGCTATGTTCATTAGTTTGTAAACGGCCTCAATATAAAATAAACTATATCCTTGTTTTGTTTACTGATGATCAAAAGTAACCAATTTATTTATTTATTCTGTGAAACTGAGATTTTCATCTTTATTTTACTGTTTCCTGAAGCATTCCTAGTGTTGAACCATTAGGTTGTAAGGAATGTAGTTTATTAGTTGATCTCATTCAAGACCAATTTTTTCATCTATTTTATGTTTTTGCACATCTTCTAAAATTATAGTTTTAATATCATTAATTAAAACAATCAGTGTTTGCAATATTGAACTTACAGAAGCATAACAGTGTTGTTGTTTCTTACATATAGACATATAAAAAGGATAAAAAGACAAATCTCAATTTTGTCCTGAATTAATATAAAATAACTCAGTGTGTGTATATATATATATATATTATTAATGGTTTTTAAAGAGCAGTACTCAGGGTATTTCATAATTATAAAGCTCTGGGAAGCAGTCATATGTGCAAAAAAAAGAAAAGGTTCTGTAAACGTATGTTTGAAAATACTTAATTTTCTGTTTGTGATTTTTGGAATAAATTTAAACCTAAAAATGAATAGACAAAGATTTTTCTCATTTAACTTTTTTTCTCACTTATAAGAGGTGAGAAAAGATGTTAGATGTTTTGAAAAAAGTTCTATTTACCAATAAAGTTCCCTTCACTAGAACTTCTTTAGTCATCTTTCACAATTTGTATTTGATCCAAGGAAATATAACACTCTATCAATCATTACTTTGCCACCTGTGCTTCATTTTCTGGTAAAGAAGTTGGGCATAAAACTCAGTACTATTACTGATGTCTTAAGCTTTTAATCTACTCTTATTAAATTAATTGTCTGTATACTTTTTTTATTAGTAACAGAATAGTGATTGCCTAACCTTTTTATTCATTTATTCATTCTATTGAATTTCATTTATTAGATTTGATGTTAATTTTTGTACTGTTCCCTAATAAATAAAAAATACCTGTTTTTTATACCCTACCTTTATACTAGACCTAAATATAATACTTACTAAGCATTATAATCTTCCACTTCTTTTTATAAGAGCAATAAGTATTTACATTGTAAATAAGTAACATTTTATACTGTAATAAGTAATTAATGCAATAAGTATTTTTATTATAAAGTCAAATTTTTTCAGTAGCAATAAAAATTACTGAAAAAATTGCTACCGTTGTAAATTCTAAATGGTTACACAACCATACACACTGGAAAATAGTTTTAATTACCTTATATTATTTACTCTGTATTAGTTAATTATTAATTTACACTATTGGTATTTCTTTCATTACAACTAAACAAGTGTGACTGGACCAAGCATTTGCATTGTTTTTTGCAATAATGTACTTTATAGTACTTTTTAAAAAATTTATGAATGCATTTTGCATAATATCAATGTAATTAGGTTTTAAGAATTGCATAAAAAGTAAAATTACAAAAATAAAAATAGTAATGATATTTTTAATTTTAATTTTAATAAAATATTGCTGTATTTGTAAGTAATTATTTTTGTTAAATAATTACTTACAAATACAGCAATATTTTATAATAAACTCAACTTATTTACATTGTTAAAATAGCACAAAATCAAGAATTATGAATTTAAACTGTAGTATTTACAAATGTTTATTGTATAAATAAAATATAGTTTTTTCTCAAATCATGAATCCACTTATTAGCAATATAGAATATTGTTAATATTTCTCCCACTTTACTTAGCAGTAGATATTAATTGAAATATATTTTGGAACTAATTCCACTTCATTTTTTTTAAACTTTTTCATTTTAATGGCCATTTTATTAAAACATAAATTAGTCACGTTCATTCTGTTATCTGTTTCTAAACATGGTTAGTTCTTCACTAAAGTGGAGAACTAAAACTTTGCCACTAAAGGACTGGCACACCAATATTTTTATGATAATAATTTTGTACTAAAAATTAATAGTATAGTGGATTCATTTTCGAAAAAACTAAAAAATTCATCTTAACTCTTGTTTAAAAAGAAAATATTTATAAAGTATATTATAACTATATTTAATTTCAGGATGTGTGAAGACTGATGTTTGGGAACGTTCAAAGTGTGATGAAAGAATGTTAACAGATCCAGCAGCAATCACAAGATACATACATATAAGAGATGCAGATGCTCCTATGAAAATATTCAAAGAAACAACAGTCTAGCTGCATAATATAAGCAGACAATTATAATTACAGTTCCATCCCTAATTTGTTTTTTATATAAGTGTATGTTTAATCCCAATTATAATCACTATTATTAATGGATTAAAAACTTTTATTTTCTAGTCAAATTATTGTAAATTTACAACTATTTAAAGTAAGTTATTAGCGTTTTAAAAATATTTATTTGTGATGATTTATTTAAAACTTGTTTACAGAAAAACATTGATTCATAATTTTACAGAATTTTTTTTATTATTACCAGATGAGTTTTTTGGTGTTAGTTAAAATTTAAGGCCAATACAAACTCCTTAAATTTTATATTTATCTCTTTCATTTTTAAAACTCATTCAGTTCTACTATTTTTTTTTTTTTTTACAATAATTCATCTCATAAGCTTGAAGCTTCTGAGGAATATGAAATGAAAATTTTGTAGCGTATGAAAAATACCATTCCTGACAAAGATTCAAACCTGAAATCTTGGTATGAAAGCTAGGATGCTATCACTCTGCCATAGAGATTGCCAATTAATTTGATAATTAACTATTAATTTAATTAATAATTTATTTATTATTTACTTTGATAAAATATACGAACTTATATGCGCATATGCGAACTTATTAAATTTAGATTATAACACCTATCTTAAAAAATAACTTTAGGCTATTTTTAATGACATATACAGACTGGTATGACCACAAAAACAACTAAAAGCATTCTAAAACATTATTTTAAAATAAATCTGGTTAGATCTCTCAATAAAGATTAACAGTATTTTATCATTTTTACCACTTATCATGATGAGCAAAAACTTTACCAAGTTTTTGCTCATCAAAATAATAACTTTTATTATTTTTTTAAAGAAGTTTCCTAATTTTTTGATTAGATTTTATGCATATTTGTAAAATAATAAAATTCTTACTTTCTAAATATTTTGTTACAGTGTAAAACTCAGTAAATATAAATTATATTATAATAAAAAATTCTCAAGTTAAACTGATTTTAACATATTTTTTAATCTGTTTCTAAATTAAAAATCCTATCAATGTTACTGTAATAGTAATCTTTTCCTTTTAGTTAATACATTATTTGTGTCGTGGATTTATTACAAATTGTTTAGATATTTTAGTAGGTGAAGTCAACCCTAACTTTATAAACACACATAACATGTGTATATTTGATCTATATTGTGTTGATTATACTCTGTTCTTGTCAAATTTAATGTCCTTGTAACCATATTGTTAAAGTGAATGAGCCGCTGCTGAAGTGTCTGAACTCAAAAAAACTTACTCTCCACACCCCTGATGAAGGAAGAGGACAGCAGTTCCAAAAAAAAGATGTAGGAATATATTTCCAAGAACTAAGAAAATTAGTAACATTTTTATTTAGTTTTTAAAATAAATTTATAATTTTCATTTTTTGTTATCCTAATTCAGAAATAATGGATGTGATAACAGAATTATTATATTTTAAAATTAAAATCTGAGTTTGTACTAGCCTTAAATTGTCTAAATGCTGAATTACTATATACCATTATTTTAATCCATTGTAATATAGTATTTAAAAAATTCTGTGTGTACTATTGCCATCCAGTTATCTCAGCATTTAAAAAAGTGATTTGTTTAACAAAGTTATTTACTATGAAAATTAATTAGACTTTTAGTTAGTTTATTTAAAAGTTTTTAAAAATATCATCTTGCTACAAATTATTACTAATATAAAATGAAAATCTCATTGTAATCATGTTTAATTTGTGTACAAGTAGCCTATAATGGGTTTTTTTTATAATAATTTATTTTTTTTATTGAAATCCAACCTAATTTTTTTTTATTGTATATAAAATCATTTTTTGAACTACAGATATGTTATCTGGGATGGTTGTTCACATCATCTGACAAAAGTAACTGACCGATATGTTTACTTTATGAAATTTTTTTGTCTTAGTTGTTGAAAAAATCAAATTGTAATGAGTTCTTACTGAAACATAATAGATATAATATATAAATATTATCAAAAAATGACATTTTAGCATTGATTATTTTGAATGTTGACTACCACTCTTCCTGCTAATCATATTCCATGTGTTAACTGAATAAGTGCACTTTTTTGATTCATAATTTGCTGTTGATCATTCTTCAAGTATTTGCATTCTTCTGCTTCCAACATACTTCTGATTATAGCTACTACCAGTAATTAGGAGTTACTCTCCTAATATTGCTTATAGTAAGACACACAAGATCCAACCTGTTGAAAAGTTCAGAAATGGTTTTAAATTTTTATCACTGTTTATTATAAGCCCCATTAAGAATTAATGTAGTCTATTTATAGGAAATTACACCCAGATTATAATCTATCATTATTCTTATAATCTTTAATCTTCATTTTATCTCATATATTAAGTTAATCTACACACCACTATAGAACTTACTTTCTGTATCCAGCAATTGATTTTGATCTCAATATATCACAATATAATGATCCATTAGTGTTAGTATTATCTAAATAACTTATTTTAAAAACAGTTTAACTTAATCTGTAGTATTATTTATGAAAACATTGAAATGTATTCCACATTAATGTAATAATTGTATTATATTTAGAATATTAGTAAGTGTGTTATTAATATAGTTAAATGTAGTATAATACCGTCTAATCTTCCTTTTAATGTTGATACTGTATCTATATAGTGATAACAGAAATAAGTTATCAGTTTAAGTTTATAGGTGTTATGTAAATAAGTTTAATTAACCATATTTTTAAGTTATATAAGATTAAGTGTAACAGAATATTTTTATTTCTTTTGATGGCCACACTACTATATTTCACACAAATCAACACTGAAGAAAAAGTGGGTTTTACTTAATCTGTGATCAGTTGATTCCAGCTTTAGTAGTGCAGTAATTATTAACACATTGAAACCAATTCTTAGATAAATATTATTAAAATAATTTAAGCTTTTCAAATAATTTATTTGTAAAAGATCTTTGGAAGGAATCTCTAGAGCCTTTAGCTGTACAAAATACTGGTTGAACTATTTCCATCAATTAATAATTTACTCATTTACTATGCATTATTTCAGATTTATTATTTGTTATTTTATGCTTATCACATTAAGCATTCCCTTAAGTATCTCTAAACCATTACATTGTTAGGATGTGTTTCATAATGCATTCATTTTTCCCTCTCTTTTTTTACGAAGTTACTTCATCCTGTTAAAAACAATAATGATTACAGAACCTCTGGATTTGCAAATTTTTAAAATTATATTTTTTTAATTTTTAAGAGTATAAAGTAATCTTAATGTATTGAAAATAAACAGTTATGGAATCTTTAAACAATAACAAATATTTTAAAATATCTAGAAAATTTACATTTATAAATACAAACAAAAATTTAAATTAATGAACAAGCAGATAAAAGTTGAAGAAAATTATTTGTTTGTACACTTGTTACAGTGATACAACAGTTTGATTAATTCTATAATTAACTTTCTCGTGCTGGCAAAAAAACTGATTGTAATTATAATATGATTACAGATAAAATTACAGTGTAACAATTATTAGGCAATTCATGATGTTTTAATAAAAAATAAAAAACATTTTAACATGACCAAGGATGGATCCATGAATCCTAGTAGGCTATATTGAGGTAAGAAAATTTCATTCATTGAACTTCATAACAAAATATGAAATGTTGAACAACTATTAATAATTAAATGAATAATTTTCAAATTAATGGTATTTTTTTATTCCAAAGACCTTTAGGAATTAATTTTCAGCACTGCACTGAAATTCTTTAGAATAGCAAGTAGTACTGGATTTTTAATTTCTGGTGGTACAGTAATGCTAATAATAATATTCTAAATTAGTTGATACATAGGTGGTCTTCAGAATACATTTGTAAAAAGTAAGTTATTTTTTTTCTGTTTAGCCTCCAGAACCACTGTAAGGTATTATTTCAGAGGATAAATGAGAATGATATGTATGAATATAAATGGTGTAATGAAGTGTAGTCTTTTACAGTTTCAGATCAACCATTCCTGAGATGTATGATTAATTGATTCCCATCCACTAAAGAACACTGGTATCTATGATCCATGATCCAGTATTCAAATCTTTATAAAAGTAACTGTCTTTACTAGAATTTGAACCTTAGAACTCTTGACTTATGAAATCAGCTGACTTGCAATGACATGTTCACCACTAGACAAACCTGATAGATTAAGAAATTAAGGGATAATTTTAAAGAATGAACTGTCACGATGTGGGAATGAAGCAATTTTAGTCATATAAATTATTCATTAAGTAGATCTTTACATACTTTGTGGTGTAATAAGCATTCATTAGTAGTAGGCATTACTTTTATCGAAGATCCTTTTTTCATACTGTAATCAGAAAAAAAATGACTAGAATAACTTCTTCACTAATACCACATCATATAAAAGATGCATTTATTCAAGAAATTGAATATATGAATTTTACATACTGTACTCTCCTAGCATAATTATTTCCATCAGTAACGCATAAAAATGTATTAAAAATTGTATAAAGTTATTGTATTAATTTTATTAGTTTGAATTTCAACATTTTTTTTTTTCATTTTTCATTTTATTATAAACTTTTATGATTAATTACACTGGTCAACAAAATTTAGTTTTTTGTTTGTTAAATGAAAGTGAATGGCTGATTCTTTTAGTATTTTTTTATGGTGATTTCATATATGTTAATAGATTTTTTTCTATCGAGCTCAGTTTTTTTTTGTAATTGAAATTTCATTTGAAACAAAAAATCTATGGAGAATGTAATATGACAATAATTACATGCATTTTGTACCAACCCAAAATTTATTTCTTTTGGATTTTCAGCTTTAATTTCCTGTAGGTAGATCACTCTTTAGATTCCAACGGTAGTCAGCTAACATTTTTGGGTTCCATTTTTCCTGGTGTTTCCATTGTAGATATCTCCTGGTGAAAGCGTTCTTCTTGTTCATCACTGATAGCACTGAGATTTTTAGGAAAAAAATCCAAATGTGACTGTAAGAAATGGATTTTGAGTGACATGTTACACCCGAGTTCTTTGTAGTTTTGAAGGAGTTCAGTCAAAAAATCTCTATAGTTACTGGCCTTATGGTTTCCAAGGAAGTTGTTTACCATATTTTGAATGATTTCCATGCAGCAACCTCCAAATCATTCAAACATTCTTCAAATGCCAGATCACTCATTAGTTTTCTTATTTGTGGTCCAACAAATACACCTTCCTGTATTTTAGCACGCTTATATTAGGCAATTTGTTTTTTATAAGCTGCACCATTATGATCCATTACTTTAACAAAATTTTCGAATAAACCTAGCTTAATGTGTAGCGACAGAAGATAAACTTTTTCTGATTTTAATAATGCCTGACAAGCAACATTCTTCTCTCCTGCAGTCAGTACCTCTCTCTTTGGATATTGCTCTTTTATGTAATGGTTTTTCCTACCCCTGCTGCCCCACTCACACAAAAAGCAGCAGTACTTGGTGTATCCAAATTGCAGTTCAAGTAAAAGCGCTATTATTTTCAGATCTCCAAAAATATCCCATAAATATTTCTCATATTGAATTCTGCTCAATACAGGTTTCATATTTTCATAAAACTCCTTCATGTGAACAGCATATGCTAATGGTATTGATGGGTATTTATTTCCAATGTGAAGTAGAACACCTTTTAAACTACGCTTTGCCAAGTCAATAAAAACGTTGCCATTTGTCAGAATGTACATACGTCCAAAGCTTCCAGTAAAGAGTCCACATCATTACAATGTAATAAGTTTTCATACTAAGAGAACAAATGTTCAAATTCTGACTGAGTCATATTCTTGTTAATTTTAATTAGTGTGTAAATAATAAACACGATGACTAATGTGTAACAAATCAATGTGGCAATAGTTAAAGGACTGTAATAAATAAAAAAAGCTATTTAATTGATAAATAATGTAATAAAATATGTTCACAAAATGCTACGCTTATTGAGCTCATGCATGATACTACCTGAAAATAAGAATGGTAGTTACAAAAAAACTAAGCCTGATAGAAGAATTCTGATTTCATATTTGAAATCAGCATGAAAAATACTATAAGAATCAGTTAATCACCCTCATTTAACAAAATCATTGTTATTAATGAACTTTTGTTTGTAAATCTATAAATTTACGATTTTTGGATTATTATTATTATTACTATTATTATTATTATTATTAGTACTGTTAGTTTTAGTAGTAATATATACTGTAATAATCAACAGCTTTAATTTAACTTTAACTTCAAATAAAGTATGTGTTAATTTGAATAATTTGTAAACCGTCCACTACATAATTAACACCAAATAAAAATATTGTCATTCAAAATGTTTAATAAATTTTTTATATGTACAGGTAACCTGAATGATGCCTGATTACTCACTGCCTAAAATTTTTTATATCAGTATTATTTTGATCTGGTTATCCTAGAAAATTAAGTAACATTTTATTATTGTGCACAGTCAGACCTATACTAATATTTCATTTACAGCTTAAAATTTTGGAGGTATGTTTACTCATACTGTACTAATGACATACACTGTAACAATATATTTGTAAGTTATGTAATGAATAGCTAAATTTAATTTTTTTTAAATTAACTCAGTGTGTGTTGTCATCCATCTGAGATCCATATTTCACTGGCACAATAATTTACCTGAATAATGTACAACAGTTTATGCACAGTTGTAAAATATATGAGACTGATATGCATACAAACAAGAGAGGAGGAAAGTATGTGAATTTACTTTTTGACTAAGCAAGAAGGTAGTTTGCATTAAAAATATATATTTATCTGTTTTTAATTTTTTTAGCATTTGCTGGTAACTTAGTACTGATAATGCAATGTTAAATTGAAATGTAGTGCTGAGTCTATGTATGTGTGTATTATGCTTGAGGTGGAAATAAAATAATAGTACTGAATAGTACAGAGGAATTTATTGATCATTTAGAAAAATCAAAATTTATGAATTTAACAGAATAAAATTTGCTATTCTTAAATTTACTATTATTAAGTAATTCAATAAATCTAAATAATCCATTTCACAACAATAATAATTATTCAAAAATGACTGATTAAATACATTATCCAGAAGTTTTTCTTAGTACAAAAATGTAAATTCTTATATTAGTTTTTTTAACTTTCTATTTTTTTAAAAATTAGTAGCAAACAATAAGACATACATTTTTTTTAGAGTGAAAGTAGATCTCTAAGAATTTTTCCATAAAGCTCTACATCCACAGTATTCACTGGCATTTTTAGATTATGAGAATATTTTTAGAAACATTTGTAATAAAATAAAGTGCAAATAGGGTTTAAATAGAAAAAGAAAATTTATTGTAGAATAAAAAAAATATTTTACTATCCAAGAAACCTGGAACAGTGAAAAGAGAAGAACCATGAGAAACAACCTTCAATTAAAAGATGGGAAAAATATGCAGTTGTTTGCTTCTTTTCCTTCTCACTTCATGAAATGGTACAGCAAATGAAAAGAAATTTGAGAGTAGAGTCACAGTCAGGAAAAAATGAAATTGCCAAAAGTTCTTATTCTACTAGCTGCACTTAAAAATGAATTAAAAGAACTGAATGGTAAGGATTCATTAGTTAAAAAGAAATTCAATATCAGAAAAGTAGCAAAAAAAAAAGAAGTATTGAAATGCAGAAACAGTAAACTTATGGGAGGAGGATATTTATATCACAATAATTGAAAAGAATGTAATATTTATTTACTTATTCATTCATTCATGTAATAATTTCAGGTTCAAACCCACTTAATTAATTTTCTATTATTGATGAGTCATGAATTTTGTGAGTGAAAAATGCCAAGCCTAACTGGGATTTGAACCCAAAACATTCAGGTCGAAAGGCAGAGATCCTACCTCTACACTTTGGAAGTCAGTGGAGTACTTTTCAAAGGATGGAAAGATTTGTTAAAAAGCAGTAACTCAAGCAAACAGTTTTAATGTAGGAAAATGTTCTGGTAGCACCAAACTTAGATTTAGAAATTAAATATTTCTTCAAAAGTGATAAAGAGTAACACTTTTTGATAACAAAATATAGTTTATGTAAAAACCAGAGAGATAGGGGTATTCCTGCACATACTATTACAAAGGTATGCTGGAAACAGGCTGGTAAAAAAACTAAAAACGAAAAAGATTTTAAAATGAATCTAAAAAAAAAATAAACATTTAAAAAGTCCCCAATGGTAGAACTAGAGTAGAGGGATATATAGTAAGACACTCATATTTATGTAACTTGGTAATTTAATTAAGTGTAGAAAGTAACTTTATATGGGAAGATTAATATAAAATTTAATGAAGGAGATAAAAAAACTAGCAAAAAAAAATGGCGAAAGATTGCTTAATTTTATACAGCAGAACGGAAAGAAATTGAGAAAAAAAGAATTAACAATCCATTCTAAGGACTGATTTTATAAAAGAAATAACAATTGTTTAGAGATGTGTTTTGATATGATAAAGTATTTTTTGCCTATCTGCCAGTTTAATATTTCCACCAGCATAACTGGAGTACATTTTGATGATGAATGACCACATTTATAATTTAATGAAATAATTAGCTAGAGTAGTAGGTATACTTTTGGATCATTTTCCAGTACAACAGTTGTAAGTATATAAAGGACAATTTTCCAGTGTAACTGTTGGATTTGTAGTATAACTAATACTGGTAGTTATGTTACTACTGTATGTATCGTAATAACAGTCATTTGATTGCACATGTTATTTTATTTTAATTAAAATAAGCTTGATTGTTAAATCAAGAATTTAAGAATAAATTCTTGATTGTTATAAGCTGTATTCTAGAGTAAATAAATTAGTTTGCTTTATATAAATGCATATTAAAAATGTTAAAATAAAAATACTTAGTATTATTTTATATCCATTTAACATAAATCAACTAGTCATATAAACATTTTGTTACAAAAAAGAAGAAATATATATATATAATTTGTTGATTATAACTGAAGAATTGAGAGAGTAGATAAGTTGAAATGTAAATTGGGAACAGCTCTACTGTCACTATATAGACTGAGGCTGCTAACTAGTATTGGTTCAATGATATATATTTTTTATGTATAGTCGCATCAACAATTAATGTCATTAACAACTCATCAATAACTGTGAATGTACCAGTAAATGTGTAGTTTTGAACAGACTCAGATCAACCATTCCTGAGATGTGATTAATTGAAACCTACTTTTATTAGGATTTGAACCTAATAAATTTGGTTCAATGGAAATAGTGATTCTATAAGTAATATTAGAACATTCTAAACCTGACTCTACACCATGTACATGTCTATCTCACTATAGAAACTATGAATACGTAGTTGTATGTGGAACACAGTTAACATTTTAAGATGCCGTTTTTATTTCTCTAAATAAAATTTTCTTATAGTCGATTTATAAATTATTTAGTATTTGACTTTAAATTAAACAACTTACTTTTTTAAAAATAAATAACAAATTCAAATTAATTAATATGAGAATAATTTAACTAATCCTGAAAATAAAATTATAAAAATATTATACATTAAGAAGTTTTAATAAGTTTAATAATAAATGTGTAAGTAGATAAAAATTTAAATACACTTTAAGTTTTAACTAGCATTTTAAGTTTTTAATCAACATTTTCATGAAATATCTAGGGTTCATCTATCACAATATTTTATTTACTTTATGAGTAAAAAAATTTACATCGTTCACTATATGAACATTAGTCTTTTATTGACGGTCTTAATACTGGAAACATGTAAGCACATTAGTTTATTATATTGCTTGCTCATCCATATTCAGTTACTGCTATATGTCCACTTATACACCCATATAAAACAATATCTACATCACTTCAAGCTAGGACTGCAATAGTTTAATGATTTTTCACACTATAATAAATATAATTTTTTTATTCTAAACATTTTAGAATAGAGATGACCCATTATATTTTATCATTGAGATTCTTTCTAAACTACATTACTATAAAATAATTCATTCATTTAGTATCGAATGAAATTATCAGATAGTTGTATATAACCTTTTATTTACCAAATATGTGATAAGACATAATTAATTACATATAATTATATATACTTATAATTATATAAGTATATATACACATAATACTAAGCAACTATTGTAAAAAATGAATTGCATAAATTCATCAATGTTCATATCTAATCCCCTTACCATCTAAAATCCTTCTAATTCCCTTCTATGTAATCTAAAGAATAGCAGCAGCATAAGCAATAGATTATTTTACAATAGAAAAGGTAAATTAATTTATGGCTTTAGAATGTACCTTTGTCATGGCTATGACGCTTTAAAACACCTAAGCTATTAGAGGCAACAATCAGAGCGGTTTTCTGTGAGAGTAATGATGTATACTTTATAGTCCCTTTAATTAATAAGAGTGAAAATGAAATGTGAAATGTGGGGGAGTGTCAAGCAAATTTCAGTAGGTTTGGCATGCTAATGAGAAACAACATATTTGGTTCAGTGAATAACACAATGGAAACCATTTCATTCCTTATGCTCCCAAAAAAATGTGTCTTGCACAAGGAACTTGTCATTGACATTAATTATGCTGCTTTCAAGAATGCCTCAGGATTCATAGCTGATTGCCTACAACTACTAATTGTGCCATAGTTATGGCCTCTCTTAGACAGATCTGTTAAAATGTAAAATGTACATATTTTACTGAAGTATGTTTAGTGTTAAAATTTTAATTTGATTATGTTACTATAAATCGTATTAAAAATGAACATAGTTTCTTGCAGCTGTTTTTTTTTTTTTTCATATGATTTTTATTCCATCATTGCCAAATATATATATTTTTTCATATTGCCTTCATCTTCATTTTAATATATTTGAAAATTGTTTATAGTTATTAATTTTCTTATTTCATTTTTATTATTTATAAGTTAGTGTAGAATGTCTGTTACAACATAGATGTAAATAGAGAAGAGTATTATTAAATAGCAGAGTTTTAATAATAATATCATAATAATATGCTTCTTTATGTTTATGCAGGGTATTTAAGAACACCATTTTTATAAAATACTGTATAAGTATTTTTAATTAAGCTGTAATATTTTTAATTTTTTTGAAGTTATTTAAGAATAAATATTTAAAAAAAAGTATGAAGAAAAAAGTTGTTGTTTCAAGTAAATAATTGCATATGAAGTAAATAATCTGCATATGCAGAACTTAAAAAAGTAACTTTTTTCCAGAAAAATGTATCCTTAGTTTCATAGATTTATATAATATTAAAAATATAATGTAATGCTTTTTAGGTTTGCATGAACTAACTTTCTACTTGTAGAAATGTCTTCCAAGAAGTGATATACATGCACAGTATTTAAACAGTATACATTTTAAGTAGTGCATGTTTTTTAATTCATTTTATAAATGTTATGGTTTTACATTATTGATCAGTAATACTGATTTTTTTTATTTTATTAATTCTGAAAACTCTTCTTCCAAATTTCTAATTTCTGTGTTTCATTTTATTTTATGAACATGAATCACTTTACAGTGGATATTATCAAATTTCAAATTTTACTTTACCATCTTAAAACTGCAAAACTTTGAGCACTCACTGCAAAACAATAAGCTATTAAACAGCCTCATTGTTCCACAATTATGAACCATACATGAACACAGTAAATATATATTTTTCTAAATTTACCACTCATAGCTTTTATAAGATGCAGAAAGTAAGTACCAATTACTTGAAAAAATAATAATAATTTTATTGTATAATAATAAAAAAAAATATATATCTATTAGTCATTGTGTAGTGTTAAGACATTTATCATTTTATCGTAGCACAAGTTTTTCTATTACTTTCCTTTCAGGGTTTGACCACCTGTGAATTTAATCATTTTCTAATTTCCTCCAATAGCATTTCGGTATCATCATCATCAAACAGTTGATCTACAAGAAATTCTTTAAATGAAAATATAGATGGTAATCACATGGTGCAACATTTTATCTGAGTAATGGTTGATTGCAGTCCCATCATCATACAATGAGCAAATTCTAATCTACTCATCAAATCATACTTATATAATTGGTTCTGGCTTTTTCTCAAATATAGACAGTACCCTTGCTCATCACACTGCTTTTTATGCCATTTTCAATTGCACTGAACAACATTCATAACATTTTACAGTGTGTTATTGTGTTTATTGCTTTCTATCCATTGTTTGAACCATGAATTCTATCATGAACGTTCCCACTTAATCCAAAACATGATGCAAATGACCATTGTCACCATAATTTTGTTTATTTCTGTTGTAATTTCTATCCCATGAAAAAATTTTTAATCTTAATAATATAATTGGAAAATTGTTTTTTTGTTTCTCGATTGATGTGAAAGTCTCTAATTTATCTATTAATGTAACAAATTTACAATATTACTGCGCAGTGTTTTTTATAATGGGCTTAGCATATGGAATCAATCATTAATATATCAGTGTCATTAGTGTCTTCTTATGTTTCCATTGTATAGTATTTGCACGATTTCTATGTGTAGTAAAAATATTCCTTCCAATAGGCTAAAAAGGGTAAGCCTAAGTAGGGCAGGTTGAGTGTAATATTTATCATTGTACACATATTAGTTTTGCTCTGTTATGGCTTTTTTAAAGGTTATGATATGCAATCTGTTGTTATTTTGTTTTTCTTTTGAATTTTGTTGGCAACCCTGTACTTCGATTTTTACTACTATAGTTCATATCAGTTTTTGGACTTTCCCTAAAAAAAGATGCATAGTTTTAACCCTGCATAATGGTTGAATTGATTGTTACTCTTTTCTTTGTTGATTTTATGTTATTCTTTTATCGTGTAATATATCTATACATTAAAACCAAATTTTTCATTTAGTTTTTTTGCATTTAAGCAAAAATGTTTTGAGATCATCAGCTGGTGAATTAGTATTTCATTATTCTACAGAACTTTGATAAATGTACAATTTTTTTCAGAATTATGTCACTGAGTGACTAACTGTTACTAAATTATAATTATTATTCTTTTATTATATACTGAATAATAATAAATTGGGTAAATGTCTACTGCAGCTGACTCAACTGTAAATTTCTTTATCAACTTTGGTAAAGAAAGCTAGTTTTGGTTACAGTTAAAAGTAAACTTTTGGTTTCTTTAAAGACAAATACATTGATGATTCCTAGTAGATGTAATTTTATGTAAAAAGTAGAGTCATATATCATACTGTTAGTCACATGTTGCTAGTGTAGAATTACATGGTGTGTACAAACTTGATTTTATCAGAAAGTTGTTTTATGTTCTTATGAACACATTGTTCTCAAGTGTTGCATGTAACATCATTTTGTTTATATATACCTAGCTGATTATATGCAAGGACTGCTATGTAATTAATGAAAAGTTTAATAATTACAGATTTAATGATATGGTATTAATGTGAACTGTAGGATGTATTTGTTTGAATTGGGAATTGTTCATTTAGTGTCTATTTTTTATTCTTTCTTGATATTTCTTTGTGAGCTGCTTTACAGTAACATTATTTTATTAAAAAAATGGTGACATTATTTGGTATTTGTAACATTTCAGCATTTGTTGATATATTTTGGCTTCCTGCTGTGTTTGAATTCATTCACTGCCCTAATAATGATGCTCCTTAGTTGAGCTTTATTCCAAGTTGCTCATGTTATTAAACATAAATCACTGTGGGTTTAGCTTCAAATTTTAAGTCTTAAACTCTTACAAAATTGTCTTTAGTCCAAAATTTAATTTCTGTGAAACAAAAACCTTTGGTTGTAAATCTGTTACAAATCAAGCAAAGTTTAAAATGCCAAATTTCTTTAACTTTAATTCACTGCCCATAAATAATTCTTTATCAGCTTTTCATTTGAAAAATGTTAAATTAAATAAACATTTTTTCAGTTCTATTTAATTCATAGAAATTTAGTTTTCCTTAACCAATTTAACCTTTAATCTATATGAAAATTCTTAATGAATATTAGTATTTTCATACAATCCAGATTTGCAGAAAAATATGTAAATAATGATGCTTAAATAAAATTTCAGAAGTAAACTTACAATTCAAAATAACTATGTTATTGGTCATCTATTTCACAGTGTATTGCATTGGACCAAGCATCATTGCAGCCATAGTGGCTGCATCCATACATTACTTTCAGGAATATGGAACTCAAGGCAGTCTTATACACTACAACTAGCAACGATGAAAAATTGTTGAAAATCAATCATAATATCTTTCCTAATTCCCACTACTGCATTGTATGTAAGACATTGTTTAAAACATAGAGGCAAATTAATCTGTTGCATTTTACTATCTGTCCCGTTCTTTCTTATGGCTGGACACAGTGCTTTTTCTCAGATAAAGCAACTCTAACCTACCTTTTTAAAAGTAAATCCTTATATTAGACTACATTGTAATCATGTGCTTCTATTTACATTTAAAACTAATCTATTCAAATTAATTTGGTTGTATAATACAGTTTAAGGAATGAAAGTTATTCACTAATGTAATTGTTTCATTTACTGACCTCTACAGTGGAGTATATCATCTCTGTTTTAAACATGGAAGATTCTGGGTTCAAATCCCAGTCAGACATGTTATCCATCTTTTCATGCACTACAAACTTTATACTCTATTCCATCTAGGTGGTTGGCATTAAAATCTGTCAAAACACCCCAGAAAAACTTTCAAATGGGTGTTAAAATACAAAAAAAGGTAACTAATAAATTTTTAATTATATAGGTGCTTACTTTTCCATGATTTAAAAGCTTAACATTTCTGGAATAAAACCATTAATTATTTATTTAAGAAAATTTTTATTCATTTGTTGACAATTCTAAATTCAAATTGCTTTTAGTAAATTAACTAAAACTTTTTAAAATATGTTTTACTTACTTTATGACTAGGTTGATATATTATTCTGTAACACTGCCAAGTACTCATTTTACTTTTATTTATGAAAATAATTTTGTGTACAGTAAGAAATAAAAAAATGAATTACTGTTGCTATATTATGCATTGTATGTTAGAAGTTTTACCGTGAATGTTAATGCCCAAATGGGATATAAATTAGTTGTTAGATGTATGAATAGTCTATGTACCTTATTTCCTTATTATGTTAAAATGATGCACTACCTGAGAAAACTGTGAGCAAACTAGGATAATAATATCACATTGACTGCTGAGGTGAAAATAATTATATTATACTTGAGTGGATTCTTCAATCAGCCTCAACTAAATTATAACATATTATACTTGGGTGTTTGTTTTGACACTTTTATATACAAAGATCTTCAAATTACAACTTTCTGCATTTGTTAAAAGCATAGTTTTCTTTCTGCTATCTATTCTACAAAATATTTTTTTTATTAAAAAAATAACAATAATTATGCTATCCTATGCTGAAACCATAGATCTGTATTATTCTTTGGTAAGCCGTGTGGGTAATATGTTACTTTCAATGAATAGTACTTTGCATTTCAACATGTAAACAATCTTGTCTTCATAAAGAGGCAATTTTTATGAAGTGAAATATAAATAATATAATGTAAAAATATGTCTATTAATTTCCTTTGATGAAAAAGTGCAAAGAACACACAATTTCTAAGCGCAGAATGTGTAAAAGGATTTGAATGAGGTTGAATATGATTCTGTTTCGGGCTAAAAAAAATTTCATCTGCAGTCAATGTGTTAAAATCAGAAATATTCACAACCAACTTTCTGATTCTGGATATATGGTATGCTACTGAATATTAAAAATATCTTCTATAGAGCACAAATGCTATAAGTGTAATAAGTTTGTTAATGTTGTAAGATATGTTTCTACTGCAACTTGGCATACGTTGTTCCCTTAGATGGGCAATTTTCTGAGTGTGCATAAATTAAAAAAATAAATCACTCCCTTTTGTAATTTTTATGAAGTATACTTTATGTATACTATTTGCACTATATGTAAATGAATAACTTACTTTGTACATGTGTTTGTGCTTAAAAATTGTTTTAGCACGAATATAATTCGTGCTAAAATATGAAATTCATGCTATTGTTATAGCATGAATTTCAGATGTTTATTAAATATTAAAATACTAGCTTCATTGCATGTATATGTTTTCTGTGTTTCTCATTAAATACTGAATGTCAAGCAATATGTAAAAAAATATCATAACTAAATATGATCCTGTAATAAATTATGATTAAAAACAATAGTGTGTACTCTTTTCTGTTTGTTATACATATGATTCTTACAACTTAAAATGTAATATTTATTTCTGATAAATAATATTCATTTCAAATGATTTTACTAAATTTTGGTTTTACAGTGAGGAAAGAATATCCTTTATTCTCCACTAGTCTTGAACAAGGGTGTACTCATAGCTTTAATTGAATATTGGTCGTAAGCTCAAATTTTGGAATCATCTTGTTGACAAAGATACATAATGTTTATCTTACATAATTAAGTACAGAAAAAGGTCAATGATTTTAATTCATTGATTAAGGTATTAATGAAACTAACTGTTTAACTACTATGTATCAAAACACATGTTGGTATAGTACTATCTAAAGCATTCTTTAGCATTAAAAAGAATAATGTAACATAATCTGTTGCTGCACTTACTACTCTGGTAGGGACAAAACTGATTCAAAAAACTTGGATGAGATATCTGGAAGTCTCCAGATATTTCTTCCAAGTGTCACTAATTTTTACACTAAAATTACACAATCAATTATAAAACGTTATTACCTTTCCCCAGTCATAGCTCGAATAAATAGAAATGGAATTTGCACAAATGCTCTTACAGGATCAACAAATACAGGATAATTAATCAAATTATACTCAAGCATTCAACAATATAGGCTTATAAGTAATTATTTATTTTTACATTAGCTTTCTGTATTTGAAAATTATGAGCACCTAGCAAACATTATAACAATATTGTTTCTTGATATGATTTTGACTCATTTCCTGAGTTGTACTTGGCTTGTCCATGACTATTTTTATGATTAAAAAAACCACGATAAATTATAAGTTATATTTTTATATGTTAGACAATTGTAATGTTAGTTACTTTATCATTTAGCATTTGTCTGTTGACACTTGTTGAGAATAGGCCTACATTTTTATAAAATTTAAAAATATATAACATAAAATCTCTTTTTGTGGCAAAATATTTAATCATTTATAAAATATAAACAGCAGAATTACAAAATATAAGTAATCTACAATACCATCCAGTAACAAGACAATAAGTTGTATTTACATGAAAGCAATTGCTTCTGTACATGAAAACTAAACTGAATATTTTCAGTTTGGATAACAGGACCATACTAGCTGTTGTAATCCAGCTTCAAGATTCATTGTGGCACTTATACCACAGTTTGAGAACCAGTTTTCTAGACCAACTAAATTAAATGGCATTAATGACGTGTATTTACAAGTCGTCGTACAAAATTTCATAAAAATTTGTTAGTCCAGTCTGAAGTTATCAAGCAGAACAATAACTGATGAACAAAAACAAAAGGATTACTTATTATCCCCCAACCCAGATTGAAATTCTTGAAATACATAACCAAAGTGACATACTAATGTAGAGGAATTATCTAATTAGTACAAGAATGAAGAGGAATTAAAACTACTACTCTGGTAGGGACAGAGGAACTGATTCAAAAAACTTGGATGAGATATCTGGAAGTCTCCAGATACTTCTTCCAAGTGTCACTAATTTTTACACTAAAATTACACAATCGACTATAAAACGTTATTACCTTTCCTCAGTCATAGCTCGAATAAATAGAAATGGAATTTGCACAAATTCTCTAACAGGATTAACAAATACAGGACAGTTAATCAAGTTAATCTCTGTTTTAAACATGGAAGATTCTGGGTTCAAATCCAGAATCTATATCTGTGGAAGAGTTTCGAATAGTTTGTTTTTTTTGTTCATATTCTACTTTCTATCATTTTAGATTTTTCAAATATTCATAAAACATTGTCACTCATTTAGAAGAAACAAAATAAAATTTGAATTTATTTCTTGAAAATTACTGCAGCTATTCTAGCAAACATTCTTGCCACGTTTAAAATAAAAATTACAGAAAAGCTTTTAGTGGAGGTTTGTGTAAAAAATAATAACAGGCCCCTTTTATTAAACCTACATGATCATTTAACAATATTATCATAATGATGTATAGTTTGCTGCCACTGTCTGGGCCCATTTGAAACATAAGCCTTACCATTTCTTTCTATCCTACCACCATCTCTGTTCATAGCATCCTTTCATTCTCCCACCTTTGTATACAGCATGTAATTCTTTAAATTCCTGTTACTTATTCTCCTCCCCTACTTATTTTCTTGAATTTCCATCTCATGCATCATCCAAGATATCTCCATTCCTACATTTTCTTTATATAATCTTTTCATTGATCATTGAAAGAAAATCTTTGATCATTGCAGTCTCTTCTAAAGTTTCCTCCTCCATTATTAAATTATTGACCCTTTAATCTCTTATTATGCTTGTGCTTGTAATTCTCATAATTATTTTTCTTCGTTTCATAATAGCTAAAAGCTTCATTTTACAAGCATGTATTTTGATGATGTCTTTTCTTCAGCTTACATCAGGACTTCTATTCCACTCTTAGCAATTTATACATGCATTTAATAGTTATATTATAATAAAATTAAATAATTTCAAGATGTAATTTTTCAATTCAATAGAACCATTATAGAATGAGTCACAGATCATTTGATAGAGTAGGTTTCTGTTTCCAATAACTTCTGCACAAGCGCATCAGTTATAGTGACCTCAAAATGGCGAGTCAACAACAAAAAGCATTCTGTGTTCTTGAGTTCGCAAAAACAATTTCAATAATTTTATAAGGCAAAAATGTCATGGTGCAAGTGCTTTTTGAAGGCAATTCAACATTAATCCGCCTTCTCTGAAGAAGATTCGACGGTGGTTTCGACAATTTGAAGAAACTGGATGTCTCTCTAAAGGAAAAATTCCAGGATGACCATGGGTTTCATAGAAGCAGTTGAAGAGAATTAGTAATGCATTTCAGCCTAGCTCACAGAAGTCCACAAATCGAGCTAGCTGTCAGCTTGCAATTCTTCAATCAACTATCTGGCATGTGCCAAGAAGATGTCTACATATGAAACCATAGAGACTGCAGCTCATTCAAGCACTTTCCATTAATGATAAAAGGAAGCGATTTAAATTTTGCTAATTGATGCTGCAGAAAATGGAAGACCAACTTACACTGATGAAGCGACCTTTCACTTAAATGGCACAGTCAATCATCATAATGTTCACATTTGGGGATTGTAACCCCTACATGTAACAGTTGAGTACGAGCAAGATTATCCTAAGGTGAATGTGTGCTGTGCAGTGTGTAATGACAAGGTTTATGGTCCCTTTTTCTTCGAGGTAAACACAATTGTAGGACAAACTTTTTTCAAAATGCTCCCAAACTTGCTCTTTTTGTTACAGCAAGCAGATGTGGATGACTTCATTTTATAACTAAATGGAACATCGTCTCTTTGGCACCTGGTTGTACAAGCTTTGCTGAATGAAAAAGTTCCCCAGGATGGATTGGTCGAAACTTGGTGCCCAAGATCTTGCTCTTTGTGCTTGGCCTGCCAGATTTTTAGATTTAACCATATGTGAATTTTTCTTGTGGGAACATGTTAAAGATCTTATTTTTCGTCCACCGCTACCCACAAACATCGATGACCTTAAACATCGAATATCAACTCAGTGGATCGTGACATGTTGCTGCTACGCGTCTGGGAGGAATTCTCTTATCATCTTGTCCATGCTGCTGCTGGAGGTCACATTGAACACTTGTAATACTGGAAATGAAACTTGATTATGAGTAGAATAAATATGATTTGGTAAGAATTTTGTATTAAATTTTCTTAATAAAATATTAAGTTATGAAATCGGTTCTCTCTTTTAAAAAACCCGATATATGTATAAATATATACATTTCATATAAAAAATGCAAAATTAAACACGATTAGCTTGGTTTAGCTTTATTGTAGCTATTTATGTAATTTCTCTATTGCCATATAAAATTATCTCATAATACACATTAATAGAACTAAAGAACTGTACTATTATAGAAACAAGTAGTAATGTAATTTCTATAAGAAGAAGTCATTTAATTTACTATTAAATTAAAACTATCGAAAACGTAATGGTGTAATTTAAAAATATCGATAGTAGAGACTATTAAGGGAATCGACTTGCAGAAAGAAATTAGTTTTTGATGTTTTGATCAGTTTATCATTTTAAGGTTAACTTTGGAGTTTTCATCTCTTGGTGTTAGTGTCTTACACCTTAAATTGTTCGATGAATGTTCCTTTTGTGTTGTCATAACTTATCCTTCAATAGTTACCTCGTTACTTCCTGTTTCCTCGACCAAATTAACCTCAGTTTGACAGTAGATTAGAATTTTTGTTTAATTTTCTAATTTTGTGTTATACTAGTTTTGTCATGAAGTTAATTAAAATATGCAGTTGATATTAACTGTCTTGTTACTGTGATAATTCAGCACTTTATTATGGAATCGAATACATATGAAAAGTATGATTTGTCTTTCACTTCTCTCTTATGGAACGACGTTTTATTTCCTCATGTTTTTTCGTACTTATCATTGCGAGATATATTTACTTTACGCGGGATATCAAAAGATTGTAAGAAATTAATTGATTGTTATTTATCGCAAATGAAAACTTGTGATTTAAGTAGATACAACAAGGTTTTTAGCCCAATTGCTTTTATGGTAAGACTTAATAATGTTATTCGTGTTAATTTTTAATTTACCTATAAATTCTCAGATACAGCGATACTTTTATCAGAGATTTAAAATTATTAAGATATTTTATATTACCAGATAAAAGATAAATTTAGTATTAGGATTATTTAGTAATAAAAGATAGTGTACAAACCTTATACCTGCACTCTGCGGTACAGAATTTGTTTATGTTGAACCAAATGAAAGTGTTGCATTGTTGTTTAAAAGTGATTGATCTCCAAATATAAAAATAATATTCTCAGAAAAATGCGGATTGTTTTTCAACTTCCTTACGTAGAAAAACCTTTTAAATTAAAACTGATAATAAGAATAAAAGAAAAATAAGGTTTACTAATCATTATTCAATTGAATTTTATGTTTATTTAAATGAGGTAAGATCTGTTTTGTACAATCTCTTCAAAAAATAAGTGTGTGATTATTTTGATAACAAGTGTGTTTTTAGCAGTTTTTTAAGATATTAACTTTATCAAAACTTACTTGTATTTTAGGAGGGATTCAAAGCCTCAGCTTTACCTAACAGGGACTTAAGTGATTTAGTTTACAACACAACCACCATATTAAAAACAATAGCCCACCTCAGCAGATCACATCAAAGATATACTTATTTCCATAACTTGGCATCCTCAGCATGGGCTGAGTAGATTCAAACCTAAATTCACTGAAAGTTAAAAATAGAAATAAGGAATCTAAATTAAAGGAAAAGGGATGAGCGATAAGACGACAATCTACCTTGTTTGTAAGTTTATTTACACTGAAAGTATGTATTGAAAAATAATAGAGGTTACTACACTCAACTGTTTAAAAATGTTTAAACCACCACTTTATTATATAAAAATGTCATGATAATATACACTCTTGTTGAAAGTTAATAAAGTTAATTAGTCATTAATAATAATTAGTTAATTTAGTCTATTTCATAATTATTTTGTTATAATTATATAAACTATAATAGTAGTATGAAAGATATCATACTTACCAGAATGTTTAATTATAAAAATGTATTATCATAAAAATCATTATTTGTTATAAAGTTACCCTCTGCTGTCATTACTCATCAATTTTCTTATTTCATCTATTGGCCCTTCTACTTCATTATACTAATCTTTAATCATTTTAGTATGCACTTTCACACTTCTTCCATTTGGTCACAGTTACCAAAGAAAACTTTTCTATGCACAACCTTTTAACATTTTCTATCTTAAATTTACACTAAGAGCACCAAAGCAGTTTTTCACATCAGACCATGCTAATTTTATAGGTTGTAGGTCAGAAGAATTAAGACCATGTGTTTAACTTTAGATACTATTACTTTGATTTTGTACTCCTTTATATGGTTCTTACTTAATTGCGTTAATGTAGATTATTTAACTTTAGCATGTGTACCTTATCTTAGCTCCATGATAGCCATTTGACCCCCAGATTGGTTCTGGCCAATGATTCATCTCCATACCTGTTAATCTGTAGTCAGTGCTTTTTCACTCCCCCAAGCTTGTCATATCTCAATCTAAGTCCTCTTTCACATGTTTTTCCTGTCCACCACTTGAATAATAAATTCCCTTCCTTCCATCTCAGAAAGTATACTTCATTTACTCTGTGGTGTTTGAAACAGGATCACATTGCAGCTCCTTTGCTTTTGTTAGAAAGCATTCTCTTGTTAAATTGAGAAATATGAGGGAAATGCCATAGTTTTGTCATATTCCTAAAGTTATTTTAAAATTTTCTGATGGCTCATTTTCAACATTACTCTTTCCCTTAAGCCAACAACACAGTACTGTCATTTGTTTTAATTTATTCAAATATTTCTTTCAATTCCATAACCGCCCCTATCTTAATCCTAATCAAACATTCATATGCCTTTTGAGAAACAATGAGTAGAATATGTATACCATTCCCAAAAATCTGCATTTTGAAATAGATTACTTCAGAAACAATATTTGATCCATTGTGGTTTTCCCTTGACAAAACTGCCCCCATATTCTCTAGGTTAATAACAGGATGTATAGTTTTAGATAATTTAATAATAGGTCTGATAAAAATTTTAATTAGAATCAAGTAGGAAAATACTTCTATACTTTCTACACTAGTTTATCTTTTTTTTTGTGTAGCAGGAGTATGTTTGTTTCCAATCCTTCAGTGGGCTCGTCAATCTCCACATCTTCAGAGTCTCTCCCTCCATGAATTATTACGCCATCCATTTTACTATTTTAGGCCAACTTACCTCTGAGCCCATGAAAGAAATAGAAAACCGTTTCCCATTTATGGCAGGTCAGATGAATCATCCAATGGTCAGTACATGCATGGTAATTTTCCTAGGTGAAAAGTGTGCAGGTTGTTAAGTGGATTTATACAACCAATCATGGTTATGTTACACAGTTTGCCTATTACACACAGTTTCTTTCTGGACATAGTGCTTTTCAAATTTGGTTTGATTAATTCAGGCTTGTGTCCAGAGTGTAGGGCCATTGATAATGTGTACCATGTCTTATATATCTGTCTCAGGTATGAAGCTGAACGTACCAAAGTACTAAGAAAGCTTATGAGGATCAGTTCTGGTTTTGATGTGCAAGTTACTCAGAAAACCAAAAGGGAATGTAAAACATAATTACTTATTTTCTATTCTTAGCCCTGTGGAGGATATCTGAGGGGGTTGCTGTTATGGATAGAATAAAAAAAAATTATATCAATAACAAAAAAAAAGAAATAAAATAAAATAAATTTTTTGGGGGCTCGCTTGTGTGCTTACTACGCCTAGTCATTTCGGCATAGAGTCCCAGTTAGTTGAGATGTTAGTTGTTAGATGAGAATGGATGTATTGAGAATTCTGTGATGGAGCTGTGGCCCAGGAATGTGTTGGCTTTGACCTCTCTCCTGAAAGCAGACCAGAGCTGAGAGAGGGAGGCTATGTTTTCATTAGAAGCTTGTTAAATGTGTGAATTTGTTTCTTGATTTTTGAGTAAATCAAGAAAACTTTGAGTAAAGTGAATTGTAGGACAAAATTGTTGATGTTGTGATCAACACTTGTTTTGTTGATATGAGAATAGTATTTTTGATGTTCTCAATTAAGTAATGATCTGAGTGTGTAGTCTAATTGAAGTTAGATATGGGAAGAATTTTTATGTAAAACCTTTAGTGTTAGAGGATTGCACTTCTGCAAATCGGTTAATTTGATGGTTGAGAGTTGTAGTTATGATAGTGGTTGTGATTGGAAGAAACCATACAAAGGCCAGGCCATACCATAGTAAGTTGTGTAGATACACTGATGGAAATTTCTCCCAAGGCATTTGCTTCGGTGACATCCTGACAGAGGCCAAGCTGATGATTGTAATGTGTTTTCAGGTTTAGAGGGTCTAAAACACGACCTTTGGTAAAGCCCATCAAGGCTAAGAATAGTGGGGGTGGTGTGGCTGAGATCATCACAAGGCAGTTGTATTCCCCTATGGAGGTCAGGATGGTTTTTCCACAATTAAACAATTTTTTTCATATCTGATGTGACACTATCATTATACACCATGTATTCAGGCAGCAACATCTTTCTTAAGAAATAATATCATTATGCAGAATTTTCTAGTTATTATTTCCATTCGTATCATCCTATCTTTCTGACTCCTTGTATAATGTTGTTTCCCAGTTCTGTGTTCTATTGATAAAATAATTTACCTCCAAATTTCCTTACTGTTAGTTTTGTCATCACCAAACAGCCAAATTTTGCCTTTTTTGATCACCAACTCTACAAATTTCATCAACTTTTAACAAGCCTTTTACAAGTCAACTTTTAAATCTTTAATACAGAATCATTAAAAAAAATACTTCTTGCACACAGCTAGTTTTCCAAATGTGTTTATGGTCATTAAAATGAAGATGTTTTAAATGTACCTGTATGTTATCATATAGTGCGTTAACTGTGACTAAACATTCTGAGAGATTTAGTACTATTTTTTTTTTCACCATCATCATTATTTTTATTTTTTATTTATTTATTATTATTAATAAAATATAATTGGTATTTATTTTCACTCTTAACACTTTACACTCCTTTTCTTCAGAACATAATAACTTCTTTCCCCAAAATGACCAATTAGTATAGGTTTTCAATCTTTCTTTTATAATTTATGTTTTTATATGAAGCCTTATCAGAATTTTTATTTTTTTATTAGATAATCTTTCGAACTAAGTATTAAATTAAATAAAGCATACACAAAACAATATTTTAAGTGAACAGACATAATTCATATCCAATACATCTTTCAACCACATTATAAAAAATTGGCATAGTAAAATCAACTGACACCTGAATGAGTACAGCAGCGCCAGTCACTGAGATTGGCCCAAAGAGATGAAAACATTTTGAAGCTTTTAAAAAAGGTTTTATTTTAAAGTTTCGTTCAGCTTGTAATTACAAAAATTTATTTTTTATTTATAAATTAATAAATTCAAGATTTTAATTTACCAAATATTGTCTACATAAATGATAATTATGATCCCAAACAATGATTTGACAGCCCATTAATATAATGTAATTATATTGGTACATTATTGGAATCTTGAACAACTTAAGTAGCAACTCATCAGTCACACTTCATTTATATCCTTCTTTGGATTTCTCAGTTTTTTCAAAGAATCAAAGATCTCTAATTTTATATATTGCAGTCAAGTAAATCTCTTTAAAAAAATAAACCAGTGTTTGTGTTAATTTGTTTTTATTATCTTGTTTAATTTTTATAGCATTGTTTATATAACTTCAATATCAGAGACAAATAGTTGGTTGTAGATTATTTTATTTTATTAGTCCCTGAGTTATTGTTAAACTTAACATTTCTTTTTATGAAATTTTTAGATGTGTAAATATTATAACATTATTGTTTCATGCCAATCTGGTTACACTTTGCTTGATGAGAAAGTAATCGGTAGTAGCTGTATGTAATTTATATATATATATTTTATATTGTATCTCATAACAAACAATTTGAAAAAGTTCTTGTAAAAATTAATTTTACTGTATCATTATAATGTTTAAAATTGTTGTAAATGTTATTCTTGCATTATGTTTAAATACTACGATTGCAGTGTAGCTCCTTCTGTTTTGAAGTGTTAAATTTTATTTATTTATTTTTTTACTAAAAATATATTGCATTGAGTAAATACTTTATTTAGTTAAGTTTATTTTTAGATTGTTATGATTTAAATGTGTTTTAAATTATTTGAGTAAATTAAAATACTTTCATTGCATTGGTACTTTTCAGGTTTTAGTTCAAAATTGTACGCAGTTAAGAAGTTTATTTGTGAGAAATTATTCTTGGTTAACCAATGATCTGTTGAAATCTATAATATTAAATAACAAATTTATCTCTAGTGTGGATCTTAGTTTTTGCTGTAACTTGACTAGTGCTGCATTACAGCCAGTTATAATCTTTTTGAAGGTACAGTATTTTAATAATAATTGCAATATTATCGTCTTTTATTATATTTAACTGGAATAATTTGTAACTGTATTATATTGCTGTTGTTTATATGTAGATCTGTTTTTCTGAGACTGTGTGACTTTGGTGAATCTGGTTAGCATAATAACCCTAATAACTCTAATAACCACAAAACTTGAACAACATAATTTATTGCCAACTGGAATGATAAAATGATACGCAACTATATGCATAAACACTGTTGCCATCTGCTACAATCAATTATGTCTAATTAAATGATCTGTTGATTAATCATTTCACACTTTTGTTTAAATTTATAAATATAATATTTTTCAAATATCCTCAATCTTCTATTGTTGTTACAAATTTCCAAAATTTCTAAACCATTTTTATAATCACTAATACTATGTTTACACAATAAATGGTCGGCCAAATTAGACAACCCCTCTTTCTGTTTCTGTAAGCATTATAATGTTTAATAAATCTCTTTTTAAAAGATCTGTTAGTTTTAGCAATATAAACTGTATTACAGTCATTACACTTAATTTTATATATTCCTCTTAAATCATTATTCTTTATATATTTTATAATATGGTTATTTGGTTTGTTAGTTTTTTTTACATTTATTGTTATCTTAAACATATCATAGTAATATTTTCTATTATTTAATTTGTATAACTGTATTCTAAGAAAAAAGTATCAATCAGTATTTTCTTGTTGTAATTGTGTAAAACTACCATGGTACTTAATTCTCTGCTTTCTGTATATCTTTTCTATAACTTTAACATCAAAACCATTAAACAGTGGTATTTATTTTATTACATTTTTTTCTCTCTTAAGTTTGTTATCACTGTACCTTATATAATATAAACCTTTAAAAGTCAAGTTTTTTTATATGTACCAATTTTTTGTGGCCATAGATGATTTAGAATCTACGTGTATATATCATTCATTTTGGGTTTTCCTATAAACTGATGTTTCTATAACATTGCTTTCATTTATTTCAATTTCAATATCTAAAAATGTATTTTTATGTTCTTTTCCATTTTGCACGTAAATTTTAAATTATCATTTTAATTATTAAGTTTATTCAAAATGATCAAATGTTCATTATTTATAACTGGATTATATACGAGGTCTGTAAGTAAACTAATGAGACTGGTTCAGAAAAACTTTTTATTTACAATCCAATTATACATAGACTCTATCACCTTCAAAATAGTTCCCTTGGGAAGCCATGCAACGCTTTAAACGGTTTTTCCACTCTTCATAGCAGTGTTGGAACGTAGAAACCAGAATATCCTTAAGATGGTTGGTTAAATTTTTTTTTTATTTTCTACTGTTCCAAAATTGTGTTCTTTGAGGTTTTTTTTAAATTTGGGAACAGGAAAGAGTTGCAGGGACTTAAGTCAGGTGAATAAGATGGTTGAGGAACTACAGGAATGTTTTTCTTTGCCAAAAACTCATTAATTGAGAGTGCTCACACTGCACTCTCAATTAATGAGTTTTTGGCAAAGAAAAACATGAATGCTGGAACTCTGACTTCCAAATCAGCTGATCTGGGAAGATGTGTTTACCACTAGCCAACCCAGTGGGTGATTCCCGGCCATCTGAAAATACTTTAAACCACCTAAAATCATGGGCTCGTGACAGAGCATCATCTCCATACGCCCTTTTCAATTTTGAAAAAGTTTGAGTAGCACTCTCACCAAATTTAACACAAAACTTGATTGCACAACAATACTCGTAATTACTATCACTCATTTTTGTAATGCACAACAAAAACTCATTTCACGAAAAGTTTGTTTACGTCTCACATGGCAACAATAGACTAAAAATATTAATATCTAATATAAATCAGCTGTTTATATAACCATATGTGTACTAGTAACTTTACAACGTTGCCACTTTGGCTCTCAAAAAAAAAACTAGTTTCATTACTTTATTTACAGACCTCGTATAACCAAAATATCATCTACATATCTCATCCATAATAGCACTTCATGCTCACTCAATATACCATGAACTGTAATACTTTCAAATAGTATTTCAGACATAATCACAGAAACAGGTGAACCCATTGGTAAATCTTTATGAATAACATTTTTTCTCATATTGGAAATAATTTTGGAGACAAATATTCCTCACAATGGTGCTCAAAGCATTTGTATACACTTGGGTTTCCTTCATATTGTTTTTTTTGTCTCTATTGCGTTATCAACTGGTATACCAAGATACATGTTGGTGACATCATAATTTTCCATTAGAGTTATAATTAGCTTTAATACAATTTTACTTATTTACTACTTGATAACCATTCTTAACGCCATACTTATACTCATGATTCATTTTTATTCTAAGAATTGTAGTTACTATTTTAGCTATAAAATATGCAGGTGCTGTCTTGAAATTTATTAACGGTCTTATAGGAATATCTGTTTTATGTAACTTTGGTAATACAGTAAGTTTTGTGGGTGATTGTACATATGGATATAATCTTGAACGATAACTTAATTTATTATCATTAAATATTTTTTTTATATTTAGAAAGTAAATCCTTTACAGTTTTCAAATATTTGTTTGTGGGGTCTTTTATCACTTTAAAATCATTTTCTTCATTGTAATTATTTGAAAATCACAAAAAAAGCTTTATGAATTTTCAAAAAGTTTTATATATATATATAAAACATTATATGAAATATAAACCACCAAAATACAGTAATTAGATAATTTAAACGTACCATATTAATTTCCAATAACTAGTTTTCGTGGTATCACACATTTTTGGTGGTATTAAATTCTATTTCTATTACATCAAAAATTCTTTTTTAATTGTTTGTCATTTTATTTGAAGTCATATTTTATATTTTGAATAATATTATAAACTTAGAGCAATTTCAAATAAAATGACCAACAATTGAAAGAATATGTTTTAATGTAATAGATAAAATTTAATACCAACTAAAGGTGCAGCATACTATGAAATCTAGTAACTGAAAATTAATTTGGTAAGTTTATCTTATCTAATCATGTGTTTTGGTGGTTTATATTTCATAAAATATTAAAATTTATAAACACAGGGATCAATATGTTAATGAATTATTTGAATATTCAAAAAAAGAATATATATATAAAACAATAATTATAACCTTTTTAGATACTCATTTATCTGTGTGATTCTTTTTCTAACTAACTTTCCTATTACCTAATTACTCCATTATTGTTTATTTTTCATTTATATTTTATCAATATTAGATAATTATCTCCGTAAAATGTAACAGGATAACTGACCACACAAAGGAACTGACAGATTGTATGAAAGAAAAAAGAATGAGAATTTTGGGTTTAAGTGAGACTAAATTGAAGGGAAAAGGTAAAAAAGATATCAGGGAAGAATATGTTCTGAATTGGAGTAGTGGGTAAAAGGCAAAAAGTGGAGTTGACTTTATTGTAGTAAGGAATAAAGGAGTGCACAGATAGGGTGGAGGCAATAGATGATAGAATTAAGTCTTAAGATTGGAGGTATGACCCAGGATATCATATAGGTGTATGTACCACAGGTGGAATGTGCTGAGGAAAATACAAAACAGTTTTTAGAGAAACTGGAAAACTGAATAGAGGATAAGTAATAAAGGAGACATGAATGTCCAGGTGGGAAAAGAAAGGAATGGAATAGAGGAGGTACTGGGACCATATAGATATGAAGGAAGAAATGGGGAAGGTGAAATAATGATACAGTTTTGTGAACAGAATTACTTCATAGTGGGTAACTTATGGTTTGATAAGAAGAATAGAAAGAAGGTAATGAGATATGGGTGGGAGGTGACAGAGAAGAACAAAACTGGCAATTGACTATGTGTTAGTGGAGACAGAGAGGGATAAAGAGGGAACTGATGCATGTGTTGTGATGAATGAAGAAATAATGGTTGGAGGAGACCATAGGGTGGTAATGGCTATGCTTCGTTTTGGAAAAATTCCCAGTGTGAGGATTATGAGGGAAAGAAAAATTAAATTCTGGAAATTGAAAGTAATTAAGGTAAGGGAAAAGTTTGAAGGAGGGGTAAGGAATGGTACCTAAAGAAGAAATAAAGAGGCAAAGGAAGAGTGGGGATGCTTCAAGAAGGCCATGGTGGATGTAGCAGAGCAAGTATATGATAGAAGCATTCGGAAAGGAAACAGATTGGTGAAATGATGATCTAAGGACAGCAGTTGAAAAGTAGAAGACTTGGAGACAAATCCATGAGAATAAATCAGGGATAGTGCAGGGAAGCAAACAGGGAATGTAAGAAAGTTGTAAGCAGAAAGAAGAGAAATGTTTAAGAGTTCATAGAAGAGCTGGAAAGAAACTCATAAGGGAATAAGTAGATGATTTTGATGTCATTAAAAATCAAATAAAAGGAAGAGAAGATACAAAATTTATTAAGAACAATCTAGGACACTTCAGTGATAGTAAAGGAGGAAGAAAGACTTTGTTGATGGAAAGAATATTTTAGTGAATTCCTTAACCAAAATTGATTGGAAGGAAGAAAGGAGGAAAAGGTCAGAACAGTGCTGAGGGAAGTGGGGACAGAAGAGGGGTCATTACGTAATAATGAAGTAAATAGAGGATGCTTTAAGAAAAATGAAAAGGGGCAAAGCACCAGGAATTTATGAGGTAAGCACCAAGATGGTGAAAGCTGCTGGAGTTTTTCTGGTTTACAGTGATTGTATGAGGTCTGTTCAGAACATAACCTAACAGTTTTAACTATGTGCCAATGAACATATTTTATTTAATGACTTGCGGTTGGTAGCATTGTGTTCCACATAACCTCCTCTGTAACCACATGTTCTTGGATTATTGATATCTCATTTAGTTTTCATGTTATTGTTATTTGAGTGCAACATGTTTTAAGTGTTAGTAGCGATTTTTGTAATGTATAATTTTTGGGAACAATGGTACAACGTAAACTTTTACATGAAACTAGGGAAAACTTTCACAGAAACATTTCAACTTTTGAAACAAGCTTACGGAGATGATGATCTGGGTCATATGCAATGTTACAAATGGTTTTCTCAATTTAAAAGTAGTCGTCAGTCAACTAGGAAGACCTTCAACTTCAACTGATGACACCCATGTTTAGAAAATCAATGATCTGGTGTGTGTGCAAATCGCTGATTGATTATCAGAGAACTTGCAGAACAGGTTAGCATCTCAATTGGATCATGTAATGACATTTTTACTGAAAAATTGAACATGCAGTGAATTGCAGCAAGTTTGTTCCTTGTTTGATAACCAAACAGCAGAAAGAACATCAAGTGGACACTTTTCAACAACTTTTTGAACAAACTGTTGATGATGGAACATTCATGGTAAAGATGATAACAGGAGATGAAAGTTGGATTTACAGCTATGACATCGAGACAAAAGTTCATTCATGACAATGGATTGGCAAAGGATCTCCACGCCCCAAGAAACTACATCAGTCTTGATCCAGTGTCAAAGTGATGCTCTCTGTTTTTTCGATTTAGTGGAATTGTGCATTTTGAATTCTTGCCTCAAGGTGAAACAGTAAACTGTATGTACTATCCAAGTGTTTTACAACAGTTAAAAATCTGCAAAAAGAGCCCAGAGTTGTGGCGAGACAACTCATGGTTCCTTCACCATGACAATGCGCCCACACACTCAGCTTTGTCAGTTCGTTAGTTTTGTGTCAAATATCACATGACTGTCCTCCCTCAGCCTTACTACTCACCAGACTTGGCTCATTACAATTTTTTCTTATTTCCAAAATTAAAATCATTAATGAAAGGACACTGTTTTGAGACTACTGATGACATGAAAGCAAATTTGTCACGGACCTTAAAGGTCATTTCAAATGAAGGTATCCAGGGCTGCTTCACGATGTAGAAACATTGCTGGGAAAAATACATAAATAGGGAAGGGAAGTACTTTGAAGGGGATAAGGATCAATAATCTGTAAAATTAATAAAAAACAAAGTTCGGTTATTTTCATACAGGCTGTTCAGAATTATAAGGAAAATAAAGGTGATTCTAGAAGAACTACAAAAAGGGAATAATAATCCCCATATTTAGAAACAGACAATATGGTATGCAGTAATTACATAGGTATTATTACAGTACTTTTACATGTGGTAAAGTTTGAAAATATACTGAAAAATCACATAAGATGGAAGGAAGTAGGAAGAGGAGTATTTGTGATTCTGATACGGTAAATCCAATACAGATGAAAAATACTTTCTTACTAGTGCTGAGACAATTAAGTGAGAAAAAGTGGGATTACATTTACTGTATGCATTTCTGGACATAGTAAAGGCATATGATATTGTGGATAGGGAAGTTGTATGGCAGGTGCTAGAAGAAAGAAATGTGGATAAAGCACACATCCATATCGTTAAACCTATGTATGAGGAGAGCCATAGTTGTATCAGGTCAAGGCTGGGGAGTCAGATTGCTTTGGGATAGAGAATGGGTTGAGGCAAGAAATTGTGATATCTGTACTTTGTTTTCCTCCTGTATGAATCATGAGACCTTGCCGTTGGTGAGGAGGCTTGAGTGCTCAGGGATACAGAGTAGCTGGACTGAAGGTGCAACCATATCGGAGAGGTATCTGTTGAGAGCCAGACTAAGGAATGATCCCTGAAAGAGAGCAGCAGCTCTTTCAGTAGTTGTTAGGGGCGTGAGTCAGAATGACTTAAACGGCCATATCAACATCACTCAGTCCTCTGAGTACTGCGCAGCTGAAAGCAATGGAAAACTACAGCTGCTTTTTTTTCAAGAAAATGTAGCTCTCTGCATTTTCAAATAGCAATGATGGAGGCGCCTTCCTTGGTAAAATATTCCGGAGGTAAACTAGTCCCCCGTCCGGATCTCCGGGTGGCAAGGAAGGAAATATAGTGGGTGAATACGGGCTGGGCAAAAGGAATGAAAGAGGGGACAGACTTATAGAGTTTTGCACGAAGTATAATTTAGTAATTGCCAACACCCAATTTAAAAATCATAATAGAAGAATATACACTTGGAAAAAGCCAGACGATACTGCAAGGTATCAGATAGATTATATCATGGTTAAGCAAAGATTTAGAAATCAACTCGTTGACTGCAAAACTTACCCTGGAGCAGACATTGATAGCGACCATAATTTGGTGTTAATGAAATGTAGATTGGGGTTTAAAAACCTGAAGAAAAGGTGTCAGATGAATCGGTGGAATTTAGAGAAGCTTGAGGAAGAGGAGGTAAAGAAGATTTTTGAGGAGGACATCGCAAGAGGTCTGAGTAAAAAAGATAAGGTAGAAAATGTAGAAGAAGAATGGGAGAATGTTAAAAAGGAAATTCTTAAATTAGCAGAAGCAAACTTAGGCGGAATAAAGAGAACTGGTAGAAAACCTTGGGTTTCAGACGATATATTGCAGCTGATGGATGAACGTAGGAAATATAAGAATGCTAGTGATGAAGAAAGTAAAAGGAACTATCGGCAATTAAGAAATGCTATAAACAGGAAGTGCAAACTGGCGAAAGAAGAGTGGATTAAAGAAAAGTGTTCAGAAGTGGAAAGAGAAATGAACATTGGTAAAATAGACTGAGCATACAGGAAAGTTAAAGAAAATTTTGGGGTACATAAATTAAAATCTAATAAAGTGTTAAACAAAGATGGTACACCAATATATAATACGAAAGGTAAAGTCGATAGATGGGTGGAATATATTGAAGAGTTATACGGAGGAAGTGAATTATAAAATGGTGTTATAGAGGAAGAAGAGGAAGTTGAGGAGGATGAAATGGGAGAAACAATACTGAGATCTGAATTTAAGAGAGCATTAAAAGATTTAAATGGCAGAAAGGCTCCTGGAATAGACAGAATACCTGTAGAATTACTGCGCAGTGCAGGTGAGGAAGCGATGATAGATTATACAAACTGGTGTGTAATATTTATGAAAAAGGGGAATTTCCGTCCGACTTCAAAAAAAGTTTTATAGTCATGATACCAAAGAAAGCAGGGACAGATAAATGTGAAGAATACAGAACAATTAGTTTAACTAGTCATGCATCAAAAATCTTAACTAGAATTCTATACAGAAGAATTGAGAGGAGAGTGGAAGAAGTGTTAGGAGAAAACCAATTTGGTTTCAGGAAAAGTATAGGGACAAGGGAAGCAATTTCAGGCCTCAGATTAATAGTAGAAGATAGATTAAAGAAAAACAAATCAACACACTTGGCATTTACAGACCTAGAAAAGGCATTTGATAACGTAAACTGGAATAAAATGTTCAGAATTTAAAAAAAATTAGGGTTCAAATACAGAGATAAAAGAACAATTGCTAACATGTACAGGAACCAAACAGCAACAGTAATAATTGAAGAACATAAGAAAGAAGCCGTAATAAGAAAGGGAGTCTGACAAGGATGTTCCCTATCTCCGTTACTTTTTAATCTTTACATGGAACTAGCAGTTAATGATGTTAAAGAACAATTTAGATTCGGAGTAACAGTACAAGGTGAAAAGATAAAGATGCTACGATTTGCTGATGATATAGTAATTCTAGCCGAGAGTAAAAAGGATTTAGAAGAATCAATGAACGGCATAGATGAAGTCCTACGCAAGAACTATCGCATGAAAATAAACAAGAACAAAACAAAAGTAATGAAATGTAGTAGAAATAACAAAGATGGACCGCTGAATGTGAAAATAGGAGGAGAAAAGATTATGGAGGTAGAAGAATTTTGTTATTTGGGAAGTAGAATTACTAAAGATGGACGAAGCAGGAGCGATATAAAATGCCGAATAGCACAAGCGAAACGAGCCTTCAGTAAGAAATATAATTTGTTTACATCAAAAATTAATTTAAATGTCAGGAAAAGATTTTTGAAAGTATATGTTTGGAGTGTTGCTTTATATGGAAGTGAAACTTGGACAATCGGAGTATCTGAGAAGAAAAGATTAGAAGCTTTTGAAATGTGGTGCTATAGGAGAATGTTAAAAATCAGATGGGTGGATAAAGTGACAAATGAAGAGGTATTGCGGCAAATAGATGAAGAAAGAAGCATTTGGAAAAATATAGTTAAAAGAAGAGACAGACTTATAGGCCACATACTAAGGCATCCTGGAATAGTCGCTTTAATATTGGAAAGACAGGTAGAAGGAAAACATTGTGTAGGCAGGCCACGTTTGGAATATGTAAAACAAATTGTTAGGGTTGTAGGATGTAGAGGGTATACTGAAATGAAACGACTAGCACTAGAAAGGGAATCTTGGAGAGCTGCATCAAACCAGTCAAATGACTGAAGACAAAAAAAAAAGTACTTTGTTTATAATAACCATGGGTGGGATCAAAAACTTAAAAGTGAAATAGCAGAAGGAACGAACGCAACTTGTTACTTGCAGAAGATCTGGTTGTAGGAGAATTCTCATAGGGATGTAGAGTGTGCAATAAGTGTGTGGAGTGAAGAAATTCAGAAATGTGGTATGCAGTTTAAAGTTGAGAAAGTATTAAAGTGATTGTGCAAGACAGAAGAAATGGAAATTCAATGGATATAATTATGAATAGTAGAAAAATGGAAAGGGTAAAGAGTTTACTTATCTGGAAACAGTTTATTTTTTTTATGAGAAGTGAGAGAATGGTTAAGGAGCCTTCGATTCAAAAGTACAGAAGGCAAGTAGATTTTATCAGTATGAACTGCAGTCTGGAATAAGAAGGTATCTGTGCAATGTAAGAGAGTTATGTATCAAACCTACTTTGTGCCAATTCTTGCCTATGCGGCAGAAACCTGGACAGGTGGTAAAATGAAGGAGGATCAAGTTCAGGCAGCAGAAATGAAATTCAAGAGAAAAGTACTAGGGAAAACAAGAAGCAATATGGTAAAGAGCAGTATTATTGGAGAGGAACTGAAATTGGGAACCCTTATTTAGTCAGTTAGAAGATCTAAGCTCTGATGGTTTGGGCATATTGAAAGAATGAATGAAGAAAGCTTACCAAACATAATGCTGCATGCACAGGAAACAGCTAGAAGACCAAGGGATAAACCAAGAATGAGATGGATGAAGATGATGATGATGATGGAAGAAGTGGAGAGAGGAAGCAAGAGAGGAGATGAGGTGAGAGTAATGGAAGAAAAGTGGTTCATGGATCAAGACAGATGGAGAAATTTTGTATAAGGCCCAACCTGAGGAAACTGGAATTAAAAGGAACTGAAGATGATTATAATTATAATAGGGGTCATCAGTAACCTGAAAGAAATATCAGTTTTAAATTAAGTAATAACTAATAATATCATGTATCTTAGACAAAAGTGATTAACACTTCTGAATAATGAAAAAAAACCTCTGAAACCTGTTTTGTAATGGATTTATTTATTAATATGATTCATTAAGGAGCTAACCAAATTGAAAAAAAAAAAAATTTGATTTTTATTGTAATATATTACAGCAGTGTTGATAGTATGACTAATCTTGCATCATTTTATAAAAGCTTATGTACAGAATAAGTTGGCTACATAAGTCACAGCTGACTTCTTATTATGCTAAAATAATATTTTTATATTTAATATTAGCATGTTAATATCTTATGCATTGAAATTTATAAATACTTAAATGTTCTTCATGTATAACAAAATATTATATTTGAATTCATCAAGTTATAATCCTGTGCAGTTATTACATAATTTTCCAAGATAATTAGATTGATTATATATGGAAATGTACTGAAGTAACAAGGAAGTTTCTTCAAAATTTGGAATTTAGATGTAGCCATCCTAGGATGTTTTTCTTATCAGTGTTTACCTTCTGATTTCATTAATCGTAATGTTAATCCCAATTAATGTTCATCTGATGGCAGTTTTCTTTACTGCTGCCACCATTACCAATTCTTCTTAAGTAGTTAAATCTCTGGCTGCTGACTTGAAAATAATATTTCACCCTTGTAATTATTTGTGCTTATTACCCTTGAATTTATTTATCTTAGGATGTATTGGTAGTTGGAGAAAGTCAAGACTGAGGCCAAATGATTAATAAATGTAGATGAATTTAAGGTGCTCTTAGCTTGTAAGGTTAACACAAGGCAGCATGCAACCCATATAACTGAAAGTGGAATTTTACATCTGTAAATAACTACTTATTTTATTTTCATAATCTTTTAAATTTGTCATGTTCTGAAATTTGTGTAATGACTTGAAGCCGTCAATAATGATTGTTTTTACTTTTAGCATCTGGTAGAATCATCTGGTATGATATTTCTAGTACAATAGATCTGGTTTTGTAGAACATTAACTGTGGAATATATTTGACAGAATAATGTTTTAGTATTATTACTAAGTATTTGATCAGAGTTTGACTCTAATGCAAACTTACCCTAAAGAGTTCTTTCTACTTACTAGGCATGTGTACTTAAATTTTTAGATTTTGAATAGTTATATTTTGGATATAACTATTCAAAATCTTATATACTTTTGTAAAATTCAATAATAGTCGCATGATACTCAAAATCTTATAATACTCAGATAAAAACTTGTAACATTTGGAATACGAGTTTATTCACTTGGTTTTCTCCAGTTTACCTGCTTCATTTTTCTAAAAAGAAAAATGTTAATCAGTGTCTGCTTGTTAATTCAGTAATTTGATTTAAGGATACATGTCATGGATTGTATAATTAAAATAAAACAGTAGTTAAAACCTTCTTTTTAGATGCTCATTTATCTGTATGGTCATTTTTCCAACTAATTTTCCCACTATGTAATTACTCCATTATTGGCCTACTTCCAAAAATAGATTATATATAAGTTCCCCTTCCAAAATAAATTCACAGAAAACAAATAATGAACTTAATGATAGTTATAAAATAACTATATTTAAGCAATATAACATACATGCAGACAAAGAGCAGATTAATTGTAATGTCAGGTGATGAAAAGATTCCTTTTTTTCAGTAACATGTTCACTGTATATTATAAATTTCAGGATTTGAAGTATTTAAAGTTAGAACATTGTCTCTGGTTAACAACTGGTTGCTTGGAAGCACTTGCATTACATCATGACAAGTTAGAGGTTCTCAGTTTGAGCAGTTGTAGCATTGGTAATTCTCAAGCCATCAATATCTTGCTGCAAAGATCTAAGAAGTAAGTTTTTGGATTGTTATGTAATTTTACCTATGTTTGATTATGCAATTGTGTTATATCACTGTCACCTTCATTCATTACATGGTATTTGTAGCAGCACCTTTATAAAAAAGTTAATTTTTAACCTGTTTTCTAATTTAATTTTTACCACCAGCTTTATATATATATATATTTATTGTCACATGTTTGCTGTTCAACAAGGACATTGAGAGACTAACAGACATAAAAATCTCTTATAAATACAATTTATTACTCTAAAAGTATGTAAAATAGATAAATAAATATATATATATATATATATATATTCAAATTAAAAACAAATTTAATGGCAATAAAATTATAAATCCAAACAGTCTGATTGACTATTAACTTTATAATGACTAATAGAAACTAATATTGCATTAACAATAAGATAATAGAAATATCTAAAATTCATATAATTCATTGTCTACAAGTATTATTTATATACTATTGACAAAAGAATTATCCTACATTTTATGAGTGAATAGAATACTGTCACTTTCACTCCTCTTCACAAATAAGTTACCTTAGGCTTCTTGTTTTCAACTACTGTCCAGAATTGAATACTCGTGATGCACTCTGCACCAAATTCGAACTTGAAAACTACTCTCTCTGCTAGTTCCAGGCAGTATTTATACGTCCTGGGCTGCACAGCCAGTAGCCAACCCTTTTGATTGTTCAAGCATAATAATTTATATTGTATATGCCTTCTACACTTTTCTATAAGTTCTTTTCTAGAAAGAATCATTTAGTTGTTCCTTCTAGATTCATCTTTCTTTATTTTCTCTCTTCTTTCTTCTATCTATTACACTGCCCCTCCTTCAAGCTGTTCATCCCAGACAGCCCCCTGATAAGGTAGCAGGCGATCTAGATGAACGACAACCTTCTTCATTCTCGGATTGCACTGAATTCTGTAGACTACAACGTTGATTCTGTTCAATTCAGTGTAAGGTCCTTCCCAAATAGTCTGAAGTTTTGAACATATTCCGATTGTCTTCTTCAGTTATAGAGCCAGATTCAGTCTCCTTCTTGAAACCCAGAACAATTTTCCTGTAGATTATATCTTGGTTTCATGCAATCACTGGCCCTTCAAATGTTGTCCAGCATAACAATGAATTTCTATTAGGTGACTAACCAATTCTGCTGCATACTGTATTGAAGGTTGCTGTTTCCTAGCTGTTGAATCAAAGAGCAAGTCATATGGTAACCTCTGCTCTCTTCTGAAGGTCATCTTGGTGGGTATAATGCCCATGGTTTCAAGCACAGCTGCTCTGTAAGCCATTAGAAAGAGAAGTTTCTGGTCCCAGTCACACTGATTAACCGAGATTAGGTGCTCCTCCTTCCTTCCTTAGATGCTTAGATGTAATGTTCTGCAGTACCATCTGATTGTAGATGAAGCAACATAGTTCTCGTTTTTCATACACCAAAACACTCAAAGATTTTTTTGCAAAAGTCAAGATTCCTTGGTAACTGTGTCCTGTTACTCCAAAATTGCAGAAGAATTCATACACAGAGTATCTGCTACCAATGATACTACTGGTTTGTTACTGCGTAGACTTCCAGCCATTTAGTGAAGTAATCCATGGTTACTAGCAGATACTTATTTCCTCTTCAGTTCAGCAATATGGCTCATATAGTACTCCCATGTTGTACTATTGCATGTGGCCTTGGCTCCGCAGTCTTGACTATTCTCACACGGGTAACAGGTTACACTAATTCTCAACAAAATGTCATCTCATAAATGGAGCCAGTAGTAGTGTTGTCATACCTTGTCCAACATTTTATTGATGCCTAAGTGACCTCCCAACATTCTGCCATGAATTTCTTACAGAACCTTCTTCACTTTACTAGTTGGGAGAACAAGTTGTAGAATGGATCATTTTCTATCTGTGGACTGCCATTCCCAGTAGAGTACACCATCCTTCACTACCAGAGAATTACATTGAACCCAATAACTTTAGTACACTAAACTTTGATAGTTGATTTCCCATTTTGGTCTTTCTCTAGCCTCTTTCTCAGTTAATATTGGGGCAATATCTGCATCTGCTAATTGTGTTTCTCTCATTTCTTCTTTCCACCAGCCTGTAGCTGCTTTAGTAGTGATTCAACATAGATTTGTAACTCCATCTCTTTGTTCTACCTTGTAGCAGTGACTACAGTCATCATTACAGGCTCATCTGGAAAGAACATCCACATTTGAATGCTTTCTTCCTGATTGATGCTGTGTCTTGAAGTCATATTTGAAGGAATTATATTTAATGTGATGTTTGTCCCTCAAGACTTTTAAAATTGAGCAGTCACATGATTGCCAAGTAATCAATGTGAAGTGCTTTCCATTTAGATACTTGTGAGAGTGCTCTAGTGTTCTTACTGCAGCAAATAGTTCTCAATATATCAAACAGTAGTTTCTTTGGTTTTGTTGAAATAGCCGATTACTCTTTCTCCAATTTGAATTTGCAAGAGTACCCCACTGATTCAACAGTTGTTGCTTTCATTTATATCAATGACGATTCTATCATCGGACTGAGGATTGGAGCTGAACATAAATTCATCTTCAAGAGTTCAAACAATTCGACTTCTCCATTACCCCATCTGAATTAATTGTTTTCTGTCAGTGGCTTAGGAGTGTTGGAGAAACTTTTTATAAAACGACGATATTATGACCATAGTCCAAGAAAACTTCTCACATCATGTTTGTTCTTTGACAGTGGCCAATCGCGTACAGCTTTTAATTTTTCGGAGTGTAGCCACTCCTTTCACTGGGACAATGTGACCCAAGTATTGGTCCTCTTTATGAAAGAGATCACATTTCTTGAGTTTCAGCTTCAGATTTCAATCTTGCAGCCTGTCTGAAGACTTCTCATAAGTTAGACTTCGTAAGTAAAACTTATAAGACTTCTTCTTTTGAAGATATTCTACAGAATGACTGACTACAATCACATCATCCAGGTAGACTAGGCAGGATTCTTAGATTAAATCATGCAAGACTGATTCCATTAGTTGTTCAAATACTGCTGTTGCATTGCATAGTCCAGAAGACATCACTGTGAATTGCTACAGACCTCATGCAGTAGGAAATCCAGTCTTCCTTTCCAGTATCAACTCTTCAAAACTACCGTAGAGAACCATTTTCTACCTTGAAACATGTCCAGAGTGTCATCAGTTCAGGGTAGAGGAAAGCAGTCCTTTATAACATTTCAGTCTTCTGTAATCCACACAAAACGCAGGTAACTCTTCTTCTTCTCCTTCTTCTTCTTGAAAACAGAAGAGGACCAAGGACTACCCAAATTCTCATTAACTCCTTTATCTTTTTTAACTTTTACCATCTAGTTGACTTCATTTTGTTTTGCTAGAGGCAAGCATAGTGGTGGGTGATGAATTGCCTGGCCATCTCCTGTGTTGATATGGTGATACACTTTATTTGTACAGCGATAGGATTCTTCTCTTGTAAAGTGATGTTGATATTTGATGATAAATTGCCATAACCATCTCTGATCTTCAACCTCTAATGCAGTGCTAGCATTCGATGTAATTTTGTAAATGCTCATCCATTTGTCCCTTGTTTTTATAGCAGGTAAAACTAACAACAGCTAATTAAAACAAAATTTGACAAATATACCTTAAACAGATATATATTTTTTTCTTTTTGGTTTTTTCTGGGTGAAAAAAGCTTCAGCGTTATCATTGCCCGGACACTACACAGTTGTTGCAATAAACAAATAGATATCACATTTTACTTTTTAATCAGAACAATAAAACTTCTAACTGCTTCTTGGCAGCTAGTATGAAGAGCTGACCCACTGCAGTAAATCAAATATCCAAGTATAAACGGACAGCCTTAAGAAAAAACAACACCCACTCTAAAATTTCCTTTTTCCCAAATATAAACTACCGTTGACACTCTAACTCTACCACTCTCAATATCCCACTTTTGACACAAATGAGTACAAACCATTGTCAATCATTTAGAGAAAAGTTCAGTTATGTGCTTCAATTTCAGCAAACATTAATATTTTCCATATTTAAATTTACATTATTCATAAGGTCCTCCAGAAGCTATTAATTGAATGCCAGAAGACGCCAAGGATAGTCATGATTGCTTCAATACTGAGGTTTTTATGTGGCTCTGAAAGTGGAAAATTTTTTGAAAAAATTTTCTGTTATTACAATATTTTTATTTTTTTTCTGAAGGGTGGGTGATATATAGTCATTAAGTAGTAAGCATTCCTAACTCTGACAAAATTGAACTTTATTTTAGTTTCAAAGTTTAATAACTACTTTAATGTAATGTTTCAGCTTAATAGAATTAAACCTGTCTGGCCTACAGTGTATATCAGATTCAACAATGGAAGTCATAGCTCATTGTAATAAAAAATTAAAACTTTTAAATATTAATGGTTGTTATCAAGTTACTAGCTACGGTGCCACGTAAGTATTCTGAAATTTGTAGATGAAGGTGTTCATGTACTATATATACTTAGTTTTAGTGGATAATTTAAAGATTATATATATATATCTCAAACTTGAATCCAAGCTATACGGTATGCATTGCATATAGATAATATTGCTTTGAGTGCAATGGCCTTGAGCCTACACAGTAGGTCTGAAAAGTTCTCGAACTAAATTTTTGTAGTCGATACAAGTAGCACCATCTCTCAGACAATCAAGGAACTTTGTCGTATGATGTCTGATGAGTGTGTATACAAAATTTTGTCACGTTTCATCACTCTAGTCTCAAGTTATATTCGGTTGTGTACATTGTGTTCATGTGACCTTGTGTGAGTTCGTGACATGGAACAGAAAAGCGCAATAAAATTTTGTGTTTGACTTCAAAAATCTTTCATTGAAACTTATTCTGATATAGAAAGCATTTGGTGATTAAGCCACATCTCGTACTACAACATACACATGGTGGAAGCAGTTTAAAGATGGTAGAGAGTCATTGGATGATGACGAACGAAGAGGGAGGCTGTCAACAGCTGTTCATGACAAAAACATTGCAAAAGTGTCCACACTCCTGCTTGAACAACCTCACCTTACCTTTTGGGACAGTAGATAAGCTAAACATTGATAAAGACGCAGTACATACAATCTAACAGAAAAAATGAACCGCCGAAAGGTGTGCTCCTGTTTCGTTCCATACTTCTTGACCAAAGAACAAAAACAGGTCTGTCTCTTGCGCTCAAGACTTCTTTGAAACTGCCGATAGGGACCTGAATTTTTTGCAAGCAATTACAAACAATTGTAACTGAGGATGAAAGCTGGTGCTTCATATATGATCCATAAAGTGTCAATCCACTGCTTGGTTGAGTCCTGAAGCACAAAGACCAGTGAAAGTCAGGCATCCAAAATCAAGAGTGAAAACGATTGCATTCTTCAATTCAAAGGGCCTGATTCATCATGAATTTGTCCCAACTGCTCAAACCATGAATCTTAAATTTTATTTAGAAGTAATAAAACGCCTGACGTATCGCATTTGTCAAATCTGGCCCGAGTACCAGGATCTGGGTAGTTGGACTCTCTTGCACAACAATGCCCCAGCACACATGGCAACAGTTTTAAAACGTTACACCACAAATCAAATCACCGTCTTATTCCACCCACCCTATTCATCCGATTTGGCTCCAGCAGACAATTTTCTATTCCTGAAACTCAAGTTGAGGATGAAAGGCTGCTTTTTCAACGACATTCCAGCCATCCAAAGGGCTTGCACCGAGCAGTTGAAAGCAATCTCACAAAGTGATTTCCCCAGAGCATTTGACAGACTCTACCGGTGTTGCAACAAGTGTATAACTAGAGAAGGTTCTATGTGAAGGGCTGATGTAAGTAAATTTGTTTATCTTTAATTCTGTATTTTTATTTAATTTAGTTTGGGAACTTTGCAGACATACTGGGTATGTATATTCATTCAGCTTCCTAATTATGTAAATTTGAGAAAGTAAAAATTATTTTGTTAAACCAGGATGTGCTGTCTATGTAGTTTTAATTATACAAAAAGCGCAATATTATTTGTTCTGATTTTCAGAATCAATAAATTACAGTACATCTGCCTGCATTGTGCTCCTGCTGTGCATAAAACTATCTGATACTTTTTTATTATTGCTGATTAAATATCCTTCTGTTAACATTAAAAATGTTTTTGTTGAATGGGTTTGTTAAAAAAAAAAAACAACCATACAAACCCATTCAATATGTACGAAGCTGATATTCACATATAAAAAATGCTGTGCAGAAAGAAACCATAAAACTTTCAAAGTTCAACTCACTTTTTTTATAGCTGCTTATAATGTCATGTCTTACTTCTAATACAACCTTCTAATAGCTCTAATTTACATCTTTTTCCTGTGTTGTTTATACTGAGCAATATCATTTACTATGTTAAACAAATAATGATAATTTTTTATAACCTTTGTTTAAGTACAAAAAAATATTTAGGCTAAAATTAGTTACTGATAATAAGTTAATATCTTACAAAAATATGGGAAAATATCTCTTCTAAAGTGATTATTAACAAGTTCATTTCAGTTCAAAATTAATTTTACAACTAGATTAATTTTATGAATTTTACAGGTTTAAAATAATTAAAAATCATAAATAGTAGTGTTTTTACCTGTTTAAATTAATCTGGTTATTAAGTAATTATAGATTGTTAACAACTTACTCTGAAATTATATTTTGCGTTAATTATCAGCCCTCTAGTACATATATACTCTAATAATATGAATGATCTAATTTATGTTAGTTCAGTTAAATTTAGTGTTTACAAATATTTTTTAAAGGTGTTGAGGTCTTGGTTTATTCATCAGAAGTTTGTTTTGAGGTATCAGTGTGGTTAATTGTATAAAATATTCATACGCTGACAAATACAATATATTAAATGAACATAGTCTAAAGATGAATTATATTATTCAATTACATACTAAAGCCGTTTCATCACAAGACACCCTCCTTGTGACAGTCCCAGTCACCACACCACCCCCTCCCTTCCTTGTCCTGTTAGGCTTTACTGTTAGACCCTTTAAACTTGATAAAACATCACAGTCATCAGTTTGGCCTACTCTAGTGCAATTAATATGTGGCTATAGTTTTTAAAGTCACTCAACATTAAATTCCTAAAAAATAATTTCTGATTTCTTTGATGATTTTAGATTAGCAAAACAAAACAAATTATAGACTGTTCATTTTTAACTAAGAATTATTTGTTTCGATTTTATAGAAACACAATAACATGCTTAAATGGCATTTCTGCTTACTAAAAAATGTTCTGTACACTAATCACTCGCATACAATTTACATATAATTCATCTGAAGCAAAAGCTTCCAGGCCAGTTTGTAATTCTTAACTAAACTAGGGACCTACTGTAAGTATTTTTATAAAATTATTTTCTCTTTATAAAGGATTTTTTTTATTTCTTATATCTTTTTTCTTTGTAAAAGATAAATTTGTCTTTAGTGTTTGTATTTGAAATATTTGAGTATTTTTTTTTATTTATGGATGCTTTATAATCAGAAATACGTTCTGTTAGCGGACATACCATTTTAGTACAAAAGAAGAGCAATGTTATTTATAGCCATAGTAATATTGCAATTTTTTTTAGTAAAGAACAGAATTTTTCCTGCTTTTCACAAAGTAAACTGTGTAAATTTTAATTTTTCTAAAATAATATTTAAATAAGTTGGGTATATGTTCTTTATTGCTAATATTATACATGTTTATTTATAATTATGAATAAATAAATATTTTTTTTTTAAATCTATAGATGAATGCAGGAAGAATACAAATAAAAATGATAAAGACTGCACTAACTGTGAAGTGTATAAAATGGTAGAGATCTCTGGAGAAAGCTACTTTTATATAGTAAAGAATTAGAGGTTGCAATGAACTCTTTAGGTAATTAATACACCTGTGAAGAGAAAAATTATTGTATAAAAGAATTGTTGCAAAAAGAAAAATTGATGACAAGGGTAAAACTCAAATTTTCCCTGCTGTTGCATTATTGATAGAGAATTTCATCCAGTATTATTGATATCTTAATTTTGTTATATTGAATGTTAGTATTTGTTGTACACTTATCTTCCAGAAGTAAAAAATAGAAGTTTTAAGAGAAATTTGATGTGATTGTTGATAAAATCATGTTGACTGAAATATTATTTCAGCATCATTGTTATCATGGGTAAAAAATAAACAATATATGTCTTGCAGTAATTTCCAGGAAGTAGTTTAAAGTAAAACTGGAAGTTTACCAGGGCTTGCATTAAGTCCAATGGAATAATCTCATATAGGGTTATAAATTGAATGATCCAGTAAATACTGAGAGTCATCCTTATTGAAGAAGCTGTTAGAATTGCTAGAATCATTTATTTCTTAGATAACATCATTCATTTGCCTATTAATCATTTACTTACAAAAATATCAGAATGCTGTCTCCCTTTTCAAGGACATAATATTTTTATATCAAAAAGTATAAAATTTTATTTTCAAATAAATGGTTTGTCTGTCTTCACTGTATTGAATTTTTAATACACACACTCGCTCACAAAAATAGCAGATATGCAGCAAAAAGAATTATTGAATCAATGATTAATTCTAAAGTCATTTGTCCCAGCTAATTTATTTGTTTCTTAAGATTATATACTTTTTATGTGAGAAAATGTGACTCTGCATCCATCAGCAATTTATATCTCAATTTAAATTTCATTACAGAATATAGAATGCAGCAATCAGTTTACTTTCTTTAATCTTATCATACCAAAAACAAATTACAAACACACCTTTAAGACTTAAAGTAAACCTACAACACTGATGCACTTTACACAACACATTTGACTAGCCTAACAGCATAAACATGCAGTTTCTTATGCAAGTTGCATCGCCCAATACATTTACCTTTGTCATCCAATCACTACATTGATACTCAGAACAATAAAACATCTGTTACAAGTTTATGGCTACACATCCACATTGATAGAAACATGCTACATAAACTGCTTAACAAAATCAAAAAACACATCTGGTGACAGAAATATATGTATCACATTCACCATCTAACAGTTTTGAGTTAGACATATGTGCACTTTCTTTTTCTGTTTAGCCTCTAGAACCACCATAAGTTATTACTTCAGAGGATGATATGTGTGAGTGTAAATGAAGTATAGTCTTGTGCAGTCTCAGGTTGACTGTTCCTAAGATGTGTAGTTTATTGAAAACCCAACCACCAAAGACACCAGTATCCATGCTCCTAGTATTCAAATCCGTATAAAAGTAACTGCCTTTACTAGGATTTGAACCTTAGAACTCTCGACTTCGAAATCAGCTAATTTGCGATGACGAGTCAACCACTAGACCACCTGATGGGCAGACATATGTGCAGTACTAGATATTTAAGATACCAAATTATTTCTTATACAAAAGGTTGATTAGACATATGTTAAGGCATAACGTATTACAGTATGTACAAAATAGCATGATGGTATTAATTAAATGGAAAGTCAAGTAGAGGGAATGTTTTTTTTTTTCTCAACAAGTAATATTACCATTGAAGGAGAATTTGGTTATTGTTCTGTCCTCAAATTCCCTTGGTGGTTGTTATCATTTATTGATCAATGCACTTTTTTTTGCTTTTGTTACCTGTTGGATATTTTGTAATTACCATTGTTTAAAACAAATAAATTTTTTAATAATTAAATTAATTTACAAACCAAAAAAACAATTTATTCAATAAACAAACAAAAAGATAGGATCAAATTAACAGTATAGTGGTAACTAATTTAAACATGAATTAAAATATTTAAACATTTTAAAGTTTGATTGAAATCTCTTCATATTGAATAAATACTAGGGTGAATCAGATTTAAACAGTAATTTTGCTATTCTACACAGCAAGCAGTTCCAAGCTGGATGGCAGAGTGGGAGGGTGGGTAATGTTCTGTGTGTTAGAGAGGTAGAACCTGTTAGTTAGCTCCTGTTCTGTCGTCAGTACAGCCATGAGCGAGCAAGAGGTTCTGTTGTCTGTTGCACAACATATAATCATAAAGTTTTTAACTAATGAAGACATTAAACCTATGGAAATTTTAACTTGTTTAAAGGTACAGTTTGGGGATATTACAGTCCCAGAACTGAGTTTATACAAGGGCCAGACAATTTAAGGGCGGGCGATAAAATGTAGAAAAACAAGTCATGATCAGCGCCCAAGGTCAAGTCTCACAGCTGACAACATCTGTGCCATTTGAGAGCTTATTGAAGATGATCACCACTTCACTGTTGAAGAAATCGTGTCAGTTTGGGTATCAGCTATGAGTGTTCAATCTATTATCACTGATTATCTTGGCTTTAGAAAAATTAGTGCTCGATGGGTTCCAAGGTTGTTGATCAAAAACAGATCAGGTTGGAGATCTGTAAGAGACTGCTGAATCAGTTTTGACAAGAAGAAGACAATGTTTTGAGATGCACTGTCACATGTGATGAGATATGGCTCCATCTTTACACTCCAGAGTCAAAATTTTTATAATTTTGAAAAAATAATCATGATAATATGGTGTTAAACAACAATATGTTTTTGTGGTTTGTTGAAGATTTGTTACACCTTAAACTTGATTGTTACAATTTTTAGAGAAAGAATAGAGTAAAAGGGTTGCCAATCAGATGTCTGAGGTGGAAAAACCAGAATCAGTGTAATAAATGTGAGCCAAATGTTTTTGTAGGTGGAATTGCAGAAGTCTGGGAAGCAACAGGATGATCAGAATCAGGAAATATCTAAGAAGATAATAATAGTATCTTTAATTATCTGTGACTGGATACAATATAAACACATCGTCAAACAAAGGACTATCATGGAACTTTGGAGAAGGAACTGTAGTGGAGATGACTGTTGATTTGTTTTCAGTGCTTAAAAATAAAGAGGAAGCCTCCAAATCACCAGCAGCAGCTGCAACCAAGGCACAGTAGTCTGCGAAATGGTGCACACCTTCAATAAATTCAAAAATACAATTGAGAATCACTATAAGTAGCTATTGTTTCATAAACTGTTCTTGAGCTCGATGATTAAAGCTTTCCTACTGCAGAGCTTAAGTAGATGTGAATCTCTACTTAAAACTATATAGAATGGACTTGATGACGATGACCACCAAGATTGGAGGTAGTTGCAAAGGACCTGCCAGCAAGTAAAATGTAAGATAGGAGCAAGTAAGTCTGGGCAGAATCAGCAGCTAGAGCCGACACGATGATATCTGGTAAAAAAAAATCTTAGGAGAAGCTGAACTGTAATAGAAGGAACAATCATTTCCTTACAGAACTGAAGCTCACAATTCACCTATCCACACCTACTACTTCTGACACAAAATCATACCAACACATCTATCAAAAGAAAAAATAAATTTTTTTTGTGAAAGAAAAATAAAAAAGTAATTTTGTGGGTTTTTTCTAAATACATGTTCCAGTGTCTGATAGGTTGTAAGAGATAGTTTGATTTATTCATGAAATTTCAAAAATGTTAAGTGTAAAACAAATATTCAAACCATATTAACTTAACATGTGGTCATTTTTTTATTTTCTGTACTAATTTTAAACTAATTCTTTAAAGAATTTACAGTGATATAATTTAAACGTATTTTGAGTTACACATTCATTTTTATTTAGATCTTCAAATGTGTTTTAATTATGTGCTAATATTTTCAAGGTTGTCTAATAAATTCATTTAATTTTTTTTTTCAACACTGTCATCATTGTCGTTATCCTTGTCATCATTGTTCTTATTTATATAATTTAATACCAGCAGAAGTACATGATTCACCTGGTTGGTGTGGGGGAAGACACTAACATTAATAAATAAAATTGCAGAAGCAGTAAATATTGTTTACAAAATCAATTGATATAAATCACAAATTTATTTTGCAAAGAGGGATTACGTAAAATTTATTAGGTGGATTGCCCTTTCAGAATATTTCATCTTAAAAAATAGAATTTTGATTACGGTTTGTTATACATAATTGAAATCATGGAAATTTTATTAAACTTGGTTGTGCTGTTGTGATAAAAAAAATTTAACTGATTGAAATATTACAAAATAGGATAATAAAAGATTATCATGAACACTTTTGTGAGCAAAAAAACTAAATTTATCTTCTACCATTCGCTGTTTAATTCTTTTAGAAGGTGGATCTCATTTTTTTTTAAAAGTAGTTTGAATATAACAAATTTTAATGTTAAAAAAATTAAGGGTTAGACGTGACTACTACAGAAGCAAGAATCTGTTCCGTTTTGTTTTTTTTTTATGAAGGTATAAAATATTTATAAGAAGAAAAGTAATTCAAATGTGAAAAATCTTTAATTTATTATTTGAGGCAGTTTGGAAGCTATAAATGCTCATGAGAGGCAAGGAATTGGAAGTACTTAGGAAACATTTTTCTGAAAGTAAAACGTAAAAAAAGAAATAGTTTGTTCACAATAAGGATGCTAGAGGCATAGTAGGGGACAAGATGCCTGAACCACTTGCTTAATTTTGTCTGAAGATAAATCATTTTTAAAAAGAATAGTATGAATTAAAAAAATTTAGTTTTTGTTAATTGAAACGGCTAACAGGCCGGAGGCTCTTGAAAATCAAAGGATAAGAACTTCCAGAACACATCACTGTTTTTTTTTCTATTAATTTTTGAAGTACAGATATAACACATTTTGAAAAATTAAAAAAAAAATGGTTTTGAAAATCATTATTTCAGTGTGACATCTGTACGTACATATGTATCTCACATAACCCAAAAATGATTAGCCGTAGAATGTTGAAATTTTGAATTTAGATCTGTTGTAACATCTAGTTGTGCACCTTCCCTTTTGATTTCAATTGACTGGACCAAAAGTATCTAAAAAAAGCCTTAAAACCCAAACAATTTGGATTTTTTACTTTTTTTAACTGCAGTAATCAGCCCTCATTGAGAGCTTTTCAGCAATATATCATAAGTGATATTTATTTTCATTTTGTTCCAGAGTTTTAGCCAAATAAAATTTAAATTAATGAAGTATTTGGATCATACAAGGGGAGGGCACATCGGTTGGAATCAGACTTCAATTCCTTTTCTTTTTTTTTTTATTTAAATATATTGATTTATTAATACTAACCTCAGATTGTAAACAGATTTTTTTTTAACTCTTTTTTTAATTTACCTCTGATTGTAAAAAATGTATATATGTAATTTAATAGGTGTATAAGGAAGCCATGTAGTGTCCACATAAGATTTTTTTAATTTAGATGGCTGAGGAATGGAGGCTGTTAGAGATTTTACTTCTTTTTTTTTGTTAGCCTCTGAAACTGTCATAAGGTTAAATTACTTCAAAGGATGATTTGTATGAGTGTAAATGAAATGTAGTCTTGCGCAGTCTCAGGTTGACCATTCCTGAGATGTGTGGTTAATTGAAACCCAACCACCAAAAAACACCGGTATCCACAATCTAGTGTTCAAATCCATAAAAAAGTAACTGCTTTTACCAGGATTTGAACCTTAGAACTCTTGACTTCAAAATCAACTGATTGTGATGACGAGTTTAACCACTAGACCAACCCAGTGGGTGATCAAAGATTTTACTGCCCTCAAGAAACATGATCTTCAGGAAAATAGGGGATTAAATATTTCAAGTATACAAATATTAATTAACTGGAGCGGGATGCCCTTAAAGGGCAAGCAGGTTTGTACCTATTGGACAACATTATGTTTTTTGTTTTTTAATTTTTCCAGAAAGTAAAACACATTTTTAAAAATCTGTTCCAGTATTGCAATATTTAATTTTAGGAAAGCTAACGACCATGACCCCTTCAGAAGGCAATGTGGCATAAAACTCCTTTTTCCCTATAATTTTTAAGGTTAAACGGATGTTAAAAACAAACCGTTTAAATTGTATTGATTCTATTTACTTATTTTCTTGGTATTATATTAATTTATTATACGAGGGTTATTTTTTTTTCAAGGTTCGATCAGTCACGAAATTAAAACCACAGTGAAAATAAAAAAGTTTTTATTTGTAACAAGTACTTACATAGGTACGCTATTTCTCTACATAGTTGCCACTCCGATTTAGACATTTGTCGTAGCGTGGTACCAACTTTCCAATACACTCATCATAGAACAGAGCTGTCTGTGTTTTCAGCCATGTTTCTACGGTGGTCTGCAACTTGATGTCTGTGCCAAAATGTTGTCATCCTAGCCAGCGTTTCTTGTAAGCAAAGAGGTGAAAATCGGATGGAGCCAAGTCCGGGTTGTATGGTGGGTGATCAAACACTTCCCAACAAAAACGCTGCAGGAGCTTCTTTGTTACAGCTGCAGTGTGCAGTCGAGCATTTTCATGGAGAAAGACAATGCCTGATGACAACATTCCTCTCCACTTATTCTGAATTACCCTTCATAGACGTTGAAAAGTCACGCAGTATGAGGCAGCAGTGATGGTTGTGCCACGTTCCATGAATTCTATCAAGAGAACTCCATTCCGGTCCCATAACACAGTAGCCATACACTTTCTGTTGGAGAAGGTTCACTTGAACTTCTTTGGTTACTGGGAGAATGAGAATGCATCCACTGTTTGGATTGTTCTTTTGTTTCTTCAGTTTTGAAATGGACCCATGTCTTGTCCCCTGTGACAATTTTGTTCAAGAAATCTTCTCCTTCATTGTGGTAGCGCTGGAGAAGTGTTAGGGAGGCGTCCATTCTCATTGTTTTGTGATGGTCGCACAGCATCTTGGGAACCCATCTCGCACACAGTTTGCAGTACTGAAGTCTCTCACTCACAATGGTGTATAGAGCTGGCCTTGAAATTTCAGGAAACGAATCACTCAATACAGAAATTATGAACCGACAATTTTCTCAAATTGCCTCATCCACCCGCTCAATGAGATCATCGGTTGACACTCGCTTCCTTCCCTGACTGCCTGCATCATGAACATCTGAATGTCCTGCTTTAAAGTTCCTGCACCATTGTCGCACTTTGCTGTCACTCATTGAAGTTTCACCGTACACATTACTTATTCGTCTATGAATTTCAGCTGCATTACACCTCGCAGCCTGAAGAAATCGAATTACCGCACGCACTTCACACTTGGCGGGAGATGCTATTTTTGTAGACATGTTTACGTGCTAGCTGCGTGTTCAGAACTAAACGAAGTGATGCAGCGTGATTGAAGGCCATACTAGAGACACTGTGCAACACATATGTGTAAAGGTTCATCCGATTTTTGCACGGGTTTTTATTTTGCGGCCGATTGGTCCTTGAAAAAAAATAACCCTCGTATTTGTTACTGTAGTACTCTACATAGTCTATTGTTTTGCATATTCTGTTACAATTTATATTTTACTACAGCAGATCTTCTTTTTTTTTGTTTTATTTATTTATTTTTATGTTATTAATGAATTTTAACATCTAATGGGTTTTTTAATATTATTATGAATTATAAACACTTTTTTCTTATGTTGAATTACATTTTGATTATTTTATTTAGAACATAAGTTTAGTTATTTATTGCAATTATATTTGTATTTTATGATTCTTCTGTTCTGATCATTGTTTTTCCATAATTTTCTTTGATTTCTGCAGATGAATGCCTCAATGGTGCTTTTGTTTCTTATGGATTAGCACACTTCTTCATGATTTACCAGTGTGTAAATTATTGTTTTTAAAAGCAATATCTTCTTTCTATGAAAATGTTTGTATTATTTTTTTTGTTATATCACAGGATTTGTTAAAACTTTTCAAATTCATTTTACTTTTTTCAGAATGGTGGGTGAATACTGTACAGAGCTTGATTACTTATTTGTATCTGGATGCCCTATCACTTTTCAAACAATTCAACATTTGAAGAAAAAAGTGCATTTCTTAGATTATATAAAGAGAGATTATGTAAGCTGTGAACAAGATAACTTTGCATTTCTTGTTCATTTGCCTGTTTAGTTAAGAAATATTTGTGTGTGTGTGTGTGTGTGTGTGTGTGTGTGTGTGTGTGTGTGTGTGTGTGTGTGCTCATGTGTGCTCATGTGTGCACTCATATCTTGTCCATTTATAAGGATAAGGTAATTTTATATTGATATATTATCTTTAATATAGAAACAATTGTCTTGTGAAGTTATCTGATTTGTTACTGATACTATGTACTGAGCAGCTTCTTACTAGGTACTTCATCCCAGGGCATCAACTTGCCTTCTTACAGAACTGAAAAATCTTGTTTAAATCAAATTTCAATTTAATTTTTAATAACTTCTGTTTTCACTCCATCCTTCTAAACTATAACTAGGGGGATGTCCAAGCCTCCTGTTACAATGACATATGCGCTACTTTGCAAAATTTTAAATTATAGAAGTTCCCTAAAAGAACTGAACATTTAAAAATCAAATTGTGTTCTTTATTCTACTTTGATATAAAGATGTTACATATTTTAAAGAATAAATTTAGTAGATTTTGTTACCTATGATTAGAAAATTTTATGCGGGAGGATTCCGCCATGCTTCTCAATGAACTCCTGTAAAAAATTGCCTGTAACCTTTTGAAGGATAAGATGTAATGTTTATTTTTAGTCCAGATTGTCTCCTTCAGTTTATCTGAAGTATGAGGTCTGGTGGAAAAAACTCTCATTTCTTAAGATATGTCCAGAGAATTACTGGCTAAGAGATATGAAGAGAGCAGCTGGGGAATATCACTGAAATGGAAGATAAGACAACTAAAAAACATGTCGTGTAAGACGACCATGCTGGCAACATGGTATGTAGCTCCATCTTGTTGAAATTATATCTTCAATTTCTCCACTTATAAAAATTGGGTTCATAAAACCTCCAACGTATCATATTAAAAATCAACAAATTCAGTATCATCATTATAATTAAAGCTATCCGGGTTGCCTTGAATTTGAATGCATTTCAGTGAGGCATTTGTATTAATGGGCATATCATCAGTAATTCATTTTGCTTTAACACATGGGCCAAACCTATATTTGGAAAGGCCATTAACAATTAAAAGTTGCAGATCCGCATCAGTAACTACAGTGTAGGCTAAGTGGAAAGCTGTTGCAATTTATGCAAATTATCCCTTTTTGCTTTCCGTAGATACTGTTTCAGAGAATCCACACTTAACCAAGCCCATAGTATCAAACTACTTAAATTAAGCATCACATGTAAAACAGATGACAGTTGAAAGGCTTCGAGGTTTGAATAAATGATTTTAAAATAGTTATAGATCACCGATATACATTTATGGACTAAAGGCTCAACTCAAATATGTGGTTGTTATCCTCCCTCAGTAAAATCCATCTTGTCCAAGGTATTTTTTTTTCTTCCTAACTTTTATAGTACACTTAATAAAAACAATAACACAATTTAACTTTAAACATGGATTATTATTTAAACCATTTTCATTTATCGATGTATCAGATTCAAAACTGATACACAAATTGTTTTTTTTCCTCTGTTGTAAGACTTACTCCATCACTCTTGTTAGATTATAATTACACTTGTAAACAGAAAGTTGTTTACTAATAAAGAAAAGGAATTAATAGGTAAAAAATACATGACAATCATAACCTTTCATGGAAAAGTAAAAGCTGGATGAACTTCAGCCAACAAAATGAAAAACAGAACATCAACATTGCTTTATATGGTAATTTTAGGAAGTACAGTTTACAAGAGTGTTCTATATTAAAAGATATGTGTGAATAAATTTTCATTTTTATGATGTAAAAATGTTTTTATATTTCAACAAAATCATTGTTTTAGCAAGTTTCATAGCTAAATATTCTACTGTAGTTTTATACATAATTTATGAATTTTTTTTATTTTTACATAATGGTTAAGTTAGTTTTATATATATATATATATATATATATATATATATATATATATATATACTGTATATAGTGTAATATACCAGTGAAATTTACCAAACTGAGTAAATCTTTTATTATATAAAATGCTCTTTTCATTTTTCATGGAATCCCACTGTATCATATGTGATAAAAGATAAATAAATTTCTCCGTATTCAAAAGAAAAAAATATTTTTCATTTGTAAAGCATATGTAAAATATTAATAGGAAAGAAGAAAATATTGTCAGATGCTTTTGTTTCAAAAGGCTTTTAGTTTATTAACCACCTGAAGGTACCAAAGCTTCTACCATTATTCCATTTCAGTCTAATGAAAAATACTTCCATCCAACTGAAAAGATATATTGTCTTTTTAAAAAAACACTGCGTTTTGAATGGAAGATATGGAAAATTTTACAATAAAAAGCAATTTATCAGAATCATATGCACTTTATCTGATAAGTTAATCATATTAACAAGGTGCCATGAACTGTACATTCCTTAGAACATAATAGTTGCAGATGACAAGTACTTTAGAAAATATAATCTTGAAAGTATATTGATATAAACTAAATACTTAATGGACAAATCTTCAGTCCCCCTAGAGTAAATAAAATAGGGTATATCTGTATCTGCATTATTTAACATAAGATAAATGAAATATTCATTTGCCAACTAAATTATTTTGGCAAATGAAGATTTCATTTTCAAGAGTTAATTTAATATTGCTAGCATATTTTTACTGTCAACTCTGAGCACCTTGTTATTCTTAGAAAGTCCTTTATCTTGCAGACTTGGTACTCAATGAATGAATACCTTGCCAGTCTTGAGGAACTTCTCTCTTAAGCTTTTCTCTACCACAGTGATGTAGTGCATGAACTTGCTGGTCTTCTGTCCAGTCTTGTAAGCCACCTTTACGACTGTACTGAACTCATTTTTCTTAGGCTGGTATTCTGCACCCATATGGTTATCAGTCATCCTCTGCCAGGTCTCTTGACACATCAAATACGATCATCTACACATTTGCTTTTCTACTTTCGGCATTACCATTAGTCCGTCTAGTGGTTTTCTCCTTTATTTTTCCCCTTGTCATTTCTCTGAGTAGCAATCTTGATTCCTGTCAGATTTTATCTCATGCTTACAACTTTCAAGCCCTCCTTCCACAGTTTCAGCTTTCTGCTATCTCTGCTTTTAACACCATTCATTAAACTTGCAAGTCGCAATTCTTCAACAAGCCCATGATCCTGCCCCTCTCCTTACCACCAATCATTCAAGAACCTGAATTTTCTTACTTGGTTTAGATCCACAACTGAGTCTTCTGTATCATGTTTTTTTTGTCCTTATCCACTCATCTATTTCGGTCACTATTGCATTAAATAATTCCACAATTTCCTGAAGAGTTTTCCCTTCAACAACCTGTTGATTCAACAGGCTCTCTTCCAAGGCATTTAACTTCTTTTTATCTTCTTATTATTTATTTATTTATCTTCTTTTCTCTTTTTATTTATCTTCTTTTTCTGCTAGTTGTGGAGGCATGGAAGCACCATGCTTCCACTTCTTGGTCCAATCTTCCACTTGATCTCCATTTGATCTATGATGGGAAAAAGTTGCATTCTGATGGAATGCTGAGCTGCAAGATATGCATAACAGTCTGAGGAAAGGAAGTCACGCCCAATCAGGACAGGATCCGGTCCTTAGAGATTGTAACTGTAGGGAGTATAGAAGAGCCAGGAATAAGTACTTACACACAGTAAGAGCAGCGAAACAAGATTCTTGGCATTCATTCGTCTCAGACCAGGGCAATAAGGACCCATAAGGAATAGTTATCACCTGCTTACTGGTAAGTGAAAGGAAGAAGTGCTTTTGATGGCCATGGAATTCCAAGGGAAAATGGTTACCAACAAGCAATTTGTAGTAATGAAATTTCTGGATGAACTGTTTCCTGATTATAATCAATTTGAAGAAAGTGAATACCACTAGAGGATTGGAGACAGTATGGATGGCATTCGCCCAGATAAGTATTCAGACTTGATCCACTGAAAAAATGGAAAAGCTCCTAGGTTTGAGGGTGTAACAGCAGAATTGGTGAGAGTGGCTTTCCCGCACTGTAAACAAGAATTGGTTTTTCAATTGTTCAATGTTTTATTAGAGTGGGAAATTTCCAGCTTGCTGGAAATTTGGAAGTATGAAAATATTTGTACAAAGGATAGGGGAAAGACCTGATCTTGCCAAAGTCATATAGGCCTCTAAAATTGTTACCAGTATTAGGGAAGTTGAGTAAGAAATTCCTGTTTAACAGCATATATTATGGTAGAATTAATGAGAATAGCCTTCTTTCAGATCACAATGATGGTGGTTAAGATCATCAGACAATGGTTTTCATCTTGGTAGGTGTACTGAGGATATGATTTCATCTTTGTTCGCGGAAGGTAACTCAGTATTCTGCATCTTTCTTGTTATCTCAGGAGTGTTTGACCAAATGTAGCTGCCTTCAGTGTTTTACCAGTTTGCGAGAAGAAGATTGACTGGGAAAGAGTAAACTCCCTATGGAGCTACTTCAAGGAAAAGGTAATACTGAGGCGTCAATCAGTGGAATAGAAGAAACAGTTGAGCTGATGGTGCCTACAAGAAAGCATATGGAACCATTAATGTGAATTGTAGAATTTGACTCATTTGTCCAGCTATAGTTGTCAAAGGGATGCAAGTTAGGAGTATCTGTAAATGACGCCCAGTGCTAACTGTGAAAGCCAATTCCAGGATGCAGTTGGAAAAGTGAAGAACAGTGGAGGTACTAAGGAAATGGAGTGAATAGCACAAAATGAACTTCAGTGCGGAGAAGACAGCAATGATCTTAAAGGTGCCCTTCAGAGAAAGCCATTGAAAATATCAGAGAGATGAACATAGGTATGCCAAGCCAAATCCAGAGCTATTGGGGTATAGTAATTGATGATCAGCAGGAATACAAGGATCATGAAATGCAGGTTGAAGGAAGGGCATTCAATGCTTTTAACAAGGTTGGAAGAGTAGTAAACTACAGGTGGAACCATGATTTTGTAATGCCAAGAATACTTTATAAAATTTTGGCAGAAGGAATAATGTTGTACGGGGGTGTCGATATAAGTAAACAGGACAGACTTGGTGCACTTCAGGAGGATTCTGTTGAGTGTGCAAAGACTGATACTGTTAATAGTAATAAGAAGATACAGAACCATCACAGGAGATCCCACGTGTGTGAGATTGCTGGTGTAAATCCACCAGAAAAAATCAGGTACGTGTAGAGATGAGAAGACACTACGGCAGGGGGAAAAGGAGAATAACAGAAGGTTTTGCAGAACAGCCAGATACATGGAAAAAGGATGATTTGCAAAAGTTTTCCAGATGTTAGGGAAAATGTAAACAAAAGTAGCTTACAGTGGATCATTACAAAACACAGCATTCCTGTTAACAAATTAACAGCATAATTCTCCTAATGGTATTAACAGGATATCAAACTTTCACCAGTAAACTCAATGGGTTCAGATTGGTGCAGATCCAAACTGAGAAGTGTGCAAAGAAGAGGAAACAATAGAGCATGTGCTCCTTGTGTACGAGGCTTATGAAAAAGCGTAGGTTTAATGTAGTTAAGATTAGAAGATATTAGTAGTAATAAGAATGTTTAAGAAGTTAAGTAAATATGTGAAGGATATTTTAGTCAAAAAAGAGAACACTAGGCTCTGATGACGATTGTCTGAGGGTGCCCTCTTGCTGATGTCCGCTATTAGTGAAGATCTCTGAGTCCAATTCCCTGGTAAGTTGAGTATGTTAGGACAGTAGATTCAATAATTATATAATATAGAATAGTAGCAATACATGATGTATAAGAAAAGAAGAAAGTAGAGAACTAAGGTAGATATTAGAGAATAAAAAATTAGTCCTAAACACAAAAAAAAATTTGACCTACTATATGGGATTCATGTAGATTGCATATAATAGAGACAAAGAAAATAAGGGAATTGTAAACTGACCACACAGTAACATAGTATTACATAAGAAAAAGATTAAATAACATGTATGCTAATAGAAAGAAAAAAGTGTTAAATGAAGGCAAAATATAAGCACAATATCACGCACAAAATTCCAGAGGATATCAGTGAATCGGCAGCCAATAAGCAATAATCTTGCTAGTTGAGGTTTCCAGGAAGGCTGAGGGTAAAAATGTTTGCGTAGTTACAGAGTTGTATGAATAAGGTATGAGAGCCATAAGAGGAATGCTGACAAAAGCATAGGGCTTAGAAGCAGAAGAGGTAATAGACTTCCAGAATAGTCCGTGGTGGGAGCCTCTTCAATATCATTACAATTCATTTCAACACAGTTAACATTGACCAACACAAACATTTAGTTTATTTTTATTTTCAAAGAAATATTATTTGTTTCTACTATAAAATTTCAAACGTATCTTTATTGTCTTACAGTTTAGCAATTGCTTAAATAATATTTGTTGTTTTTGTATCATTTATTAATTTTTAGTAATAAATAATAACTTTATTGCTTTGATTAGTATGATCACATTTAGAAAGTTATTTATCAAAATACTGAAATTTTTTGTGCCAGAGGATGTTCCCATCCCCCAAAAATTTTCTTGGCCCATCCAGGTAACAGAAATATTTCATAGGTCAAAGTCAAACTGTGTAATAGAATTCAACACGGAAAAATCGTTTAACCATAAAATCAATTATTTGAGAAAGGAAGAAATTATTGGAATGGGAATCTGTTTAAGCAACTTTATACACCGCTCGAATACTAGTGGGAAACAACCGCAAAAGCGGATTGCCTACGCTGCAATTCAGCCTGTTCGCGCGGGCAAGTAGTGGCTTGCAATTCACAAGTTCAAATGCCTAAACTGAACGGATATTTTTAATTCAAGTGAAGATTAAAGGTAGTTTTTAAGTAAAATAACAGTTTTTATTTTTTTATTTACTATTTTTTATCAAGTATTATTATAACGAACACAGTATGAATTGTACGTTAATAAAAAATATTACATGGAAGGTTGATTCAAAAAATTATACTTTGTGAAAAGGATAATAATAGACCAAGCCTCTTCTACTGAAATATCTTCACTAATATGCTATAAACCTTGCATATATTCGTTTACTTTAAACATACAACTCTATAGAAGTAGTAGTACGGAAATAGGGGTACGGGCGTAAAAATCCAAGATGGCGGCGTCCGCCATCTTGGAATGACGTCACGAAATCAAGATAACGGTGGTCAGGGATTGTGGATTGTGACGCCGTGCCCGTCAGTGTTGCCAACATGTTTTTTGTGTCAGTGTTGTCAACCTGGTTATATATATATATATATATTAAATGATTGAAGTAATATTTCAAAGGTTGGTAGCAAGTAGTACGGAAATAGGCATACGGGCACCAAATCCAAGAAGGCGGGCGCCGCCATATCGGATTCCAAGATATTCTTAGAATTTACCTTTTTCCCGGTATGAATTTCCGTGGGAATTTCCCATTTCCCCTATAGGAATATCCCTTTACCCTTTTCTTGTCTTCAGTCATTTGACTGGTTTGATGCAGCTCTCCAAGATTCCCTATATAGTGCTAGTCGTCTCATTTCGATATACCCCCTACATCCTACATCCCTAACAATTTGTTTTACATATTCCAAACGTTGTCTGCCAACACAATTTTTCCTTCTATCTGTCCCTCCAATATTAAAGCGACTATTCCAGAATGCCTTAATATGTGGCCTAAAAGTCTGTCTCTTCTTTTAACTATATTTTTTCAAATGCTTCTTTCTTCATCTATTTGCCGCAACACCTCTTCATTTGTCACTATCCACCCATCTAATTTTTAACATTCTCCTATAGCACAACATTTCAAAAGCTTCTGATCTTTTCTTCTTAGATACTCTGATCGTCCAAGTTTCACATCCAAATGAAGCGACGCTCCATCATATACTTTCAAAAATCCTGACATTTAAATTAACTTTTGATGTATACAAATTATATTTTGACTGAAGACTCTTTTCGCTTGTGCTATTCGGTTATTTATATCGCTCCTGTTTCGTCCATCTTTAGTAATTCTACTTCCCAAATAACAAAATTCTTCTACATCCATAATCTTTTCTCCTCCCATTTTCACACACTCCTTTTTCCTTTATTTTCATGCGGTAGTTCTTGCGTAAGACTTCATCCATGCCATTCATTGTTTCTTCTAAATCGTTTTTACTCTCAGCTAGAATTACTATATCATCAGCAAATCGTAGCATCTTTAACTTTTCACCTTGTACTGTTCCTCCGAATTTAAATTGTTCTTTAACATCATTAACTGCTAGTTCCATGTAAAGATTAAAAAGTAACGGGAATAGGGAAAATCCTTGTCGGAGTCCCTTTCTTATTACGACTTCTTTCTTATGTTCTTCAATTATTACTATTGCTGTTTGGTTCCTGTAAATGTTAGCATTTGTTCTTCTATCTCTGTATTTGAACCCTATTTTTTTTTAATTGCTGAACATTTTATTCCGTCTGGAATAAAATTCGATTCTACGTTATCGAATGCTTTTTCTACGTCTATCAATGCCAAGTATGTTGGTTTATTAATACGTCGCTAAGAAGGTAAAGATCGCAATAATCGCTTAACGTATTGCAGTCAAACGTTTCCCACACGTTTTGAGGATGGACGTAATCATCGTTCGTTATGTTCTCTCTTCTTAGCGTACTGCAGAATGCCGTCTGTGGTGGAAGTTGTTTCGAAAAACTTTTTTATATGGGTTATGTATTGTTACGGTTATGGTACATGGGTTATGTGTATTCGTACGGATAGACACCTTTACGGATTAAACAATCCCTTTTTTCGGGTAGCGGGTAACAATGCGTGAGATGTTTAAATACGACGTCTTTGTCCTGACAATCATTTACCAAACTTTCTACAAGTTTGTCGAGGGATGACGAAAGAAATTGTAGAGTCCAAGAACCTCAGTGGAGCGATGGACAGTAACTGTAATCGCTCGGACGTGATAGTGATACAGTTTATTTTTACATCGTCCTTGTACTTTCCCAAAGCTTGAACTATATGATGGCTATCGTAGCCGCGGAGGTTATGAAAAAATACCGGAATATGCTCGGTGCGCTTACAATTTAAATTGCACTCATTATGACATGCACCAAGAAACCGCCCTGCGGTATGCGAGTGATGACGTACACGATCGTCGAACTCGCAGTGACAAAGAAAACACTCGGTAGCCCTTTGAAATGTTTCCGTGTCTCTGGGCGTCATCACCATCGGTTTTTCGGTAATCATAATTTTCAATCTATCGGCGTGTGCGAGCAATTCATCCAACATCTTTTCAACGATTTTATCATCACTAGTTCTCGCTCGGTACACTACAGGACCTTTGCAAATCTGCCCTTCCTCGTCGACGATCACGTATGCGTAACTGGACGGAAAATGATGGGCTACCTTATCGGTAAAACTAGTGTTGGGTTTAGGGGTGGCAGTGTCCATCGGGTGTAAAAATCATTCAAAATCTGCATACACCGCATACGGAACGCGTAATGTGGACGAGTAGTCCCTGAACTTCATCACGTATTCCTTTTCTTTACTGGGATCGGGTAATTTTATCCTTTGTGCACCGTGTCGCTTACATTCCATCAGATGTTTCTCTAAATTTTGTTTGGCAACTAGTGGATCTGATGAACTGAAACGGTGCAAGCAATACGGACAGTATTGACTGCTGCAACGACTCATTGTAAGACCGAAAGGAGATGAGATAGCCTATTTTTACCTTGTTTGGTATTTATACGGCAATAGTGGAATGCATCTCGTCTTCCCTGCAAGCAGCAATAGGTCTATGCAGTGGGTACGATTGCGGTTTTCGGTAACACATACCGGGTACACACGATCGTTCTTCCTCATAGCCGTAGACATTGATGCTGATTGTGGGGTTCAACAACTCGAAGCGATCAATGTCTTTTACTTTTACTGAATATGATATCCCGGTCATGTTAATTTCATTTTCATATCTAGCATACCATCCCTGACGTTGGTTACGACCTGGTTGTTCAAGTAGGTATGCTAACACGGACCAAAGGAAATGTTTTTCATCATGCGGATTTTTTATATTAATTATTGTCTCTCTTTTTATAAGTTTAGATGGAGTTTTTATAAACGAGGACGAAGCACCGTGTAGCGGATGGTAACGAATAATGTTTAAATCTATATAAATTATTTTACTCATTACCCATCCACTGCCGTTGTTGATGAACGTTTTCAGCGTCTCCACAATATTCTCCGTCGACTCGATCCAAAGTTCATCGACAACGTCAGTGTTTTCCTTCAGATTGATCACCGTCCTGGTTTTACCATGCAAATAGAGATTTATGAAACGTCGTTTCCTCTCCGTCTTCGAGACGCATCTGCTTCATAAATTCGACGTTTACAGCAACATACCTGTGTAGAAACGAAAAGAAATATATGAATACATATTCAATTTTTTTCTTCTTTATAGCTGAAAAAGAGATTGTCAATAACAAATATCATCTTCGTATACATAATGAATAATAATTTAAATAACATATTTATGTAGTTACCATTTTACGTTGCCGTCAAAACGTTTGCCTTCTTCCATTAAACGGTTCATGATGTTGGTCTGATACCGTAGAAGGGTTAAGTGAACATATAATTCATCAGTGAGGGATCATGAGGATCCCATCGAAGAGGGATCATATTGTTGTTTATAGCACGGATAATCGCCACTGGTGCGATTTCTGGTTACATCTGAAACAAATAAAAATATATTGTAAGATTTATTAAAACGTAGAAAAAGATGTTAATTATTTTGTGTTTCAGTTGATGGAAAAAATGTAAATAATGTTTGTAATAATATATTTTTTTTTAATAATGTTTTATGTAATAAATATTTTAGTAATTTTATATTTATTTAATACTTTTTTTAACTTTTTTTTATGTAATAATTTTGTAATAATTATTATTTTATACAATAATATATGTTGTTTGAAAGTTATTTAATCTTACCTTGCTAATTAAGATGAAATGACACGTGGTAATTTGTGAACAGATATAAGAGATAATGATCTCGCAGCAGACGATGTGATCCCATTAAATGACAGATTGCCAATGATGAAATCGCGCGAGGTTTTCTGCTTACTTATACCCCCTGCTGAGAGAATGCGTAGTCGTTTCTTAGAATTACACGATAAACACTGTTCAGAAATGTTCAAGGTTACTCGTAACTGAAACCAGCCACGTGGCTTCAACGGCAGTTCGGGTGTGGCACTAGACGATTGTGTTCCTATTGGTCGTGACGTGTGTGTGTGTGTGTGTGTGTGACGTCAAGGCCACACTATATATAGTCGTTGTTTTGTATGGTAGGAAGTTTTCCGCTTACTTATACTTTCTAAACAAAATTGGATTTAACCGGTTATAACTAACTTGGTGAGTTTTTTCACGGTAGATACGGTTTTAACCGTTGACAAAATAAAAAAACAGTTTATATTAATGTTTTCTTAGAATTTCGCACTCGAGTGCGCATGCGCCGACTCGAATTCGAACGCCGCGATTGGTCACGCCGGTACGTGGCACTTTTGGCACGAAACGCCGCGCCGACCTCGGACCGCGTCGGTCGGTCGATTCTTCAGTCGAGCGCCGCCAGCCGCACGGTAAACCTCCCGCGTCGCTCCATCGACGCACTCACGCGAACACACGTGCAGACGCCGCCTCTCGGTGCCGGATCTACGACGCCTTCGAACGCGATTGCCTCGACGACCAGGAACATGCTCGAGGTACGTCTAAATTTTTATTCACACACACAAAACAAAAAACACTTTAAACCCCCATACAGCAAATGTGTACGGGCTATTGTTTTATTTGAAATTGTACTTTTTACAATTGCTATATGTAGTGGTTCCAAGGCCCGTTACATGATCTGGTAATAGATGTATCTACTAACAGGTTATGTGACGAATAGTAAGGAGAGTGTTTAATAAATTAATTTGTTTTTTTGGTTTCGGGGAAGACAATAAAAAAAAAATAAATTGGCCGTTTCTGGTTACTTACGCTATTAAACTGCGCCGTACGTTAACGCACGCATGTGAGCACACACGCAGCCGCCTCCTCCTGGTGCACGAACCACGTCGGGGTGCTGGAGTAGCGGGTGACGCCTCTCGGTGCTACGGCCACGGCGACCAGGATCATCCTTGAGGTACGTCTAAATTTTTATTTACACACGCACACACACACACACACACACACACACACATAATATATTTAATTTTTCTCACGCGCGCATTTATATACAACGTTTTTCATTCAATACAAAAAAGAGGAATGGGAAATTCCCGCAGGGTGAAAAGGGAAAATCCCACAGTGAAAAAGGGATCCAAGATGGCGGACTCTCCTCCATCTTGGATTTGGCGCCCGTATGCCTATTTCCGTACTTCTTAGTGTTTTTTGAAGAAAAAAATACTTCCAAAAACATGGTATTATTAATAATAATTAATGTTACTTTACTTAAAATACCCGCCTAGTTTAAAAATCTGAACACGAGAATTGCAGGTATCTAAAAACGCCGCACGTATACGCAGTTGGGTAAGCGCGTCCCACCATTACTACAGATATTCGTAATGTTCATTTCTTCTTTTATCAAGGATCTGATTTTACATGCCAAAACCTTTTGAGCAAGTGTTCAAAACGAACTTATTAGATTTTCGTGAGTTCGGGCAGAAACAGGAAACGAACAAGCGATTAGAGTGTACACAAACTGTCGGTCGGTCATTCTTCTTTTCTCGAACTCGAACTTTCGTTAAGTTAGCGATTTTATTTTTGTATCTGTCATTTGCATAAACAGAGAAAATGTGTTTAACAACTAATTTTAATTTAATATGGATAGCAGTTTCTCTCACGTTCGATACATTCTTTCGGTTTTTATGATATATATTAAATGCGTTTAAGGTTAGTTTGCTTGTAAGATATAAAAAATAAAAGGTGTGATGACAGTGGTTTATACAATGGCGGATTTCTAAATAGATTAGCTAGGCTATAGCCTACTGCGGAAACTTTTTGAAGCGGTAATGGGCCGCACGGCGGCGGCAGCGTCGGCCGGTCGTTCACTCCATAGGCGGCACATTTGTAAATCCGCCTCTGGGTTTGTATTTCATGCTTTACCGTTTGAGTAGAATATTGTGCATTTTATTGAAAGTGAATGTGGAAAAGTGACAATAAAAATAGCAAAACATCCTATCTTAGCATTTTGAACTACAGTGGAGTCTCAGTAGTCCGGCACGTCCAGTTATCCGGCACTAAAAATATCGTGATGCGTACACATTAGATGAAAAGCTTTTGAAAAAATTCCGTATTCTGTTGTTGTGACAGGTTAAAAGTATGTATGAAGTATGTACTGTAAAAATATGAACAGCATGTATTGCCTACATAAGCCTATGTGCATGCCTGTTTAAATGCAACTTTTGTAACAAAAACGGAAATGATCTTCTGGCTTGACAAATATAAAAAACGTTACGATATTCGTTTTTTGTACGTGACCGGGGCAAAATTAGCGAATGATTCTTTAGCTGTAGCTCCTTTCATGGAAGAGCTAAAAGATAAAATAAAATCAATGAACCTTATTCCCGAACAAATTTACAGTGCCGATGAGGTAATTGCAGATAAATAAAACTTTTGTTTATAAGGGAGAAAAGTGTGCTCCTGGTCGTAAAGTTGCAAAAGAACGTATAACATTCATGCCATGCTCAAATTCATCAGGTACATACAAACTTGATTTCTTGGTTATGGTATATAAAGAGCCACTTGGCAGGCTGTTCATGGGGTGCTTTAGCTGGAGCTGCTTCCCGACTTGGGATGTGGCTTTGGTGAGGGGCTCTTAAAACCAGAAAAGGATTCTAGTGAGGTCGGCAGTTATCTCAGTCTCCTACTGGGAAGCTGGTATTCGATGGATTTCTGGGATTGACATTTCAAGAAGGGGTCACGGCCCAGGCTTTCGCTGATGACTGTCTCCTTTTAGTTCGGGGTAATTCATGACCTCAGCTAGAAGAACAGGCGCAGGCAGCCTTGTCAACCATGGATGGACATTAAAAATTTTAAGATTTCTGTGCCCAAGATGAAGTTTATGCTTCTCAAGGGTGCAGACAAATTACCTGTTTAGCAACCACATTAGGCAAGCAGTGGCGGACGCCGTCTCTGTGATGCGCAAGCTTAGGAGGGTTGCTCAAAAGGACTGCGGGCTGTTGGGCCGTCATTTGTACATGATGTACCGAGGTGTCTTCATTTTACTGTTGTTTTGTAGTAACATCAGATTGAATACTTAGAAAATCAAGTAACATTTAGTTTTATTTTAGAAAGTATGAAGGAAGTAAAAATTAAATTAAAATATTGTAAAAAATTATTCTGTATTTTAAATAAATATACAAGTAATCTTGCTATGTAAGTACAAAAAAGATGAGTGATAAATAGAATTTATGTAAGACAGTAAAGAGAAAGGTTTTCAGTCAGTAAAAATGATAAAGAGTCACAATAATGTAAAATAAAACCAATGTGAGTTAGTATCATACTATATAATTGTAACACAACAATTCATCTGTTCTCAACTCCTCAACTCTAGTAATAAAAGATCAAGAAACAGCTTCATGGATTTTCACTAGACATTAATACTTTGACTAAAATTAGTTGGATTAGTTGATTATTAAAATTATTTGGCTTATTGAACAACTCACAAATATTAGCCGACTGATTCTGAAAATTAGTCGTTGCCTACAACTGTGACAATATTAATCACATAAGCAATTTAATTAATAAACTGCTTTGCACTGAATAACACACCAGTTATTAGTCGAAAACATTAATCACTATAGAAAGTAGAAACATTTCTTTCTTGTTCTACCATTCCACTGTGTTGTCCATATGTGTTGCCCACTGTGTTGTCAACATATCCCTAACAGTCATCTCCACCTCCACACATTAACTTAAATACATCATGCTGTGAACAATAACTGTTTTTTTTAAACAAACAATATAAAATTCTAATAAGTTAAATAATGACTGCTTAAGCAAATATACTTATTAAATTAATGTACCTTTCAACATACCATGCCACCATGAGATCATATTATTACAATACCTAAACTTAAAGCATGAATTACATACCTGTACTGGTACTTAAATTCTGCAGTACATTTGTATTTCAAAATTATTCTAAATGCAGCATATGATTTAAATAAAATCATATGTCTGTAAAACAAATTCTCAGATTTTATAGACATACTATAAAAACATTATAATTAAATTAACGTACATTTATTACTCACCTGTTAATTTACTTGTTTAATTTGACATTTTTCCATTGCAAACTTATTCAGTTAATTATGGTAACAAGTACTTTTATCAAAAATAGAACTTTCAATAATAAATAATAGTAAATTAATGAGCACTACTAAATTATAAGTCAGAAATTACACCATATTTAAATTTTTCTGCATGATTTTCATAGTTCATCTTTTATAATTAACTAAAAAAATTTGTCATACATACTTGATGTACTTAAACTAAACAAATAGTAATACAAAGACAAAATGTATGCACACTACTAATAAAAAATAAGAGAACTAAAAAGATATCAGAAGTAACAAAAGAAATATTGTGATGCAAATAAAATTTAGCTATTAGATAAATTCCCACAAAAAAAAAGTGTTATTACAGTTGTCTAATTTATACATTTTTAATTAAAAAAATCAGCATGTTAGGATTTTTTGGATTCAGCCTTCTTCTTCTCTCCAAAATTATTTGGTCCACTTTGGAAAAAACCCTTTCAGATGGTATAGAGGTCTCAGGAATGTGTAAATATTTTGTACTTAATATTAGCGAATGTGAAAATGTTGTTTTATATTTCATCCAAAATGTTGTTCAACTAGTCTGTATCCCCGACGGGGAGTCTTATTCTTTAAGACTTTGGGGGTTGGCGTCCCCACGGGCCTAGCCTCCGCAGCTTTTCTTCCCACTATACAATGAGCTGCGGAACACTTTACATTTTACACATATACTACACCAAGAACACTACATAAATTACAACATACACACATACACAATTACACAACAACAACCTACACTGATATTTCTTACATTTACACTCGGTGGTGTTGCGACATCTTACGAAACGCAACCGTAACCCAAGGTGGGAACAAATCGTGCCGATGGGTGAATGGCTCTACGTAGTGAGTCTCGAACGATGTCCTCTAGGCACTAGGGCGAACCCAGTTGTATTTAGCTCTAGCTCCAGTACGCGTGCGCTCTGCTGGAGTGGTCCATTTTTCGCCGGTAGTCGTGGGACCAAAATTTCAGTTCTATTAACAAACACAATGATGGTTGGTGGTCCATCTGAAAAAACCACCAATTCAAGTCTTGCGAAGAGACCTCGATCAGCTTCGTCTGACGAGGATAAAAGTCCTACAAAAGAGAATTTCTTAGAATCAAAATATAAAAACATTAGATTCGTTGTTCTCAGAAATAGTCAGGAAGGTGGCTCCCTTCAAAAGGTCTCACCGTTTTTAATAAACAAAACCATAACAGGTGCAAGTGGCTCCCCGAAGAATATCAGGAAATTACGCGACGGATCAATTCTGGTTGAAACATTCAACGACGAACAGAGTCGATCAATCTTACGTCTCCGTAACATCGGTGGTATAAATATAAGTGCTGAAAGCCACAAAACTTTAAATACGAGCAGGGGTGTAATTTTTTGTAGAGACCTTCTGGATATAGATATCTCCGAAATAGTCGATGAGCTTTGCCACCAAGATGTTGTTTAGGTGAAACGTATAATGAGACGGCAAAACGGAACAGAAGAACCGACACCGTCTCTTATATTAACATTCAATCTCCCTGTTCCACCAGAGAAGATTAAAGTGGGTTACCTCTCGGTTCGGGTACGACCATTCATACCCAACCCACGGCGATGTTTCAGATGCCAAGGTTTTGGTCACACTACAACATCTTGTACAAAAACCGAGATCTGTGCTCGATGTGCTAAAGAAGGTCACAATGACACTAACTGCGAAGAAAGTGAAAAATGCGCAAACTTCAGTGGTCCACATGCACCTCGCTCCCGAGATTGCCCAACTTTTAAAGAAGAAAAGGCAATTCTCAAAATCTGTACCGAGCAAAAACTATCTTTTCCGGCTGCACGTAGAGAATATAAAAAGATAAACAATTCACGGAACCTGGTTAAACCAGACGTATCTTTTGCCACCGCTACATCTAAACAAATTCCTACAAATGCTAATAATCAGCAGTGCGGATCCTGCAATGAGCTTAAAAAACTTGTTCAGATGCTATCTGATCAAGTAGCTTCACTTACAGCCACTATCTCAGAGCTGACAAAAATGAATAAAAAGTCCTCCGTCGGAGCTAGTGAATCAAACAGTATGATACATACGAAAGTTCCTATTCCCAAAGTCGTACCGCCACGAATAGCGACTATCACAGCTGGCAGCAAGCCACCTAATAAGCTCCCCATAAAGGGAACCAATATAACTATCTCCTCTGGGATGTCAACTACAACATCCCATTCAAATAAATCTCCTCCACCATCACCTCATATACTGGAGGATATGGTTGAAGAACCACCCGACCCTAGAGCATCGGAGTTCTTTAAAATAAAAAATACAAAAAAGAAAAACCGAATCACATACAACTAATTTTTATATAATTTCCGAAATTTATTTGTTTATTTATTTTTTACACTTATGAACATTATTCAGTGGAATGTTAGAGGTATTCGGTCCCGCATTGAAGATATTAGAGTACTAGCGCACACACATAATCCATTAATCATGTGTTTCCAAGAAACTCACCTTCTACAACATGACCGAATTACACTTAGAGGATACTTCTGCGAGAGATACGACTGCCTAGTAGACAGTAGGGAGAGTGGTGGAGTAGCGATTTTCATGAAGAATGGGGTGTCAGCTACAAGAATTCAACCAACCACTGTCATTCCTGCTATTGCAGTAAAGATCTCTATTCCCTTCAAATGGCATATCTGCAATCTGTATCTCTCACCGAACACTGAGTTCAGTGCTTTAGATGTCTCAAATCTCCTCACACAAATACCATCTCCATCGTTAATAGTAGGAGACTTCAATGCCCATCATATTTCCTGGGGCTCAACCTTCTGCTCCACTCGAGGAAATATGATAAACAGATTGAGACAAGATTTTGACCTTTGCCTACTGAATAATGGATCGCACACATTTATGTCCTTATCAACTGGTTCTGTATCTAACCTTGATCTTTCCATATGCTCACCGAATGTACTCCCTCATTTTAATTGGTCGATTTGTGATGACTTTCACGGCAGTGATCATAGACCAATTATTATTAGTTTCGGTGTAGACTGCGAGATTAAAAGAAGGCCACGGAGATGGATTGTTGAAAAGGCAGATTGGAACGGATACTGTAAAGCATTCCAATCTCAGTATGACGATGGAGCGAACATCCTCAACCAATATTCTTCTTTTACATCCATGATACTTAAGAATGCCAACAGATATATCCCACAAACATCGGGTAATCCTAGACGTCCTTTCGTTCCATGGTGGAACGATGAATGCAAAAATGCTATTAGGAATCGACGGCAGGCACTACGTAAATTTAATCGTAGGCCTACAGCAGAACATCTAAATTTATACCGCAGGGCTAGAGCGGTGTGCCGTCGAGTATTCTTGGACGCTAAGAGGAATTCATGGACGAAATACGTGAGCACTATCTCACGCACTACTTCCACGTCTACTGTATGGAAGAAAATTCGTGCAATCTTCGGATCACCGAAACAATCTATTCTTGGTCTTATTGATGAAGGAGAACTCCTTTCATCATCCTCGGAAGTGGCAAATAGTCTAGCAAAATCTTTCCGCTCGGTGTCTCTCACCTCATCATATAATAACGATTTTCAACGGTACAAGATGCAAATGGAGGTGTTGTCGTTAAACATTGGTGATTCGATTGGTGAATTAAACACTCCATTCGTAATTAAAGAATTGTTACATGCACTTAAAAATTCACGGGACACTTCCCCTGGACCGGACAACATTCGCCTTTCCATGCTTTCACACCTTCCTAATTCGGCACTACAACAACTTTTGAATATTTTCAACGGTTTATTCTCCGAACAAGTCTTCCCATCCGGCTGGTCAGAAGCATTTATTATACCAGTACTAAAACCTGGTAAAGACCAGACGAACCCCTCAAGCTATCGCCCTATTTCATTAACAAGCGTTTTGTGTAAAATAATGGAGAGAATGGTAAACCGCAGACTTACATGGTACTTGGAGAAACATGGCTTTCTATCTCCAGAACAGTGTGGTTTTCGACAAGGACGATCTTCCATTGACCATTTAGTGTCACTAGAAACAGCCATACAAAACGCTTTCCTCAATCGGCAACACCTCGTCGCTATTTTCTTTGATATAAAAAAGGCGTATGACACAGCCTGGCGACGTGGTATTCTTAACACTCTCAAAAAATGGGGAATCAAGGGCAATATGCTTGCTTTTATCCGGGGATTCTTAAATCACCGAACGGCTCGTGTTCGTGTGGATGATTCGCTCTCAGATAGTGTCATCTTGGAGAATGGAGTGCCCCAAGGTAGTGTATTAAGTGCCACCTTATTTTCTGTAGCCATAAATGATATTACCAAATGTGTTCAGGCTCCTGTCTCATGCTCTCTATTTGCTGACGACTTTGCTATCTACATTGCAAGCCGTTCGGCACCTACAGCAGAGAGACTACTGCAGAACACTATATATCACCTTGAAGCTTGGTCCAGGATTACTGGTTTCACATTTTCATCCGAAAAAACAAAATGTGTAGTTTTTTCTCGGCTACGAAACCCTTCTATTCCCCAAATTTTTCTGAACGGTGAGACTATTACTATCTCTACTTACGTCAAGTTTTTAGGTTTAATTTTTGATAGCCGTCTTACTTGGGTCAAACATTTAAAAGAATTGAAAACAAAATGTTCCAAAATTCTAGATATGATGCGAGTCCTTACTAACACCAACTGGGGAGCCGATAGATCATGTATGATACGTTTTTACTATTCCTTTGTTCGCTCCCGTTTAGATTACGGTTGTGTGGCCTACTCTTCAGCTCGTCAAACCGTGCTTAAAATGCTAGATAGTGTACATCATGCTTTCCTTCGGCTTGCCACAGGCGCGTTTAGATCTAGTCCTGTCGCAAGCTTACTGGTAGACTGTGGTGAACCATCACTTTGGGATAGACGAGACCAGCTTTTATTATCGTATTTTGCTCGTCTCAGAGGACAACCAAATCACCCGGCTCTTGAGTCAGTCTTTAGAAATCCTAATCTAGGAAAGTATGAGGACCATCCACGTCGTACTGCACCGGTAGGTATCCGTACCTGGCGTCTGCTGCAGCATATAAATGTTGACAAACCGTCATTCTTTCCTATATATCCTTGCTCATATCCTCCGTGGAGAATAAACCTTATAAATTTTAATTTTGACCTGACCACATACAATAAACAATCAACACCATCTATTGTCTTTCAGCAAATGTTTCAGTGTGTTCTCTCCAAGATGAAACCAGACGCGGTTGTATACACTGATGGATCGAAACAAAATGATACAGTTGGGTGTGCATTTGTTGTTAATGAGAGAACTTATATGTTTGGTCTACCCGGTATTACGAGTGTGTTTACCGCTGAACTATACGCTATAAATAAGGCTCTAAACATCATTAACCCTAAATATAGAAAAATTCTTATTTGCAGTGACTCGTGTAGTGCTCTCCAAGCCTTAAAGAACTTTTATTCCAAACATCCTATCGTCATTGAAATTTACAACGCAATCGCTGAGTTGAATAATCGCAACACAGAATTAAGTTTTTGCTGGGTCCCTAGCCACGTAGGGATTCCAGGTAATGAACAAGCAGATTCCGCTGCCAAAGAAGCATGTAACCAGCCTCCTTTCACCACCCGAGTTGCTACTTCTGATTTCATTAACTATGTAAAACAATTATTAAGAACAAGGTGGCAAGGTGATTGGACAGCTACTGTTGATAATAAACTCCGTCAGATTAAAGATTCTGTGTTACCATGGAACTCCTCATACAGAAAACCCCGGCGTGAGGAAGTAGTTCTCTGTCGATTGCGGATAGGACACACGAGTACCTGTTTACAAGAGGACAACCACCTCTATGCGCAAGATGCAACTGCCGCGTGACTGTGCGCCACATACTCGTGGACTGCATATGTTATGCGGCATTGCGTCGTAAATTTAAATTACCTAGTAACATCCGTGGTATCTTGCGTGACGATAAGGAGATTTTAAACCGGATGTTTATATTTTTACATAGTATAGGGTTAATGCAAAAAATGTAATACTGTTGCTTATATTTTTTAATACTTTTAGTTTTTTAATAAGTTTATTTTTTTTTTATTATATTTTTTTTTTTCTCTGAATGTTTGATATTTTTATCCGATTAGGAGCCTTTTACACTCCTTATCGGAATTTGTTAAATTTTATAAGTTATTTTTTAATATTTTAAAGACTGACTGTGATATTAGTTGTAAGATTTTTGTGATATTAGTTGTAAGTTTTATCTCCTTTTTTAATTTTAAGTTTTATTTAGTTTTAATATGATAGTTTTTAACATAGTAGTTAGTTTTAAGTTACATGTTAGTATTTTTGTTATCCAAGAATGGGCCTTTTACACCCATTCCGGATTTGATTTCCTGTGATAGTAGTTTTAAGTTTTAATTACTTTTATTTATTTATCGATTCTCCGGGCGATGATAACGACCATTCGTTTTTCGCCCAAAAAAAAAAAAAAAAAAAAAAAAAAAACTAGTCTGTATGATTTTCATGCAGTTGTTTCGTACATAAAATGAAGGTCATTAATTCACTCCATCCTAGTTCCAAAAAATTACTAGTTAGTAATAAGAGACTTTAAATAATATGTTTTTAACATTGACTGCATTTTTGTAACTGTTTGGCACAGTAGAATCATTAATTTTTTTCCTGTTTGGCAAGGTGTAGTGCGGGTTGAGTTCTTGTAACAGTCTTTTAAACCTTCATCTTCTATAACAGATAGGGGCTGTAAATGTTTGAAAATCATTTCTATCCCCAAATTATAAATTTTGTTAACTTTCTTTAGAGACAAATTTTTAGATTTGTATTGCAGAAATGACTGTGTTAAATTTTTAGAAGATATGGAAGAAAAAAATGATACAGAGCTTGTCGTGGATGCCATGGACTGATTATCCTCATTATTTGCAATCTTTGAACATTTTTCTGAAGATCAACTAATGGGACGGACAGCAACTTGTAAACATATATAATGGGACAGACCAACTAACTTGTTATAAAAAAAAATTATTTTACTTATGTACCAGACCTAATAAACTATACTGAAAGGTAATTGTAAAATAGTACAATAAGAATGAGTTCAATTTTTTAAATAATTACAGATTATTGCTGTCCAGCAAATCTCTGCCCTTTATATTTGCTGGACAGCAAATATAAAGGGCAGAGATTATAATTAAATATACCGTACAGTATATATAAGGTACTTTGCACTAAATAAGATGACATGATTTTTCAATTATGCAGATAAAAAGAAACTGTGATGGAATATTAATAATGGAAGGGAATGATTAATTTTCAATTAATCGCACAATGATGAGCAAAGCTGGTATCATCTGAGTTGCGTATGGACACACCTTATTTATTATTATTTACTATTCCAGACTAACAATTAACACAGTGTTCAACTTAAAGGAAATCCCCCATCTCTCAGTAATTTGTACTAAATACATTTTTTTGTTAAAATGCATATATTGGTGTGAGATGAGTAAAATAATGTGGAAGATGTTTTTATGACTGATGCTGGAATTGGAAGGATTGTTTATTGCTTGCACATCTGAATATTGCTAGTCTAAGGAGAGTGCATTGCATTCTACAAATACTAGAATTCATTGAGACAGCAATCATCTTTAGATCAAGTGTTTTTCGCAGATGAAGAGCAGTAGGATGTTAATAGTTAGATCTACCAGACCTGAAGTACTGAAAACCTATACATTTTATTTGACTCTTCCCTATACCCACAAAAAATGGGCATATGCAGTGCGGTTTCAAGGAGATGAATAATAGGACTTTTTTGAGGAAAACAATCCAACAGTTCATAGCCTTATTGCAAGAGGATAAGCATGAATGCTGATTGCAATAGGACAGTACCACTTGCCATACAGCTCACCCTACTATGGCGGTGCTACAGGACTTTTTTAATGAAGAATAATTTATAAAAGATTGCAGTTATCAAGATCCCCTGATCTGACTAGTTGATACTTCTCCCTGTGGGGTTACTTAAAAGAAATTGTTTATAGCAGCAATCCACACATCTTGCAGGAATTAAAGACAGACACTTCCAGTACCATCCAGGAAATAAACAGGGTTCAGCTAAGAGTCCGAGAACATGGTCAAACATGTTGACACGTACATAGAGGTGAATGGATATCATTTTCAACACCTTCTGTAAATTATTATATGTTTAGCAATAAACCATTATTTAGACTAAACCAAGTAATGGGGCCTCTTTTAAACTGACTACTCTGTATTAATTATTACTCGAAGACTTATGTCTTCCATTAAACGGTGTTATTTACGTTGCCTGCGTGGTGCATTCGACTTCCCCTACAATCAGCTTGAAAAAGTGGTCCGACTAATATTAGTCGACGAAGTCGATTATAATAATTAGTCGCCGAATAATTAGTTAATAACAGAGATTAGTCGATGGTAAATGCACGAGTTAAATCTTACGAGTCTGCTTTGATCCAGATTAACAGAAAAAAAGTCCCACGAAATATTACCAGAGCTTTAACATACGATATTGGCGGTTTATCGAATTGTAAGATATTTTACTGCTTTCCTACAATAATTCTTCATGAAATGGGTGTGTAATTTTAGAAAAGATGTTTGTTTAATTATTTTAGGTGTTACTGAACAATATAAACTAAATTTTCAAAAATAGATTTCAGTAATTATTTTACTTTAAAACTTTATTTACGTTATATATATATATATATATATATATATATATATATATATATATATTAAAGTTAATTTCTGTAGTACCTTGTTAAGCGGAGTATATCATTATTTATTATTATAAATTTATTAATTATTTAACTGGCTACTAATAATATTTGACTAAATTATCGAAATATTTAATTTTAATGAAATACAAAATTAATGAATTTTTTTATTGTTGTTTTTTCCAATGTGAGGGAATTTTTTTTATAGATGTTCTTTAGTTCCGTTTTGGGGCACGTGTACTCTTCGTCGTTCATTGGGAATAAAAAGGTGAGTTAAGAACTTATTCAGTTTGCTTAGTTTTAAAATAATTATCATTTGTAGTATAAGTTCAGTTCGATAATTTCATTTTACCCATTTTTTTAACGTTTTCAGGATTAAAATGGTACAGCGTTTAACCTATAGGAGACGTCTCTCCTACAATACTAAAAGCAATCGTCGACGTATGTAAGTATTGAAAATGCGTTTATTTTTTTGTTAATCTATCGGTGTATGATTTTAGTCTTGCCTTTCCCTTAAAATACTCTTGTTAATACTAGAAAGATGTTACTTCTGCTTGAAAAAACTTGCATCGCTGTGTTAAATATCTGAAATTGTGGCTCATAAAAAAGCGTCGATCGATGGTTTTAGAACGCCTACATAAATATTGTAATATAGTTATATATATAATATCTGGAGACTGCAGCTCGTATTTTTAATAAATTCTTGCAGTGTATTGTTGGTTTTGTAACGTTTTAAGCCGAGGTGTGAAATTACGGATTATTCACAAAATATAAGAATAATGTCAAAATAAATTATGTATTCATTTGTGTATTTTCTAGTATAACAAAAATTAGTTGTCAAACCCGATATTGAAAATCAGAGAATTTTTTTCTGCAAAAAAACCGCATTAAAATAACATCTGAAGTTCAAATAACAGCACTAAAGTAAAGGTGGTCTCTCGAAAAAAGTAAAGTAAAGGTGTGGTCTCGAGTTTTACATGTTGCTGCTTATTATCCGAAGCTATCTTGATTGTGCAAATAAAGTATTGATATCTTTGAAACTGTGTGTGTAGGATGATATGCAAATTGCAAAAATGATGGTTCATAATTAATCCATTGATTATGGACGTAAGTGATTTATTGTTCATAATTATACTCTTCTAATTTAAAATAGTCATGTACATCCTGATAATATTTTAAATCTATGAGCAATTTCATACACATGTAATGAGTTTGGCTGCAAAGATTTTCATTTCTGCTCAGAAGAACCTGAATGATTACTTTTATTGTATTAATTTAACAATGTCCCTTGAATAATTGTTTAAACTTGAAATTGTGGACACTTATAACCATTCAACACAATCTTGAAAATTTTTTATTATCTCTAATCTTTAGAGGCCCATTCCTGTTTGGCCCAGGGTGCGCAAAAATGCCCTCTTAATTGATCAAAACCATAACAACTTCCAAGAGGCTTATCACAGTACCTAACACTGAATAGTTAAGTTGGGGTAACGCTCATCGTAGTCTGTTTCTGCGGATTGCACTAATAATCATATTCCTGTTTAACCCAGTTTCTTCAGGTTTAATAGGAAATACAAAAATGAAAAATTCTAGCAGTTATGATTGAAATTCAGCTATTAAATTCAAGTAACATAAATTTTGGTTCAAAATTAATTTCAAAGCAAAAGCAGTAAATGTGTTTCATAAAAATTTAATTAAACTGGTCCAGTAGTTGCTTAGTATATTTGCGTATTGCTTTTTATGTTCTGGAATTTAAGTTCTTAAAAAATTAGGAAATTAAATTACAAGTTCTTAAAATCCTTGCTTCTTTTTGTTGTGAAGTGACAGTTTGACAATTCAGTTTTACTCCTGTATATATGTAACTTACAGAAGTTTCAGGAAGTTTATGCTGTACTTTATAAGGTATGTTTATCTCATCAGAATAGTTGTGAAAATATATATATATATATTCTGGAAATGCATTGGTTTTGAGTTGGGATTAGCAAATGATTCTCTCTAAAGGTCAAATTATGCAATACTAAAGCTCTATAGGCATAAATTATTGATTGTAATTAGGGGTTTTGTATTAATTTGGTTAATATATTATTATTTTTTTATCTTATATTAAAAAATTAGGTCCCAGAATTATATCTTCTGTAGTTTCTAAGAAAGTTGTAAACACTAAGTTGTAACACCTTTGTACTAGATCCTAAGCTTAAGAACAGGAAAACATAAGATTTAAATGAAAGCAGGTTTGGACAGCGGGTAAGACCATGCCCGTTTTCAGTACTCCAATTACCGTATCAGTTTTGGGAGTTTCAAGAGTTATATGTTTTGATGCTAATCCATTCTGTGGAGAGAGGTTAGAGTTAAGGTTAGACATGTGATGAGAAGTTACGAATAAATTACAGAGAAATGGCAATACTTAACACAATCTCATAGGACACTTGACTGAATTTGTTTAAAAGGAAATATAGTTCCTACAGAGAGAGACTATACCAAATGTTCAGTGCTTTTTTTCTTGTATAACAAATAATTACCTTACAAAGAGCACAGCCATATTTAACGGCTAACTCTAACTCTGATAAGGTTAGTTAACTCTGTTAAGGTTAGCTTATGGTTTATTCCTCTCTCCACAAAATTCTAAACTTAACTGTAATCATAGTCTTTCTACAGAATGAATTAGTATCTGAACAAGTCACCGTAACTAACAAAACTGCTTGCTAATTGATAACAGTACTGATAATGTGCTTTGACCTTGCACCAGTCATTTGTTGTCCAAACCTGCTTTCCAACTTTTACCAATAAAACTTAATAGGAAGACTTATAGAGAAATTAATTTAAGAAAATTTATTTCTCAATAATATATAATTTAATTAACTTACATTGATAATATTATGTAAGCTGCTGAAAATGTTAATGCACATTTCAGCCCAACGATTCTGACTATGGATGCGACTGCTTTCTCCAACATTCTTTGGTGGCAAACGTGATTCTATGCAAAAGTTTACTTTCGTTTTCAAACCTCTTAGCATACACTGATGCGCCCTCTTTTGTTCCTGTGCAGTCTAAATGACTTAAAACATAGGATCTGGCTGACTGTAGCTTCATTGAGATAGTATTATGCAGCAATCGTATGAGTTGGCTGCAGTTTTCTGAAAAGCATGTTTATTTATACATATCTAAAAGTTAAGATAGCTCAGTTAGAAAAATTTTAGATAGGCATCCCTTTAGATTCTCTAGACATGTTGTCGGATTAGAACATTTCCTGTTACACTGCATCAGACATATATAATTGTTTTATTTTCTAGTAACCATTGACACTAATTTATTTTGATTGTAATCATGTTCTTCCAGATGAATATACTGAAGATGAAGGAATTTTCAAATGAGCAGATTATCATACAATGCTTGTTGAAGGGCTTTGCTGTATTATGGCCAATGTCTGTTTATGATATTACTATCCTGTTCTAAATTTACTATAAATGACCCTCTTTTGAGACAGATATCCCAATAATCTGTCTTATGTACTTGTGCATTGGGTAATAGTTTAATTAGGAGTACATTGACCATTAAACAGCTTTTCTAGCATTACCATTGATTGCTTCTCTGTATACTCCTTGTTAGTGAATTCATGTAGCAGTTTTCTGTGTTAATTGCTTTAAATCATTAACTCAGTAATATTAAGAATACAAAAAATATAATACACAAAACAATAACTAGTACACAAAAATCACAAATAAAAGTTTATACTCTTAATTTATTTTACATTGATCTTTAATGTAATTGACAACTTATGACATGATGTGAAATTAAACATGGACATAAGTCCTTCCTGACAAAAAACAAACTATTTTTTCATCTAAAAGACAAAAAATTAAATATAGTTCAATAGACATGGTTTTTATTCATTTTTAGCCAAAGATTTTCAAAATGTTCAGTTTTCTCTAAAATGGATTTTTAAAAATTTTATTCAGTTTTTATGAAGTTAATTAATTTTCTTAGAATGAAATTCTTTATAAATTTTGTCATCTAAGTTTTATTTGGGTTATAAGCAATTTAACATAAGTTTATACCAAATTTGTAAAAAGGTGTTTGTTTTGTTTTACTCCAATTGAATATCTTATATAAATTGTATATAAAAACCATTAATCGGTACTTACGTATTAACGCCACTGCAGCTACAGCTTTATTTAAAAACAAAGTAGTCAATAGAATTTCAGTGGAAAATGGGCGGATATAGAGTTTAACATAGATTCAAAACAGTCGCTTTATTAATTTTAATAAATGGTTATTTACATTTATTTACAGGACTGTTTTAACAGGAGTTATAAGTATATGAATATTTTAATGAGGTCATAATACTTTTATTAAGTATGGCAGAAAGTCCTAAAGTACATGTGTTAGATTTATTTACAAGTATACCTGATGATTTGTTTAAACTAAAGAAAAATATATTTATTTTCTAAGGATACAAATTTTTAAAACCTCTGTTCTACAATTTCATTAGTCATTTACATGGTTGCAAACATCTTTAACAACTTTATTGATGTTAGTTCCACCAAAGCATTCGTACATGTGAACAATTTGTCTTGGAAAAGAAGTTCAGCAGTGATGCATTTGGAGATGTTGCTGATCACAACAGACAGCACTATGTATAGCAAATTACCTTACTTATAGTAAAAGCCTTACTATATGACTTGCATGATACAGTTTTATCTTGTTACAATGCAAAAGTAGATAATCATATTTAAATACCACATGATCATGACCATTCACATTCAGTACAAAGTGAAAAAATACAAAATCAGTACAAAATTTTAGGCATGATAATAACAGAGTTGTTGTTTTTTAGTTGTATTTTTAGTTCAGATAAAAAAAATTCACTTCTTCAAAAAATCAAATAAATTGGTATTTTTTAAATACAAATAGGCTGCAACAAAAAAAAAATCTTAAGGATTAAAACTTTTTTAAATATTGCGTTATGTAAGAAAATATAATAAAACATGATCTTTTAATGTTAAAAACAATGAAGGTTGTCTGCTAGGTTGGAAATAGACAATTTTTTTAAAAATGGCCATATCAGTCTTAAATCCTGCTACAAACAGGAGTTCTTTTGTTTTAAACATTACAGTGAAGACCAACTGAATTGATCGCCCTATTTTAAAAAATTATGTATATCATGATTTCATCATTAGTGATAAACATTGGGAATAGCCTAATTGGAAAACCAGGCTATTGCATATGCCATGGGCAATACAATTATATAACTAAGTACATTAATAGGCCAATCATGGCCATTATATATTAATAATGTCATTATGTTGATGTGAATTTTTTTTACATTATTGAACAGAATTAAGTAATTACAAAATTAGACAAAAAATTTAACATTTTAACTTTCTCAGTTTTTACAGAGTACTAATTTTTAATCGGTTTCTGTAAAATTTGTGTACTACAATGTTGTTTTTTTTACATAAATTTTCTCTTTTGGAAACACATTTTTTCTCTGTGGATAGGTAGCTTTTTGATCCAGTTATTGTTAAATGAAGGTGAGTGTGACATCAACCAATTTTGCACAAACACTTCAACAGCAAATTTCTGTCCAAGTGCTTCTTTTGGTGGCCCAAACAAATGATAATTGCAGTGATAAGTCAACTGTATGGAGGGTGGCCCAGTGTAATCCAGAATAAGGATGCTGTTTATTTTTTGAGTTTAAGCCACAGTATGGGGCCAAGTGCTGTTTTGAAGCAGAATGACATCTCTGATTAGAGATTGATGTTTTTTATGCGATGCGAGTTTTGCTTTGTCTAAAAGTTGGCAGTAGTACGCAGAATTCATTGTACGACATTCATGTAGAAAATCAACATGCCAAACTCCTTTGAAATCAAAAAATACTATGGCCAAAAATTTTCCAGCTGATAGTAGTAGAATTTTCGCTTTAATGGGTGCAGTTTCTTCCTTTTTTGTCGCTCCATACTTGCCAATTTTGATATGGGTGTATTGGTGTACCCAAGTTTAGTCACAGGTCATATTCCAATGCAAAACAATTCATCTTCAGCTTGGTAGCAACTCAACCACTGGTACTCTAGCTGATAGAGCTTCTGAAATTTGGTGAGAAGACAAGGGACCCATCATGCTGCCATTTTTTTTAAATCCAAGATAGCCAGTAATGATTACCTGAGCACTGCTGTAGCTTATTTTGATCTCAGAAGCAATTTCTGCAGTTGTTAATAGACGGTCGCCCTCGATAAGGCAACAAACCGTGAGATTCAGCAGTAGCATTTGTCCTTGGGTGATGTTTGTGACTTTCATTTTCAACTAGTTCTTGTCCTGAAAAGCGTTTACACCAATCATATATTTGAGTCCTGAAAATTTTGGATGGATTCACACCCTCTGCTGTGAGAAATTATTAAAGTTGTGCAATGCGTGATACCTTCTGATTGGCATCGTGATGCTGCCTAGAAAAAAGTAGTGAGCTTTCCAAGAATGAGATCCCCTCCACACATCGCTACATACAACACTGGGAAACCGCGTCCCTCTCCATTAACCATGCATCAAACAACAAAAATTGTAGTTTATATTTTATTCACCTTGTGTGTTCTGAATCATGGCTTGGTTGATGTCTTCATTATATATGATTTCTGCAGTGGGTAAACTACTGTCAAAATTTTACCCATGCACAGAACTCCATGATTGATCATTTCGTGTTTGATTGGTGGACTTACGGTTCTGTAGAACATATTTTTCAGATGTTTAAGTTAAAATTAATTTTTCAAAAACACTACTTCAGCTTTCATTGTTATATACAAAGCATCCAAAATTATAATATTGCAATATCAGTACTTATTCCTCCTTCATTGATGTCTTTCATAATAGTTTTTTCTTGTAAATGAAATGAAAAGAATGTTTTAATAAAACCTCAGACTTTTCCGATAATGCCTCTGTAAAGTGGTTGTATGTTTGATTGTAAGAATGCAAAACTTAACTTTTCCCAAAAATAGTTTGGTTGTTCCAAGTATTTTTCAAAAATTAAAGCAAGATTTTTTTCTTCTGCTTCCATTGAAGTAGTCTTTTAATATTGATACAGTCATTTGTGTATTAGATTTGCATACTCTGTAATGATTTTGACATGTTTGAAACATCTAGCTTAAGACTTTATTTTTATGGATGACCAGTAGCATTACTTAATCCAAACCAGTCATATTGAAATTTAGAGAGTAATAATTTTTACACGCTTTTAATTTTTTACTGATATTAGTTTTTTTTTACACAGGTTACAGTAATTTGACCACCATGGTTTAATCAGTAACGTATATGTTCTTTGGAACTTACTATATGTAAGTTTCCATTGTAATTTTCTACATGGTTCCTGCCCATTCCTTCACTGAATTGTGATGTCAACCTTGGTTTTCTCTGTCATTTTTTTTAAAGACCTTCATACTGATCAATCCATGTAGTTAACCATTCACAACTTTCATTAAATTGCTCACACATTCTTTATGTTAAATCATTAGCTTTCTGTGATTGAATCCTGCAATTAAATGAATTACACTTAAATTCATCAAATTGCTTTAAAATTTTAAACTCAACTGCTTAACTAAGTCAGTTTGGTTCTGATTACAGTCTTGTTTCAATAAATCAACTGTTTAAAAGATTTAAAATAACATATTTGGAAACTACAGTATATAAAATTTCTAAAAATAACCAAAAGAAATAATGTAGGATACAGTAGCAGGCAAGTACAGTCAAATTTTAAATGTTATCTAAGTCAACTGTTAACAGCAGAATGTGAAGAAATCTTTCTAAGCACAACAGCTGTTAAAATGAGTCACTTTCAAGAATTGCTCTCTTGGCTGGGTAAGAGAACAGTTTTTTTGTCTGTGGATAGTCTGTATTATTGGAGCTCTACTGTAATAACTTTATCATAAACACTACCTATACTATCAAAATTAAAATGTGATTGAAACTCAAAAAACAATAATGTAAAAATAATCTTTTCTTATTAATTTGATTATTACAAGCAGCTGATCCAAATAAACCACCAGCAATCAGTGTAATATTTTGTTATTTTTATTGTCACTAGTAATTCATTATTTTATCTTAGGTGATAATAAAACCTTATATTGCTATAATCTCATATTTATTTATTTTTGCTAACTGAATATCTATGTTCCATATTCAAAATTTTAGTGTAAGAACTCCTGGTGGTCGCCTTGTGTATCAGTATTTGAAAAAACCTAAGAAGATACCAAGATGTGGTCAATGCAAGGAAAAACTTAGAGGAATTCAACCTGCACGGCCCATGGAGAGGTCAAGAATGTGTCACAGAAAGAAGATGGTGAAACGATCATATGGAGGTGTTCTATGTCATAAATGTGTGAAAGAAAAGTTTGTATCTTTTTACATTCCAAAGTAATTTTAATAAGTTTTATTTTTATACAGACAGGAATATTGTGATATTGTGAACTAAAAACACTCATTATGTAAGAGTATATAATGTTGTTACATGTTATCAGGTGTTCACAATTATACACATGAACATTTCTTCCAGAATAGTTACATTCGTCAACAAATGCCAGAATGAGTACACTCAACATTTTTTTTTTTTTACATGATTGTTTAAATTGATTAGTATATACTAGAGTGAGCATTTGTTATTTTTGCCAAACCAAAACAAATTTCTCTGAAAAAAGGTTGTTTGTACTAACTGTTGGGAAAAATAGATTTATTAATATGTTAATGTTCATGACTTACAATCTAAATGTTTGTTAGAATAAGCTAACACCTCTGTTTGATGATTCAACATGTTTGCTATGCAGTATTAGTTATGGGCAACTGATGTTTTTATATATATATATATATATATACAGGGAGCGGCAGAAATAACTCTCGAATTTGCCACCGTTGTAGCTCAGCGCTAGTGGTAGTAGGGTCTGGACTGGTTCTATAGTGCATGTCTGGTGTTGCAATTTTCAGTCACTAACATGGCGTGGAGCGGTGAACATCGTGTGTTCGTCATCAAAACTGATTTTAAAAATGGTGATTCTGTAATCTGTACGTAGCGATTATTTCGTACACACTTCGGGATAAGTGGACACGGTGCAATCCCTGACAGGAAAACCATTCTAACATGGGTTAGAAATTTTAGAGTTACAAGTTCGGCTATGAAAAAATCACCGCCAGGTAGACCTCGCAGCATTCAAACTCCACAGAACGTTCAACTACTCCAGCAAGCAGTTACATGATCTCGAAGGCGTCCAGCCCGTAGGCACGCCGTCAGCTTGGGAATATCTGATCGAACAGTGAGAAGAATTTTACACCAAGACCTGCACTTCCACCCATATAAAATAATGGTTGTGCAGGAACTTAGTGAACGTGATTGGGCCAGTCGTATTGCATCTTGTCACGCTATCCTTGAAAATGTTCCAAACAATGCAGTCATACTCCCATCTGACGAAGCACATTTTCATTTATCAGGTTATGTCAATAAGCAAAATTTTTGTTATTGGGCAGAAAATAATCCTAGACAACTGCATGAGCGACCTCTCCATAGCCAACATGTTACAGTTTGGTGTGCTGTAGCAGACTTTGGAATCATAGGCCCGTATTTTTTGAGGAGGAAGGGCGAACAGTTAGTTACGTCTCAACATTATGTACACATGCTAAACAACTTCCTGAAGCCGAAACTGAATGAAATTGGAAATCGTGTTTTATGGTATCAACATGATGGTGCAACCGCTCACACAGCAAGACAATCTATGGAAGTCCTAAGACAAATGTTTCCAGAGCGTTTAATCTCACTGCGAGGTAACATGCCGTGACCAGCTCGTTCACCCGATCTTGCTTCTTGTAACTTCTTTCTATGGGGCTACTTAAAGAGTAAAGTCTACAAAAACAAACCGAGGACAACCGACGAACTCAAAGCTGCTATCCGACACAAAGTCGCGGAAATTCCACAAGAGATGACGACGAGAGTAATGCACAATTTCCGAGTGAGGCTTCAGTTGTGTATAGACAATGACGGTCGCCATTTAAATATTATTTTTAAGTAACTGAAACTTCAATCATTTAGATATACAATAAATGGCAATGATAATTCTTATTATGGTATAATAAAAGTTGACTAAAATATATTACGTATTTTTTTATTAGCCCTTCAAACTGGGAAGTTATTTCTGCCGCTCCCTGTATATAATTGTAATAATGTAAATTACTTCATTCATATGTGTTAGTGTATTATATGGTTGGTAGATTGTTCATCAAAGTAATTTTTTTCTCCAGGCTTTATTATATACTTTCATTATACTTGCTGCTAAGCTTTTTGCTATTAAACAAAACAATAATATCTAATGTCTGTCAATATTTTCATTGTAACAAAATGTGCTTCAATCTTTCTTAGATCGGAATACAATAAAATCACTTTTACATTGTACAACCAAAATTTTATTATTCTAATAAAAAATTAATATAAAATCTATAATGTAAAGAAATTGATGAATACCACCTAAAATCAAGAAATTAGACTAAACCCTGTTGTAACAGAACTGCAATTACTTCTTTGCTATATTTTTTCTGCCAGAAATCCAAAAACATTTACTGTGTTAATGAGAATGGGTTAACATTAAAACAAATTGATAAAATAAAAAATTTTAAAAGTGTTTTTAATGTGATATTGAATTGTGTTTTTTTACAATAGTACCTATAAAGTACCATAATTTTTTTTTTCACTTTACCATTTGTAGTTAAAAAGTAAAAGTAATATTAATCCTTTATGAGCAGCATCAAAGGGCCTCTTATAAACATAGCTGACAAGAATTTTGTTCTCTGTAGAGTTACATCCATTAACCCTACCTACTAAATGTACATCATAAACTGTTTATCTGATAAAGGAATTAAGCTGCCATCTCAAAAGGATTAAGTTGAGGATAATGGTAACATGTTTGAATAAAAATCATAGAATAAAACTTAATGCAGATATTAGAATTTCAGGTTAAACAATTATTCAGGTTTATATAATAACAAAACAATTTGTGGCAAGTTCTGCAGTAGGCAGAAATGGACTGCTTAAAATATGATGAAGTAAAGAAAAATATATGTGTATGAAGTAAAAATGGAGATCAAGGTTAAGGTATTTGAGATTGTTTAGAAAATAGCTTTATATATGTTGATATATCAGCAAAATTTTGGCTGATACAAGTTTTGGGTCTATAATCTACTAAATTTGATGTCTGTTTCAGGATTGTCAGAGCTTTCCTAATTGAAGAACAAAAGATTGTTGTAAAAGTTTTGAAAGCACAGAAAGTTACAGTTAAGAGCAAAAAATGAGTAACTATGTTTTATGATAATAAATAAATATGTTTTTAATTCTGTTTTTTTCTTTATTATTATTAAATCCATATTCATGTAAATTCTTTTTCATTCAGTGATGAATTTTTGTTAATTAGATGTATTTTTTATCATTATTCTAGTCTCCTAAGTGAATTTTCTGCCAAAACATCACATTAGTAGAAGTTTTACGTAGTTGTAGGTTTTTCTGTGATTTTAATATAAATATTTACATAAGTAATGATAAAAAATTCTCAAAATGGCTGATTTTGCAGAGGGGAAATCTTAAAAGTATGTGCAAAAATTACTGTGATAATATGAAAGAGAAGACAGTCTACAATAAAAGTTACTGTATCAGTACAAAATAAATGGGGCCAAATTGAATGGAAGACTTCAGTCTGTTCAAAAGGTTATCAAGCTTTTTTTTTGTATACTAGGACATAACAGATTTCCTAATGTAGGATATTCTGTAGGTCCTTCAACAGATTTTTATTTTATAATAATGAAAATTTGTACTCTTCTAAGGTAATTTTGGTTTCAGAAATTCTGTTACAGCTTGTTCAAGGATGAGCAAAATGGTTACAAATTGCGGAGAGTTCCCTTACTTTTCACTTTTCAATCGCAAAGAGTAGTGCCAGCTGATTTGTATACATGGTACATATTGTAGCTACCCAATTTTCTTCTCTTTTTTTTTTTTTTTGTTTGAGAATGTTTTCTTCCATAGATACATAATTTCATAAACTCAAAGAACAACTTAACCACCAAACATAGTAACAAAAAAACTAGTACCAATAATCTAGCTAGTGATAAAGAAAGTAAAAGGAAATATCGACAATTAAGAAATAATATAAACCGGAAGTGCAAACTAGCGAAAGAAGAGTGGATCAAGTGATCCACTCTTCGAGTGAAAGAAGTATTAAGAAGTGGAAAGAGAAATGAACATTGGTAAAATAGACAGAGCATACAGGAAAGTTAAGGAAAATTTTGGGGTACATAAATTAAAATCTAATAAAGTGTTAAACAAAGATGGTACACCAATATATAATACGAAAGGTATAGTCGATAGATGGGTGGAATATATTGAAGAGTTATACGGAGGAAGTGAATTATAAAATGGTGTTATAGAGGAAGAAGAGGAGGATGAAATGGGAGAAACAATACTGAGATCTGAATTTAAGAGAGCATTAAAAGATTTAAATGGCAGAAAGGCTCCTGGAATAGACAGAATACCTGTAGAATTACTGCGCAGTGCAGGTGAGGAAGCGATTGATAGATTATACAAACTGGTGTGTAATATTTATGAAAAGGGGGAAGTTCTGTCAGACTTCAAAAAAAGTGTTATAGTCATGATACCAAAGAAAGCAGGGGCAGATAAATGTGAAGAGTATAGAACAATTAGTTTAACTAGTCATGCATAAAAATCTTAACTAGAATTCTATACAGAAGAATTGAGAGGAGAGTGGAAGAAGTGTTAGGAGAAGACCAATTTGGTTTTAAGAAAAGCATAGGGACAAGGGAAACAATTTTAGGCCTCAGATTTAATAGTAGATTGAAGATTAAAGAAAAGCAAATCATCATACTTGGCATTTATAGATCTAGAAAAGGCATTCGATAACGTAGACGAATAAAATGTTCAGCATTTTAAAAAAATTGGGTTCAAATACAGAAATAGAAGAACAATTGCTAACATTTACAGGAACCAAACAGCAATAATTGAAGAACATAAGAAAGAAGCCGTAATAAGAATAAGAGTCCGACAAGAATGTTCCCTATCCCGTTGCTTTTTAATCTTTACATGGAACTAGCAGTTAATGATGTAAAGAACAATTTAGATGCGGAGTAACAGTACAAGGTGAAAAGATACAGATGCTACGATTTGCTGATATAGTAATTCTAGCAAAGAGTAAAAAGGATTTAGAAGAAACAATGAATGGCACAGATGAAGTCCTACGTAAGAACTATCGCATGAAAATAAACAAGAACAAAACAAAAGTAATGAAATGTAGTAGAAATAACAAAGATGGACCACTGAATGTGAAAATAGGAGGAGAAAAGATTATGGAGGTAGAAGAATTTTGTTATTTGGGAAGTAGAATTACTAAAGATGGACGAAGCAGGAGTGACATAAAATGCCGAATAGCACAGGCCTTCAGTCAGAAATATAATTTGTTTACATCAAAAATATATTTAAATGTCAGGAAAAGATAAAAGTACAGCACAAGCGAAACGAGCCTTCAGTCAGAAATATAATTTGTTTACTTCAAAAATTAATTTAAAGGTCGGGGAAAGATTTTTGAAAGTATATGTATGGATTAAAGCTTTTGAAATGTGGTGCTATAGGAGAATGTTAAAAATCAGATGGGTGGATAAAGTGACAAATGAAGAGGTATTGCGGCAAATAGATTAAGAAAGAAGCATTTGGAAAAATATAGCTAATAGAAGAGACAGACTTAAAGGCCACATACTAAGGCACTCTGGAATAGTCGCTTTAATATTGGAAGGACAGGTAGAAGGGAAAAATTGTGTAGGCAGGCCACGTTTGGAATATGTAAAACAAATTGTTAGGGATGTAGGATGTAGGGGGTATACCGAAATGAAGTGACTAGCACTAGATAGGGAAACTTGGAGAGCTGCATCAAACCAGTCAAATGACTGAAGACAAAAAAAAATCTAGCACCATCAGTCTGTACATAATCCTATAATTACATCAGCAAATAACATAAAAGAAATAAAGTTAAAAATTTGGAAAACATAAGTCTAACAACACAATACACTTTACAATAATGGCAGTGGTGTTACAAATTTTGATTTACTCCAACAAACAGTTTTCTAATTTTTTTAAAGTTTTTTATTTGTTGATGTTATTAAAGAATTATGTACAGACTGATGCAGGATCTTGCGAAAGTTGACTATTGAATAGTTTTTTGTTACTGCATTTGGTGGTTAAGTTGTTGCTTGAATTTAATTAGCACTGTGGTGAATATGCTAAATTATTTGAATTTTCATAAATATCACATAAGTCATTGAGGGCCATCTTTATTGGCAGTGTCCTAACTGTTTATACCTAGTGCACAATAGCTGATATATTTTAAACAGACTTTAGGTTTGAGGAAACATCAGGTATTTAATTATAGAATTTTACATGTCATAAAATGTTGCTGGTATGAAAAATTCAGCCAATTTGAATATTTGTGAGGTCAAACTTATAATTTTACATGTATATTTTAAATTTGTGTGTGAAAAATATATAGCAATTATAATGAATCAAATCATCAACTGACTAAGCTTCTATTGGAGGTCTGGTGCAAATGTTAAGTTACTTAACTTAGTTGGTGCATAATGAACTGGAATTGGTTACTTAATTTCACTAGGAATGGTGTTTGGTCAAAGATGTTTTTTTTTTAACAGGTTGACTGCCAACTGACTAAATTTAATGTCTTCATCCTGCTGGTACCTTTTTTTTGTTAATTACTTTTGAATACCTAGTGATGTAAGTTCATTATAATAGGTTAAAGCTTATGCTATTAGAAATGTAATGTAATAACATTTTATTTTTTGGAGTAGTTCAAATTGAGCAAAAGGACAGGTGCTGCAACTGGTCAATAGGAAAGGGTGGGTTTGCCTGTGTGTATGGAAAGGGAAAATTGTTTTGTCCCGAAAAAAAATCACAATGAAATCCTTGTTCAGTAGAGGGTGGCATCCTGGTAAGTGAAGTCGTATTTTCATTTCTCAGCAGATTGATTTTACAAAATGGAACAAGTTATTGTTAAATTTTGTTTAAAAACTGGGAAATCAGCTTGAGAGACTTATCTACTCTTAAAAACAGTTTTTTGAAATAAATTTATGAGCCAGTCAGATGTTTTTATCTGATTCAAAGACGGTTGTGAATCAGTTGAAGATGTCCTTGGTCCAGCCACCATTCCTATTTCAAAAACTAATGAAAACATTGTGAAAGTTTTTCATTGCTTTACTATTAAAGCAGTGAAAATTCTGTCCTACAGCATTTTGCTGTATTGTACGCTCATGTACTGCTATCAGCTGCTGCTATGTAAAATGACTTAATGTATTTAGTAATCTGTGGACGGGGGAAGTAGTATCATAAGGCTATAAATTTACTCATAGGCCTAATTTCTGTGACAATTGCCAAGAAAAACGGCTGTTCTGAACATTTTACTGTAGCCTGTTCCACCATGCTGCCGTCATTCTGATTTCCACAGTATTATTCAGTTTGCACTAGTTTGTAATTTTTGTTATAAAAACATTGCGTTTACAGTATATGCTCTTTCCTTAAGGTAATTTAACTTGTTTTTCAGTAATGTTGTGTTTATGTAATCTTTTCATATGTGGTTTTAAAAACATAAGAGTTTTCTTTCTTACCTTATTGTAGGTTTTTTGCGAATTTGTTTGCATTTGTGTTTTAGGGATATTTTTTGTTGAAAGTAAACGGTTCAAACATGGCAGAAAATGGTGCTTATGTGATTGATAATGAAGTAGCAAGCTTAGATAGATGACTTAGCATCAAACTCTAATGCTGAACATTTAGATATAGTTGCATTAGATATACTGATGATGAGGATGAATTGGGTATTATTATGCATAATGGTTCTGGTGATGCAGGAGATCTACAAGATGAGATTTTTAATAGAATGACTGATTTATTTTATAGGAATCCATTACAAGTCACAGATTGTAATAACTTGGGGTTTAAGTTTGCCAAAGATGACAAGGGAAATGCTGTTTGGGAGGGGATTATCAGAGTAAGGTAGAAAGTTTTACTGTTTGTAGTGCTGGACCATAGATAAATTTCAATAGCATTTCTGAGACCCAAATTCATTTTTTAAGAGACTATTATTTATACGATTGTTCAGGAAATCAATATACAATGCTGAGCAACAGAAAGCAAAGTTGGGTATGTTCTCACAAAAATGGAAATGGTCTGGTTGCAACAGTGATGATATATTTGTACTAATATCAGTGTTTATTCTCATGGGCATATCCAATAGACCAACTTCGATCCTATTTTTTAAAAAAAAAACTCATTACTGGAAAGCAAAATTTTTTCTTCATGTCATTTGACAAATATGAGTGGCTGTCAAAATTTCATTTCAGTGACAATACACAAGTAGAAAATTTTAATGGACCAAAAATATTATTTAAAATTCACTGTAGTTTCTGACCTTATCAAGAAGCCTATATTCTTCTACTGAAAGATATCTGCATTGATGAATCTTTGCTTTTATGGAAAGGCTTGTCTTTTCACCGGTACATGCCTAAGAAGGCAGCAAAATTTGGCATAAAAATGTTTAAAGTTTGTGAATCAACTGGTTGCACATGGTCCTTCATTGTGTATACTGGAAAAGATGCAGTTTGATTCAAATATAATCTCTGATGTGCTAACTAAATCTGAAAGTGTAGTTCTCACACTCGTAGAAAAACTTTTGGGTAAAGGTTACACATTGTGGATGGACAGTTGGTACAACAGTCCTAATTTATCTCATTTAGTAAAAAAAGTAAAAGAAATAACAAATTAGTGAAAGGTGAATTGTGTGAAACAATTTCTGGTGATGTGTCCATCCTCAAATGGTGTGAAAAACAATTAGTTTCATTCATATCCATATATCACAATGTGGAATTTGTAGAAAAGATTAATAACCACACAAGGAAATGAAGCAACATCATTTTGTTTTACATTATAGCAAATACATGGGTGGTGTAGATGTACGTGATCAATAGTTAATGTTACCCTGTTTAACGCATATGTGAGAAAAAGTGGTACATGATAATTTTTAAAAAATTAATAAATATTAAAATTTTTAATTCTTATTTAATTTAGAAGAATCACCAAACAGTAAAGATCTGTCTGTCAGATTATTTCTAATTGTGAACTTAAACAACACTAAGAACAAAAAACCATATTGTGGTTGGCCAATGACCAAGCATCTTCCATCCAGATTGACTGACCAACATTTCCCGAAGAGGAATTCCTGCTGTAGGTAAAAAAGCTTATCCACAAAAGAGATCTGTTATTTGCTATAAAATTGGTAAAAGGAAAGAGTCTTTAATGGTGACCTAACTCTAAAGCTGGCTTGTGCATAGATCCATGTTTTGAGATCTGTCGCACTAACAAAATCTTTTAAGCTAACTGGTATACCTCCTTTTTCATGCTAAAACATTTATTAATCTGTATTCTAGAATGTTTATTATTTAAGTTTGAAATATTATATACATTTATAAATAGAAGTTAAAATAAAGTAAATTCAGCTAACATATGCTGTTTCTGGACTTTATTTTAAAAATCCCAGATGGTAGTCACATTTACCTGCACAACTAACACATTAAAGGGTTAAGTTTCTGCACGTTCAGTCAATTTTGATTGAAGATTTGAATGTTTGTTGAGTGAGTATGAAATTCATTTCGAAATTGTTGTCAGACCAGCAGAAAAAACACTGATTTGAAGTGTTCCAGTAACTGATTAATTGGGCCAAAACTGACTTTGAAAAAAGGCACAATCATCACATTGGAAGGGCCCAAGTTCACCACACTGGAAAAAAGCATGACAATTTTAATGGTTTTTCTTTGATGCTATGGATATAGTGTATGACAAATTAGTCCCTAATGGGCAGACAGTCAATCAGGAATGTTATAAAAGTGTCCTTAAGCATTTGTGGAAGAAAAGAATAACACTCTAGCGAGATAAAAATTAAGCCCTCCACCACGACTGTGCATTCTCAATCGTGGAATTTTTTGCTAAATTTCTGCCCTTCTGCAACCTCTATTCCCCTGATTGAGCTCCTTCCTGTTTACTAAATTTAAATTTTCAGTGAAGGGGACCAATTTGTCTGGATTGAAGACCACGTTAACGCCCATAAGAAAGAAAATTTACAGGAATGCTTCCAAAAGAGGCAACACTGTTAAAGTCTTATGTTCAGGGAACTACTTTGAAGGAAATCAAAAATAATAGCCTGTAAGTACTGTCATTTTGAAATTACAAGCCCAATCTTTAAATTCCACTCACAGCTCATAGATTTAAATTATTAATTTTAAAACGAGCAAATTATTATTTGGAACAAGTCCTGCCCTTATTATGTATGTCAGTGGAATCCCGGTTTGCTTAGAAAATTTTTGATAGTTAAATGCATTTGTACTTAGAAATGATTTAACCTGTAAATCTGTATGTACACCTTCATGCTAAATGCATAGAGCTGTAAATCACATCACATAACATTCTAGAGAAAGGTATAGAAACTTCTTGGTTGTACTGTACATCTAAAATACTAAATTTTTGAATTGCGTAATGTACAATCTGTGTATGTTTGACTCAAAGTAGGTGATGTGATAAAACCCACCAGGTTGGTGTAGTAGTGAACACGTCTTCCCAAATCAGCTGATTTGGAAGTCGACAGTTCCAGCGTTCAAGTCCTAGTAAAGCCAGTTATTTTTACACGGATTTGAATACTAGATCGTGGATACCGGTGTTCTTTGGTGGTTGGGTTTCAATTAACCACACATCTTAGGAATGGTCGAACTGAGAATGTACAAGACTACACTTCATTTACACTCGTACATATCATCCTCTGAAGAATTATCTAAACGGTAGTTACCGGAGGCTAAACAGGAAAAGAAAAAAGGTGATGTGATAAAATGTATTATTAATTCAAAATTACATGAGCCTCATTTTCATTTCATAAGCTACACCATCTTGCCCTTAAAATTTTAGTATTAAATACAGTTACATGTCAATTTTTAAATTACTTTAAATTTATTCTTATGGTCATAATATTCAGTTATATTTTGAAACTTGATAACAATATGGCCGATTTCATTACATTTAAAGAGTTAATTTGATATCTTTTAGTGGTGTTAAAAAAGAGCTTTAGGATGTTGGTTGTCATTAATGTTGAGTACTTGTATGAAAATTTTGACCTAAATTGTGATTAATTAAAAAATTTAAGCTGCTGTGTATGTTTTTTTTTTTATTAAATCTTTTTGAAAATAAAAAAGTCACCATTCTTCATGTGCTGTAAAAGAAGGAACTAAACAGTTCTTCAGTACAAGGAATTAAAAAACTCAGATGTCCTTTTTAAGGATGAAAATAAGTAAAACATACACTTAAAATAAACAAACAAAGATTGTTTTAATCTTTTAAAAAAAGCTGACAGGAATTTGTTGCACTTTCTTTTTAAAGTACTTGAGGCACAAGAATAATGCAATTTAATACTAATCTATTTAAAACACTTGCTTCGTACCTCTGGGGAAGGGCTCTACTTATAAAACTTGAGAATGTTAGTACTCTGCACAGTGTATCTTCTTGTGTTGCAGTTCTTAGACTCAATTTTAATTTTCATATATGATCTCTAGTAAGTTAAAAAGAATTCTGAAATAGTTATGGTGTCAAGATAAAGTGGTTCTTCAGAAAAATAATTGCTAAGTTATCTTAGTAAATAAAAATAATAATTTGTCATAAATAGACACCTCTAATACTGACTAAACTTTTTGATTTGAATGTATTTCTAATTCATTCTTTTAGTGTAAAGTATACTGATAACATGATGTGCAATTATGGAGTTACATCTAAATGGAATGGCACTAACATCAAAATAAACAATGTGCCGTCAAGTTTGAAGATCAATAAATCTGAAACAGACATTTATGTTTAATACTAATATGGCGCAATGAGAAGTGGCATGGATTGTGTAGACAGTGTATGGAGAAAAGGCCTTGTTGAGCAGTGCATGAGAAGCTACTACTCTTTCTGAAAGAGTATTTGCCCAGTAAATGCAGTGCTAACTGCTTATCAAACAGTCATTATAAAATCATATTCGAAAGTAGTGCAGTTATCATGTTTCCATTACTAGTGCTGTGTTTTGATTGTCACTTTTGATATTTATGGTTAATTTTACAGTTACATACCAGCAGTGTTTTTTAAAAAGTTTTGTTTTGCAGTTGCACAACTTTTTAAGTTAGGTTTAATAACTTGGCTGGAAAAAAGTTGAGTGTTTGAAAAAAGGTAAATTAATAATTCTCAGCTCTAAAAGAAAATTAATTACTCACGTCATATATTGTTGCAAGGAAGAAAAAATTAAACAGGCTGACATGTCACCATATAAAGCAGCAAAATACTGTAGAATGTCACAAAAATCTGTGACTGCTATAAAAAAACAAGTTGGTGCTAGTAAAGGTGAATCACTAACAATCCCTGGGAAAAATGTGTCTTCATTACCATAACGCAAAATCAGTAGTTATGATCGGGATGTTATTAGAAATATAATTGAACCTATCTATGTCTGACAAAAAGTTGCCCCTACAATTTCAAAATTCCTTCCAGTCTTAAAAGAATGAATCAGATTTAAATGGAAAAGGACTACTCTGAACAATTTTAACCGAAATGATCTTTAAATGGAAGATTTTAAGTGTTATCATTATGGACAATGCACTCTACCATGTAAAGCAAGTAAATAAAATGCCAGTGAACTATCTTTAAAAGTAGTCATGATTAACTACAATATGGGGTTTGTTGTGATGAGAAACTGAGGAAAGTAGATCTATTTCAGTTGATACAACAATTGCCACCAAAAGAGAAAGAATACAAGGTTGATAAACTACTGGCCCCTTATTCTGTAATCTGAATCTCTCTTGCATGTGTAAATTAAATTCCATGGAGTTGTGTGGGCAAAAATTAAAAGACACATCAGATTTAATAACAAGTGGTAACATTCATTAATCAGACTGCAAGAACTTGTGACAGAAGTGTTACACCTGAGGACTGGTTATCATACTGCAAAAATATCGTCAAATTTGAAGATGAGTTTTGGACTAAAGATGGAATTTGGGAAGATGCAGTCGACAAAGTTATGACAGTAGTCAAGATGAATCAGAGAACAGTAGTGAAGAATCAGTTGAAGGTGACTTGGAGGAAGAGGAAAGTAGTGAAAATAAAGTTCTAGGGGTTCCATTAAGTTGTAAGAAGTTCAGTAAAGCTTCTTCACTTTATATCATGCTCACTACTTTTTGAATCTTATGGAATACTGTAGGCCTATTTATTTTCATGTGACAAAATTAGTGCACTAAGATTTAAATGTGCATATTAGAATGTGATTGATCTATCTTTCATGTATACAACAGGTATAAGCTAGTATAAGAATCCTAATTTGAGTGAAAAATGTGTTGAAGAAATAATTGATTGTATAAAATTATGGACAAAGAATTATTTAAGTACTGTATATAACAGAAAAGTAGTTCTAAATTTGGCTGTGTTATGAGTTTCTCATAAAATGTAAGTAAAAATGAATTCTATTAATATAATATGAAACTGATGTAGGAACAGAAGAGGCAGCAACAAGCTAACTCTGTAGCTTGTTCTTCAAACACTTAATGGCCATAGAATGACTTAAGTGCTCTAATTGGGGCAACGAATATTTAAAAAAATAAATAAATTCTAATATTAGAAACCATTAGTATAAGATAAGAAATGATTTGTTTTTATTTCAAAGAAATGATCAAATTATAATTCAGGTATACCACAAGAATGTGTGATATGTTGAGTCATTGTTTTTAAAATAGTCTGTTTAGAGAGAGACAGAATATTATTTCATTTACTCTCACTCTGATGTTATTTTTGTAATGGCATATCAGTACATTCATTCAGCTTTTAATCCATTCAATTACACCTTCAAAAGTATTTTTGGTTACTTAAATGAAATGATATTTGGGTAAATTAAAAAAAAACCAAGTTTAAATTAACATTGAACATTCAGAAAAGATCTTAGTTTGACTGATTATAACTTGGAACAGAAACCCTGCAAGAGAAATCCTTCAAATTTTTTAAAAGATTGTTTTTAATAATTTTTAAATAGATTTGCCAAATTTAAATTCTATATTTTTCTATTTTTCAATAAAGTCCTGCTAACTTAATAATTAAGTTAATGATTAAAAGTTCATTTAACTTTTGATGAACAGATTTTAAAAATTATTATGTAGGAATGATAAGATTTTTTTTTCTGGGCTCACATCAGCACCCAGACAATAAATATTAAAATTGAATTAAAAACTAAAACCGAGCAATAAAAAAAGAACACAGCATAAATAGAAAACTCCTGTGGCGTATGCTAATAAAAGCGAAATAAAACCACAGTGAAATATTACATTAATAATCTAATTTAAAACAATAAAATTACCATCTACTATATGCCAATTGGCATAAATAGCTGAAACATACTACAAAAAATATTTGAATATAAATGGACGGCCCTAAAAATCAAAGTATAAGATAACATCATTTCATTGTTCCCCAACATATTTTGCATGTTAGTTCCAGTTTAAACTTGCAACTCAGTGCCACATAACAAGACATAATTCAAAAGAATGTGGTGTACAGTTAGTTGGCAGTTGCAGCAAACACAAATGGGTGCATCAGTTTGAGTCATCAGATATACATTAGTGTGCCCTGCTTGTAAATGGGAAATAATAACCTCCTGTCGGCAGTTATTCCTGCATGAGGAGCTCTACAGTGACACAGAGTTCTCAACTAGATGAAGTTTATTGTTGATGGTAGCATTCCTTTCACTTTGCCACTCATCATGAACTACCCTCTTCAGAAAACAGACAAGATCATTTGAAACAACGCAATTAGTGAAAGGAAGCTGGAAACAAGCCTCTTTTGCCACATTATCAGCATGCTCATTGCCTGAAATTCCAATATGACTGCGATCCAGCAGAAGGTCACAGTTGTATTACATTGGGTCATTTGAGAAATAACACATACTGAATCTCACAGACAATAGGGTGTCTGGAGTACGTGTCACTAATTGCCTGTAAGGCACTCATGGAATCTGACCAGGCAAGTACGTATTGAAATGTTTGGCTAACTATATTTTAGGCTTTATTAATAGCATATAGCTCTGCAACAAAAATACTAACGATCCTGGGTAGTCCAAACATGTTCTATTGCCTACCGCAAAAGCACAACCAACAGAATTAAAGTTTTAAAACCATCTGTATTAACTATAGCATCAGGATTCATGCTTATATAGAATATTTATTGTAATTTAACTTGATTTGTGTTCTTATCATAGCAACAAAGACCAAAGCAGTAATTTACTAGAGAAGGCTGCCAAGGGGAGCAACACTAAGATCTGGAGGTAACTGTACATTTAGAGCAAAGAAAAGGTGTTCAGCTCTGATGCCTAGTGGAGTATTAGCTGATCGCCATTCCTAGCATCGATTAACGTGATGGTTGGAAAATATTGCGTCAAGGGTCAGATGATTTGGTTGTGCTTTAATGCAAGCCATATAAGAGCAAATCGTTTGGTTTCGTCTATTCCAAAGAGATGGCTCACCACTTACCACAGGGCTCAAGTGAAAAGCTCCTGTAGCAAGACAGATAAATGAATGATGGACTACATCGAGCATCTTTAGAGTGGTAGCCTGCGTAGATGAATAAGCCACACATCCTTAGTCTAAGCAGGAATGAATCAAAGCTTGATAGAAGTGCAACATGAGTACTCAATCAGCTCCTTAATGAGTATTAAATAAAACTCTCAGTATTTTTAAACACTTTGCCTTCAGCTCCTTTAAATGTGTTACCAAAGTTAGTCATTGGGCAAGCCACAATCCTAAAAATCTAACCCATTTGCATGATTCACCATGTAAAAACAGATGAGGGTCAACATGTTCCATCAAGTGTGAAAAGGAGATGCATTTTATTTTCTTAGGAGAAAACATGAATCCAGTCATTGTAAACAGGTTATTGTGTTTTTGAGAAGCCTCTCACCAGTAGTTAAAGTTCTAGTTACTACGTTAACTGAAAAATCATCTGCAAACAAGGAACGTACGGGTTTTTGCATGCAGTTTGTTATAGTATTTATGGCTATGGCAAACAAAATTACACTTTGGAAGTAAATTCCATAGGGAACTTTCTTCCCTGTGGTATTCTGTTTTCTCAATTAACCACACATCTCGGGAGTGGTCGAACTGAGAACGTACAAGACTACACTTCATTTACACTCATACATATCATCCTCATTCATCCTCTGAAGAATTATCTAAGCGGTAGTTACCGGAGGCTAACAGGAAAAAGAAAAAGGTATTCTGTTTTCTATGTAAAATTTTTGAATACTGTAGTTCCAACTCGAATTCGAAAGGACTGACTACTGAGGAAACTCCTGATAATTGCCAAGAGATTTCCTTGTATATCCCACTTATGCAGTTTATTTAAGATTACTGTCCTCCAAGCTTTGTCATATGCCTTTTGCATATCAAAAAATACAGCACATGGGGCGTTTCTCTCGAGGTACCACACTAGGCAACAGTTTACCATTCGTTCCATCAACTTGCACAAGGTACTGGTTAAGGAGATATGACAATAACTTGAGGAGCTTGATTTATCTTTATCAGATTTCAGTATGGGAATCACGAATGCTTCTGACCAAGAATCTGGAAAAACCTGATCAGAAAATATTTTATTGTAGATACACAAAAGATGTTGTAATGAAGTATCTGTGATAACATACTGAACCTAGTATTATCATTTTCAGGAGAACTTTTACAAATTATTTGTCATACATTAGCTCATCAAAAGATAAAGGTAGTTTAATTCATTTCACAAGTCTCCAATCACAAACAGGATATTTTCTATGTGCAACTTATACCTCATAAATTCAGGATAGCAAGATGACAATAAACTGATCTAAACAAGTTTCTAAACTTGTTCACCACATCAATTGGCGCAGCAATGAGTATACCATTGTTTTTCTATCCAACTGGCTATGATGACTGTCCTGATCCACACATGGCTCAAACTTGTCTCCATACTACAGATGATGTTGTTTTCTGAGAAATGGTATCAACATAATTTCACCAAGATTTACATTTAGACCGCTGAAACATTCGACAGCAAACAGTCCTCGCATTGCAGAAGATGCAGAGCAATTCAATTGTAGGCCTTCGACTGAAATTACACAAAGCCCTGCAGTGATCCCTTAGCACACACCTGCATTCTTCATCCCACCAAGGAATAGCAGGCCGCCATAGCTTTCCAGATGTTACGAGATGAATTCATTTGGTAAGTTGCTGGATCACTTTATCACTTGTCATATTGGCCGAAGTAATCCTTGTATCCAATACAGTTTCTGAATCACTCATTTGCATACCTGACACTGAGGTAAATCACTGTTGCTGACTGAGATACCATCCGGTCTATGATTGCTTCCGAAGAAGTTTTTGGAAACATGCCAGGTAAGACATTGGAGTAGAGTTGCTGACAGATCGATGCACGAAAATGTACCTGATGAAAACATGTTCAACCCATAGTTCAATAAGCAGAGATCAAAGTTCTGCCTCAGTCAATCAACTATAGTGCCTCAGGAAGAACATGATGATGAACATCATGAACAATGAAATCACCAATTATTAGGCAGGATAAAGGAATCTGTGAAAAAAGACTGGACAGATGATCTTCACTTATGATAGATGTGAGGCAAATAACACAATGTTGCCATATGATAAGTGAAGAACTGGTTGGCTGTAGGAGGTACTGTTACCCACAACTAAACTATACCTGTTGTTATAAACTTACTAGCAGACCCAGCAATGCCTCGATATTGCTATATATATACACATAGAGAGAGAGAGAGAGAGAGAGTTTAAATGAACACAATTGAAAATTTGATAAAAAAATTAAAAAACTGAACTTCACAAATTTTACCTTTCACTTATTCTCCTTCCCCTTCTCCCTCACAGTTTCCTTGTTACCCTTTCCTGTTTTCCCCTTTTCTCTTTCGCCCGTAAATCGATCCATTATTTTTTTGGTCTTTAGTGGACACACATACGAACATGCCTTATATATATATATATAGAATAAAAAAGTCTGTTTGTTTGTTTTGTAAATATCTCGACACCGGCCCCACCTGGCGGGTATAGTTTTTGCAAAAATATTTCTTTTCACATAACTAATATTGATATTCTGAATATGAACCAAATCGGTCCATAAATATAATTTTTCTAAATATCTCAAACCCAGTGCCATCTAGCGGGTTCATTTTTTGCAGAGATAATTCTTTCCATGTAAGTAAATGTATTCTGAATATGAGGCAAATCGGACCATAAATACAATTTTTCAAAATATGTCGACGCCAGCACCACCTAGCGAGTCCAAAGTAATTCAGAAATCTTCCTTGGCATGCGTCCAACCATTCCCCAAAGTTTCATCGCTATCAGATGAACGGTTTAGGAAGGAATAAGAGACATACAGACAGACAAACATTCATTTTTATACATATAGATTACAAAAATTAGAGAATATAAGATTTCTTTTTGCTTTATTTTCTTAATAATCTTTAATTATTCTTTAATTTACATTTTTGAGTAGAAGCAAGTGATTTTTTCCCTTTTCAAAAACATTTTTAAAGATTAAAGAATAGTTGGTTAATAAGGTTAAATATATTAAAAAACTAAAACTATAAAATTTGGGCTATAATAATTAATGACATTATTTATAATAATAATAATTTTAAGTTGCAATGTACATTTAAAATAAATATTTATTATCTTATTTTAGTGGAAATTTTGCAAAAAGTGATTCGTAGTTAATATATATAAATAAATGCTGGAAGTAACATTTTGCTGTAATTCAGTGCTTCATAATAATCAAATTTTTTTAGTGAATTCTGTTATCCAATATTTTACATCACATTTTAAATTCTCATTAGTATATTCATTACTTGTAATCTTTAAGTTGTATATGTAACAGATCAGGAATTATGATATCCTGTTATGTTTTTTATTAATTTTTGATTATTCCTTAACTCTTTTTACACCTCTACCAAATGTAATTAGATCAATCACATCCCTTGTACTTCTTTCCTTCCTAAATTAATGTTTTCTTCACCACCTCCCTTATCATTCTTCATCAAAACATAATCAGCGCTAATGGCAGCTCATTTATATTTAGCTTTTCTATTCTTATTTCTAGTACTTCATCCTGATCTTCTATAGGGATATTTGGCGCTTTCTATTTGACTGATACAGTTCCTCCATATATTCCTTCTATCTTTTAAGTTACTGTTAGTGTACACTATTATTTCTGCTTACAACTTCTCTAATACCTGTACTTTTCCTTCATTTATGCCATGATAATATTTTTACATTTTTTATGTAAGGTCATAATGCATTGTTCTTTTGTTCTGAAATCTCCAGTCTGAACTTTTGTCTGTTAGCCTTTCTTCTAGCATTAATTTTATATTTCTTTCTTGCAATGCTTGTGCTAACTTCTTCCGTAATTATTTTTCAATTTTTTTTTTTAATAAATCCCAATACTTATTTCATTTTTTATTTTAACTTTCTTCAGTATTAGTTTTATATCTGTACCAGATGGAATGATGGCTATTGATATCAAGTCCTAGCAGTCTATGCGCCTTTTTAAACACATTTCTGGCAGTTTGATATCTGGTGATTTCCACATGTAAAACTATGTTTTATGGTTTTTAAACCTAATATTTCTTATGAATATTTTATTTTCCTTACAAAACTCAATAGCCTAATGCTGTTTGAAACTGCCTGTAACACGGGAAACAGTTACTATAAGTAACTGTAAAAAACTTCTGTTGTGAACTTTCTAATTTGCCATATAACCTTCAACTTCTTTGACTAAAGAGTCCTTCTGAGTTGCTAACCTATAGCTAGTTTTGCTCATGTCACCTACATATCCTTACTATGGCAATCTCGCAAACATGGTATGTCTGTCAGTATTTGTTCAAATAAATCCTTATCGCGATGTTGGTGATTTGAGTGCTCTGCTTTTGCCCTATTTCACTCTATTGCGGTAGTTTAACCAAGCTCCACATGCCCTTAGTGATTTCTCTATTCACCAGTTAACAGAGTTGACAAAATTTTCTGTGTTTAATGGTTCCTATACAGTAATTACCACAGTCTGACACGTTGCTGAACGATCGGCAGATGCATTTCGGCGACTCTTTTTTCTATTGTGACTACAAAAGCATTCCTTATTCTCTTTTAAATGCCTCCGAATAAGCATTCACTCGTCCAGTATTGTTTTTCCTGTATGAGAAGAAACTTCTATTTATTTCAACTGTTAATTCTGGGCCACCGATCATTGCATTATTATCATGAACTGCGCACACACTCTCGAATATAATTTGCCCATCTATCTTTTGTAGCTGGGCTTCAGATTTATCAGTAAATAGTAATTTATTTATCAATAAAATGAACTCAATTTTGAGGAACGGCAATATAGATCCGGTGAAAAAAGTATTTTTGCCTTAACTAATTAAGAATGAATTTAAATTCATTACATTCGTTTTTTTGCGCACATCGATCGACATCGCGATGCAGTGCCTGAAAAAATATCGTGGCAGGGAACACATTTCCTACGATTACGTAATATATTATTGCTGCATGAATTTGATAGCGACATTTTCACCTTTCACTTGTTCAACTAACCGAATAAAATTCAATCTGATCCACATATACCTCCCAATTAAATTCACAAAGCAGGAGTATAAATAACTGTTTCTTCTCTTTAGCCTCCAGAACCACCTTAAGGTATTACTTCAGAGGATGATATGTATAAATGTAAATGGTGTGTAATCTTATACAGTCTCGGGTTGACCGTTCCCGAGATACGTGATTAATTGAAACCTAACCACCAAAGAACACTGCTATCCACGATCTACTATTCAAATACGTATAAAAGTACCTGCCTTTAATAGGATTTTAACCTTAGAACTCTCGAGTACGAGTATAAATAACTAATGAACAAAAAACGTACAGACATGTAATGTGTGTGTGTGTATAGAAAATATGTAATTTTTGTTGCTTTTAATATTTAATTATTTAATAAATAAAATAAAATTTCAATAATAACTACAGTAATAATTCAATATTACCAATAAATACCAATAAAGTTAATAAATTACTCAGCGAGTTAATAAGGCAATAATAATAGTAAAAATATAATTCAATAATAACAACAAAAGAAATGGAATAAAAACTTTTATATTGTAATTCGTGGTATATTAATGGTATAGATCTCAAATTCTGTTCAGGTTGTAATTAAAAATAATTTATAGTATTATATTATTTTCACTTCCTACTACCGTGAACGAACTTTTCACACGGCTAATATAAATTATATCACTTCTGTAAGAACAAAGACGCGATTAAACATCTTTAAAAATTGAAATTTAAATATTTTTTGCAAGCAAAGTATTTACGAAAGTAATCGCGTTTATGTGTGCATTTTTTTAGACAAACGTACTATTGATGCAAATGTGAGTGAAAATAAGTTTCAAGATTACTTATAAGTTTTCTATTTCACACTAAGTTGACTTATAAGCGACAGCACAATTTTTTAATTTTGTTGTTGGCTGACCTGTCCGTAACTTATTAATATCCTGTTTCCTTTTCCCTGCCCTAAACTGTCGAATTGCGTTGTTAGCTTCGGCGTCGGTTGTTTTTCTTGTTGTGTATTTTGGTAAGTTCAATTACTTTTACCTTGTTAGAGTTAGTTTTCGTAATTAATATTTCGACAGCGATGTATATCTTAAAGCTGTTTGAAGTCAGTTCTGTTTTCGTGCTTTGTTACTTGTACTAGATGGAATCATCTACTTCGATTCAGCTTTTAATCTGCGAAGTGTTTATTATTAGTTCTAAGATGTAGCAGTAAATGTTACTAACATTTGAGTTAGGTTTAAAGATTTTCAAATTATGCCTGTTTTATTCAAGACAATTTGACATGTTTTGAGATGATTGTATTAGTGAAGAATTACTAATTTAGTCTTTTTGCGCTTTCCCTTAACCGGTCTTAGCGGGCCAAACCCCGAGACCGTTAGCGGTCGAGAGTGCAATAGAACTTTGACATCCTGTAACAACTCTAAACCGTAACTATTGTAGTTTCGATAGGTTTTTTTTTAGATGACCCTATTTGTTTTGTTAATTGTGTATTACGAATAAATATGCCAATATTGTTCAATTGCGCATTTTAAGTAGCTGCTTCGAATTTTTTCAATAAGTTCTGGATGATTACAACTTTTCCTTAAAGTTGTTTGACCAGTCTAGTGTGCAATCGTATTACTAAAGTATTTACTTGTAAGAGATGAACTTTATGCATAATCATTTTTGTAGTATTTGCTTGAACAAAGAAATTGTAACTTAATAAATGTTTACAGTTTCTTAGGGTATTTATAAGTTTTTTCCTTTAATTTAACGAAATTATTTGGCAGCAAATTCTGTTTCCAATTCACATGTGTTGTTGATCTCAACCACTAATGTGAAAAAGTTTGAAATTTATGTTACAAAAAAATAATATTAATGTTCAATTCATACCAATTAAATTTTTTTTACAATTCTTTATCTCTGTTAATAAATATTTTGAGGAAAGAAAAATCACATCGTCATCCATGAAGCTATTAAATTAAGATTTCTAGTAATGATTTTAATCTGGGAAACTTTTTCATAAAAATACCACTCAAGAGTTGTGCTTTCATTATATTGGTTATCTGTCCTGAGGCAGGCCCTTGCATGCCCATCACCATTCCATTCCAAGGTAAAGTTAACAGAAATATTTCTGTTACAGGTAAATTATAATTTTTATTCAACTTTTTTTTTGCACCATGCATGACTATTCTGTCCTCTTCTACCTTGGCCAGCTAGCTTTTCTAATTGAAATTGTTCTGATTAAGCTTATATTCCTGCTAATTATTTTTTTCACTTTAATCATTAAATCTTGCCCTTTACCACATTTGCCTCAAGCCTTTCTTTTTCTCTTTTATTCTACCCAAATAAATTAATCTTTGGCTATTGCTGTATTACGTTTCTCCTAGTATGATCCTCTAAATGTATTTAAAAAAATTAATATGTTTTTCAATTGAAGCAAGCCTAGTTAGACTGTTATATGGCTAGCAATATCGTATTACATCTATATTGTATCTCAGCTTTGTAAATCTTCACTAGATGGCATTAATTGTCTAGTAACAATTCACAGTTCATTAGCTGACACTGTACATTTTATTACTGTAATTCAAATTTAAATAGTTATTCATTATTTTACCCCATAAACTTGACAAATTTAACTTTGTTCTTTGCTGTTAATTCGCTACCATTTTACATATAATTGTTTAATTCAACACCATTTTGTATTTATTTTAAATATCACCTGTGTTTAATAAATTGTGTATAATTTATGTATTTAATATTTATTAGACTAGGTTAGCGAGCATTAGGTTAAGTTTATTTATATTATGTAGATATTGTATGAAGTATAGTACACTGAATTAATTCAACTAAAATATAATATAATTCATCACACCTACTCTGTCAGCATCCCACTTAAATTTTTTTTAAATAGTGAACTAATATTGTAAATTATATACAAATTATACATAATATGGTCACTTAATGCTAATTAATAATATTGGTGAATAAGGGGCAGGTTTAGTTAGGTAAGGTAACATAACATTTCTGTGTACTGAAATTCATAAGATATCAATATAAGCTAACTGAAATTAACCTAATGCTTGCTTTGTTTGCTAATATTGTCTAATATTAAATTTACAAATTACATACAGATACTTTTCAAGATGTCCACAGCTGATCTGAAGTTAATCAGTTGTCATTGTAGATAGTTTTAGATGGCGCCACTGAAAGGAGAAAATAAATAAATTAAAATTATAATCTAACTTTATGTAATAAGTAAATTAATTCTAACCAAACTTAATCTATGCTCGTTAACCTTGACTAGTGAGTGATGGAAGTGTAGGTTAAGTTTGGTTTGATCATATTTATACTCTTAGATTTAGTTTTATATATATATATATATATATATATATATATATGTATTTAGTCATTTATTTATATAAATTTATTATAGTGCACCTTCACTTAATGTGGGTGATACGTTACGGAAAATTTCTGTATATAATAAAATTACTTAAATTGAGTCTTGCATTTAATGCAGAAATACAGGTTAGGTTCTTGTTATGTTATACACTAATTACTCTGTTCAAAAAATACTGTACTTTATTTTACCATTTTATTATTACAATATCATTGTATTATTTTAATGATACAGTATAGTGTATATATTTAAAAAGAAAAAATAGGTAGTACTACATGTAAAAATACTACATATTAACTACAGATCAGCTGCAGGCGTCTTCTTGAAAAGTACCCAAAATGATACTGTAATAACATAATAGTTAGAGGCCGGATTATATGCATTTGCATATTAAGCCCATTCTCGCCGGTTATTACATATTTAATTTAAAATGTAGTGATATCACTATATTTACAATATTTCTTGGTAGGGTACCTAGTTAATAAATGAAATCTTAACGTTGTAGCCGTCTAAACCTATTAGCCGCACGGCTCTTAGAGTGCACTTAGCAGCTGCACGTCTATGGTTTTGGTAGGATAATATTATGAGGCCAAATAATACACAGACTCATACGAGACAAAGATTGACGATACTGTTGCGTCATGCATGCCTACTGCAGCACTCTTCCCACAGACAGTTAAATTACTGTTGATGCTCTCATTGCATTAGTTTAGTTTTTTATTTATTTGAGCAAAGTTTAGTGTGTATATGCCTCATTGTAGATAGCTGACTATCCTGGAACATTTACATATGACAGGAATGTTTTATATTATAGAGTTTGCAAGAAAAATATTTTGTGCACAAAAAAGTTTCAAATAGACCAGTATATCAAGACAAGTCTTCATATTGCAGAATTGCCAAAGGAAGGTCCATGAAAAAAACTTACAACAGCGGCAAGTAGCAGTGATTTAACCTTCCAGAGGTAAACAAAAAACTACTTTAGCATCGATTTACATGAAGCATTGCTTACAAGTAATATTCCTCTTCACAAACTTACAAATCCTACCTTCAAAGATTTTTTGCAAAAATATTGCTTGAATCAAAATATACCAGATGAATTAACATTGCATAAAGATTATATACCAACAATTTACCTACATGTTATGGAAGAAATACAGTCAACTCAGGGATAGAATTATTTGGAATTCAGCTGACGAAACTACCGGTAGTTGTGGCCATTACATTGTGAATTTAATTGTCAGTGCATTAAAAACTAGAACCTTCTTCCTATTTGGTGACCTACAAAGACCTTGAAAAGGCGAATCATTCTACAATTGCTAGATTTTTTAATGAGCATAAAAAAATATTTCCTGATTTTTCAGCAGATGAAAAGAGTTAATATTTCCCTCAGATGCTGCTCCCTATACTTATATGATCAAGGCAGCCAAAGCCTCCAAGTATTTTATCCCAATTTGATTAATGTGACGTGCTATGCTCACAAAGTGAGCAAAGCACGTGATTTGCTGAAGAAGTATGATCCATGTTTGCAAATGTAAATAAACTGATTTCATCAACAAAGAAAGTGTGTCTTAAGGCACCTGCTCACAATAAGGCCTATAAAGAAAAACTGCCAAATGTGCCTTTACCTCCTGAAATGGTGGTAACACAATAGGGGACATGGGTTGAAGCTGTACTGTTTTACAATGAACATTTCGAGGCCATCAAAGGTGTAATAAACGACTTTGATAGTGCAAAGACTAAGTTTGTCAGTCCAAGGAAGCATTAATTATTCTAATAAAAAAAAAAACAGTTGTGATTAGCACTCATTTTTCCCAGATACCTGCGAGCATTAAAAAGCTTGAAACTCAAGGTTTGGTGTTGACTAACTATTCAGTAAATGGATAAAATCCACCAAATAACCCAGGTTTTGAACCTTTGTGTCAAATTGATAGTTTATTAATGGGATGGGTGAACTTTTGCCAGAAACAATAAGTACTAACATAGCACCCAAATTCAAATACTTCCCAGTTATGTCAGTGGATGTGGAGTGATCCTTTTCCACTTATAAAGATATTTTAAGTTATCGAAGACACTAAACGTTAAGTTTACAAAAATAACTAAATGTTAATTATCAAATTTATTGTTATGTTATTGAACTACTTTGTAATTTTAGTAAAAAAAAAAAAAAAACTAAAGATTACTACCTTTTTATTATTTTAATTTGCATATTTTGACGCTTCATGCATATTGGCCAATGAAAATATTCATGATTATTGGCCAAATGAAAATGGCCATTTTCATTCGTAGAAATGTGGGGATTTTGTTCTTTAAGGTATCAATGAAATTTATTTTCTCTTCATTTTCAATTAAAAAAGGTTCATTTTAATAAGCTTCGAGAGATCATAACTTAAAATATTTTATTTTGTTCAATCTTAACCCTTCATATGCTGAATGTGAAATTATAAAATTTCCTCTAGCACTTATATAAATTTAAAAAAAAATTTCCTAATGTTTTATTTTTTATTTATTCTTCATGTCTGGTAATACGTAAAAACATATTTTAACAAATTGTATTTTTCGAAACATTTTTTTCAATAAGGAAAAATTATGTATTTTCAATAAAGAAAAAAATTAATTTACAATGAAAATTAATACAAAAAATGTATCCTAGAATTGAGCTTGAGTATGGTATACATCAGAGCAAACTTCTGGATGGAGGGCAGGCTTGGCTTCACATATCTTGCTCAAATAAATAGTTTCTTTTCTATAACCTCTCTTCAAACATACCACACTTCTGGCTGATCCTATTTCTGTCTGTCATGAAACATTGCTTTCCATCCAATCCCTCATGAGTTCCTTGTGATTGTCGCCCACGTCTTTTTGAAATAGGCCAAACTTTCACTCTCTCAGGCACTAGGGATCTCACCAAGCTCTTTCTGAAAGCCAAGTGGCTTATTGGTTTTTTATGGTGTTCTTTCTGAATTTGTTTATACACCAGATAAGAATTTATAATACAAACTTCTAAAATCCAGAAAAAAGCATTGCGATAGCATTTATTGGTTTGTCTAGTAAATCTTATATGAGGCGATAAAGTGGTTGCATTATTCTAAGGCTCCAATGTGTTTTGTATAATCTACAACAGCATGCGGCTTTAAGACTGGTGGTTTACTAGACCATTTGATGGGAACAGTTACACGTGACTTGCTTCCCTTCCCATGGGTACTAAGGATGTGTACTACCCTTTTATCCTTATAAGAAACCACCAAAACATTTTTTTTTCTACGTGAAATAATATCATTTTTCTAGTTAAGATTTTTTTTTAGATGAGATGACTGTGTTTATCAGGTAAGTACTGATCTAAACGTTCTTGTGTTAATTCAAGATTGGTGTAGTACCTGACTGTATACATGTAGTCCAGTTGTAGGTGATGTAGCATCTTTAATATTTACAAACTGACAAAGTGCTTTTACTATTTGGGTTGTTTTTAGAAGTGTTGAATCAGGTATAAGATCTTGTTTTCTGAATATGACAAAATTATAAATATAACCATTACAACAGTTGGATAGAACAAAAAGTTTGATTCTAAATTTTGTTGGTTTTTGAGGATTGTAAACCCTAAAGCTTAGTTATCTTTTGATAGAGATCATGCTCTCATGTACTGCTACTTTCAAGTGCAAGTTCCAAAAAAAGTTTAAAAATTTGTCCTTTGTAAAAACATCCACGTAAAAGGAATTCAACTTTCCCATTTTGAAGCAAAGTAAAATTCGAGTTGGGACAATGGCATATTTATTACTGTGGCCAGAAAAACTTAGCTAGCTATTAGCTAAAAACTAATTTAATTCTGAACATATTTACAAAATGAATTAAAAAACATAATAAATATTAAAATAAAACTAAACATAATCTCATTCAACAATAAAGAGTCTCGCATATCAACTAATATAAACAGCTATGCAACAACCATGGCTCTCCACTTTCTATTGCTGAGATTAGGAATGGAATATTTCGTTAGAAATATTCCCTGCCCTGTTGGCCAATTGGGCTATTAATTCCTATTGTGTTTAGTGATACTAGTTCTGCGTAGTTTGTGATTAGCATCAAAACAACATAGTAAACAAACATTGTCCTATATTCTAGTGGCAATTTTACAAACTAAAAATATATTAATGCTTACTGGTGAGACAACAATATATTCTGCCTATAGTGATATGAGAGAGGATTGGCGAGGTATTCTGCTTACCACGTACGTACAAAGGGTTAAAACATTTAATCAGGGGGACGATCTTAAAAAATTGGTATTTTCACGTAAAAAGCAAAGTACATTTTTATTTTTAAGTAAAAATATCCTGTCTTCTTTTTACGCCCATATAGAGCTAAAAATGAGGAAATCTCCAAAAGCCATTTTCAAACCCTTATCTCTAATGGGAGAAAAAGTCTTAGATGACTTAGGGTACTATATTTCATTAAAGTATTATAAACACATTTTGAAAAATTATGAAAAACAATGACCCTGAATAAATTAAAAAATTCATTAAATTAATTTTTTTAAAGTGCATTGTATTCTACTGAACTTCTGTTATTACATAACTGGAAGTTATAAGCTTATTTCATGAATTAATTAATTTTCCTTGATAATAATGATTATTTTGTGAAAAGTAATATTGTTTTTTGTATATGCAATGTAAGTTAAATTGGATCATTATATCTTTTGGCAAATAAAGATGAAACTAATTAAATGTAGATTTTAAAATTATCAGATTAAAGAAGCAAGTTTTATTTAAGAAAAAATTATTTAATTTATTATAAAACTGAGTGATATTTGCATTCTTGTCTTATGCAGTCTACAGGTTGTACTATTGTATTAACATCATTCAGTCACCTTGGTATATTCGTTCTGTTACTTGGTTTAAATCTACAGGCATTTGTGTTAATTATTTTTTAATAAGAAAGTGAGTTCTTTAAAAGACTGTCTTTTTGCAGAAGTAAATTATAAGCTTAAAACATTTACTGAGGATAACAATTTTGAACGGTGGTTAAAAAATAGTAGGCTTAATTTGTTTGAAAGTGCACTTAAAAACAAAATTATCATGAATTTTAATCAGAAGAGGCATTTACGTCTTATTTATTTTAAAGGAAAAATGTAAATAAGTATAAAAAATTGGCACGTAACTTTGGAAGATAAAAATTATCAGTTAGATGATCCATAATCTAACTACAGATCTCGTTTTCTTTTTCCTGTTTAGCCTCCGGTAACTACCGTTCAGATAATACTTCAGAGAATGAATGACGATGATATGTATGAGTGTAAATGAAGTGTAGTCTTGTACAGTCTCAGTTTGACCATTCCTGAGATGTGTGGTTAATTGAAACCCAACCACCAAAGAACACTGGTATCCGCGATCTAGTATTCAAATCCGTGTAAAAATAACTGACTACTAGGACTTGAACGCTGGAACTGTCGACTTCCAAATCAGCTGATTTGGGAAGATGCGTTCACCACTAGACCATCCCGGTGGGTAACTACAGATCTAACATATAACATATTCACGTCTTTCTTTTTCTGTTTAGTTTCCCGAACAACTGTAAGGTATTACTTCAGAGGATGAATGGAGATGATATGTACGAATGTAAATGAAGTGTAATCTTGTACAGTCTCATGTCGACCTTTCCTGAGATTGTGGTTATTTGAAAACACGAAGAACACTCACTGTACTATTACTAGGCTGATTTTTTTTTTCTTCAAAATCCTTACCAAATGAGGTTTTCAAGTTTCTTTTTACAGTAGATGGGATTTTCTCAGCTTTTTCTGTAGTGCGGAATGCCTTTGTTGTTTATTTAATTTGTTGCAAAGTTATTTACTGAGCGAGTTCATATGCTTCAGGAACAAATTCATCTTCACGTTTGCTTGAATTGCTTGCTGATTTATTAAAATTTTTGAAGTGCATGTTGGGCAAGGGGCTTTACCAGTTATTAAATTTACATTAAAATTTGTTGGCTTAAAAAATGCTCAAGAAGTATATTATGCAAGCCGTTTTTTTTACTAGTCTTATTGTGAGTTTTTAAGGGATCACAACACTTTCTCCCAAATATGCGATTGTACTCTTCTAAATATTTACATTTATGATAAAGGCAAATATTTTTAATTTTAACAGAAATTCGTAATTGTAAAAGGTTTTGTTTGCTCTTCTTCTGGCAAGTTATTTATACTAATTACCCCTTATCAGGGGCTGGCTTATCTTGTTATGACACAGTTCATTTATCACTTCACCCACATAACAAAAATTTGTTATAAATGATTAACTGCTATACATAAGTATATTCTAAAGGCCGTAACAATAACTACAGTAAAGAAATTAAAAAGAAGCACATGTCATCCAATTGAAGTGATCCCACTTATGCTGCAGGTTTTGTGTGGTCAAATGGTGGTGGGGCGAGGTTCATGTCTCAACAAGCTCAAGCATGAATCTCCTGTTGCTACAAGTCAGTAGGCTATAGTACAGTAAGCTATAATAATTTTTTTTTTTTGGCATACAATGACTTTACTTTTTTTAACTTTGTGGACTTGAGTTGTAATGTATAAGCCAGCACATTATAAAAATTAAGTACTAGTAGTTAGATTAGAATATTTTATCATAAATTTTTTACCCTTAACAGTCAGAACATGGTGTTTCATACTTATGTACTTATTACTTTTTAGTTTTGTAGAATTATTATTAAATCATGTTTAAGCTTATCTAGCCATATATAGAGAGGCTGTGGTTGGTAAAGACATAAATGACCATTATCAGGCTGCCTAAGAACTGGGCACATTTTTGACCAACTCCTAAACTAAGTAAGGCCCAGTGATCAAATTTATACAGCATGTTTATGCTTGGATGAAGTGTTTCCTGTAACATTTTCAAATTTTTTCACTCTGGCCCCCTTTTTTTTTAGACATAATGCACAGAAAATGGTTGAAAACAGCTTTTCGTCCATCTTTAAAATCCTTTAAAAAAAGAACATAAGTCTCCTGGCTAAACTTTAAGTTCCAATGTTAAAAGTGAATTTTAATTGTAAATATCATTATATATATATATATTTTTTTTTTTTGCAACTTAACCCTTTCGGCCTCAAGCCTATTTTGTAAGTACTAGTTAAAAGCCTCAAGCACGTTTTTCAGAAAAAGTAGATGTATGGTAGAAATGCCACAGAAATAACAATATACACAATAAAATTATGAAAAAAATTGTAATTACTCAGTAAACTATGTAGATTGTGGTGCGCAATCCAAAATTGTGTTACACCCTTGATTAATTATTTAAAAAATAAAATTCAACTTTTTTTCATTTAAAAAAAAAAATACTGAATTTGTTCTTTATTTGAAAAAAATCCTTGCTATTTATATGTAATCTATCACTGTTTCTAAAAACTAAACTTATTTCTGAACAAAATAAAAAAAATTTCACTTAAAAATCATTTTATTTACAGTTATTGAAATTTTTGTGTTACCATTTTTTTGTATCATTTATGCTTTGAAATTTCAAAATAATTCCAAAATGGTGCGCTGAAAACATTTTACCAAACCAAGGGGTTGCCTGTGATGATACTATACTCCAGTAACTCTAATTTTTAGAGTTACTCCAGTAACTCTAATCTTTCTAATTATCCCCATATTCAGTATGCAAGCTATAAAACCTTTCATTTCAGAAATGGTAATATTTTTCCATTTTCAGTATGGTTCAGACAGCCTATTTCTATTTGCATTTAAATATTGATTGGCTGATCTATTGGTTTCTTTCACAATCAATTCAAATAAATTAAGTGTAAATAATAAATAAAAATAAATTATAGGTGTGGAACCTGGATTAGGCAAATGCTTTTGTCCGGGGAGTACCAAAAATTGATGTGAAGAGGGACATTATCTTCCGGTTCAGTGATGTTTCTGAATGCCTCATATTCTTTTGAATCCTCATCACTATCGCTTGTGATTAATTCATCCAGCCCCACTGTCACTAGATAATTCGAAATCGCTATCAGTATCATCAACAAAAAAGTAATCAATTTCTGCATCGGTAAGGCGTCTACAACGCCCGGACATGTAGAAAAAAACACCGAACTAATGAATAAATCTGAATATTTTACGGATCACTGTAACTAAAACTACAACTAACACTATAATTGAAACTAATTTCATAAAATAATATTATAATTATAAAAAATCCCTTATAAACGGACGGAGTAACCAAAACATAACCATGAATGCACGGAACAAACTTCTGTTTACATCAGAGATTATCGTAATTTTGAAATCGATTATTCTCTAAAATACATATCGTAAAATGAAAACAACCTACACTATCGATATCTACGAATTGTAATCTTTAAGAAAATATACTATATGAGCGATCTAGCAGTAACGTAAAGAAATATATGAACATAAAAACTGCACCCGATATATCGTACGGGTGAGACTTACAAGCACTCATTACGATATATCGTTACCTTGAGGCTCTAAGGGTTAATACACAAGAAAATAGTTTAAACAATCATTTTAGGTAATTGCATAATGAACATTCATGATATCTTTATAAGTAAGGGAGTTACATGATTTTCCGCAAAACATGAGGATACTGCACAAATAAAAATGACTGCAAAAAATGTTACGAAATTTTAATTATAGTTTTGCATTCTTAAACTACTAACTCCTGGTAAAAATATTACAACAATAAAAAATGTTCAGTGACCAAAATTATTTTTATTTTATGATTTGAAATGGATTGACCCCATATCATATCAAAGAATATCTTTTTATTTCATAAATTTAATGGCCAGAGAAAAAATTAAATACCAATGTTTAATTATAATATAGTAAAGAGTGTTAGATCAGCAACATGTATAACTAATTATTTTGGAAATAAATGTTATTGTAATATAAATTCATAATTTATGTTTTTTGATAAGTTAACAGCAGTACTACCAGAGTACAAATGTACTCTGGTATTGTATGAGATAAATATAACATTCCAGCATTGATTGATAATCAGTAGTTTGAAAAGTCATATAGTTCTAGAATATGTAAAAGAATAGTATTATTACATGTAATAATTTGTCGGTGTTAACTTTAAACACTTATTCTAAAACTGAGGAGATTAACTTTTTTTTATCTCTGTTTTATGTGTGAATTGTTTATTGCAGGTTAAAGTAAGCAGCATGCCTGGGTTCAGTAGCAGTGGAACGTTTAAAATATTCGTTGGAAATTTGGTTGATAAAACCACATCTGCCGATATTAGACCACTGTTTGAAAAATATGGGAAAGTTGTAGAATGTGATATTGTTAAAAACTATGGATTTGTGGTAAGCTGATGTTATACATTGTAAATAATTTTTTCTTAAAAGGAATGTGTAGTTGGATTTTTACTAGTTTTAGTTGTGTTTTTCTGTTATTATATTTCATCTTTGTACACTTTCTCCAACATTAATGATTGCTGTCTTTTCTTGATTTCTGAAACTTACTTGTAATGATTTCTATCTGTACTTGTGACAAAGATATGGTGAATCTAAAACAAAAATGAAACCATGCTTTTACATTAAGTGTTACTGAAGTACTAGCAGAATAGACTATTCATGAGAAATGAACAAAATAAAATCATAAATTTGTTGAAACAGAAGACTTCTTTGATGTCTACATAATACTATTCTGAATGAATCAAAGTTAACCATCAAAAGTGTAATTTACAATTATCAATTAAGTGTAGCATATATAATTATATTAGTATAATCAAAAGTTCAGTAATAATAGACTAGTAGAAATGCAATATATGGATAATTTTCAGGAAAAAATAAATTGATAATCATACATAAAGGAGGTTGAAGTTAGGGACCGAACATCAAATGTGTTTGTGTATGTTGATACGTACTATCATTTTATCAGTTTCTATAGAGGTCAAGATCCTCATTAAGTTAGTTAAAGAAATTTAATAAAAACTCTTTGATGGTATCCTGTGTGTGTAGGCATAATGGCATATAAATAAACTTGCTTAATATCTTCCAGCATTAGAACACCCTGGAATATGCAGACCTACAGAGGTCGCTTATATGGATTTTCACAATTTTAAAAATTACTTGTGAAGTTTCATCTGTTGACAGCAGACAACATACCTTTGGGGAAAACCTTTCATTTAATATTCTTTACCACAATGTGAAGGCTGTACTTTACAGCTGCGATTGATATTTCACTTGAAATTATTGAAAAGTTTTTATATTAAAGGGACCACGGGAATAAAGTAGAACTATTATAATTAAACTTGTACATTATATAACTTTGGAATTTTTGGGTGAGCAGCCAATATTTGCACTCTTTCATAGTAAATAAATGAACTCTTTTGATAGTCTCCCTTCATAATATTTTGCTCTGCTTAATTCAGTGAAATATTGTTGGACATTAATCTAAAAGTTTATTTGAGAAGAAATTATGACAAAAAAAAGTATATGAGCTGAACGAAAGATGTGAGTTATTCTTGTGGTTCTGAAGCTTCTTGAAGTACTGATTTTATTTTTGTCAAACTTTTTTTCCGTTTGGTTACTCAAGTGATTAATGTGAATATTTTTATTTGTATTCTCTAAGTTTTTTAATTTTTGATTGCATTATTTTACAGCACATGGAGAATGAAGAAGTAGGTCGAGATGCTATTCAAAATTTGAATGGCTACATTGTTCATGGAACACCTATGAAAGTAGAAGTAGCTACTAGCCGTAAGGGACCACACACTACAAAGCTTTTTGTTGGAAACCTGTCAGACAATACTAAAGCTCCACAAGTTCGAGCATTATTTGCAAAGTATGGCACTGTTGTTGAATGTGACATTGTGCGAAATTATGGATTTGTGGTATGTAAAATTATTTTCTTTAATAAAAATTTGACTTAAAAAAAGCTTGAAACACAACAGTAATTTGATTTTTAATTTCAATATATTTCTTTAATTCAGAGTTAGGTAAAGTTATTTTAAAGAAATTAATGAACTTTTCAGTAATAGTGTTAGCTGTTAACATAGTAAAACAAGAATCTGTTATATATCTGAATGTTTTTCTTAAGTCAGTATACTTGATTGGCTTGATTATATTTTCTACTTCTTTCTGTTTTATGTGTCAGTCTTAACTTAAAACATATTCACATCCTGCATTCCCAGTTTCCTTCAGATTTCTGAATTCCTCATGTACCAGATTAACTAACCTGAAATATCTTTAATTCATGATCCATCAATATATATTTTTTTATCCAGATTCTAACCTCTCTTATTTGTCTTTGGACTTGTCGATTTAAAATTTTATAGACTGAGCTTATTCTCAAGATTTTCATGTATTTTTTTTTCATACATATTTCATGTAAGATTTTCATTACATTTCATAGTCCCTTATTTCCTTTCTCACATAACATAAAATGCACTACACTGCACAAATATATTTCAAGAATTTCTTTCAAATTCTGTATCAGCTCTTCATGTTAATTGCTGTATAGCAGTTGGAAATTTTATAATTCTAATTTAGACATAAAATGTGATATCTGTTTGTATATTACAACAAATATGGCGTGTCTGGGTGATGATAACAGAAGTGTTTTTCACCCAGGAAAAAATATCTTAAAGGTAGTCACTTGCATTATGCTATCCATCAAATGTTTTGTGTTACGGACGTTACATATCACTAGTGTTTATTGCTAAAACTCTTATGTCAAATCTGTGTCAGATCTGTTAATTAGTCAGCAAATAATTAATAAGGAGGGATAAAGAGAAATAAAAGGAAAGAACCTGATTGACTAGTAGGTCGCTTGATCTTTTTGAGAAGTTTATTTTATAATTAAAACAAATTAGTAGTATTTTAAGACAGATAATAAAAATGGCAGTTATTGTTCAATCAGAATGAGAATAGTTGCAAATGATAGAAGGTTAGTGTGTTAGATGCATGTGGGATTGAATTTTGATAATGTGTATGTAGTATTCACCATAATTCTTTTACTGTGCATGACGCACTCTTATGTCTATTCTCACGACAAAAAATTCATTCTGTGTTGTCTTATAAATTGTTCACCCATTGCAAATAATGTTATTAATGAAATGGTAATTACAATAAACAATTTTTCAGTTATGTTATTAGATATTTAAGTTAATATTAAATAACAAGTTAAGTTGTTTCATTTTACTGTAAAATGTAAGACTGTATTACAAGGGTCACTCAAATGTGAATTAGATTTTTGATTACACAGCTTGTGTACGACTATGAGGTCTGGTGTAGAGGGTATTGATGGAAATTTGTGGGTGGGGGATTGCTCTTCCAATTGCATTGGCCTAAGCTCTGGTCAGTACCATCATGTCGAAGGAAGAGATTTTGTTATTAGTTGTGACTTAACATTTGAAGTTTTTTTCATGAGATCGTCAAACCCTCTGCAATTTTGGCTGGACTACATACCCAGTTAGGGATATAATGATGTAATGTAAACAAATTTGTTATACAATACGCGTGCGCGCATACACACACACACATATACACACTTATGGAAACTACATGTTATTAACAACTGGTACAAAAACTACAAGCACTTGGAGAAAAAGATTAAAAAAAAAAAAACAAAACTAGAACAGCTACTATAAACTGCACTTTCACATTAACAAAATTTAAAACAAAAAACTAAAAACCTCACTGCAGGTGATTGCAGTGAATGAAAAAAAAAGTTTTTTAATCTGCTTTTATGTTATGTTTTTTATCTGCTTATGTTCTTTGTTTGAATAGTAGTTATTTTTGAAATTGCTTGCTTACCAGTGAATTACCATCCGCTCCCCACCACACCAGAAACTAGCAGTCATTTCAGCTCACACTAGTAACTTGTTCTAGGTTTAGAGTATGGAATTTATTAGTTCACAAATACTTTACTGTTATTTCACTGTACCAGTTCAATTATGTAATACAGGGTGAGCAACATAAAACTGAACCCATAACATAACTGCTGCAGATTTGGTAGGTTATATTGGAATGAAATTTTATGAAGGATACGGATAAATTAAATAGGAAAAACATAAAACGTAATTAAAATGTTGCATTTATTTACCTTATTGTTACAAAATACGTTAAAATGACCACCCTGGACACTGATGCACTTTTGTGCTAGACTGATCATATTGAGAGTCATCTGATGCAAAACGTCATCAATTGCATGATTCCTCATTGAATGTTCAGTTCATCAATACTCTGGGGATTATATGCATAAACTTTCTTCTTTAAGTAGTCCCAAAGAAAAAAAATGGCAAGTAGACAACTGGGGAACATAGAGGCCACCGTCCTCTACTGACAGCTTGTTCGTTACTGCCTGAATGCGGTTCAGTGAAACGTTTGATGTGTGACACATTACTCTGTCTTGTTAGAAGAAGCTATATATTTTTTTCATTATCAGTTAACTGTGTATAGAATTATTTGAAAATTGTGAGGTAAACTTGTGTATTGACAGTCTGTTCAAAAAATATTGGTCCTGCTATACAATTACTGGAAATGGCACACCTAAAACCAATTTTCTCATCCTGAAGTGGACGCTTGAATATCTTTTGAGGATTTCTCACCATCCAATACTTTGTGTTCTACAAATTAACATGTTCGCATAAATGAAATTATGCCTCGTCTGACATGAAATACAATATTGGGTTTATCTGTCCACCAACAGTGTTTTCAAGAAGGCAGTTGCTAATCGTCATTTTGGTCTGTCTGTCTCCTTCAGTTGTTGCTCAGTCATAACAAGTTTCAATTATATTCATGATGAATTTTATGACAAGATGTGTATTTAACACCAGATTGTTGGGATAACTAGTGTAGTGATTTTTTTTTGGACTGGCAGTAATTCTTCTTTCAATATCGGCAATGGCCTTTGGAGTCCGAATGGAAGGTTGCCTATTTCATTTTGAATTTGAAAGTGAACCTGTTTTACGCCATTTTTTAACTAGATTGTGTATGCTATTCTTCACTGGGATATATGCGTTCTGACACTTTTCTACAAATATGTCACTTGATTCTTTAAATGATCCTGAACGAATATAGGCCTCAACTATTAGCCATCCTCTTCTGGATTGAATAAGGCATTTTACACAAATACAACTGGACTCACAACATTGCACTGTAACAAAACTACCACCTGACAAACGGCAGGAACAATCTGTAGTAACGTACACATCCACTAGTCGTTCTAGTTGTGTGAGAGTTTTTCATAAATAGTGTTGGTAGTGGTTTAATTATGGGTTCAATGCTCACCCTGTAGTTTTAATTTTTAAGTCTGGCTTAATTGTTTGTGCACTTGCGCACATGCAGTAATGTGAAAAATTAATATATTGTGTTATTTGAAATGGTTAAAAAAAAGTAAAAATTATTTGGTCAGAAACAAGGTGTGAATGCACTTTCATTTCTCACATTTCAGTAATAGCAGTGAAAACTGATGATAAAAAGTAGCTTTAAATTGCATTTATTAGACATGTATAGGAACAGCACATTTTTATTTGATTGCAGCATATTGATACTAATGACGTGAACACGTGCATAAAGGAGTTAAATGGTTTTAATGTTGATGGCCAGCCAATAAAAGTGCAGGTGTCAACAAGCAGAGTTCGTCAGCGACCTGGAATGGGTGATCCAGAACAGTGTTATAGGTAAATTCTGTTTGTTTTGAAAGTATAATAAAAATATTAACTTTTTATAAGAATTGTGTAATTTATATTAAATTATTTAAATTTAAATAAATTATGTAATTTATTTAGTAAAGATTAATATCTACTAAAGATATTAAGGAATAACAGAGATAACTTGCTAAATAACTGCTAACAAAAAAGATAAAAATTAACTAACTATACTGCATTGAGTTAGCTTATAGAATGAAGAATAAACAAATGTTGTGTTTGTGCAAGTGAGTTCATCGTGATTCTACTGAGTCACATCCCATGTATCAGTGCCAATTCACAACGCAGCCATATCTATATTCAACAGTATAATCATCACTCAAAAATTATATCATTATTTAGTATCCATGTAATTAATCATGTAGAGTAGTTATGTAATGAGACATTCACATAACATTATGTCTTCTCAGTTTTATTAAAATCCTTGATCTTTTCATATGATTGTTCTTATGTTCTATTTTTGTGTTTCTGTTATTTATGTAGTTACTCTAATAGTTATTTGAAGTTAATATAATGGCAATTTTTTTAAGTTTACTGGACCATGATTAGTGTATTCCTAGATTTGTGTCCTTATGACTTGTGTTACACCATTATTTTGACATCATGTCTGATACAGATTCAGCATGATTATTGATATCCCCTCTGAAAAAAAAGTCCTTAAGTTGTGCAGAAAAACATCATTTTAAATGCTTATAGAAGCAAATTGCAGAATAATCCAACAGCATTAATTTCAGATGTCGTTAATAAAACTGCTAACATAGTAGAAGTTAAAGTGCTTTAATTGACAGGGATGATATCACTATACAGCAAAGACATTACCACACTGAAATAAGAAAATGAGGTAAGCAGATCGTAGAATGTGGAATATGGATCAAACTTGGATCATGGAAGGCAATACAAAAAGTTTTGTTTAGAAAGTTAAAGGTGTGAATTATTCAAAAGAAGTCTTTCTGTGTGGCTTATCAACCAACAATGAGGCTCCTTTGGAATGTCTCATTCTGTATATCTACAGTGATACTGGGTTTGTCAATAATGTTCTTTATCTAAGTCTACAGGAGACTGTCATAATGAATAATAGTGAGAAATGGTTTAGCGATGGATGCGTTACCTCATATGGAAGATAATTCTGTTATTGTCTTATATAATGCCCCTTATAATTCATGTAAAAAGGAAAAAATTTCAGCTCTGTCTTGGAAAAAGAATGATATCAAAATGTGGCTTAGTTCAAAAGGAGTGATTTTTATAGAGTATGAACTTAAGGTTCAATTATTGCGAAGAGTTAAACGTACTAAAAGTAATTTTAAAGTGTGTAAAATTGATGAGTTAAGCAAGATCCAGTGATAAAACTATGCTTTGATTACCTCCCTATCATTGTGAATTCAACTAGATGAATTAATTTCGGGTCAAATTAAAAGTTGTGTGATGTCAGAAAATACTACGTAAAAATAACTGATTTTAAAAATTTAAGATTAAAAGCCATCGATAATTTGAGGACCAACAAATATTCCTTCTTTAATTTTTCCTTCTCTTACATTCGGAAATTTCTGCCTGATCACAAAAATCCAGGACTATCTTGCTTTTACAAAATTTTTCATTAGTCCCAGCTTGATATGGTGAGGGGTTAAAAGTGTTTTTTGGGTTCAACTAAGGGCTCATGAATAATATCTTTCCCATTTGAAGTTGTTTCTTCCACTCTTTGGTAACAATGTTTATTCCTAGTTTGGCTGTCCCATTCGCAAAGAAAACACAAGTACTTATGGCCTAACTACATGCCTAACAAAATAGCTATAACTCAAATCACCAAATATGTTCCAGCTGTGTTTCTTCATAATTTATTTTTTCAAAAAGTCTTTCATCACATTGTCTTTCAAATTAATACCATAAGTAATTGGTATTGAAAGATATTTGTTACTGTTGTGTAGTAGAACCCCTTTTAAACTATACTTGTATGAATCTATGAAAGGGGCCAGCCCTCATTGCAACAACATAAGCTCATCAATATTTATGCAATAAACCAAATTATTTTCATCATTAAATAAAGTACCAAGAAAGCTTTTTTTTGTTGGCCTCAAAAGCTTGAAATTCTTGTATTTTGTTGAAGTAAATTCCAACTTTGCAGTCTTTATTCTGAAGTCCAGCTAGATTTTTTGATAAATTTAAATCCCAAACAAGTTATTTAATTCACCTTATAATATAAGATGTGGCTTATTGAAAGATTATTCAGAATCAAAATCATTGTTGTCTTCTTCAGTACTGCCTGATTGTTCATCTTTGCTTTTAAAACATATTCACATGAGGTTCAGGAACTGATTGCAAATTGCAATGAAGGAAATTTTACAGTGTGTTTAGACTTTTTAGAAATTCCAGACACACATGTTAAACGAAAGTAACAATAGGTTACATGATCCATTGGTTCATGCCAAACCATAGGTACACAAATGGCAAAGCCTGTCTGTACCTTTCCACCATTCTCTTAAATATACAGAACAATTATTGCATACTATATGAGGAGCTCTCCAATGGTGAGGAGGTCACCAATTTTACACTGAAAGTACAAATGATATGTTTTTGTAATTAAAGGCGTAATGTTTTTCTGTTTTGATTTTTCGGTAAACTTGCCATACATATAATAAAAGGCATCCAATCATTTACACAATTTTGAGGCATTATGACACTGCACTATTAACAAATGTAAGACTGAACAAAATTAATTCATTTCCAAATCCAGTGCTTAAGACATACAACAGCTGTGTTTTCAGCTACATGTTTTGACCTGTACAGACATGATTAATCTTGTCATGAAGGCTCATTCTTCACTATTAGATATGATGTCACAATATGTAACTATGATATGATTTAATTGTTTGTCTAGTATTGTTTATTTATAGCTTACAAAGTTAAACAATAAAAAATGAGCTATCAAAATACAATATAGTAGCTTAAAATGCTTACTGTATGTTGAAAAATGAAAAAAAATCCTTTACTTACAATTTAAAAATTTTTCAAAAATGATGGGCGATAGAAAGATTCTGAGTTAATATTCGTTTTCAGCATAAAAAAACAAATTAAAATCATGTATCGCATATTAGGAAACAGAAATTATGCTTTATAAGTTTTATTATAATAGAAAAGCTAGGTTAGAGGCTTGTTATATAAATGAACTTTGACAACTTTTTTATAACTTTTTTTTTTTTTATAGTATTTTGGTGATGTGATGGAGAATTTCTGTATAATTTTAAAAAAAGTTGTATTTATTACTTAGATGCTTACTTTTACACTGGGTTATGCACAGTTGAGTGGTTAATTAGGTGTGTTGGGAAGTTTCTAAACGTACTTTTTAACTGTAGTTAAAACTTTTTTAACCTAGTTTAAAAGGAAACTTTTTAAAAAATATTACTTGATTTTCAAGTAATCCAATTTTGAAAAATTAATTGTTTTTTCAGTTGAATTTGCATTACATCATACATCTTACAGGTTATAACCAGAAAATTAAAACTGGCAAAAATTTCTGCAAAGATCTTGCTGCATAAAAAATTAAGTACTCTTAAATTGCCAGATTTGCTGTAAGCAGCTACTTGCAGTAACTCAATTAGGGATTGCACAATACCTTAACTTATTCAGTTAAGCTTGGTAGGAAACAATGGAGATAAATTGTAATCTCTAAATATTAAACAGTTCAGTTGGGTGACTGTTACCAATAATTATTTACTATTAAGTAAATTAGGTACATTAAATAACTTTGACTGGGTTGTAAAGTTTTTTTATGTGTTTAAATTAATTTATATATATTTGTACAACTACAAATTAGATCAAATTCTAATTGAGAATAACTGGATTTAATACTGTTACTCTCAATTATTGCTTGTTTAGACATTTAATGAGATCAAAGATGATTTTGATCTTAAGTCAAAAGGAGTTAAAGAATCTTTTAAATTGGTTCAGTAGTTTTTTTAGTGTGTGGCGGACACACATACGAACATTGCATTTTATGTATACAGAAGAAGAGTGTTTGTATATGTATTTGTTTTGTAAATATCTCCACACTGGCGCCTTCTAGCGGGTATACTCTTAGCAAGAATTTTTCTTTTCATGTAACTATATATTCTGAATGAGCCAAATGGTACATAAATATAATTTATTTAAATATTTCAACCCCAGCACCACTTAGCGGCTCTGTTTTTTGCAAAAATATTTCTTTTCACATAACTAATATATATATATATATATATATATATATATATATATTCTGAATATGAGCAAAACCGGACCATAAATGCAATTTTTCCAAGTATCTCGAACCCAGCACCAAACAGCAGGTCCAAGGTCCAAACTAATTCAGAAACCTTTGCGGGTGTGCGGACAACAACTCACCAAAGTTTCATTGCAATCAGTTGAATGGTGTATGAACGCATGCGGGATATATATATATATGTAATAACAGGACTAATAATGATAAAAATGTTCTTTGTAATAAAAAATAAAGTGTTATTATGCGAGTGAATTTATTTAAGATGGGTAGTATTAAAGTGGAGATATTTAAATGTGCTTATAAAAAATGTACATACTTGTGTGTGGATCCATAAAATAATAAGATTGGTCATATATTTGACCAATTATGAGATCAGAAATCTCACTCCATTTATTTAAAAGTTATTTGATTAAATAAGAACTCTGTAAATGTATGTTGTATACTTAAAAGTTCAGATAAATGTGTGTAGTATTTGAGCACTAATATTTTTTGGTTTAATGCTTGTGTCGTTAGACATTTCTTCTAATTTCTTGCTTGACAATGTAACCATTTAATATTTGTGTTTTTTAGAGGATATAAAGTAGAATTGGGGGTTTATTCATATTTACATAAGTTATTTTACACAGAATTACACATTGTAATTGTGAACTTGTAAATACTTGCATCTTGTCCAAAAATATGATCTTGCAGCTTGTCGTTGCATGTAAATAATATGATTTTGTAGGTGTTAACTTCTGCGGGATTAACATTCTGCAAGTTGTAATTCATGTACAGAATAGGTTAAAAACTCTTAGTAAATGTGGCAGGTCTGTTGCATTCATGTCTACTTCACATTATGTGGATGTATCACATAATTTTTAATAAGAGTGAAAAAAAACTGAAACTTTGCTAAATGAACAGTTGGGATGAATATGAAAGTGAATGTTAATGTTGTAGTGATATTTTTTTACCAACAGACCATTTTCAGCATGGTAATGAATATTAAAAAAAAAATTTGACCTCAAGTCTGAAAAAAATACATGTTCATTTATTATAATGCATGTTATCTTTAAATGTCTTCTTTTTTATGTGTTCTGGATTTTTTATTCATTGTTTTTTTTTTATGATCAGGATGTTCGTTTAATAATCACAATATACAGATGAGCAAATTTTACAAATGAAACATTTAAACATCTGCTGCCAAAAGGAACTTCAGTAATAATGAAAATTATAATTGTTATTTTTCATTCATTTATTTATATATATTTTTTTGTTGAAAGTATAGGTATAATTATTGAAATTCTGATGTCAAAAATTAGGAAAACCAACCCAGTAAACAATGAACCGAATTATGAATTTTTGAAAATCACCTTTTTTAAAGGATTTTTTAGGTTTATTTCAGTGTTTTCTCAGTACAAAATGGAGCAATCGAGTTGTTAAAGGGCTTGTTTTAAAGTTATTTTAATTATCTGCAATTTTTTTTTTTTGAAGTGTTATGGTTGTTCATTATTTTAAATTTAGAACCAAAAAAATAACTTTTGTCTCTTTAAACTTTATTTAGATAATAAAAAAAAAAAATAGTAGTTTGTAACATATACATCTTGATCTATAAATCATCTTATATACGGGTGGTACAGTTGGTTTCCTTTTAATTCACCTCAAAAATCTCTGGCTTGGTCTAATGTTTTTTTTTTAAATATTTTAATTTATGGTTTGATTTATACATAATGTTATTACATATTTCTTGATGGAAGTTGGTGTTTTTTCTACTTAATTGAAAAATGACAGAATGTTAGTAAAAATATATTTTTGAACTTGGTGATATTATGAACCATTTCAAGTAACTATATTTTTGTTATTTAATTTTAGCAAAGTTCTGGGTTTCCTGATATTAGTTTTTATCTGAGCTTTTAGGGTTTTGTCCAGCTTTTAGGGTTTTTTTTTATAATAACTTGTGATGCCTTTCTCCATTAAGTTGTTTAGTTTATGGATTTTTAATACAAAAAATCAATCCAAAAAATGGTATTCACCAAAATCATTTAGCAGTTGTCTGTTGTAGGCTGTGTTAAAAAAAGTACTAGAATTAGCTATAAAATCAAATGCAAACAATTGTTAAAATTGAATTATATATGTACATAGCAAAACAATTTATTGATTTAATTGAATTTGTGTTAAAATGATATCCAGTGTTCTTGCTCAGAGGCTTGTGAACATATATTTGTCGAACTTCACATAATCACTGTTGGTTTGAGTTAGATTGTAGTACTTCATAATGTTGATGATTAGTATTACATGATTAAATTAAAATTTTCTTCTTTTCTTAGTGCAAATTTTAACTTTAATTGTCACTATTAGTAATGTTTGAATGAATGGTTTGACATATTAACTTGCATATCTCTTATTGTTAGTGCTTAGATTGAGTACACTAAAATGCATCTGTTTGCTTATAATCTATTTAAAATTTTGTTTGAAATAAATCAAAACATTATGTTTTTATCCAGGTGCGGTAGAGGTGGTCACTGGTCAAAAGAATGCCCCAAGACAGGGTAAGTTGTTTTGATAAGTAAATTTACGACCGCTTTTTATGTAAAATCCAATCCTTAACTGTTAATATATCTTGTATGACTATATTCATTTATTCTGAATTATTTATTTTTGTAAAGGCATTTCTTTATTTGTATGTATTCTCTTGTCAATAATACTTGTTCATTCATACTTAGAAGCCTATCTATAATCACTTAGTAATTCTGTGCAGTCTGGTGGGTTCATGAATTGTTGAAACTTCAGATTAAAAAAAGACAGTGTTATGTATTGATTTAAATATTATAAGGATGGACATTAAGTAGTTTAGGAAATCTAGTAAAATTTTCTGAAGTGAGTGTTTTTAAAACCAAATTACATTTTAGTATATGTAGTATGCAAATTAATTTGTAATTGTTTACATTTTCATATCAAAGGAGAAACACCCACATATGGGGTCTTTTAAAATGACTTAAATTTTTTTCTATAGAATCTTGCTCAAATGACTTTGTGATTGACATTTGTTTCTGGACATTTTTTATTTGCTAAATGGATACCTTTTACAAGCTAAAGATCTGTAAATCAAATCGGACTTTAAATTAATCAAAAAAGAAGTTGCTGCATAGTAAAAAGCAGCTGTAAAATTTGTGGTGCTCCTGTGAAAATTGGTGTAGATTTTTTTGTTTACTAGGAACCAGTTCAGAATGAACAGACAACAAAGTTAGCAGTTCAATAACATGGCTAGAAGGTACAGATGGTAGTATTTATTACCTGTCTATTTGGTTATGTCTGCAGTCTCTCCTATCTAAATTTAAAAGTGCTTTTGAGATAAGTAATCATAAAAGGTTATAACCAGTTTATAAACATGCTTAAATTAGAAGTTAAGTTCTGATTTTGTATTATATTGTCTGAATTAAACATGTTCACAAGCAGTAGATATTACTGTATTGAGTCTGTAACTGCAAACATGAAATATAATTTGTAATTTCACATGTCTGGTGTTAGTGGTATAACAAAGAAGCTCTGAATGAAAGATGTGTTTCCATAAGAAAAGAGAGGGAGAATTATTATATTTGATAGATAAAAATATGTGATACAGATAAGCTATCACACTATGTAGCCAACTAAAAATTGTTTTTAATCAATTTTATTAGTCCATGTTTATTAAAATTCTTTACTATTGTTACAGAAAAGAATTTTGATATATCTGGAAATGGAGACTTTAGAAGAACCTCACCCCCCACCCTTGGTATTGCAAAATAATTACGAATATTATTGAGACTAATGTGAAAACCCGTGTTTTAATTTGTCAGCTTCATGTTATATAAGCTCGTGTAAGTTTTAGAGCTCAGAAGATAGATAAATGAAAAATTCTTGAAAACCCTGCAGTCCTGTTTTTCAGAAAATTTTAATGTTAATATTTTTTTGTGTTTAAATTGAACTCTCAACAAAGTAATATAAAACAGAAAATAGCTTTTGTTTTATATATATATCTTTATATATACACTGTGTGTTTCAGAATGAATATTGGGGGTTTAAAGATATGTAATATTTATTAAGTTTTACTTACCTTGATAAATTATTCAAGAAATGAAAGAGTAACTCAAAAACAGTTTTTCCTTTAAATGTTCAATGTGAGCACTATTCGTCACATGGCACACATCCTGCCAACAGGACAGTTCATCCCATACTTTAATCAGCAAGTCTGGAGTAATTGATGCAACAGCTGCTTCAATATTGTGTCTCAAGTTGGATAAGTCAGCTGGTAACAGTGACACAAAGAAAAAATATCACAGGGTCAGATCGAGCAAATGTGGAGATCATGGCAAACAAGCCCTGTCATCTGGTCCCTGGTGACAATCCAGCGGTTGGGGAGAATTTCATCCAGCCAATCACATACTACAGCGTTTGCCAGTGAGGAGGAGCACAATCTTGTTGTTAAATAAAGTTCTTTGGTTCGTATTGCAGTTGAGGAAAATTCATGGCTAGCCCTCCTAATGGATTTCCTAGAACTACACACAAAACTCTCTCTTACACGTTCAACATTTCCTTTGAACACACTCTGTTGTCCTGTACGCTTCCCTATACAAATACAGCCTGGTAGCCCTGAAAAGGGCTGGTGGGTTCTGTAGTGGTAGCCGAACAATTTGTTTGATGAGGTAGCTCTGAAAAGGCTGTTGAGTCTGGTTGCTGGTCTCTGATAATGTTAGCTCTGCATGACTGGTTATGCTCAGGGAGTTGTGGCTTGTCCATTGGAATTAGATTGCGATTTCCCTCATTGGCAGTGGATGCCATTACTACTCTTCAGTAGCAGGACTACTACTACAGCGTGGTAGTGGTGGCCCCCAGAGCCCTGCAGTGTTGGTTAGATTTTGGTTGTCTTCTTCTAGTGGGGCCAAGGCAGTTGACCGTGAGTAGTGCTTGTATGGCTCCATCTTCAGAGTTACCTCTTCTGGTAGCAGGCTTTGTGCTAGGCCTGTCAGACTTCCTGCTCTGGCAGGAATGTGGCCCTCAACTGGACAATCTGTTGTTGGGCCAGCTTCTGCTGGTAGGACTGTGGGTCAGGTTGCTGATCAGGGTGCTTGAATCCTGGCAGAAATGTGGTATCTGCACCCAGCAGTTCCCTTGGTGGGTCACCAGGACCTACTGTTCCTGGGGATTGTTGACGTTCACCAGGAGGTCCAGTGTTGGGCTAACATGGAGACTACTTCACGCTTTTCTTCTTGTTCTTCCTTGGTGGTGGTTTGTGGGAATGCTTTTACCTTCCTGCAACGCTGCTGGCATGTGATGGAATGCAGAAAAGTACCGTCTTGGTGAGGCATGTGCACGTATGTGTATTGGGACTGCAGTTTTCTGTGATATTGTACTGGCTAGGCTCACGTTTGCCATCGTAAACAAAGCACATGGCAATAATATATATTTTATTTATTTATTTATTGATAACAAATTACAAAAGTAACATACAACATAGTGCTTATATCATATATTGCAGAGATATATGAGGGTCATTCAGTAATTAAACAGAAAAATAGTTGTACAGCAAAAATGGTTTATTAAATAAATAAAATTTTTTTGTCTACTTTTCCATATAATCCCCACCAACATCTCTACACTTGTCCCATCTTTTTACACGTCCTCGTATCCCCTCAGGAAAAATTCTTTGCCTTGATATTAAAGCCAATTTTGTACTTTTTTCTTTACCTCTTCGTTGTCGTTGAACTTTAGTTTCCAGCGTTAGTTGTGCCATATGAAGTTGAGCATTGTTTTGAAGAAGAAGCATGCCTTTCCGCTGCCATCCTGGACATTTCCTCTTCAACGCGTGCATGACTTTGTTCTTAATCATGGCTGAGTAGTATAGGCTGTTGATAGTGCATTGCTCCTCCAAATAATCACAGAAAATTGAGCCATGGGCTCTCCAAAAGATGGTTAACCTGACCTTACCAGCCGATGGTTGCGTTTTGAATTTCTTTCAGACAAGTGATTGAGGGTGTTGCCACTACATGCTTGGACTCCGGCTAAAAATGATGTATCCAAGTTTCTTCACAGGTTAAAATCCTGTTTAAAAATGCATCACCTTCGTTATTGAAATAATTTTTGAGTTCAGTGCAAATGTGAAATTTTTGCCTTGTGATGAACGGTAAGCTCTTTGGGAACCCACCTTGCACAAGTCTTATGGTATTTCAGTTTGTTTTGAATGATGGAATTAGTTGTGCCAACACTTATTAGATATTTTTAGCAATTCGTTCTACTGTGTCGTCTGTCCTTCTTGGAGAAGTGAATCAATATGAGAATCTAATGCCGGGGTCGACACTGTTACCAGACTTACGGAACTGTGCTTGTCACTCGCACTTTTGCGGCCACTTATAAACTTTTCCACCCACGCATAAAAACTCTCAACTCACAGCTCATGTAACTGCTGCCGTATTGTTTGTTTATCTGAGAGAATATTTCTGACAGTTGTACCTTTTCAAAAGTAAAAAGCGGATCACAGAATGCTGTTCTTAAAAAGTACTTTCTTCAAGTGATCACACCGTCGTAACTAAGACTGTAGAGGTTATGTTTATGTTAATATTAATCGAACAGGTGACTAACACTTTGCAAGGTTGTCAACTAGCACCTACAAAGGTTTAAGTTGCCTGCATTAAGCATTTCCTGCACTAAAAAATTTTTTTTTAATTATTGAATGACTTGTACATATTTACACAGCTTGTATACAACTTGACTAAAAAAATCATATTTTCTTTTTTAGTTAGAACAAAAAAATGATAGTTATATTTATAAAAATATTTAATATGTATTTTACAGAATTGTATTCATAATAATATGATTGAATTTCAGGTTGGGCCCTGACAGAGGTTTCAGAGATCGGTTATTTGGACGTGAACCATATCCACCACCACCGCCACCACCATTTTTAAGGGATTCAATGTTGAGTGCAAGATTTGGTGCAAAGGTATGTTTTCTTTCTATTATTTATTTTCATATTTAATGCTAAATACTAATAGTGAATGTAGTCTATAATTATGGAATAAAGGGAGAAGAATTAGGTTCTAAACACAAACTTAAATTAATAGTAATAATATACCAAACAGCTTAATTTGATAGATAAGTTTGTTTCATATCTTGCATGGTACTAATATTTGTTTTATTAAATAGTTACTTGTAGATGATAAGTATTTGATTGTTTTCATTTAGTGGATAATTTTATATTGGTTATTTTATGTTATTGCCAATATTTCATGATACACTAAATAATTGGTATTTGAATATTTTGTGTTAAAATTATTATTGTTAAACAGAGAAAAATTATTAAATAGTATTTGCTGGCCATAAACTATATAAGCAGGGTAAGTCAATTTTCTTGGCAGTACTTCAGAAATAACATATATATAAAGCAGTTGTTCAATATGGCTGTCATTTTGTTAAATGCAATATTTACCATGACATGCATGCTTCTTGAGCATGTTTTATAAGAGCAACACTGTTTTTAAGTTTGTTACAGCTTATATGATGTAATTTCTTAGGTGTTCTTGTATGCTATGATGTGTGTAGCATTAACAAAAACTGTTTCGTCCAATCTCAAAGGGAAGTGTGATGCTATGAGATTGTGAAGATCATTTTATTGGTCCATTTTAATCAGTGTATTGGTTACTGGATGTTTATTTAAATAACATACATTATATACATACAACATACAAAATAGCAATTCAGCTAAAAAGGTTTAAATGACAGTTAAATTATAAAAACCAGAATACAGAAAATTTAAGAACGTTTAAAATTAATGATAGAAACTAATGTTGCATTAAAAAGATAACAATAGAACTGTCTAATGTTCATATGATTCATTTTTTGCAAGCATTGATTTTACTGTTAATAGAATTACCCTACATGTTGTTAGCGATTAGAATAGTTTTATTTTCACTACCGTTTACCAATAACTTGCCAAACAATTTCCTACATTCACCCCTTGTCCACGCCAGATTACTTGTGACATATTCTGTACTTGTGTTACCACATCCTCTTCATAATATCACCGTCAGTGCAACTGTATCGAACATGAGCTTGTGAAACTATTCTGCTATCACCTGTTATCATGACAACACTGAACACAGCCTCTGAGAACTACTGACTTTTGTTTACTGGTTCCTGGCAGTATTTATGTCTCCTGATCTGAGTCGGTGTACCCGCCTTATCCTTTTAATTGTTGAAATACAATAATTTTCATTGTCTGCGCTCTTATATTTTTCTGTAAATTCTTATTCCAGTCTGGTAATTCTTCTTGTTGAACAGTAGCTTTTGGAGGTGCCATTGTCTGTATCACAAGGAACAAATTATTGAACGAACCCATTAAATGTTACAATCTTGTAGTGCTTCTACTAAGGGATAATTGTTCAGCATGAAGTATTTATTTGTTCATGTTTGAATTTCTTGTAGTTCCTTGTCAACAAACATTAGTTTTGTTTTAGCATACTACTAAATTTAGTTGAAGTTTTAAAGTTTTGTATTTCGATGATGTGGTTATTTGTTGATAACAAATAACCACAGTTTCTTGAATTGCAGCGATACCATTACTTAATCCTTAAATTAATTATTTGTCTGATGTATATAAATTTGTGTTGTTTTTATTTGCATATAACAGTAGTTCTAACTGTTTTTACATTTAGAATAACTAACAACTATTCATAACTACTCAAAATTATTCGCATAACAACATTCAAATCTTTAATTTTTGATAGCTGTTTATGTACTTGTAAAACAAAATTTTTTTTCTTAATTCGGTTTTCTTATTTTTAATTATTATTTATTTTAGCATTATGGAAGATTTTTGTCCTATTCAAATTTCAATAATTTGGTCTGGTTTTCTTTTTTTTTAGTCAGATTGAAACTAGAATTTGTTTTCATTGGCTTTATTTACATCAATTTTCTCAGAATATCTCTACAATTTTTTTCTTTTTGATTAACGTAAAAGAGCCAATCTACAACAAATAAAAAATTCTGTGTACTCCCAATTTTTTGGAACAGCAACAATTTTCTTAGAAATACTGTAACATTTAAATTTGGCACATAATTTAGGTTCCATGAATTTCAGTATATGACTTATTTTATGCCATTGAAATAAAAATTGTAATATATTTCACTATCCATAACAAAAACAATTGTTTCTGGACATGTTTTTAGGATCTTGTTTGATAACAATAAAGTCTTAATCAACTTTTGAGGTATTGCTGCACAGTTTTGAATCACTTGCATCAATAAGGTGAATGCATAAAAAGGGTATATTCCTTCTTTTAAAAATACTTGATGCTTTAATGTTTTCAAGCTTAAGTATTTAAATTTTACTTAATCTGGAAAATATCATGTCTTAAATTCTAGATTTCCTGCTTAGTTTTATTTAGATATTAAATAATAAATGTTTCTTTATGTTTAATTCTTTTGTAAAATTTATTTTTCAGGATAGTTACTATGATCGTTACTATGATGGACCAAGCTCAAGATTTGATGATTCGCGTGATTCATTTGATCGCCGCTTTCCACCTATCCCACCACCACGTGACCTTGGCCCACCACCACCTCCATCTATTAGATCCAGGGACTTCATGCCTCATCCTCCTTCCCTTGTGGCTAGACGTGAGCTTCCTCCTCTCAGCAGTATACGTGGTCCACCGTCTTCTCTTCGTGACTCATTTGATCGTTCAAATGATTATAGTATGTTCAGCAGAAGATCACCGCCGTCTGGCACTTCCCGATTTAGGTAAGAATTGAGGGGAAAAATGTCCTTTGAATAAGTATTAAAAAATTCTATGTTGATTGAAGAACTTTTGTGTTTGCATATTTTTGCATACTTTAGATCACACATTTGTAGCATTTTATTTTTCAGATCCATTTGCATTCTAAGATTCATATAGCAAAGAACATAACTAAAATTTGAATTAAAGATGATAATGCATAAATTCACATTTTAAGATTTGCTAGTTAGATATCACTTTTAATTACAAGGGTTCTTTTGTTTTCATTATAGTACAAGTGACGTTCCTGAGATATTTTAAAGATTTTTTGTAGAACTCTTACAAAGAGTTACGATCCTACTGAAGTGATCTCTTATTACCTATTAATAACAACTACCTATTAATAATTTATTACCTTGCATGATCAAAGAAACCGAATGCCTTCATGGAATTAAGAAGTTAGTATTACTATTTACCACCAGTTGGTTAAATGTTTTTTTTTTTTTTTTTTATAGTGTAATTGTCCATCTGCTGAAATTAAAGTTAATTTCTTTAAAAATTTTGATATATTGTTAGGTATAAAAATTACTTCAGTAGTTCTTACACAAAATTTATATTTAAGGAACTGATGATTATACTACGGACTATTTATATGAATATTTTTGTTCATAATCAATATTATGATATGAATATAAGATCATATATCGGTGGTTTTATTAAATAAAATTAATAAAAAAAATTTTGTTAACCGTTATGGTTCAGTCTTTGTTATTATTTTGGTGGACTAGCAAAATAACAGTATTTTATTACAGTGCCCTAGTAGTTTGTTCTAATATGTGGTTATATTTAATCCTAACCTTTTTATTTTTATGAAGATGCTGTTGCTCTTGATTTGAATTAGTAGATTATTTTAAAAGTAGATATCGAACATAGACTAAACTGCTTATTTGATATACTTTGTAGTAATAGGGTATGTTTAATTTTTGATTAAAAATAAATTTTGATGGCAAGGATATAGTTTTTCAAAGGAATCATATTTTTAACTTAAGTTGTTCATATAACATTTTATTCCCTTGGATCTTAGTAACCCATATCAGCAAAAATACTTTTTATTCAAGTTTTTACTGTTATTTATTAAACATTGAAATAAATACACATGATTATAAAAACAAGTGACATTTTGCCTTGTCTGCACACTTTAATCCAGTTATTTACAAAGTAGAAGTGGAACTGTAATGGTTGGAGGAGAGTGAACATTGCTAAATAGAGTAGGAATACAGAGATTTGTGTTGTAGTATTTACTGGAAACAACCATTTAAAATTAAGATGGATGTTGTATTTTACAAGTAATTGTTTATAATATTATGTTTTGGCTCTTGGTGCACTTCTATGCCAGTTTATTTCTAATGGTACATATTTAGAGAATGAGTGTCACAACAGTTTAGTTCTTATATGAAATCCAAGCAATTCTTTTTACTGTATTTGAAATTAAAATGTTTACAATATATAGTGTTAGTTTTACCCAAATACAACCTATTATAAGCACTGGGAACTGTGACTTCAGGTGAAAGTTAATGATCTTGTGTGTCGAAAATAAATTTTCAATTTTGAAGTTAAAATTCATCAAACAGTAGGACTAAATTAAACTTTCTATAGAGTGGGATTAGAAGATACCCGTGAAGAGGAATTGCAAGAATAAACTTCTATGTAATATATATATATATTTTTTTTTTGGTTGAGAAATGTTTTTTAAGCATTGCTCAAGTTAATTAATATGCAGGTTTAACCTGTTATAATTATATTTTTATATTTTTTTTTATTACTGGTGCAGTTAAATGAATTGCTTGTATTTTTTATTAGAAAAAAACTGTCATGGTGCATATTTTCTAAATTAGTACCCTTTCTATTTATTTTTATTTTTTAATTTCAGTCGCAGTATGTATGATGACTATACCAGGGATTATGATGACAGAAGGTAAGTTGATTATTTTTTTGTGGGTTTTTTGTTTTTCTTTCATTTTTTATTTGTTTGAACTTCTTTGTGATGTTTGATTTTTTAAATATGCTTTGGTTTATCGCCATTATCTTGAAATCATGCAAATTTATCTTAAATTGTTGTGCTTATAATTAAAATAGATAATTTTTTAAGATAAAGTGTGATGTGATTTTGTGAACATTTTTTATTATAATTATTATTTTATTGTTTATGATTCCATTTATTATCAAAATTGTTAAAGCGAAATTACCTAAATATTACTTAACTGTCTGTTTTTAAAACTACATTTTAATAATATGCAAGTAGGAAAAACTTAATACGTTAAAATAATTAATTAATTTAATAAATAAGAATTGGTGAGAAGGCAGTTATAATTTTATTTTGCTTGATCTCTGTACATAATATTCCATAATAAGAGTTTGAAATATCTCGATTGAGGATGAAAGATGACATAATCATTTTAATTACAATAAAAACCTGTGTAAATCAGAATATAGCATGTGGACTCAATTTTAGATTAGAAAAATTTCAGGTTACATATGTTGTGTATTAACATTTTTAATTTAAAAGGTAGAAAAAGGAGTTTTGTATTAAGTAAAAGGATTACTGCAATTAAGACCTAAAGTATGTCATTCAGTGCAAATAAATTAAAAGAAAGTTTTACCCAGTAGAAGTAGGTTTCACAATTATCCTTTCTTGCGCACAGGGTGTCTAATTCAGAGAATTGAGATGTAGCGTGTCTTTTTTCTATTCTAGTATATGTACTTGATCTTGATTTATTGATATTATTGTTAGGTATGATACTTTGAATATTGTAATGAAAAGTCCATTATAATTTATTATTTGATATCTTTTTATTTTTATTAAGTAGACATCCTTTTTTAAAACTATTGTTATTTAGATTTTGGAACAAGTCAAACAAGATTGTTTGTTTGGCGGTGGGTAATTCCAAGATGGACTTAAGTGAGATATAGGTTATTTTGTAGATCGAGAGTAATCTTACTTTTGCAATTACAATCTATGAACTGCTTTTTGAGATCAAAGATGTCAAATAACTTTAAAATAAATTGGAGATAATTTTCTGTAAAAAGTAATTGTGGTAGAGCAACATTTCCAAAACAAAACTTTGCTAATTTGAAGTCTGTGTTCAGCATAAAAACAGAAATCACCTTGTACACAATGAGAAGAATTTGTAAACTATGCGAGACAAAATTAGTCTTATCCTGAAATAAGTATTGGTGGTTTTTTCTATATATCTTTAAGTTGGAACTTTTTTATTTGATTTATTTTTTGCTTCAGTTGTGGTACATATTTTACCTATATTTTGGTTATTGTATGTTTTATTGCTTTTGTTAATCTCCAATTCTGTTTACAGTGTTATCTAACAGAGATTTAGCTCATCACCCCTTCTCAATCACCCCCCCTCTGCGTGTGTATGTGTGTGCATGCATGCACACACACACACATATACATACATACATACATGTAGTTCATGTGTGTAGTATTTTTCATTAATTCCGAACAGAGATGTTTAATAAAAAGTAACTTAGAAAAAAATATCATACCTGTACAAATTCATGAATATTTAGTGATTAATATGTCCTCTTTTATTCTTAATTACATTTGTACACAATTTGGCATTGATTCAACAACTGTACTATGTATTTTTTATTTTATTTATTTCATCATGAAACTATACTGATATTATTGCTTTAATGTCAATTTTTGTGGTAGATTTCACTTTTGTCTTCTTTTTTTATTATCGGCCAAAGATTTTCAAGGGGTTCAAGTCTCGGGAGTTGATGGCCACATTTGCCTTTCCTTAGAGGTGAAAAGGAAACCAGTTTCTTTAAATTGTTTTAAAATAGCATTCATTCACTGTTCCTAGTCCAACACCACACTTTGAAGCTATTTATTATTTCATACTGGTGTGCTCAGAAAGGCAAACAATTTCAAATGCGTTTGCGGATTGTTGTCTGTTATTATATATTGAAGACGCACAACAAAAAATACAGAAATTTGATTTTGTAATAAAAAATGAAATAAAATTTGATAATGCATTGGTATGAAAATTGTTAATTAACCAAAGAACATATTACATGGATAACTTAAAGAATTGGTGTGGTTAAAATTGCTAAATAACCAAATAATACCTACGTTATACATTCAGCTTATAAAAAATATGCTTCTGTAATTAAGCATTTAAATAATATAAAGGTTAAAATAACACAATTAGTTTACAATGTATTTCACTTGCTCTTCCCCATCCTTCATACGCTTGGTTGCTTGTTCAGTAAGGTAAATATCTGTTGTCTTCAGTTAACTATTGTATTTTTTTATTGTAAAATATTAGGTTTCCAATTATTTATGTTATTTCACACTTGATTCTTTTAATTTTAAATCTGAAATGTGTAATACTCAATTAAAATTTTTATTTTACACATTTTCCCCCCTGTAAAATTGAGTAAGTTTAATTACTCTTGAGTCGTGTACATTAAATTGTCTGGGATGTTAGTAACATTAACTTAATTTTCACTGTTTCATAACTGACTTTGTTTCACATCAGCTGTTTGCATCATTTTCATTGGATTTTCAGTAGTACGTATATAATCAGCTATAAATAAACAGCATAGAAATAAAATGTTTATACACTACTGTAATTAGCATTTAAGAGTAATATAAAGGTTAAACTAACTCCTTAAGGTTACAGTATATCTCACTTGCTTTCTATTGGATAAATAACATAAAATTGTCTTTTGGATATTTTTTTTCATTTGCCCATCTTGCCTAAACAATCTTCCAGTATTTTATTTATACTGATTTCCAGCTTTTTTAAAAAACCTGAATTGCACCTGCTAATATATACTCCATGCCTTCCTGTTCATTGATGTATACTGAATCCAAAACATATATAAAACCAGTTCAAAAATAGATAGGATTTTTCTTCAGGAAACTTTTACCATTTACAGGACCGTTAAATACTAATAATGAACTGAAAGTATGTACTCTGACCTGTGCTGTATTAGGTAATAAAAATGGAGAAACAGTTTTTCTTAGATTGACTTAATTTTAGTTGGTTAACCATTTTTTAATCGATAATAAAATATGTATAATTTTTTTTTTAGTTCAGCATTCTACTTGCATGTATATCACATTAATGATTTCAGAAGGTATATGTGTTTCAACAATCTGCCATGTAATTAACAGTAAGATTTTTGTCATTCCTTAAACAATAGGGATTTATAGAAAGTCCAATTACCAATAGTTTTTTCCATAAAAGTCAGATTTTTGAGCCGTAATTAGTAGCTTGCTTTTTTAGTTTTGCCATTTGTACATTTTTCTTAAAGCTAACAAAATTTTGTTGGTTCATCTAGGGTTAATTTTTTAAAATATATTTATCCCCTTTTATTAGACAATTTGCTTAACTACAACCATTAGTTATTTCCTTCCTGTTAATTATGGGGAAAAATTATGTGGTCTTTTTTTAAACTGCAATTATTAAGGCAAATAAATAAATCTTAAATTATTGTTTCAGGTTTTTAGTTTGAAATTTCCATTTATGAAAATTTTCATTTTAGTCAGAAATAAGTGCGCTGTCCAGTTTATCATATTTTTATCTTTCTGATTTTTCTTAGAATTCAGTAACCTAGATGTTAGTAGTTTTTATCAGATGCAATTAGATATGTGATGTACTCAATACCACATGTAATTGCAATTTATTAACACTGGGGAACAAAAAAGATTTTTTTTTCTTGGGAAGAAAAATATGTGATTCTGATAGTATTTTTCCCCTAAATTCAAATATGATATCTGTTTTCCCCCATCACGCAAGGTTTCTGATAGACGTATATTTATAATTTCAAACATTTCAGTACTCTTACAATCTTAACTATACAATATTCAAAGATTTGACTTGCCTAGAAAGTACGAAATGACAATTTTCAGCTGTATTTCGCCTGTAGAGAATCCCTCTTGATGGTCAACAATAATTGGCCAGCATATTAAGATTCAATTTCCCTTGATACATATTTTCCATGGCTGAAATCTCCTGATGAAATTATTCTCTGTGCTCATCGCTCACTGTGCCAAAATATTCTGGGAAGAAATCTAGTGCGAGTGCGGGAAGTGTACTTTTAAGGACATATTCCAACCCAAATTTTTATAAGATGTTATGAGATCGTTCTCAGTATCACAGGAATTTTCCGTCTTTTGATTTCTCAAAAAAACTAGTAACATTTTTGAATGCTTGCCAAGCTGCTTTCTCTAGTGGATTCAATAGTTCCTTAAACTTTTCATCATGCATTATGATCATATTTTTGGATCCACAAATATTCCTTTTTTAATATTTGCATCACTAATTTTAGGAAACTTGTTTTAAGTACATGAAACCCAGGACTATTATCCTGGCCTTGATGAAATTCTTCATTAATCCTAGTTTGATATGTAATGGAGGTAGACAAATTTTTAGGTTAAACAATGGGTCATGTTTCACATTTTTCTGTTCAGGAATGAGTGATTCGAGTTCAGCCATTCTTTTCTAATCATTTTCTCGGTCCCCACTATCTCATTTACACAAAAAACAACAGTACTTTGTGTAACCAAACTGCAGACCAGTAATAAGTGCAATTACCTTCAAATTACCACAAATATTCCATTCATACACTGCATATTGAAGCTTTTGCAGTACAAATTTAAAGCTTTCATATATATTTCTTTCATACTAGCAGAGTGAACCACAAAGGTACCTATGAAAATTTATTGCCATTATACAGAGACACAGCTTTTAAATTAAGTAGAGGAATCAATGATCAAGTCATTCTGTTGAAATTTCATTACAAAACATTAAGCTGTTTTCTTCATAAAAATAGTCTTTAAATTCAGAATGACAATTATGATAAGTACATATCTTTGTATTCTTTCGAAGAAGATTCCATCCTTTTAGCAGGGAAGCAAGCATTTCAGATTTTTTTTTGTTGATAACTTTAAATCTCTTATGAGATCGTTAAAGATTTTCTCAAGTCAGGAAATGAGGCTCAGATGAACTGCTTTGTTCAAAAATTGTATCACCAGAATCTGTTTCGTTTTTTCCTTATTTCCGTCAGAGTCTGAGCTCTCTTCATCTAATGTCACATGTTCTGGAGGCTTTGGTGTGGGCAATTCTTCACAGTGTGGATCTGGTTTCATTGTGCAAGTTAGGATACATCACTGTATGTTTTGATTTTGACGTAATCCCATTAAGCAGAAATAAGTCAGAAGAGTGACTTATCATATTATTAATATTTGCATCCCTCCAAACCATACGGATAGCACGTGGCATGTGCAATTTTTCCATGCAGTGAGAAGCATAGAACATTATAAACAACAGATATGTGGGGCCCAACTCCTGTTTGGTCCCTGACTTTACACCCAAAATAAAGTTCATAACACTTTTTTACTAATGGAGTAAGGTTTTGCCTTTGGGACTTGAGCATCACTTCACCACATACATAACAAAAATTGTTATTTTTGTAAATAACTAATTTAGTTATTTTTAACTTCTTTTACTTAGTTATTTACAAAATTTTGTAAATAACTAATTAAAAGAAATAAAGTTGTAAATATGTAATACACAACAATTCAGACACACAAAGCACTCACAATGATATGTTTACTGGTTCAGTTCTTACTATCTCATATCACAACCGGCGTCATTCTGATGAATGTTTGCTACACTAGATCATGTTTGTACATGTCTATACACACCTGAACCTGCACAACAGTAGCAATGCTACCCTTTGAGTCAGCTCATTTGGTTCCATCAATATTTACAGTGCTCTGGATTTTTCCAAGTGTATATTCTTCTATTATGATTTTTAAATTGGGTGTTGGCAATTACTAAATTATACTTCGTGCAAAACTATATAAGTCGGTCCCCTCTTTCATTTCTTTTGCCCAGCCCGTATTCACCCACTATATTTCCTTCCTTGCCTTTTCCAATGCTTGCATTACAATATCCAACTATTATTAAATTTTCAACTCCTTTTACATGTTTAATTGCTTCATCAATCTCTTCGTATACACACTCTACCTCATCATCATCATCATGGGCGCTTGTAGGCATATAGACGTTAACAATCGTTGTCAGTTTAGGTTTTGATTTTATCCTTATTACAATGATTCTATCGCTATGGGTTTTGAAATACTCTACTCTCTTCCCTGAGTTAATTACTCTAAAATCACCTGACCAAAAGTCGCCTTCCTCTTCCCACCGAACCTCACTAATTCCTACTACATCCATATTTATCCTATCCATTTCCCTTTTTAAATTTTCTAGCCTACCAACCCTTTTTATTTTTAAGCTTCTAACATTCCACGCTCCGACTCTTAGAATGTTATTTTTTCATTTTCTGGTGACCCCTTCCCTAGTAGTCCCCACCCGGAGATCCGAACGGGGGACTAGTTTACCTCCGGAATATTTTACTAAGGAAGGCGCCTCCATCATTGCTATATGAAAATGCAGAGAGCCACATTTTCTTGGAAAAAAAGCAGCTGTAGTTTTCCATTGCTTTCAGCTGCGCAGTACTCAGAGGACTGAGTGATGTTGATATGGCTGTTTAAGTCATTGTGACTCACGCCCCTAACAACTACTGAAAGAGTTGCTAAAAAAATTGTTTAATAAATTAAAAATTAAAATAACAAAAAAATTGTGGTTTATAGAGAAATTCTGAATACATATTTGAAAACAGGATAAAAACTGCATGACGTATGCCTATTGAGGTGTATGTCATGCAGTTTGGTAATCGTGAAACAAAAATCATGTTGACCAGTGTAATTACATCATTCCATTGATGTTCATGGAAGGTTGGCATTTCATCCAGAAGGTTATGAGTTTGAATCCTAGTCAGGCTTGTCATTTTTTTTGCACAAAATTCATCTCTCTCATAAAAAAAGCAACTGTAATTGGGTAATCAACCTACAATTGTTATGACCAAATAGATAAATAATATTCATCGATTAAATAACTTTAAAGCTGACTTGACTTTTTTCAAGTAGATAGTTATTTATAATAGCTTGTTTTAAGTCTATTATTTTAGATAAAGTTAATTTGATCAACCATTCCTAGCCTATTAAAAATATGAAATTAAGACAACATATAAAACAGTAAATATACATTTTCACTTTTACCTTGATATTACCAAATTCTCATTAAAAGAAGATTGTTGTTATTTGTGAGTCTATGTATGTATGTATGTACACAGAGCAGTTGCAATGGTAAATCAATTTCTGGTTGCTTTAACATCCTGTGATTTATGTAGATAATATTTGTAACACAGTTGATGAGGAATATTTTTCTAGTTTATGGATTAAGATATATCATTCGAATTATTTTTAAATAACCTCTAGAAAATGTTCAATTTTTGTATAGTTGTCATTATTTTTTTTACTATCATTAACAAATTTCCTTTATTTATATTTAGCATATAAATTTCTCTATGGTTAGTTTTCATATGTCCCTATGTATTGTGAAGAAAATTGCTGCTCAATTTATATTTTATATTCAAAGCCCTTATTAAAAAAAAAAAAAAAAAAAAAAACTAAATAATGTTAGACATTGAATTTCTAAGTTTATATTTAAAATCCATTTTTTTAGTAAAATGTATTATGAAGGAGCAATACTTTCTGTAGAGAAAAGTAATTCTGACAACTGTCTCTTCTGTGTTGCATTTAGAATATGGTGATTAATATGATAAAACTACCCATCTTGGGAACTTACCTCTTATGTCCACTGGGACAGCAGTATACAGTATGATTTCAAGAGATACTATACAAAAGTTTAGTTGTGATGTCCCAAACGGTTGCTGCATTTCTTATTTTTTGGTATATTAAATCATTTACATTTAACATTTTGATTTTTTTTCACAAAGAGTAAAAAGTAAGAAGTTATTTACAGTGAATAAAGTAATGAAGTTGCAATGAATAAAGTAGGAAGGTTTTGCTTCCTTATGCCCTTACTGATTAATAACTGAAATCTAAACTCTTTGATGCTTTTGTTACTTAATTTATATAATATATATAGAGTGTCACAGGAAGAAACTTTCAAGACACTTTCTACTGGTAAAAATCATGAAAAGAATTCATATAAACATCGGTCTTTCTTTTTCTGTTAGCGTCTGGAGCCACCATAAGGTATTACTTCAAAGGATGATGTGTATGAATGAAGTGTATGTAGTCTCAGGTCGACCATTCCTGAGATGTGTGGTTAATTGAAACCCAACCACCAAAGAACGCCGGTATTCATGATCTAGTATTCAAATCCATATAAAAGTTACTGCCTTCACTAGGATTTGAGCCTTTTGGAGTAGCTTCATTTTTGAGTTGCAGCTAGTGAAAGTCTGGATTTCAGCCTTCTAATAAAAAGAACCCATGCTTTAATTTTTCGGATCCAAATTACTGAGTAAAGTTGGATGTGTATCTCTAACTCCAGTAAATCTGTAACTCCAGTAGTTTTTAAGATATCCAATGTAAAACAAAATTTGGTGTGAAAAACAAGTTTTTTTTTGGATTTGTACTACAATAGCTTTACCTAAAATGAATGACTAATAAATGCAGAAGATTTAGTGAGTAGTGTAGGGAGTTTTATTCTAGAAAATTTATGTAAAAAGTAAAAAAGTAAAGTAAACAGTAAAAAGTTAAAACTTTTAACAATTGTTTTTCTGTTGAAGCAAAACAGACTAAGAATAGATGAAAATCTTATTATTCTGTACCCAATTAAACATTATTCTTATATAGCAAAACAAAAAAATAAATAACATGAGATGATAAATTATAACAGAATAACAGATCTCGGTTAGTAATTGTTTGAAATTCCCTGTTTCACAATGTACACGGCACTTTGCCCAACATAAAATATTTATGGTGGCTTTTTGTATCATCTTAGGATCATTTTGTATAAATTGTAATAGCATATCATATTTTGAATAACTCTTTTTTAGTATTAACTTTTTGTTGGTATACTGTTTTCATATGGCCCCAAACGAAGTAATCTGGTGGCATTTAATCAGATGATCAGGTGGCCAATTGATTTGTCCACTACATCCAATCCAGTTCAAACCACTGGAACCCATCGGGTTGGTCTAGTGGTGAACGCGTCTTCCCAAATCAGCTGATTTGGAAGTCGAGAGTTCCAGCGTTCAAGTCCTAGTAAAGCCAGTTATTTTTACACGGACTTGAATACTAGATCGTGGATACTGGTGTTCTTTGGTGGTTGGGTTTCAATTAACCACATAGTCAAGTATGGTCGAACTGAGAATGTACAAGACTACACTTCATTCACACTCATACATATCATCCTCATTCATTCTCTGAAGTATTATCTAAATGGTAGATACCGGAGACTTAACAGGAAAAAGAAAAAGTTCAAACTACTAGATTTACAGATCAGAGACCTGTTAACCTATTTCTCCTCTCAAATTATATAAGAAACCGCCAACTTTACTCAGTAATTTGGGTCCCAAAAATTACAGTAAAATTACAGTTTCTTTTTTATTAAAAGATTTGAAATCCGGGCAAAATTTTTCACTAGCCGAACTCGAAAACAAAGCATTTCCAGACAAATTTATATGAACTTTTATTATTTTCATCAGTAGAACATGCCCTGAAAATTTCTCTGTTTCTTTGTGGGACATCCTGTGTGTTGTGTATATATATATATATTAATCCATTAACTAATAATAATTAATTGTAAGATGCAAGTGTTTAAAAAGATTTCTGGAATACCAAAGTTATTTGGTTTCTTAATATCTGTATGGTAATTGTTGTCAGCACTCTGTTCGATGCAAAGGTGGTGAAGTGTATGTTAAATATTTTTTCTACAATTGCATTGTTATTTTTCAATCGCTGTTATAAAAGTTATTGTATATAAAATAAATTTGTTGAACACCTATTGGGTGTTCCACTGAAGGGATTGGGTTAATCTTTTTTTCCTTTTTTTCTGGTCTGAATGACCTGCAGATGTCATCAAACATTCTGAGGTTATTACTCACAGGAAAATCATTTTGATTGATCTTTAGTGCTTGACATATCTGCAGGCCATTCTGAGCAAAAAAAAAAATCAGTGCAACCCATGTAGTAGGTAGAATTTCTGAACAGATTGGGAATAGGTTTTGAGCATTCATTTTACCTGTGGTAGGAAAGTAAAGAGAAAAAAACTTGTGTGATGATAAGTGTTGTAAATGGATTAGGGTTTTAGCTGATTTTTAAAGAAATATATAACGTTTCTTTTGTTAAATGATGCTATGGATCAGCAAGGGGCCACTAGTTTTAAATTAACTGTTTAATAACATCTTTTAATAAAAGTAATTGTAGATATAGAATGCTGAATTTATTAATCCTTTGAACAAAATTAAAGATACCAATAGCAATTAAATCATGCAGTTTATGGATGTGTCATTTCTTTTGTGTGATCCATCACACAAAATAGTTAAGATCATTTGATCTGCCAGATATTCTATTTTGTGTTAATGTCATTTGTTTCATGATGCCTTTTTTTTAGTAGATAAATAACATTGTCTATTTAAGTTTTTAAGTAGATTTTTTTGTCTTCTTTAATTTGTGACTTATATGCTGATATTATTCTTTATTGCAAAGATTACAATTTCTAGTTAGCCTCAATAATTCTTTTATGCTAGATTTTAGCATTTGTTCATTAAACATACCTTTTGAAAGAGAATAAAAATCTATTTCAGAAACAAATATTGCAATTTAGGTAAAAGTAACTACATACATTCAGAATTTCAGTTATTGAAATAATAATTTTCTTTGAACAGAACAGGGCCCTGGCTATGAGAGCAAACCACATGGCACAACCTGATGGTTCTGCTACACCAGGAATATCTTGGGAGAAAGCTGGTTTGTAGTTGATTTTTTGCAACTGTATTTTTGTTATTGCTTTCCTTTTATTGAGTTTATGAATTCTCCTATTGCACATATGTGATATTTAGAATTACAACAAAATGATTTAATTTTTGAAAATGTGATGTTAAAAAGTATAATTATATCAAATAGCATTATAATTTTTGTAAATCACTTGCTCAACAAATATACAAATTGTTATTATTCAGGAAGTTGCTCTTAAAAAATGCCATGACAATTCAACAAATTGTCATTAATCAGCCATTCTTGAATTGCACTTTTTTTTATTACAATAAATTTTTGTTTGCATTGTGTATAACTTAATTTTGTTAGTTGTTTTTTCTGAATTGGATGCTGTTTTTATTAAAATAACGATTCCTGATTAGTGAATACTGTATGGTCATTGTTATTAGTCTTGTTGAATTTGTTCTGTCCAGAATCTGTTGTTTAAATGAAAAGAGTAAAGTGTTATTTTGATATGTGTGTTTTTTTGTTTATCGGTTTTCTTTTAGGTTTTTCTATACGTCTACTTCACATAACCCTAAAGTTTAGCATTAAACTTATTTAGTTGATTTTTAGTGAACTCTTATATCAAATTTTTATTTTATGTGAACATATGACTTCAATTGACTTATCATTTAATGTTCATTCTCTTTTAAAATATTGGTCCAGTTAGCATTTTTAGTAACTTACAATTTAATAGGATTTTATGTTTCAGCTCCATTATGTTCTTTGAAATGCATTGATGATAAATCACTTTATCTAGGTTGATAATTTTTACATATGACTTCTTGATTTTTGTTGTGATATATTGGTAAAGAATTTTTCTGATTAGTTTAGATTCTGCTATATAAGTAACAGAACATGTTATGTTCAAAACTGTAATAGAATTCAAAAGTCAGAAATATTTAAATAAATTAGTAATTGATGAAAGGAAGAGCTGATATTCGTAAAAACTTAGTTATATTTTTTGCATTTTATTAGTTAATTTAAGCAATTAACTAGGAGTTATGTGCTATTCATGATTATTATATGCGATGGTGTAGTCAATGAAATTTTTAATTGCATGTTATAGGATAAGTTTATTAAATGTGTAATTTTAAGATAGCTCTAACGCTGTGGCTTTGTTTGCCAGAATGAGTCTCCGTGGTGCATCCCCGCGCCGATACGCGCCGTATTAATCCGTTAGTTCAGGCGAATGGACGGTTGTGTGCGGTTTGCGTTCGGTGAAACGATCGGACGGACCGTGGACTGAATCCGAGGAGGACCGTGATTTTCCACGTCACTGTTTACTTTTATCTAAGTAATATTAATTATACATGTAATCCTTTGGTGTAGCTGTAAATTCTTTTTTTTATTGTGTAACAAACCAGTTCTTGTAATATTTATAAAAAGAAAAATGTTCCCAGTTTTGTAGTTAAAATTTCTCATGAAAAAGTAGTTTTTTTGCAAGTTGTAATTTTACGTCGAAGATCGATTCAGTTTATTATGAACAAAAAAAATTGTCGATTTATGTACAAATAGTACAGTTTTTTTTTTACGTTTCCGTGAATTTTTTATAAATTAGATTTACAAATAGTATTACAAGTAGATTTAAGTTTCTTTCCGGCATTTTACTGACAATGATTTCGCCGTATGTTATATGTATTGTATGCTATGAATAAAAGAATATTTGTCATTTTTTGATTTTGTGACATTTCAAATAAATAAAGGATACTTAGTTTAAACACATTTGTTCAGTTAAATGATTTTGTTTTCCTCGGATTCCTACCGATTGCCGACTAATTACTGAACCGTTTTCACTGGAGATGGGCCGTGGAACTGTACGATTATATGGCTGTTGCGTTTCATTCTCGGAAATACATCATGCGAAGGTAGGCTGAAAAATCGTTGAAATATTTGAAACGTATGCGTTGGTTTTCAGCGTGATTTTATGCAACATTACTACAATTTTTTTCTTCTTTTTTTTAAAAATTAATTAGTATATGATTGCAGTTTATATTTTATAAAAACTGTTTGTTTTTTTTTCTTAATGTATATATATATATATATATATATATATATATATATATATGTTAAGAGAAAAAAAAACAGAAACATTATATATATATATGTATGCGTGCATATATATGTATGCATGTATGCGTGCATATATATGTATGTATGTTTGTATGTATGCGTGCATGTGTGTGTGTATGAAATAATAAGTGTCTTAATACAGATTACAATTATTACATTACTATTATAAAGCATCATCTTTGTTATAGATCATTTATTTAATTTTAAATCTGTATTTGATAAGTACAGTAAGTATTTTATGGTTATTAGTTTGTTCCTAAATATTTATAATTAACTGTATTAAAAACTTGCATTACTTAATGTGTACTTGTTTTTTCATATAATTCAGTTTTGATTACTGTCAGTCATTACTTTACTTTGAGGTTGTATGAAGTGAAAAAAATGAGTGATTTGTTTCCTCAGGTTCAGAACATTTTTATTACTTTTGTTTTAGCAAATATTTTATGGACATTAAGTTTATGTGCTGTATTTTTTTTTTATGAACGCCAAACTATTTGCAATTTTACTTGCAAATGGTTCTCTGACTATTTGGGGTTTAAAAAAAGTTATCATTCTGTTTCACCGTCAGATTTTTACTAACATCCCCTTTGTTTAATGAAGAAATAAAAGAAAAAATGATAATGCAAAATCTTGATGGGTTTCAGAAGTAAAATGTTCAATTTTGCAGTTGATGCTGGTAAAGCAGTAGGTGGCTAGTTTGCTATTTATTAACTCCAAGTGATGTTTATTTTTAGCTTGGTGTAGTCCACACAGATAGATAACTTTTTTAATTTACCAGCCGTGAAAAATATATTTAACCGTATATTAAAAAAAAGTGTGATTAATTTTAATTTGTCGTATTTTTTTTTTAAGTTCTTGGTGAAGGATTGAAAGTATAAAATAGTGAATTTAAAGAGTTGTCCATGAAAGGAGATTTTTTTAATAAATCGCTATCCTTATGAGAAGTTGTATGGTATTGATGGATTTTAAAGAAGGGATCAAATCCATTTGAAGTGTCCCAAAAAAAACATAAGCTGGTTGCTTGACCAATTCTTCAAAAAAATTGAAACGTCCACTTTTTCGTACATGTTTCAGACCTTAAAACTATTTTTTTTTTTTTTTTTATTCTAGCAGTTTATCTGTAGCGGCCATTTCTGTTACGGTGTGCACACATATTTTTGTGATTGTAAAGGTTTACACTAAAAATCTTAAAACTTTTTTTGTTCTGGAAGAATGAAACAAAAAACAATTTAATTATGCTTTCTCAAGGTAAAAGATTGGTCCAGTAGTTTATTTATCTATTTCTTTCTATTAGAAAATTACCAATAAAGTTCAACATGAAAAACTGTGAAATTTCACTTTAGGTAATTTTTTCAAGAGGCGGGATGGCATACATAGTTTGAATTATTTTTTTATATCTAGGTATATGTTAGTAGTTTTACAATAAATAATGGTGGTATACTTAACCCTAAATTTTGATGAATTTTTAAAAACGAATCTTTTATGGAAAAATTTTAATTTTGGCTTCAACTAACTCTTATGGGGCTGGTGATAAAAATCTCAAATTAGTACAACTTGCTGTATTTTTGTAGATATTTATAGCAAATAAAAAAGTTTCTTATATATTGTACAATTAAAAATGTTATAACCTATCAAAAATCATGAAAAAACCTTTTAAAAGCAATACCATTTTGACTCTCCAAGTGCTGCAAGGGTATTTCTTGTCTTTGCACTTGACATTTTTTTTTATATTTAGCTCCTATGTTGAAGTTGACATTTCAATATTTTAAAAATATTTTTTTGAAGTTATTAATGATAGGTCATAATTTAATAATTTAACCAATACCAGTAACCTAATAGAATTTTGATTCAAATGTGCTTGTAAAACTTACCCAAACTGAGATTTCAATGAGTAGCCTACATCTTTTTTCAAGAAATTTTTTTGTATGGTTTATTTTTGAAAAAAATAAATTGCAGCTAAATTTTATTTATTCTTCAATGAAGTAGCCTGTTTTTGTAGCAATGAAAGTTTATTATTTAGTGTGGTTAACCAACAGCAACAGCTGTGAGATGACCCGTGACTGTAGGTAAACTTTTTCAGGACTTTGCAGATTGGTACTCACACTTTGTCTGTTGAGACTTTTGAAATGACATACGTGTTCCAGTTGGGTAGAAAAAGTGGTCCTACACATGATCATTTTTGAGGCTAATATCTACCACTGATCGTCATACACACAAGCAATAGAGTATTTTTCCTTAAGTGAAAGTGGTACAATACTTGACACAGGATGGTCTTCATAGTCCCTTGGAGTCTGAAGTGAAGTAACATCTTACAATGTTTTCTGGTACAGGAACATATTTGTGATAGCTTCTAGTACTAACCACTCTTTCACAGCAATCAAAACTGTTTTTTAGTAATTCTGAGATCTCAGCTACCTCATCTGAATATTAAAAAAATACATGATATTTTTCAGCTTGTGATTACAAAATTACTATATTTCATCAACGTTTAGTATCTAACTGTTTAATGGCCTTTACAGGCTTGCCTCTCGTTTTGTTGTGCCTCCCATGCCATCACAGGTGTTTTTCCCATGGGATGATCCAAAGAAGTGCCATTCGGCTTTAAGTTTGAAGTCTTTTTCATGACTGCACAAATTAGCAAATTGCTTTTTATTTTTATACTCCCTTGATATGGTCTGTTAAGTTTTTGAAAGCAATAAAATGCTGTATTGTGTTTCAAGTGATCACATAAAATACAAGACAGTTTTGTGTTGTATATCAATTTCCTTGAAATAAAACATTAGGGTGAACTGTGACTTGGCTGTTGACCCAATGGAAGCTTTATATCTCATCTTGAACAAGAAATGAAAGTTTTCTGCATAGTCTGCAAATGCCAAACATTCTTCTTCACCTAATGCTGATTTTTCTTCTTGAAAACTGAGATTGAGATTTTGATCCGAAATGGTGAGTTTCAGCTTTTCCAATTTTTCCACTAATGATTCGAAAAGCCCATCTTTGGTATGAGGAACAGTAATCATCTCTGCCCTATCAGCTGTTTGTACATTATTGTATCTGTCAACACATCATAATCTTTAGAAAAGTTGAGCATGTGAAACACTTGTCTGCTTACCTGAACATTTGGGGCACACATTTTCAATTTTTTCCTCAGGAGAAAAAGGAGACAACTAATCCTTTTAAATTCATCAGAACAAGATGGTTTTGCTTTAACCTTATCTTCTGTAGAAGCAGGAGCACACTTTTCTTTTAGTTTTAAAATAAGATCATCATATTCGTGTGAATCAGATTGAACTGGATTTTCATTTTCAGAAACTCTTAAGTCAAAACACAGTTCAAGATCTTTGTTAATTTTGTAGGTACCTTATTTATTTTAAACTTCAATGCTGATGGCCTTTGGTGCATGCTTAAGTTTTTTCAATTTGATGAGGTAATTCATCCAGAATGCTGCAAGCAGCATCAAATTGTTCAATATTTTGATGTGGGGCAATGTATTGCTCTTGGTCTTTGCATTCATATAGTTTTTGGTTCTACAGAAAAAAGTACTTTTGAAACAGTTAACACAAAGAGACTTCCCAGGAACTTAATTTAAATTTGAAAAAATGTGTTCTTTAGAACTTGTAATGTTATTTGTCTCAAGTTTTGAACTATTTTTTTTATGAGTTCTCAAAGGGTCATAACAGAATTGCCCATACAGGTGACTGAATTTTGACAAAACCCCTTTCTCATGATCTTTACAAACACTAGTGACATCTGAATTAACACTTAGAAAAATAAGTTGTTGGTTTTCATCATTAAATTCACAGATTTTAATGAGTTCTTTTGGCACTGCACCATACATTGTTTACGACACTTCATTCACATAAATTTGTATGGAACATTGTTCTTCCATTGTTTTATGTGAAATTATTTGAAAAAAAAATGTATAAATTTAACCGGCAATAAAATTTGCAAATATAATGTTATTTAGTAAAACTTATTTATTTAATAAACGCTTCCAAACACAGGAGAAATTTGAGGCACTCACTAAAGATGCGAACAGGTCACTGACTAATATCAGATTGACCTGTCAGTAACTGCAAAGCTAAATGATGCAACAAGCATAAAAGAGCACGTTGAAACATTAATTTTCCAGATGGTTTAAGTGCTTGTTACGAGGGTAGTTTAATAAGTTCTTAGAAAATCCAAGAGATGGCACTCATAGTATCGAAAATGGTTAGCCTTTACTAACTGTTATTTGTCACTGGAGTGCAGTTAAACTTTCAGCTGTATCCATCCTGCGTTTCATTGTCATAGTGGATTAATGCAACAAGCTATTGTTTATTTAGAAAAATGGTGATTAAACACTTTTATTTAAAAGACAATACCAAAAGGGATCAAAGCTGAGTAGTATGAAGTTTATGGCACATCTGTTCCTCTGTTTGCAACTGTTTACAATGGGTAAATGAGTTTAAACGTGCCCGTACATCCTCGAAGGTTGAACATTGTTCGGGACATCCAGTGGAAATAACCACCCCTGAAATGAATGACAAAATTCACGATTTGGTTTTGAGCGATTGATGAATCAAAGCACGCAAAATTGTTGAGGCCACAAGCATATTGCAAGCTACAGTGTTTTGAAAAATGGGCGTGGAAAAGTTTTTGGCAGGATTGGTGCCGTGTTTGTTCTCCGTGGAGAATAAATACAAACGCATGGTCGACTGAGGAAGTTTTGGCACTTTTCCTTCGCAATCCTGATGGAGTTTCTGCATCGATACAAAACTGGACGAAATATTAATACACTACCACACTCTAGAGACAAAGGAACAGTCAAAAGAGTGGGTGAAGACTGTGAAATCAGCTGGCAAGGTTTTTGGGATGCACGCAGTACCATATACTGATTACTTGGAAAAAGGACAAAAACATAACTGGAGAGTATTGTGCGTCGTTATTGCACCAGTTGAGCAAAAAAATCAAGAAAAAGATCCTCTGCCATCTAGATAATGCACAGGTGCACACCTGCACCGTTTCGATGGCTAAAATTATGGAATTAAAGTTTGATTATTTCATCATCCATTGGATTTCGCTCCCAGTGATTTTTTGATTTTTCTTCAAACTTGAAAAAATGGCTTGGCGAGCAGCAGTTCACATCGAACAAGGAGGTCATTGCCCAAACAGATGCTTATTTTGAGGACTTGCCGAAATCCTACATTTTGGGCGGTGCTACATTTTGGTCTTCCAACTATAGTAATAAGTATAAAAATATTAAAGTGCCAAGAATACAAGAAACCCCCTTGGAGCACTTGCTTAGTGAGTAAAAATTATATCGTTTTTAACGGGTTTTTCTTGATTTTTTATAGGTTATAACTTTTATTTGCCATAAACATATACAAAACCACTACAAGTTATTTGAAGCCAAAATTTGAATTTTCCAAAAAAGATTTGTTTTCAGAAATTCATTAAAATTTAGGGGTAAGTATACCACCATTAATATTATTTATCATAAAACTACTAACATGTACCTAATATAAAAAAAAATAATTTAAACTGTGTATGTCATCTCCCCTCTTGAAAAAATTACCAAAAGTGAAATTTCATTGTTTTTCATGTTGAACTTGGAATTTTCTCATGGAAAGAAAGATGGGTAAATAAACCACTGGACCAATCTTTTACCTTGAGAAAATATGACTAAATTGCTTCTTGTTTTATTCTTCCAGGACCTGGAAGGATCCTTTCAGAACAAAAAAAAAATATATAGTTTTTTAATAAAAGATTTTTACTGTAAACCCTTACCATCAAAAAAATAGGTGTGCACACCGTAACAAATATGGCCGCCACAGGTACTGCTTAAAAAAGATTTTTTTAAAGTACTTTTAAGGTCCTGAGACATGTAGGAAACAAGTGGGTAAGTTTCAGTTTTTTTTCTGAAGAATTGGTCAAGCTAACCACCCTTGGGTCATATCAAATGGATTGACCTGTAATTGAATCGTTAAATATTGGATCAGTCTTGACTCCTACACTGCCTCGATTCCCCATTATTATCACAGAATAGGTAACAGAGCTTAATAAAAAAAGGTTGTTAGTTTTTAAATTTCTTGCTAAATAAAACTTTTAATCACGTTTTAGTTTTATTGATAGTATGAAATTATTGTAAGTTGTGCTAGATTTTTCTAAATATAATAATGATAAAATATCTGCTTGTTAGGCCTTTAATTTTTACATCAAAGGTTTGTTTAAACATATTGACTGGTATCATTATGCAAGGAGTCTTGGAATTGTGATGTTATCATATCCCTCCCTGTCTGTACAGTAGATGGGGGATATTTATAATTTGCATAGACAGTCTGAAGCAGTAAAAATTAAATAAATAATTATTTTACTAAATACCTTCTAATGAATTTGCATTACTGATGTAAATTGTTATTATGTACATTACTTTTTCTTAAAAAAAAAAAAAAAAAAAAAATTAAAAGTTAATAGATAACGTATTAGGAAAAATAATTTCAGTTACATGGCAAATAATTTATTGATTTTTTTTTACTTCAAAGTTTGAAAAAAAAAATGGGTTTTGCTGCTTTTGTTAGAAATTAAGAAATTGTTAAAGGGCATAATTACAATAACAATAAAATATGACCACAACTAGCTCATCTTGGGGGTCGCACAGCAAGCTTCAGTGCACTTTCTTATGACCAAATTGGGTGCAGGCACCTATTTTCTTGCTGTAAACCATTTTTCTCGTGTAATACAATAAAACCTTGCTGCAAGAACTCATTGCTATGATTAACCTCTCTACAATAATTGTGTAGTTAAGATTAATTCTCTCCACCTCTCTCCCTAGAATGGATTTGAAGGAAAAAAAATTATTAAACATACAAATTAAAATACTCGTTTGTATGTTGTATTATGGACTAATAGTTTTTTTTATTCATGTTATTACCTAAGTGCTTACTAAACTATGCTTCTTATAAATTAAAACTTAATGAACATACAAGCACTGGAGAAATTGTATAAGGAACTAAGTCTTTTAAAACAGAAATTTTAATCATAACTCATTTGATGCTAGTAAGAGTATACTAGTTGCACTGTAAGTTGGTTGATGAATTTGAATTGTAACTCACTGTATAATAATGGTAGGAGATTGCAGGAAGTCATATTTCATCTCCCTCCAAAGAGGGGGCTGAAATATCTGCAATTTAGAGGTGATTTGTTATGTGTAATGTTTTTTCAAGGTGACATTGTCTTTAATCAGCTTAGTAAAACTAAACAAAAAGTAGCTTTTTTGTCTACTTAATTTTATTCTTAAATACTCTTGGGAAATTTGTAGAGAAAGTTTGAAAAAAATGATTCTCTATTAATTGTTTAATAATGAATATTTTCTCATTCGTCCAAATTTGGGTATTTTGGACCATTGCTTATTAATCATCTTCTATTAGTTTTTTTTTGTGTGTATCACATAGGTAAATTCCCATTAGATTTAAAGGATAATTAATATTGGCACTTTATGTAGCTTCTCTTCATTTTGTTGAAAATAAATTCAGTAATGACATTACATGTTTATAGAAAACCAAGGAAAAATAAAGTAAGTCTACCTATGATTTTTACCATTTGTGTAGAGCAAATTTATTAAGCTTCAAATGTTTAATAGGAAGTAAATTAGTCATTGGTAAATCTGAAGGACGTTTAAGTCAAGAATGGTATTGTACTAATTGTACATACAAAGCATATATGTTGCTTTAAAATTAAATGTTTCTGAATTAAATTCATTATAAAAATAAACCTCTGTAAAACAATATTTTTTCCTAGTCTCTTAGGCGTAATTGAGGGGGGATTACTGTATTATGAACTTATGTATTATGACAATATCCGAATTGAAAAACAAAAACATTTTCTAAAATGATCGGGAAGATATACATAGGTAACTATCAGTCAGTGCAATGATTACTAGTAACGTACAAAATGCTTTATTCAGTCAATGTCTGTAGTTTAGTTAGCATAATTTTATTAAATATTTTTAACCTCTTTTGCTTTATAAAAGACTGTTTTATTTTTATTTACTGCAATTCAGTAAATAAAAATAAATTACACATTAAAATCACTTTCATTAAAGAAAAAAATGATTAACATTGTATTTTTAATAAAACAAAATTGAAGTTCAAATATGGAAGTTCCATACGAAGAATCTCTACTTGAATCTCAGTTTTTTGAAAATCTAAAATAAAAAAAGATATTTTTTTGCCAGTCGTGTTTTTATACAAACAAAAGCTGAAAAAATGTATGTGTGTGCAAATAAAAAATGATACACATTTTTATACATATAACTATATATAGCTAAGTAAATTTAGCATCATATTTCAAGAAAATTTCTGCATGTAAAGCAGTTAGTAAAAATAGCCGGTTATTGTTTTTAGTGGCACCAGTAGAGTGTTCATAAGTCAGTTATTTTACACATTTAGGAGAATACACTGTGTGTGCTGCTAGTTGTCTCTTTAAAAGTTTCCTGTTAAAGCATAACAAGGCTTCTCTTACGGGGTTGGAATGTCTTTTTAAAAGTATTGAAGCCTGGCTTATTACTGTGAGATGTAAAACGTTAGATGGCAAAAGACGACTCCTGTTAAAGCCCATCAGGGCTATGAACGGGGGAGGTGTGTTTGTGACCGGAATCATCTTCCTCCATAGGGGATTGGGATGTCTCTTTAAAAGTAGTCCAAGTGATTGTCTATATACAAAAAGTCTTAGAAAGTTTTATTTAATGCAGTCATGATTGACTTAAACTTTCACGCTTACATGTGTGTAACTGGTTACAGCACACCAGTCCATGCACTTACGCATTTGTGAAGATTGATCCTTAATGATCAATGAATGCTCTTATTGTTTTATTAATTATTGAAAGATATAGTGGAGTTGCAAATGTATTTTAATGATTGTTGATATATACAAATATATCTGTTACTTTTTTTTGTTACAATCAGTTAAAATTTTGTTACTAATTATTTTTGCAACAAGTAGATTTAGACATAAAATGATTTTTCCATTTGTAGTAAGGGATCCATAACACACATGTAGTCAATAGTTAGAAATACTGTGATGAAAATTTTGACAAGTTTATTTATGTATTTATTTGCAGTTTTATTTTAAAAATTCTGATATCTTTTTGGATTAGTTTCACAAATATAAAGTAGTTTGCCTCTTAAGCTAATGTTAGTTGATCAAGTACTTTTTTTAAATACTGCAGTTGAATACACACGTGTGTGTATGTGTATTTATTCATATTTAATTTTTGACAAATTCTTGTATTCTCGCTATCCTAGCATCAAAAATGATAAGTGAATCATATGAATCAGTCCTGCCTTTATCTCGTATTTTGTTAAATCAAATTGGGTTAATAAATACCAAAGAAAGATATTTTTTCAAAAACAATTTCCTCTTTGGTTTAAAATGTTACAATTAGCCTACAGATTTTAGATTTCAAATTATGATTTGAGAGGAATAGAAATTTGTTCTATCAGAAAGAGCATAGTTCAGCAAATCTTAATTTTGATGCTCAAAACTTCCTTCTACAGTTCAAGATTCTTAAAAATATGTTAGTTCTTGATTAACCGCCAACTTGTCATAAAAAATTCGTTGTCTGTTAATCAGTATGCATTGAGGTATTATAAATCTCATTGTATATTTTTATTTTCTAGTATCAGTGTGATCCTCCTTTGCTAGAAAGTCAATACTCAGTTACACTTGACCATCAAGTTCAGAAGAAGATGTTCTACAGCTGAAATTTTTTGTATAGAAATGAGTAACACAAATGAGTAATTTTTTCACATCACTAAGGAATTTTGTAATGGTCTGTCTTAATTGTGAAAACTAGTCGCCCAAACACCACTGAGAACATTAGGAAATTTATGGAGTAAGTAAGTAAAGCTTTCTTGTTTTTACTATCCTTTGTATTATCTAAACAATTATACCTCACGATGTGATGAGAAAGATGCACCACTCTCCTGCCTGTATAGTCTATTCTGTGTAATAGCAACATAAATTTGTCATTGTAATTTATTTTTATAAGTTGGCTGGCTGCACAATCACAAAAACACTTAGAATTATGATTTACTTTTAAATTTTAAACCACACTTATATCATTTGTCATGATTCAGGTCATCACTAACAATTACTCAGCATTTTTAACTACGTCTAGTTCCCTGTAGCACGTGTACGTATGATTGTATATATTGCTTCAGCTTGCCTTTAGAATCTCATCCTTTGTATTAAAGCTTCTTTGAGGTGTAAAGATTTTTTTTGTTGTTCTAATAAATGCCCTTATGTGGACCAACAAAATAAGTTTTAAATTTTGCGATTTACCTTTAGTGAAATAAATATTCTGCTCAGTTAACCCTTTAATAATGTTCAAAACAGTGTAACCTGTTGATTTCATTGCATTATGTTCATGAAATAACAGATTTTAAATTATTAAAATTTTGGTATAATATCCACAATACCAGTTTTAGAGCATTAAATAACCAACAAGTACACACTTTTCACTGGTTAGTTCACATAAGTTAAAGCAATTGCTTCCAGTATGAGGAAAATGCTAATCTTTTTTTTTTGCAGCTGCATCAGTAAATAATTAATGTTCATATGTACATTCATTTTGCACCATTAGAGTAGACAACAAAACATAATATGGTTTCAGTGTGGTTTTTTTTTTTTTTTTTTTTTTTTTTTTTTTAATAAGAAATACCTGGTGGTCAGATGTCATACAGTTTGATCAGCAGAGTTTTCTTGATCCTTTTATGTAAACCTTATCAGGAGCTTGCTGGTTGGCATAATCTCATGTGTAAAATGCTGTTTCTCTTTTTTCATTAAATTAGTTTACTGCTTGCTTTAGAAGTCAACTTGTTACTTGTACTTTTAAAAAGGGCTGATATTTATAAAGGATTGTTTGTAGTAAAATAACCAAATCACTACCATCATTACAGTTTTATTTTATTTTGCAATTTGAGTGGATCTTTCTTCTTGAGGCTGTAATATCATGTTTTCTGTTTGTTTTCAAGCTTTTATATTTATTTGTTATTCTGATTCAGAAAACATATTTCTTATTCTGCACTTATCTTTTGACATTTTTCAGATTTTCTGATGTTTTATGTTTCTCTATTTTTCAGTAAAATTCATCTTTTAAGAGAAAAAATGAAACTAAACAAACCTGAATTGGATTCTATTGTTTTAGCTTAAAGTACAGATTTTTGCTTTATAATATGAAATTTTCTTCTGTCGCTCTCCAGATTTAACTGTAATAAGCAATAAATTTTGGCAAAATTTTAGCTTGGACATATTCTGAAAATAATACTCATATTGAATTATTATAAATAAATCAAAAGCTTTACAGAAGGAATGTTCTAAAAATTGAATAAAAACCCAATAAAATAATAAATTAACGTATAATTTTAAATTTATATTTGTTTGATTCAGTATTTTATATAAAAGTTAAGTAGTATGTATTTTAGCAAAGTATGTATGTAACAAAGTTTCTTGAAACTTTGTTTCAAAACAAGAAGCTTTATCTTCTTTACGGGCAGGAGACAAGTTTAGCTTAATATGTTACCATAAATATTAGAATAATATAATAACTAACTACATTGCTGACTAACTAACTACATATACATATATATATATATATATATATATATATATATATATATATATATATATGTATGTATGTAATACATACCCTTTTAATACATTGATTTATTTGTAGAAACTCTTAACATTCACAAAATGGCTTCCAATTTTTTTTTTTTTTTTGAGGCATGCACATAATTTATATTTAGCTATATCAATCACTTTATTCCAGTTTTTAAGTAAAGCTGAAATCGTTTATTCTTTGCTTCAGCAGTTTTGGCTATCAACTGTCCACATTACTCTAGCTGGCATTTTTCTGCCACTGGTAATAGGGTTCTTTCTAAATATCTACTTCTCTCAAAATTCTGCAGGCATCGTGTTTTTCTTCTTTTGAGATCTGTACATCAAAATTTATTTTAGAGTGGCTTACATTTCCATTTCAGTAACCGTTAATACTAGGCATTTTTTTTTGTTAAAAATTTGGGTTTTGGACTTTTAAGTATGTCATTAGTTTGGAGTCAAAATTGAATTCATGGCTTCTTTCAAATCTAGTCGTTTTATTAATATGTCTGTAGTACCGATATTAAAAACCATCTACCACTTCCAGCAATTAATAAAGAAAAAAGTTCACAATTCTTTTAAGTTTTACATTCATTATGGTTTGAGACCATAAAATTCATTTAATTAGAAAAAATATTGAAATAGATTTTCTTGCTTTGTTTTAGAATGCCATTACAGTTACAGATCTTTTGTGTAAACGATTCTGGAGTTAAAGAAGTTTTTGAATTATTATATCTGTTCCTGGGCTTGCTAGCAAAGTAGTTAAAATGCTATTATTTTTGCATTGGTAAAGAAGTACAGAATGATTTTTATTGCGTTTGAATACTGTAAACAAATAAAATACAGCATAACCTAATATAAATAACATGTGTGCATATACATACACCGAATTTTAACAAGTAAACACCATTTTAACGGTAAGAGGAGGTTCTTCTTGCCTTGTGATTTATTATATATAAAGTGAATTTTTATATCCCTAATGTGATTGGGATGCCACATGAATCAAAGTCTTTGTAAATGATCCCAATTATGTTGTACTACCTATTTGATCATTAAAGTAATTGGTGTGAGAAAAGCATTTGGTTATGAATATAAAATGTACACTGTATATTTGATAAAGTTCCTGAACCAAATTAAATAGATAAACGAATTTACTCGCAACAGCCCTCTATGTAGAAGAACCCTTCTCTAGTTATATGCTTGTTGCAGTATTGGTAGAGCTCGTCAAATGCTCAAAAAATTCATGATGAATCAGGCCCATTTAGTTAAAGAATGCAAACAACATTTCACTCCTGATTTTTAGTACCTTACTTTCGCTGGTCTTTATGCTCCAGGACTCAACAAAGCAGCAGATTGACGCCTTGTTTGCAGATCATACATGAAGCACCAGCTTTTATCCCCATTTACAATTGTTTTCAAAAAATTCAGGTTGCTATCGGCAATTTCAACAAAGTCTTGAGCACAAGAAAGACGTACTTGTTTTATTCTTTGGTCAAGTAGTGTGTAATGAAATGAGATCACACCTTTTGGCAGTTCAATTTTTCTGTTAGAATTGTATGTACCTTGTCTTTACCTATGTTAAGCTCTTCTGCTATGGCCCGATGGGTAAAATGAGGTAGTTTGAGCAGAAGTGCGCAAACTTTTGCAACGTTTTCATCGTGAACAGCTGTTGGTCTGCTTCGATCGTCATCATCCAACGGCTCTCTACAGTTTTTTAAATCGCTCTCACCACATGTATGTTGTTATGAGATGCAGCTTCATCAAATGCTTGCTATATCTTAGAATAAATCTTTTAACGAAAGATTTTTGAATTCTAAACATAAAATTTTATTGTGTTTCTCTTCCATGTCATGAGCTTACACAAGATCATCATGTGAACCAAATATGCGACCAAATATGACTGGAGCGACAAAACATGATGCAGTTTTATACACACACTCATCAGACATTGTACTACTTAGTTCCTTGGTTGTCTGAGAGATGACGCTACTTGTATCGACTACAGAAATTTAGTTCGGGAACTTTTCAGACTTACTGTATATTCAAGAAATTTAGAAACTTGTGTAATTTGGTTCAAATTATGCTTGTTAAATCATGAATAATATTTCATTAGTACTGAGGTGTGCTATTAAGAGAATCCTTACATTCATTTATTAAATTATGTGCAGAAACAAAACGTTGCAATGCTTTGTGTGATGTAATATCATGGTATCTTTATTATTAAATCAGTTTTATATGCATATGAAAGACAAGTACTTTTTTATGTCCTAATTAAACACTTTCACTGCATAATGGTTGCACCTTAATCCCTAATGCTGAAAATGAGTGCTAGTGAAAAGTTGGTGAGAGGTTGGCAAAAAATTGAAGACAAATGAAAAAACATGAATGTTTCTCACCATGCTTTCAGAAGGGCTAAGTTTGGCTGGTATCCTGAGGTAGAGTGGAAGTTTTTAATTACATTAAAGAATTAAGAAACAATGTTTTTTGCATTACGTATGATATAATTCATGTAAGGTTCACAAAGTAAAAACAAATTATTACAAGGAAGTAATGGTTGGGTGCATAGATTTATTTGGCACAACTTATCTGTGAGAAGATTAACATCTTTATGCCATAAACTACCAGAGGATTGTACAGAAAAAGTAGTACAATTTCATCATTTTGTTTCACGAAAACGGTTAGCTATTTTGTATGAATTATTGCAGGTAGGTAATGCAGATCATATCCCTGAGTGTTTTGATATGCCACATAACACATCCATCGCAAAGGGGGTCATCAAATGTAACTATTCGAACTGGTAACGAAAGGTTATGCTATAATGTAATGCTAGCAGTAACAGCTGATGGAAATAAACACTACATAATTTGTAAACATGACATTACCCGTAAGGGTCTTGCCACAGGAAATCCTTGATGAAAGACAATCAAAGGGATGAATGGATTCTGAACACATGATTAAGTGGTGGGTCAATTTAGTCTGGAATAAGAGACCAAGTACGTGTTAAAATGTTCGGTGCTTCTAGTTTCCGAGGTCACCACTGATGAATTAAAATAAATTTTGTGAGAAAAAAACAAATAATCATCCCTGGTGGTCTTACATCCATTCTTCAACCCATAAATCTGTGTTTGATCAAGCCATTCAAAGACAATTTATGCAGTTTTTATTTGAAGTGGGTCAGAAGCAGAGACCTCCAACTGGTCAAATAAAAGTGTCCTTCAATAGAACTCTTGTGTACCTGGATAGTGAAGAGCTGGTACTCTGTAAAAATGGAAAGTGTAAGAATAGTTAAAAAACATTAAAAAAAAACAGAATTTCAAATGCGTTAGCTGTGTGAGGTTGATTTTTTTGTGGAATAATTATTTTTAGTGAAACTGAAGTAATCTTGTCACAATCATCCGATAGGAATGGAATGGAATGCAAAGTTGGCAGGAGTCTATTACTCCCTACTCCATCGCAGAACCTGGACAGAGTCCCTTGCTGCTGGATCATTCTAATCGGGCTTGTTTTTTTAAAAGGGTTAATTTTATATAACGGGTCTAATTTTTACAAGTTTTGTTTATTTAGTGTTTTAAGGACGGATTTAATTGCATTCCAATTCCGTTGTTAAACCAGTGTTATCGAACCCATTTTACGGGCCGACCGCGGAAGGCTAGGCTTATAAAGCCTGTCCTCCCGACGTAATTCCCCTTCAGACCGTCCACTGAAGTCCTTTCGGTGCTAACTCTTTAATAGGCTAGCAGGAATACGCCACAACGGGACACTAGCTATAAGGAGGGAGCAATGCGTCCCCTTTTCCGGAGGAGTCGCAATTGCTGGGTTATTTTATCTTAATGTAAGTTTTGAAAAGGAGAGGTTGTTTAGAAGCTCTTCATCCGCTTCTGGTATGGCTGCCCTTCAGGACGCATCTCTGCTGGGCTCTGTTCCGGACTCCAGTCCGTGATGTTGAGGCGAGTGGTTGGTCTTCCTTCTTCTTCTCCCTCTTCTTCTTCCGAAGACCTCTTCGTTCTTCCTTGGCCTGCACTTTCCAGAATTGGTAGTAACCGAAGTTACATACCATTAACCTTGAAATTCCCGAAGCCCCGAAGGGCTGAACGGGGGAAAGTGCAGGTTTCTTCGTTCTTCTTTGCTGTCGGTGGCTGCTGGGCTGATGGCTGCTGGGCTCGTTCCCTCTTTCTTCTTTCTTGAAAGGAAAGGAAGGTAATAGGGAACTTACAATGGTGACACCTATTCGCGATCGCGGTTTTGGGGCGGCGATTTTCTGGAAAGCAGTAAACAGTAATTATTCACTCCACGTAATTATTAACCTTCAGACACACGTGTGTCTGAAAAGGGGTTGGGGGGACCGCGTGGCCGCAGTGAAGAAACCATTTGTTTTTGTGGTGGCTGTTGGTATCTGCAACAAAAGAAGCAGAACACACACAAGAAAAAAAAAAAAAATTTCTTTTCGACTGGCAGGATGAGACGGCGCGACGAGTCGTTCCACATCCACGTTTCTCCCGTTTCTGAAACAAGAGAAACAGAACAAAACACACGTGAGAAAAAAAAAAATTTTTTTAAATTTAGACCGAGTTTTTGTTTTATGCGCGACTTACCGTGTTTGACGTCTTCAAACTATATAACTCGCGAAAACTATTCACTCGCGACCCCGGAAACGCGTCTGACGCACTATTCCGTTTATGGCTCATGCGATATGGAGGCCCCTAAGCCTGGTTTGTCGATTTTCGGCTACCGCACCGCACCATCACGGTGGTTCGTCCAGTACGGCGTGAGGCCGCTTCCTTACAACTGTCGGAGTTGGATCCTCTCGGCAGATGTCCCGAAGATGACTGTGTTCGGACACAGCCGCTCTCCCGAACAGTCTGCGCGCCTGCGCCACCCCCACCTCGGACTCGGATTGAAATCTCGCATCAGATCGGAGAGTGGCGTTCCTGACGAACCACGGAGCTCCAAAGATCGTCCGCAACGCAATGTTTTGGACGACCTCGATCTTCTTTTGAAGCGGGGAGCTCAACATTGCCCCCCATGCCGGGTAAGCATATGTTAGAATCGGCAGTACGTACAGCCGAAAAATGAGAAGCTTAGTTGCCAGTGGGTAAGGGCTGGCACGGTTCAGCACTGGGTATAGCGAGGCTCTGGCGGCCTTAGCCCTCCGGGTCGCATAATTTACATGCTCGCCGAAGGTAAGCCGCCTGTCCAACACCACCCGCAGGTACTTAACCGTTTTCTCAAAAGGGATTTTCACCCCTGAGATTTCCAGCTCTCTGGTCGGTTTTCGTGTCTTGCATGTGAACATCACGGCCACCGATTTTTCACCGTTGACCCTGATTCTCCACATGTCGAGCCACGGTTCCACTAAGTCCAGCTGCCTTTGGAGCCTCCGGACCGCGTAATCCACATTTGCGGATTCGTAGAAATATGCCGTGTCGTCTGCGTAAAGGGCCGTTTTGACCCCTTCCGACAGCGGCATGTCGTTCACGTACAAAGTGTACAAGAACGGGGAAAGTACTGCTCCTTGGGGAACCCCAGCGGCTATTTCTCTGGTGGAGGAAATCGTTTCCCCTACGCGCACGACAAAATGTCGGTCTAGCAGATATGACCGCATCAGTCTGACATAGCGGTAGGGGATCGCCGATCGCGCTAGCTTATAAAGCAGCCCGCTATGCCAAACTTTGTCAAAGGCCTTGGCCACATCCAGAAAAACGGCTGCAGTCACCCGTCTCCTGTTCAGGCCTCTGACAAGGTCGTCTATTATTTTTACCAGTTGGAGGGTAGTTGAGTGACCCTCCCTGAACCCAAATTGCTCGGGCCGCACTTCTCCCTCCATGTATCGCCTCAGTTTTTCGAGAAAGATCCTCTCGAACAACTTAGACAATACCGGTAACAGGGAGATTGGCCTATAATTCCGTGGAAAAAGTGAACTTTTCCCCGGTTTGGGTAAACATACGACTTTGGCCGTTTTCCAACAATTCGGGAAATATCCAACGTACAAAATGGACGTGAATATCACCGAGATTGCTGTAATCACGGAGGCCGGTATGTTCCGGAATGCCATCCGATAGTAGCAGTGCAGTTGAGAGAGAATGTTCTGATACAGATAACTAACTGTAAGTCTGTGTTTTTACATAATAGCATTAATTTCAACATTTATCTTGCATTCAAAACAATAAAATGCCATATAGGGGGGATTTCTTTTGTTCTTTTAAAAGTTTAAAAAAATGACAGCCTGTCTGCCTAGAAATCACACACAGAACAATAAAAATTCTCAATTAAAAAATATTAGTAGAATAATGAAATGTATTGCTTGATAATTGGTTAATGTTACTACAAGTACATGAAAATAAATTGGTTTTTCTTTTTCAAAGAAGTCTTTTTTTCAAAAATCCTAAAATTTTCATGTGGGCTACAAAGATATTTCTCATAATTGTCACACCCTAGTTTGATGGGAAATTTTTGGTACAATAACTGCAATCATTATAGGGTTAAATACAGTAGCTTTCTTTCCAAGATAAATCTTAATTATATTTTTATAGGTTGCAAAAATCACTTTCAGTAATTTTTAGTTTTATAATCTGTTTCACCTCAAAACTTTATTTATTTGATGTTTTTGTGAGGTAACCTATTTGTTGTAGACTTTATTTTTATTTTACATAAATTCATAGTTATTTCATATGTAAGGCCCTTAATTGCTTTTGTACAAACATACTTGATGAAAAGATATTATACATTGTTTGCATGCACCATTCTTTTCTTTATGCCTTATACTGCTTCTATATATAATTGCCACATGAATTAAGACATTTATTGTAGCGATACATCAGCTTCAATATATCCTTGTATTCTTCTGCCGCCAGTCCATTTAGCCACTGATTAACACTCAAAAAATTGAATTGCTACCATTCAAAAATTCTTCCAATTTCCCAAACCAATTGTAATCAGAAGGAGGTAAGTCCAAATAATTGGTTTGTGACTGTAAAATTCCCATCAAAATGTTCTCAGTAAATCACTTGTCGGACCCACAACATGTGCATGTGCATTATCATGCAGCAGGATGGCATTGTCAGTCAGCCGCTTACGTTACCGATTTTCAATAGTGCGCCGTAACTTAGAGTTTTGCAGTAGGCTTCTGCATTTATAGTCGTTCCATGTGGCATGAAATCAATCAGCATTATGCCAAACCGATTCCAAAAGACTGTGGCCATCAGTTTGCATACGAATGGCTGTATCTTGACCTTTGTTGGTCTGGTTGGTGATTGAGAATGACGATATTCACTTGACTGCTGTTTTCTCTCTGACATGTAACACAAAATCCGTGTTTCATCGCCAGTAATAATTGAATTAAGGAACTCACTTTTTTCTGTGCAGTGCATAAAAAATTCAAAGCAGATCTCATTTGGATTTTTTGTGACGGGAGATGTGTGGCACCCAATGTGCACAAATGTTTCTGAAGCCTAAATGGTTATGAACAATGTGACCAAAAAAAAAATCATCAATATGTTTCAACAAGTCCTCGGTGATTATCCCGGGCTCCCTGAACAATCTTCATCATGCCCATTAATTCTGTTATTTCTAATCCTTTCACATAATTTTTGAACATTTCTTTCATTCATTACATTATCGCCGTACACAGCAATCGACTACCCATGCATTTTAGCCGGCTTTATGTTTTGATGATTTAAAAAACGTATGACTCCACGTATTTCACAGTTAGCAGCAACATCGGTTTTCCTATTCATTTTATAACGTAATCAAAAATACTACAGCGCTGCAACTTACTGACAACAATGCAGAGAGTATATTACTATGGTCATGAACACAGATTCGCCAACCTTAGAGAGAAATTTCTCAGCAGTCTTTACTTCAGAGATATCCTTCGTAGAAGATTAATATTTAGTAATTAATATTTATTTAACCAAAGCAAGAAATTGTGTGAAATCAGTTCCCTAGTTACTACAATAATATATATTTTCTAATAAATAATGAATTTCTAAGTGTTAACATTAACTTCAGATCTTTAGATGTATTTCTTTTAAGCAGAATATTTTGCTTTTGTGATACATGTTCACAATTTACTCAAATTATATAGACAATTTTTTAATAGCATGCTTCTTTCTTTGTTAGAAATTAAATAATATTTGTTTTAACCAAACACCATTTAAATGTAGATGGATATCTACATTTGATTTGCCAAGAAACAGTATTATTCAGAAAATTTTATCAATAAATTTTTCCTTCTTAGGTTATGTATGTATAAATAAAAAAAGAATTCTGACGTCATTAGAATATTAAGGAAATCTAATGTTAACCCTTGATAATATCAAAAACTTCAATACAAATTATCTTCATGAATTAAATCATAATTTAATAATAATTTTTTTTTTTTTTAAATCCAGAATAAATATCCATAAATTATTACTTTCACATTTGTTCTTTGAGAACTGAAGGAAAGGTTAACCACCCTGTTCTTGACCTTGAAATTTACTATTATGTAAAATCGTCATATTTTTTGTAATCATTACTCACATTTCACTTATGTAACTGACTTATCAGTAACTGATAAGTCAGTTACTGCCCTCCCATAGTCATTTTTTATTAAATATGCTTATGTGCATGATGACAAAGTTTTGACAACAACTCATTAATACCAAAGTTGAATTGATTTGATCATACTTCACAGGTTAGCTCCTAGGACTAACAGGGTATTCTGGAATATTATTCCCTGACAAGGCCTGTAATAAGATAGTGGGAGTGGAATATAGGATGACCTAAAGGAATGTTCAGTATTTTTCAATATCTTTACAATAAAGCTTCAACCAAAATCAACATGCTTGTTAGACAAATGAGTGACATTTGGAAGCCAAATTAAATGCAACATTATTAATATATTTAGAAATATATCTAATAAATATCCTGGAATGTTACATTCATAAATTCTGAGTTGTGTGACTAATCTTTGTGGAGCATCAGGAATTATTGATGGAAATTTACATTATGGAAATTATTGATGGAGAGGAAATCGTGAGTGGATTGATAAGTATATAACAAAGAAAATTTTAAAAGAATAAAGGATAATAATAGATCATTTTGGTAGCGAGAAAGAATTAGAGGAAAATGTACTTCTGGTTTTTAAATTAGCCCAGCAAACAGGTGTCGATCAAATGAAATAAACTCTGCAAACTTTGAAAAATAAATTTAAAGCCAGTCAGTCGATCAGACATATTCCTGAAATTCAGCTTTGATGATAGGTAATATTGATCCGTATCAAACAAATAAACTTGAACTCTAATAGCAAAAAGCTCGTATTGCTGGCATGACTAAGAGAAAGGAATATCCCATGATCTGAAATTGTTCAAATTTTATGGACCAACGAAAATGAACAAGTCACTGTATGAGGGATATTATTTTGATATATTGGAACATATAAAGTATTGAGACTCCATACCGCTGAGCTAAACCGATGGAATAAATTTTGGCAAATACAAAAAATTATCATTACACAAATGTAATATATGATATCAATAAATTGAAAGAAACAGTTGGCAGAAATTTACAGAACTGGATTTTGGAAAAATGAACTGATCCTGTTTTAAAGGTAGAAGATAAATATTACAAGGGTGGGTAGGACTATGGACATGCATAAATTTTTTGTATAGATTATATTGTTATACAAAATATTTAGCACACATGTAACGATATCTGGTTATTTACAATAACATATACACATAAGTAAAGCAATTAATAGGTAAATAAGAAAATATATAATTATAATGACTCAATACTATCCAGTTCATCGGATTCCTCAATTTCACTCAGATCAACATCATCCTATCAGATTGCAATTGAGGAATCCGATGTACTGGATAGTATTGAGTCATTATAATTATATATTTTCTTATTTACCTATTAATTGCTTTACTTATGTGTATATGTTATTGTAAATAACCAGATATCGTTACATGTGTGCTAAATATTTTGTATAACAATATAATTATACAAAAAATTTAAAAACTATCACAGTGTATTAAGAAGCCACATGACAGTAGACTGTAACTGTACATGGTTTGCAAGACTTGATGTAAGATATTTATTGAAGCAAATTGGTTGCCGCAATTTTTACATCCATAAAAAACTATTTTTTCCATCTGCAAACTCTCCCATTAAATGCAACGAAATGAGTGTTCCTTGATACTATTATCTAAAAGAAAAATTAGTTCCTTTAGATATAGATTATATGTTAACATTCAGTTGGGTTTCTGAAATATTTTTCTAAAGGTTTTCTCTAAGTTTATTTCCCAAATATAAAGCTTTTTTCATATTTAAAAATTAAAGGAAGCTTTTGTTGCAATTTGTACCTCCTCTTTGCAGTTCCCAGAACTCCTCTGGAAACTAAAGGATAGGTATTTCTTCATATAACAAATGTACTCGTTGACTAAAAAAAGTTTCTTCTGCATCTTGTCCCTTTTAATATATCTCATGTTGCCATTCTTGTCTTACTTTTTTGGAACTTTTCTTTGTAAATACCCTTGTATGAAGTACAAGGATTACTTTTCACTGTCAATAATTTCCATTTTTTAATCAGAGTTAACAATTGGAATATACAACTTTCTTAACAACTGCACTAGTAAAAAATTAAATGAAAAAGTCAAGAAAGTAAAAATGTGTCATATTGTCTGGCCCTTATGTCACTTGTCTGCTAGGATCATAAACTAATTTTTTATAGGCAAGTAAAGTGTTCTTGGTTTGATGTTCAATATGTAAGCAAATAGGACAGATAATCCCTTCGTGTGAAATAAATTCTTTTTTTTGTTCAGGAGTCAAGTGTTCAAAAATAGGACAGTTTTGAAAATAGGAGCTTACAATTTCATTACAGAAGTTTTTTTATTTACAAAGTTTGCAAATTTTATCCACCATATTATTATTACTGTTACATAAAATAATCATGGTGTTTTTGCTCTATAGTATGTGGTGAAAATTATAAAAAAAAAATGTTGTGGATAGATATACCCTGAGCTTACAATCACTCAATTTAGGAAAATTTATTTTTAAATAATTAAATCCTAGTCCATCTTTGTCTAGTGCCTTATAAAATCTTTCATGAGTTCAAGTTTTATGTGAAGTGGCGACAGTATGATTTTACCATTTTCAATTGATAAAATGCTTTACATTTGTTTTGGTACTTGTGTATTTTAATGGCACCACCATCGTTGGGAGGTTATAACCAGTGCAACTGGTGGCAAGATATTTATTTAAAACAAATAAATAAAATTTTTAATTTAATCTAACCAAACTTAACTTTCGCTTGCTAACCTTGACTAGTGAGCGTACATTAAGTATCACTGAATTATATTTATAATTTTATTTATTTATTTTCTTATTTCAATTAGTGTTTTAGTGGTGCCATTTAAGAACTAACTAACTACAGTGATCACCTACTACATTAATACCTAAAACTTTTACTAAAATACCAAAAATATATTATACTACGAGGGCTATCCATAAAGTAACTCACATTTTGAAATAAAAACCAACCAAAAAAAAAATGTTATATGCATTTGAAAGGGACAATCTTAAACTATTTTTCTAGATAGTCGTCATTTAAATTGAGACACTTAATAACAAGTTTTTCAATTCTTTCTCTGTAGAAATATGCTGCCTTAGATTTTTGACACCCATGTTCCACAAAACTTAGATAACCAAGCTTCTCCGATAACAATTTCATGCAGTAAACTTCGTGAAATTTAGGGGGAAATGAAGCAAGAGTTCTGCAATCGTAATGTGGCAATTTTCACAAATTTTATTGTTGATTTTCATTGTCAGTTCATCAGTCACAAGGCTAGGCCGACCACTGTGGTCCTCATCATTAACATTGGTAAGGCCATTTTTACACTGAATGTACCACTGTCTCATTCCACCATCACTCATTATTCCATCTCTTCACCTCACAAAGTTGATGATGAATTTCAATTGGTTTGAGTTTTTTTGCCAGAAAAACCTAATTACTCAATGCATCTAGGGATTTTCTATTAAATTAATTATTTTATTTTAATTATTCACAACGAACAAAGTAGAAAAATCACAGTCCACACACCATAGCAGCTTGATGCATACTGAGTGTAGAAACGTCTTGATGTCAAGATGGCAACTCTATCCCCCACCCATCTCTACTCTAGGTTCATACGTAGGTTACTTTTCTGGACTGCCCTCGTGTAATAAATATTTGTGTTATGGCTCATTCCAGGTAATTTAATTAATGGTTAGTGATAAAAGAAAGCTGTTCATTTACTTTTAAAAGTCATTCTTGAGTTTATGACTTTTATATAGCACTTGAAATTAGAAGGCTTTGGAACATTCTTGAAATATGATAAAAATTGTAGTTTTTACCTAACACTGAAATAGTTGGTAGGAACATTAGCCCTTCCTAGTTAAACAGTAGCTTGAGAGTTTTTATGAAACTTTACATTTGTATTTGTTTTGGAATGTCCATTTTTAATCAGAACAAAGTCCAGCATTTTTTGAAACAAACTATTATCATAAAGTAATTGATTTTTTTTCTTATTCCTGGTCTCAATAAAAAAGTTTTTCTTAAAACTTATAATTTAATATACTGTGAGATTATATTACTTAATAAGCTTTCATAATCTAATTAATACTATGTGGTCATATTGTTATGACTGCCATACTGTAAGTGATAATAAAATCCATCAATCTTAATGAAAATGAAATAAATGTGTGTGTGTGTGTGTGTTAAAAACCTGATTTTGTTGAAAGAAAAAATTTTTTTTTTCGTTCTAGCTTTAATTGAACTCAACCAACTCACAGAAACCAGAGAAATTTTATATGAAATATCCGATCTTAAGTAAAGGAAAATAAAATTAATAAATGGATTTTCATTAACACATTTTAAGTAATAGATGTGTTCTTTTCCAATGTCCTGATTAATGTTGGGCTAACATGAAAAATTTGCATTGAGAAACCTTTTGACTGTAAGTAATCTATATCTTTGTACATTCAATATCAGAGTATGAAATGTGGTAAAAATATGGAATTTATTTTCTCTGAGGATTATTTAACATTTGGCAAACATAGGCTGAAGATTAGTTCTGTGTGAACAATGCCAAGTTTATATACTCACACTTCATTGGCTTTTTCTGTAGCATTTTGTGTACTAGTTTTAAGAATGTCAAGTAGTGTAAAATTTGATCTGTAGAGGAATTTTATTGGTTGATAATTTTGGTTCTATCCATTTTCCTACAGATTGTTCCTGTAATCTCTTTAAATAGTATTTGAATGTTAAAGGTTTGAAAGATTTTGAATTTTACTTTTATTAAATTAATATTACATTTATTTAAATTAATAGTTTCGTACTTAATCTTCTAACATGCCTAAGCAAATAGTGACATTTTGCCTTCTTAACTGGAAAGTAGAAATTAAAATGTAAAATGAAGTAATAACACTGAAAATATATAGAAAAATTTGTTAAATAAACCAACCCATAAAAATAGAATATATGATTTTAACTTGCATGACTGACATTACTTGAGCTTCCTTATATATAAGTGGCTTAATTCAAGTATGAAAATCTATTGCGTAGAGATGTATGAAAAGGATTTTTTTTAAGCCTGTACATATATTACTTTCATCTATTAATTTTTTAACACATGCTTTTTTTTACAAATACTTTTTTAAATTGATATATACTACATTCAGTTAGCTTCTGAAGATAAACAAACATTGCGTTTGTGTTAGTGATTTTGTTATGTTTCTGCTGGGTCACAGCACGGCCTTATCTATATACAACACATTATTCATTACTTGTATTAATCACCATATAGTTGATTAGTCATGTAGTACTCATGTAATCAAACATTTATAATATTATGTCTATCAGTTCTGTTGAATATGATCACTATATGTTTATGTCATATGATCACTCTTTTGTTCTCATGTTCAATTTTGAGATGTTTGTGAAATGGCTGCCTGAACACTCATATGCGCAGTTAGTTTTCTTCAGTTCTATAAGCTAACTGAATTTGTTATATTTAAAATATTTCAGTAATAATTATTAGATGTTATTATACTTTAAGGTTATTATAATTTACACTTAATTTTATAAAGAAGTAATACAGAACTTGAGTAATTTGAACTATATTGTATTTTAATATAGGCTTTGTCTTCAAGATGGTAGCCACACCTTGCTTGCAATACACTGCTCCCAACATTTCTTCCATTTTTGGGATGGTGTGCAGCTGTTACATATTATATTATCCTCAGTCTCATTTATGATTTAAATACAAACATCTTTTTAAAGTTACCTTCAAAAGTAGAAACTGAAAAAAGTCTGCTAGGCTCAAGTCTGGAATTTAAAGGGGAAGATACAATAGTTGTTTTGTGTGTTGTCAGATAACAGCGGATAATCCCATCAGGTTGGTCTAGTGGTAAACTGGCCATCACAAATTTGCTGATTTTGAATTCAAATCTTAGTAAAAACAGTTACTTTTATATGAATTTGAATACTAGATTGTGGATAATGATGTTTTTTGATAGTTGGGTTTCAATTAGCTACACATCTCAGGAATGGTCGACCTGAGTCTAGAAGACTAAACTTCATTTACATTAATATATATCATTTTGTGAAGTAATTTCCTGCAAGAAAAAAAAAGAAAGATAACAGCAGATAAGAATTGTTGACAAGCTGGTCTGGTGTTAAGTTGCAATGTCTTAACAATAGTTTTCCCAAGCTCAGGTCTCTTTTCTACGTAAAGCATATGATGTAAAACTTTCTTGTAGAACTCCTTTTTACTGCCTGACTGTGTGAGTCAAATTCATTAAGCTTTTCTAGTCAAAAATACCACCATCTCCCTCATGTTTGACTAGTGTGCACATTTTCACTTGTGATGTGAGGCAATCCTTTCACCACCAACTGCAATGATTGCATCTGTGTTTCCACATCATAGGCCAGCGTCACTTAGAACATCTGCAAGTGTTTTTTTGAACGTACAATATAGTATGCTAATAATCTTTAATAATAATAAAATAAATATTAGGTAACTATGTACTTGCCTTCCTCTATTCTGTAAAGAAATGTGCTTTGATAGAAGTACATAGATCTTATAAAAGTTACAATTGCAGTAATAAATAAACATTATAAGTTAGTTTACATAACAATATTCACATATCTTAACCACTTAACAATATTCAAATATCCCATAAAGTTTAAAAGTTCTCATAAAATCACAAAGCAAAATACAGTTTGTGATTTGGTTTAAAACATGAAACAATGTCTTAAATGTATTTTCTTTAAAAATTTACTGGAAAATCTGAAATTAACATGACATTTTTCATTTAATCTTTAATTTTTGATAGGATTTCTTCTGGGTAACTAAGCTCATTCTTCTGGCACTTGTAAACTCATTTCACTTCAGTTACTAAATTTTTCCTGTTCAGCCTTCGGAACCACTGTCAGGATTACTTCAGAGGATGATATATATGAGAGTAAATGATGTGTAGTCTTGTACAGTCTCAGGTCGACCATTTCTGAGATGTGTGATTAATTGAAACCCAACCACTAAACAACACCGGTATCCAAATTGCTAATTGCAAAAATTTGATGTTAACAGCTAAGTAATTTTAAAAAGATCATCCTTTAAAAAAATAAACTTAAATGGCATATTTTTACATTATCATCCCAAAAAAAGCTATACAAAAAGCTTCTCAAGAATGGATTTGTACAGTGGTTCCCAGACGTTTTTGATTATTTGTGTTTCTTTTTGAATCCAGATTTTCCCAAGAGTTCCTATGTCAAATTCTAACAAGTTCATTTTGCAAAAATAACCAGTAATTTTTGTGAGGGTTCGGTAAAAATAAAAAACACGTTTTGGATCAAATATAATAATTGAATAAATTCAACTAATTAAAATAATTTGAGTGATGGATGAACCAGTTGATTGCCATACATTTTCTTAAATTGTGAAATTAAGCTAGTTAGAATTATGGTAGCTGCCGAAAACCCAGCTTCACACAAATGTGGAGTTATACGAGATAATATGGGCACATATGAAATTATCTGAGCTAGGAGTGGATACTCATATTTTAGAATTAGGTTATTCCATGCTGCTAAATTTTATTTTCAGTGTATTTTCACAAAACAAACTTTAATCAGATTCTCCTCTTCTGGAGTAATAAATTCATTTGGAGCATTGCCATTAAATGGATCTTGAAGCCCCTCAGATTTATCAATATCATTCTCAACAATTTTTCAAAGCAGGTGATAAGCTGTGTGTGCTAAGGGCTCTTCAAAAATGGATTTCGGATTTCATATATTTAGATATAAATTACATTGGAGGTCAGAGGTCAAAAATTGTTGCAAAACAAGGGGTTAGCATTCATTCACATTATTTAATGTTAATTGTTAATTTCATTTTATATTGAATATTGTTACCTTGATTTCTGCTTCTGGAGATAAAATAAAGCCATATTTAAAATTTTGAAAGTTAAAAATCTTTGATATGAGAAATTGAATAAATGGTCCCGGAACTGTATTTATTAATATTTGAGAATATTGTAAAACAAAAAATTGGTGCCCACAACACAATTTTTTTACATTTCACAGTAATAACTTCATTAAATTGCTAGTAAATAAATAAAGATTTGCTCCGAATTTAATTTTGAGAAAATTACTTGAATAACTGTGAATTTAAGACATTTTAATTTGTAAAACAAAACCAACTAAATTGTAATCAATTACTAAAAATAAATTAATGAATAAAAATTTTATGAGTATCTCACTATTACTGTAATTGTTTAAAACATGCTAGATTTAAAATTCTTTGCGTAGCTCTTAATGTATCAGGTTTGTCTTAATTACAAGAATAATGATTTCAAGAATAATTTTACACTCAAATATTTCTTAATTTCTGGACAAAAATGAGGAGGAACCCTCTGCAAAATCATTTTTTGTTTCAATAGTGGAACATCTAAAAGAGGTATCAAATTATTTTCTGAGAATTTAAGGTTATTTTCAAAAAAACAAGAAGCAGTACTATACTTGACAATGATACCACATTAACATAAAATGTGTAGGAAACTACTTTTTTATGTATATGTAGATTTCTGTATGGTTCATTTTATCCTTAAGGCTATATCAGCTTGCAGAATTTTTCACAAACTATTACTTAAAAACAAGGGTTTCTGACCAGGTTGATATGAATTTTTTTCTTTAATTTCATGTTTAGAACAAGCCCTGATTATGAGATTTTTTATAAACTACACAGAAATATTATTAAATATTATTAAAAATGAAGTCCTTATACAGATTATAAACATATTTTTTGATTGATTACACTGATAGGAAAAACATTTTTTAATGCTTTAAGTGTGGGGTACCACTTCTTGAGTTGCCTTTTTTGCGTACGTTACAGATCTGTAACAAAATTTTTCTATCACCCTTAGTTTTAAATAAATTATGCTTCAATAAAATAAATAAGGGGAAATATAGTTAAAATCTATAAAATTTATAATTTTGCATGGCCCTACCTGTGATAGAATGATTTCGCTGATGCTTTTCTTTTATAAATAGCCTCAGGCACCTCTTGAATTAATGTCCAACAATAATGGGCAAGCATGTTAGTATTCTATTTCACTTTATAATAGCGGCTTTTCATCACCAAAATGTCTTGTTGGAAACGTTCACAGTGTTCATCACTTGCATCTCTGACCTGGGAAAAAATCCAGGTGTGAGTAAAGGAAATGTATTTTCAAAGGCATATTACATCTCATAGCTCTGTATGAAGGAAACAGTTGATTAACACTACCGTGGTAATTGTCAAATGCTTGTTTGCCAAGAAACCTTTCTGTAAATAAAGCCCAAACTGCACTTTCTAAATTATTTAACATTGAGTTAAATACATTATCTTTGACCAACTCTCGTATTTGAGGACCAACAAATATATTCCTTCTTTAATTTTTCCTTCACTTACATTCAGAAATTTCTGCCTGATGTACAAAAATTTTGGACTATCCTTCATTGCTTTTACAAAAATTTTCATTAGTCCTATCATGATATGGTGAGGGGGTATAAATAGTCTTGCGTTCAACGAAGGGCTCATGAAAAATATTTTTCTCTTTTGGAGTTAAGTTGTCTTGTTTCTTCCACTCTGGTAACATAATGTTTATCCCTAGCTCGGCTGTCCCATTCGCAAAGAAAACACACATATACTTAGTATAACGTAACAAATAGCTATAACTTTCAAATCACCAAATATGTTCTGGCTATGTTTTTTATAATTTATTTTTTCAAGAACGTCTGTCACTTTCAAATTAATTCCATAAGCGATTGGGATCGAAGGATATTTGTTACTGTTGCGTGGTAGAACCACTTTTAAACTATACTTTGATGAATCTATGAAAAAGCACAAGTTCCTAACTAGTCATTTAATTAATCTTGTGATGTAAGATAAGGCTTATTGGAAGATAATTCAAAATCAAAGTCATTCTTTTCTTCAGTACTGCCTGATTCTTTATCGCTGCTTTCGAAACATAGATTCTCAGGTGGCTCAGGAACTGGAATAATATCACTGTGAGGTACAGGTGTGATTGCAGATTGCAATGAAGGATATTTTTACAGTATGTTTAGATTTTTTAGAAATTCCAGACTCACTTGTTAAATAAAAGTCAGTTAGTTACATGATCCTTTGGTTCACGCCAAATCATGGGTCATAATATGTGACTATGATATGATTTAATTGTTTGTCTAGTATTGTTTATTTACAGCTTATAAATTATGTTAACAAAGTTAAACAATAAAAAATGAGCTAACAAAATACAATATAGGAGCTTAAAATGTTAACTATACGTTGAAAAATGAAAAAATCCTTTAATTAAAATTAAAAATTTTTTCAAAAGTGGTGGGTGATAGAAAGACGAGTTCATCTTTGTTTTCAGCATCATGTATCGCATGTTAGGAAACAAAATAAGGACTTACATTTTTTGTATGCAGCTACACAATGCTCTATTTGCTTTTTTAAATGTGGAATCTAGTAGCTAGTGCATGTACATCCACATGCAGCTGCTTCTTCAACTTGTACTACATTATTTTGTTTCCATTGCCTGCTGTTAATTTCCATTCCATTCCAGGGAATTAATTTAACTCCATATAATTTTTAATTGGGTATAAAAGCCGTTTATTTATTTTTTGTTAATGTATTTGTAATTTTTTCAGAAAAGTATGTAAAATTTCAAGCTACAGGGTGATTTTTTTAGTCCTGTTACCCAATTTTAAATGTAATTTAAGAAAGGGAAATTTAGGTGGAGTAACTTAAGAAAGGGAAATTTAGGTGGAATAAAAAATGTATTGTTACTTACAAAAGAAATTTAATAAAAAAAACTATTACTTACATAATTGTTAAAGAATATGCTCAAAATGCCCACCCCTTGCGGTTATACACGCACAGACTCTTTTCAGCATATTAGCAGAAACCTCTTTAAGAGTCGCATTGGACTTTAAGAGTCGCATTGGAAATTCATGATTAAGTCTGTAATATTGACTTTTAAGTTCATCAATAGTGTGAGGATTGTTTTTGAAGGCCTCGGACTTAATATAGCCCCACAAAAAGTAGTCAGCAGATGTGAGGTCTGGGGACCTTGGAGGCCATAAGCCCTTGCTTATTATTCGATCATCAAAGAACAAAGAACTCTTGCAGAAAACGGTTTCTCGAGACGTGTGGCATGTAGCGCTGAAACCAGCGCTACCAGCAAGTGTGTCTTGCTGAAACCAGCAATACCGTTCCTGAGGTTCCAGGAGGGGCACAAATTGGCCCCTCACCATATACTGTCTGTTCAAAGAATATGGGTCCGACTATACGATAACGAGATATTGCACACCACACACCAGTTTTTTCAGGATGCAAAGATTTGTCTTGTAAAGCGTTAGGATTTTCAACCACCCAAATTTGACAGTTTCGACTGTTCACATAACCATTGAAGTGATCCAAGCTTCACCACTAAAGAACACTGTGTTTAAAAATTTGATTCCGTTATCATTTACAAGAAACCTAAACCAACGGCAATATTGCAATCGCTTGTTTAAATCTGGAGGCAGAAGCTCCTGGACTAATCATACGCGATACGGATACAATTTCAATTTTTTTGCAGCTTTTCGAACACTCAAATATGACAAACCGACTTACGTGAAAAGTTTTCATAAACTTTTTCGTGGAGAATTGAGCAATCTTGTTTTCACATTCTCTAAAATGTCATCTGTCAAGCGAGTTGGTCAAACACTACCTGTCTCTCGAAATCAGTTTGCTAGCCTAGAAATTGACATTTTTTCTGGCGGAAGAACACCAAAAAATTTAATTTGAAATGATTCTTTTATACTCGCGTACGATTTCGTAGCAAAATATTGTTCAAGAATGAAAACTTGTTCTATAGTAAAAGACATTCTGTTCATAACACAATCGGAAACGGCACAAAAGTTTACACAGCTCAAGGAGAATCAACTCACACTGCCATATCTATACTGGTTGAGTAGCGCTACCAACTTCATGTCACAAAACAAAATTTCCCTTTCTTAGAAGAATTACCAAACATTAACAAGTGAGTAACAGGACTAAAAAATCACCTGTATAATCTTATAGCTAACAACAGTGTTCATAAGTATAAGTTTGAAAAACTTTTATTTCAGCTCACTATCTTTTATCTTATATATCATAGTTTAAAACACAAATTTATTTATTTTTATTTGTAATCTAAATAGAAACTAGTTTATGTTTTTAAAATTGCTTTTTAGGTGTAGTTTCCTTTTAACATGGAGTGGTAGTAGTTACTTTTGTTGAGATGATGATTCATATATTTGTGTAAAATAATCACGTGATCTCTTTTTACAGTCCAGTATTGTTTATTTTTATTCATTAATGACATACACATACAGAGCGAGTCAAAAACATTATGGGACCCCTAACAATTTATAAACCATTCCAGATACTGTAGCTTTACAGATAAGGTATCTCAACTACTTTACCTTTTGACGAGAAATAGAATTTTAGCTGATTTTTAGGGGAGGGGGGTGGCCCAGGGGTTGTAACTGAAATATTTTAAATTGTTACACCCTTTATGTTATAACATCATTTTACATGTCTCTTACAAGTCATGAAATACTATAAATAAAAAGTTAAGATGCCTGTTCCCAAAATTTCAGTGATTTCCAATTTCACTGTTTCAAATTTCAATCATAAATTTCCCAAATTTATGATAGGAGTTAGGTCATATAATAAAGTTTGTGAATTGTTCAATGCAACATTTAATAATCAAATCATAGCCCTATTTCAAAAGATATAGTGTCAAAAACCATTAAAGTATTTGTAGAAACAGGAAGCATTAATAATATGGAAAAACCAGGGTGTCATAGATCTGCAACAAATAATAAATTATTATAGTTTATGCGAGAATTTGAGAATCCTCATTTCTCAACTTGAACAGCAGCACGAGAACATAACACTAACCAAATTTCAGCAGTTCAAACATTAAAAAGTGAAAATTTCAAACCCTTCAAAATTTACTGGTGCAAGAACTTAATGAAGATGACTATAATTGAAGACTTTAGTTCTGCGAAATTATGATAAACAACATTTACACAAATCCTAATTTATTAAACAACATTTTAGTGAGGAGGCCACATAGTTTTTTCAATGTTAATGTAAATCGCCATAATTATCGATACTGGACTGATATTAATCCACACTGGTTGTGCTTTTTGAGACACATACACAGTATTCAGTCGAACGATTGTGAACGATTTATAGGGCCTTTATTTATTGATGGAAATTTAAATGCAGTGAAATATAAAGCTTTGCTTTGATATCATTTGGTATGATATGATCTAGATCATATCATACCAAACATTCAAAATGTTGTTGGCCCCAACTTCCAAAATATTTGATATTAACAAGATGGTGCCCCGCCTCATTTTAGTCTTTAAGTACGTGAAATTTTAAATGCATTTTTTTGTGGAAGATGGATTGCCAAAGGGGTACTTTCTATACTTAAAAAGTCTTTTATCATAAGCTCCAAGATATCTATGATTTACAAAATAGAATTCAAGAATTAACATAAAATATCACTAAGGAATCATTGAATAATGCAGTATTCCTTTTACAACCAACTGGTACACTTTCAAATAACATTTCAAACATTTATTAAAATGAAATGTAAGAAAATAAATATACGTAATACTTAATTAATAATTTTTTTTTAAATAAATTTAATAAAGATTTTTAAAAACAGATTTAATCAGATTTTTAAAAACTCTTTATTTGGGATAACAGTTCCTTAAATTATTATCATTGTAATTTTTTTCAAAATCCAAACTTTATCCTGCCATCACTTTTGGTACAGACATCATACCAACTTTTTATTTATACCAATTTTCTTCTTTTAAAGAGACCTTTACAATGATGGATCACACAATGGGTGTTACCATTTAAAATAAACGTCATAGTTGTTTATTATTATTATTCTTTTAACATTGTTATTGTTATCAGTTATTGTAAACAGTTTTCCATATAGTAGTACAATTTTTTTTGTGCAAATTAATTATTCGTTTTTTACATATCAAATCCATAAAAAGAAATTTCCTAGACATATTATGTGTGAACTGTTAAGAGGCGCGCTCATATGATGTTGAGTTATTCAGATATTTTTTCTCTTCTTTCTCTTATTTTTATATACTTTGTGAGTTTATGATAATTTGAAAGCTATTAATCTGGTTGGTTATAAAAAAATCACAATTATTATTTTGCTTTTTTATTGCTATGATTAAAAGAAATTTCTAGTAAACTACTGAATTTTTAATTGTTGTTCTATTCAATCATACATTTTTATATAAACCAGTGTTGTGTGTAGATAGGAGTCTGCTTTCTTTCTGATAAATATATGTTTGAGAGACATAAAAGTGACATGTTACCAGTCACTTTTACTGGAAGTATGCAATTAGATAATGACAACTTAGTCATTATTATTCACTATTGACAACTAAAATTATTGCTTTTAAATAATCTTTATCCAAGTAAAGTCAATTTATATGGTATTTTAAAACATCAACATTTTTGCAGACAGATTCTTACTTATTATTTTTTTTTTTTTTATTGAATTGAGAATAACAACTAACTTATTCTACAAAAATTGTACTACGTGTTATATATAGAAGGATTTCAAAAGCAGGGTCAACATTGAATAAATCAAATTACATGCGATGAAATTAAATACATAATTTCTTAAAATAACATATTGAATAATAAAGAATTCAGATTAGAAATGATTGAAAAGCATTGAAAGACATAATCCGCATAAAGACATAATTTTTAATTGCCTACTTACTGCCGAGTTTGCCATTCAGCTTTGCCTACTAATACAGAGAGTTTTGATAATGTTATTGGATGAACAATAAGAGCATAAAATAAAATTACAGTGTTTTTTTATTTTTTTGTGTTATCGACAAATCTGTTGCATTAAATATATAAGCCTATTCTGAAGTGTATTTCTTAATAAATTGTTTAAAATGTGTTTTCCTGGTAGTTTTGAATCACAGTCCAAGAATTGCTGTTTGTTAAGAGAGTATAACTTTTCTTTAAATTATATTTACACTAGTCACATTTTTTAATACTAAATATCAACCTTTGTTTTTGAGTTTTTAACTTGCTTTATTTTAACTCACAATGTTTTTTCCATCTTTTTTCATTTCATGTTTGTCCTCAAATCTTGTATCCTTAATTTAACATACTTCCTGACATTGCCGATTAATGAAATTTTACACAATTAAGGTTGTGACAATACATTTACACAATTAAGGTTGTGACAATACAATATTCCACCATTACTTTTGCAAACATCCCCCGTATGAGGGTAAATAAAGGGTGCAGGTGTAGTAATTTAACATACTTGCCTACATTGCCTATTGGTGAAACTTGCACAGTTACTAAGGTTGGGTGACAGTACAATATTCAGCCATTACTTTTGCAAGCATCCCTACATACGGGGGTAAATTAAGGATGCATGTGTAGTAATAATTTAACGTATTTCTTGATGTTGCCTATTAATAAAATTTTGCACAGTTACTAAGATCAGGTGACAATACAATGTTCCAGCATTACTTGCAAACATTTCCCAATATGGAGGTAAATTAAGAATGCAGGTGCAAAACAGCTGTGCGGGGGTTTTAAATCCAAGTTTTTAAACATTTTTTTAATATTATCTAGGACACAAAATTATAAGTAACACTAGTCAACAAAAAACTTTTTTTTGTTATCTAGAATCATACATAACTATTTTAACTAATTTTGGGGTACTAAATTCAAAACTATTACTAGAATTTGTAATACATCACATTGTTTAGATACCTATGTTTTAGACATACAATTGATTTACCAATAAATGTATAATCACTGTGAAAACAATATTTAAAAAAAAAATTATTTACATGCATTTTTTAAAAATTGTTTAAATCAACTTAATGCTATGTATACACATATAAATTAAAATACATTAATACACTTAACAGTTGCTAAAAGTCTAAATCATAGGAAATGTCTGTAAAATAACAGTTTTAAAAGTTTAAACTATTGGAATTGTCTTACCTTTTTTAAAATATGTTGAAAAAGGTTTTTGCTTGAACAAGGTTTGATCAGTTTCTCTAAACAAAAACCAACAATATTTATAGCCTCATCATTCCAGGATCCCATCTTTCTTGGTAGCAATGTTCCATCGTCTGAATTTCCCGATGGAAACGTTCTTACTCATCGCCAACAGAGCCCAAATTTTCTGTGGAAATGAATTTTTAATGACATCTTACATCCTTTACGTTTGTAGATTTCTAATGGCTTATTAATAAAAAAACATAGTTTTCATTTTTTCTGTACATAAATACCACCAAAAATTTCTTTGAAGGACTTCTGTGCAGCTAGTTCACATTCAGTAAGTTTATAATCAAAAGTTGAGTCCTTAAGCAGTTTCTTGATTTGTGGATAGATACCCTCCTTGAGTATACATCACTCAATTTAGGAAAACCTATTTTTAAATAATTAAATCCTGGTCCATCTTTGTCTAATGCCTTATAAAATATTTCATGAGTTCGAGTTTTATGTGAAGTGATCACAGTATGATTTTACCATTCTCAATTAATGATAAAATGCTGTATATTTTTTGGTACTTGTGTATTATAATGGTGCCACCATCATTGGGAGGTTATAATCAATGCGACTGGTGGCAAGTTATTTATTTATTTAAAATAAATAAATGAAGTTATAAATTTAATCTAACTAAACGTAACCTTCACTTGCTAACCTTTAGCCCCATGAAGCAACAACATGCAATACTGTACTATAAAGCTTTAGTGACTACCATTGTTTTTTTTTTTATATTTTGTATTACGTATTGATTAGCGAGCATAGGTTAAGTTTGGTAGGATTATATTTATAATTTTATTTATTTATTTTCTAACTAACTAACTACATAATTAAATGTTCTACATGTTCTGCTGCAATGGTCAGTTCTTTACTTGGTAATGATTTTTTGTACCACAACTATCCCAAAAAAAGAAAACTGTTTCTTAAACCTAGAAGTAATACAAAGCTTTAAGATCACTGCTGTCATAAGTTCTTTTATTTTATTGCTTCTAATATTGATGCCATAATTTCATATTTTTCTTTCATGTCGACTGCATGAGCTAATGGAATGGATAAGCTGTTTTTTACTATTATGCAATAAAACTGCTTTCTTGCTAACTTTAAAAGTCAATAAAAAGATTCCATTCTTCAGGAATATGTTGAATTTATTTCAAGCTCTTTCATCAGGCCATTGACAGCATTACAAACACAAGATTAATTTTTCATAGTAAAAGAAGTTGAAATAGATTATTTTGTGTTTTAAACATAGTAAATTTTCTTTTCTACTATTGCAGTTCTGACAAGAAGTTCAGCTTGCTGCTTTGATAACTTTAAATTGCAAATTAAATCATTTAGGTTCATGTTGTTGAATTAAATGTGATTTCTCATCAGATACAGAAGTTCTTCAACATTCTCTATATCATCTGCTTCATTTTCAGATTGTTCTTTTAGCAACATTGGTAGATGGTGTTACAGTAACTCTTCTCTATGTGGTGTACCAGTTTTAGAGCTGAGGATACATCTGTGTATTTTGTGAACTTTTAGTTTTTAATAAAATCCAGCAGTCAGTGAAGTGGTCTTTGGGTTCATGCCACACTATCGATACAGCAAATGCCATGGCTCGTTGTTTCCCCGTTAACCATTCAGTTAAAGTTACTGAGCACAATATGCAAACAAACAGCAAGAGGCGCCCAGATTTTATCTTGATCCTCCAATTGTACAATCGAAATAAAATTTATAAGGTGTTTTTATAAATTCAGAAATAGTCTTGCTTTTAGATTTAGTCGTAAATTTACCATAGACAACAAAAGTTTTCTGGATGATTTGAATATCCACGGACGTTTACAGCCATGTTGTAGCAAATCACTTTTGTATTATAAAGAATTGATGAAAGTATAGCAAAACACTAATAACTCTTTGAAACATAACACAGTATATACAAGTGAAGCTAGACAAAACTCTGTAGAATGCAACAACAGATGTCTGTGTGATGTCATTATTCAGACATGTTTGTACATTTCTATTTCTTATGATACAGTGTATATATATTTTTTCTATTAACCATGTGTGTCTATTGTTTAAAAGTTAAACTTCTGTAACCAGTAGTTGATAAAAATAAGTTTATTATAAAAGAAAGTTTGCAAATTTACGATTTACGTAAAAAATTTTATGTGGTAACACAATTTCAATAGTACTTTTAGAAATCAGCACCCAGATTACAGTGAGAAAGTTGTGTAACATGTTAGGTACAATTATTGTGTTTACTAATGTAATCAGAAAGCCTTGTGATGTAAACAACTGTTTTATACTTTTAATGTTAGAATAAAATAAAATGAATTAATTACTTATTGAATTAAATGTATTGTATAACAGCTTTATAAACAGAATTAACACTTCATGAAAGACCCCCATTAATGAACTATTGCTTCATTGAGTATTAAGTAATATAATCTGAAATAATTGACTTTTTATACCACAGAAAACTAATTCTGAATGCAACAATTCTATTGTAAGATGTTTTTATTCTACCCAGATTAAGAAAAATTTGGTAACAATTTTATTATAATACTACTGTGCTGGGTGGATGTTCTACATATAAATAGTATTTGATTTTTAAAACCGTGAAACATCAGCATGAAAATGTTATTATATCTAAAGCTGCCATATCCACAGCCATTCTTTACTCTGCTTATATTGAAGGCACTGATTGTTCAGTAATAATAATATATTGTTATTTAACATTACAACTATTTTGATGTTATTTGTTTCATTACTCCAAGTTATTCGAAAGATATACAAAAAGTTAGTTAAATACAAATAAAGATGCTAAATATTACTTTTTTTTTTTTACAAATATCAGTTGATTGTATGACATGGAATTCTTTGAATTCAGATTTTTCAGCAGTCACTCATTTAGTTTTTTTTTTGTAAGTATATTTATAATTTGTCATATTCTTGGATTATAAATTTTCAATTTTAACCCAACAATAGAATGGTAGCTGGAGACATAGACTTACACAACCCCCTTACACAATAATTACTAATATCTGTATCGTCATGATCAGTTTCACTATAGGAATTAGTTAAAGGTATAGGAATTCAATAAAGGTATTTTATAATTTCACTATAATAATGATAGTTCAATTGGTCAGCTTAACTGGTCATCAGATTAAACTAGCTGCTTATGACTGGGATGATTTTTTTAAATTTTTTATGTCTCAAAAAATATCAATACTGTGTTAATCTAAATAGCTTTGTTTTGTAATTTTGCAAGCTAATTGCGTAATAAAAATAATTTGCTTTATGAAAGCTAACTACAGTATCTTTATTTTGTTTTTAAGAAACAAATAGTTCTATAAAGATCAGTCAGTTATGACAACATTTAGTCAATAAATCTGTTAAAAGAATAATACTTTACTTATATTTACAATAAAGTGGTATAGTAACAAAATCATATTAACTAAATCAATGAAATAACTATCATAATTGTAACTATCATGTACTCGTATAAGACTAATTAGAATTAAGATTATTTTTTGTGTTAGATGGTGACACTTCACTCTTGTATACACATGCTTTTGATGTTGCTCACAACACATGATTTGTTAGCTGAAGCCAATATTAAGTGTTTTTATTTAGTTATTTTTTTATAACCATATCGCATCCAGTTTGAATGGTACATATGTTTCAATTAAGTTTTGCAATTTATTTTCTATAGTTGTTTCTAGTGTTTGTTAAATTCCAGATTATTTCTGATTGTGCTTTTAATTTTAAGATTTTAGTTATCAAAATGAACTGCACAAAGTTATTATCAGTATGGTAGAACATAGATTGAAAGCTTTTTAATATATTGATAAAGGCAATCTGGTAAAACATATTTGTGATGATTTACGTGTAGTTAAAAAAGTATACTAAATTGTCAGCAACAAAATACATTATTGAAGATTATTGCACTCAAATTGAATCAAATAAAATATTTTCCTTTTGGTGCACTCTTAAAACACTGACAAACAAGATTATTGGCATTGTTTTCTGGTCTACTGGTAAACAATATTATTCTTATAGAATTTTGGATAACTCTGCTCAAGAAAGTTTAGTGTTAGGATTCAAATTAAATAAAGAATAAATTACTGTTGCTGATTGTTCAAATGGCTCAGTTATGCATAAATTATATTCCTAATAGTTGAGTTTAAGAAACCCCAAATTCAAGCATTTAAATGTGACATCTCTTTTCAGTTTACTGTAAGGCCCAAAAGTCTGCCTAGATGAACTCTTATCTCTATACAGAATGGTTTAGCTAAATGCTACTTGATAGCTTTAAAATGCCTGTAAAAGCTATTTTACTTGATAATGTTCCAACTCGCCCTGACAATCTGTCAATTGAAGTATTAAGTATAACAATTTTGTTGTCACCAAATGTTGCTAAAAGTCATCTCTAGTAGACACTTAAATAGAAGAATAAGAAAATATTTTATGTGAATCTGAAACAAAAAAAATAACTTGTTCAGATTTTAGCAAAATCATATGATCATTTAAAGTAAATAAAATGCTAATAGATGTGAAGAATGTCTTACCTGTTTTTTTATTTTTATTGCCATTTGACTTCTTCAGAGAGGATGTGGTCATCTTCATTGCTTCACATGACACGATTTCAGTTCATTAGAAATGCAGCATTCTTAAAGCTCTTCACAGCAACATTGGAAAAAGGGTTTGTTGGCCAAAATCCATTCACAATTTGTTTTCTAGGTTGTAATTACAATTTACTCTTGCAGAAAAATGTTTTAAATGAACTTTTGAAAGGCCGATAGATACAGACATCAAGCAGCTATTCTAAAGATGTTATTCCAGCCGGAATACAAATTTGTTCTGTTTTAACTTATCGATGTCTTTCCTTTACATCATTTGTTGTCACATGTCCATGGAAATTGTCTTACTACTACTTTTTTTTTTTTTTATTACAAGGTCTGTTCAGAAAATAACCAAACTTTATTTTTTTAATCTTTATTATTAATTTTACAGATTATTGTACCGTGTCCCTTTCAAAGTATTCCCTTCCCCCTGTTCACACACTTTTCCCAGTGGTGTTTATACTTTGCGAAGCAGTCCTGGATAGCTTCATTTGAAATTTACTTTAATGAGACTTAAATTTAAGAGACTAAAGACTTTACGTCTTAAATTTACTTTAATGTTGTCAACAACATTAAAGCAAATCATAACCACATCCTTTCATCACTGATTTTAATTTCAGAAATAAGAAAAAAAATCACAAGTAGCCAGGTTTAGCAAGTAGGAAGCTGAGGGAAAACAGTCATCAGATCTTTGGCACAAGATTTGACGAATTGATTAAGCTGAGTGTGCACATGTGTTGTCGGGGTGAAGGAACTGTTAATTGTGTCACCGCAACTCTGGACTCTGTGGATTTTTTCACATAACTGTTGTGAAACAACTTGATAGTAAATATTATTCACAGTTTCACCTTGAGACTAGAATTCAAATTGCACAATTCCATTAAAATAAAAAAAAAGAGAGAGCATCATTTTGACGTTGAGACTGACGTGTTCTTTTGGCGCATGAAGATATTTTGTCAATCCATTGTAATGATTTAACTTTTATCTCCTGTTGTGATCCTTTACATGATGAATGTTTCATTCATCGTCACTGGCTTGTTCAAAAAGTTGCCAACAAACTTTGCTGCAACTCGTTGCATGTTCAGTTTTTCAGTAAAAATGTCCTGGCATGATCCAATTGACATTCTGTTCTCTTCAGCAAGTTCTCCGACAGTCAATTGGTGATTTGAACCCACAAAATCATTGATTTTTTTTAAATGTGGGTGTCATTAGTTGAAGTCTAAGATATTCCTGCTAGAGGATTGTCTTCAATTGACTGATGACCACTTTTAAATCATGAAAACCATCTGTAACATTGCACACAACCCATAGCACCATCTCCGTAAGCTTGTCTCATAAGTTGAAACACTTCTGTGAAAGTTTTCCCAGTTTCACGTAAAATTTTATCTTGTATAATTGCACATTACAAAATTGCTAATAACCTTAAACATTGTACTCAAATAACAATAACACAAAAAAATCTAGTTACATAGGAAGTAATATGGTACACAATGGTGCCAACCGTACGTCACTAAATATCTCCGTTGGTGTGTAATCAAAAATGTTCAGTAATCTTCTGAACAGACTCTGTATGTTAGTGATATATTGAAATGATAATATTGCTAGTTAATATATTCCAAAAAAATGTTCATGCGCACATTTTTGCCCAGTCCATTCAACTTTTTTTTCTTTCTGTAACGGTTATACTAGCTGGTAATTTCTCACATTTAGGTGTTTTCTGTTAAATATAAGTTGCAGAGGTTTTTTTGTCAAAGTACTGCCTGTATAATTACATTGCTGTTTCTCATAACCTCAAATGCAACATAAACAGTTTTATCCCTGACTGCCATAACTTTTGAATTTGGTAGCATGGCAAAATAAATGGATTTGGTCATGATTTCATATTTACCACCTTAAAAAATAATAATCTTTACTCACAAGCTTCTGGCAAATGTTGACAAAGTTGTACATTTTTGTATGGATAGTGCTTTCCTATTTACATAACATTGTACCATTCTCAGCTCGCTTTAAAATCTTTATTTGGTAGCGAAGTTCCTTTTATTATTTGTCTTGCCCTCAATTGTAATCAGTGCTGCTCCTTGTCTAAAATTAAAAGAACAGTTGCCCTTCTATGCCCTTCTATTTTTATTATTCTTAAGCTTCATTTTCTATCTTCATTCTGCATAAACATTTCTGAGAATCTCAAATGGTCTATTACACCAGTGGTTCCCAAACGTTTCTGAGTAGCAGCGCCCTTTTTCAATTAAAATTTTTCCATGGTGCCCTACCCAGTAAAAGTAAAAGTATGACTACTCATAAGTAAGAGATAAAAATAAATAAAACTTGCATCTTCATTATTTTTTTTAACTTTATTAACATTAAAATAATAATTATAAATGCCTTGGTTCAATTAATTATGAAGCTTTTACAATATTTCATGGCACCCCTGTGAAGATGCTGTGACACACAGTTTTGGAATCGCTGAATTACTCTGTTACAAATTTCCTAATTTTTTTCAGACAGTAAATGAACTCAAAAATTTTATAGAGTTACTAACTTGCTAAAATTGTAATCTGAATATTCATTGAATTTTTATTTACTTGACTAAAGTAAAATGAATACTGTTGTTGTGAATGTAAATATATGAATAAATGTTATTTACAGTACCTTACAGCATGGCAGAATGTAAATCCAATTATGGTATTAATAACTGATGTAATCCATAATTTGTGGCAAATTTGAAATCATAAATTGCTTATGATAAAGATTTTTGTTTAAAAAATTTGAATCACTGCACTATATCTTGATGTCTAAGTCAGTATTAGGTCTGCACTAGCAAATCTCCATCTATTAAGTTTAAGAAAAAACAAATATGTGTTTTACACAAGAAATATGGTATGTATGTATCCACTGGGTAACAATTTTTTTTAGTAGTATTAGTATAAATGATATACATCATTATTTCAGCAGTGGAAGTCTCAACTGGTATTTCTAAAATGATAGCCAGTTGAAAAGTTTTTGTGAAAACTGGCTGCAGTTGCTTTATAGGGTGTGCAAAATTTGATATTTTATATAATGGTAAACATTAAAACATTATTAAAATCATACGGATTGTTTTTGTGAAAGTGTTAAAAATTCAGAATTTTAAAATTATGGAAAATAGTGTTTTGAAAATTGTTTACAGGTGCTAAAAATATGTGCAGAAAATGTATTTTCAATTTGATATGCTTTTTATAAAATTTTACCAAATTATTTTAAAGTCTGTGAACATATGTGCTATTTTTTATATATTTAATTTTTTTTTTTTGCCTCTTATCCTTTCATAACTGAACCAACTAGCTGAGAGTAGCTTACCTTAAATGTGATATCTTTATGCCAGCTGAGTTTTCAGCCAGAATGCAGTTTCTAGTTCACCTCTGTTGGTGCATTCTATTTCTTTATCATTATTTTCCATATATTTGATTCCAGTGTATATATTACTTGTGTTGAGAGAAGAATGTCTATGTTGTGGAAAGTGTGAAGGTAATGACTATTTTCTCACATTATTGCTAGTACAAAACCTACTTTGCTCGCAGTCTTGTGTTCTACTGTAACTTCATTTATGTGTGAATTAGAAACTCCTTTAAGCCATATCTCTTAGTTTTAAATAAATATATATATATATATTCTGTCTGATAATGCTAGGTTCTAGTTATTGTTTCATCAATATTTTGCTTTACTGAAAGCACATAAACTCTTATTTTGTTACAGGTCTTCAATTGTTGTTTTGTTTCAAGTGTGTTACAGGTGCTACAGCAATACATCAACGAGGATACCTTTTTCAGCCTTGCGGTCGCCTTAAACCCTTCCTAGATACTCTTGTCTAGAAGAAAATGATCGACTGTTTTTCTTACTTCTCATTATACAAATTGTAAGGCGATTGGCTGCACCCTCAGGAATGTGAATATTTTATTTATACAAATTGTAAGTCACCCCAACATTCTTATCCTATTTATAGAAAGTAATGATGAATGCTGGAGGATAGTGATTTAGATGGGTGAAGAAGCCCAGCAGCGTCTGTTGGAGCAGCAAAGAGACTAGTACTTTCCCTTTTGTAACCCTTTTCAGGGCCCACAGGTCATTCTAAGGTTATGGTCTAATTATTTACAACTGGAAACACATAAAAGCAGGCTAACAAAGAAAGAAGAAGTAACCACACCCTTGATATTGAATTCAGACCAGCCATGAACTGACCGATACAGGAACCAGATGGCAAGAGTGAAGAAGAGTCCATAAAACCTTTTCAACGATTAAGCCTTTCCTTTCTCCACCTTACTCAATTTTGGCTTATCATTAGCATATGTGACTTCTTCCAGAGGAGGACTTGCATCCTCTAACAACTAGGGTCTCATCAGGCACATGCCTGCCAGACCGAAAGGCACTAGCAATGACAGGCCTTCAGTAGATGTACTGAAGAGGAATCATTCCGGGAGAATGATGCAAACACATTGCTAGTCTCCCAAGGTCAACCCAAGCAATGATGTAAGGATCGGAACACAATCCAAAAACTAAACCAATGTATAACTGACATTAAACAAACAAATGCTCACCCAATAATAAGAAAGACGCAGCAGCAAGGGACTGTTGTCCAAGTTCTGTGATTAATAGGGGGATATATATCCCTAGCTATCCTTGCATTCCTTTCCATAAAGCACACAAAGCTTCTGGCAGTGTGTTAAAAAAATGATATGTATTTTCTGCAGTTTGTCACATTCAACCTTAATTATCAGTTTGTTTCAAAAGTGACCCGTACTTACAGTGGGTAAAATAAAAAAAGAGCAAAATAATCTTCAATATTCTAGTATCATTCCAGATTCTTACATCCAGTATCACTATGTACTGTTTGCCCGACCAGATAGCTCAATTACAGTAAAACTTCATTTTGCCTTCTACACTAGGCAATTATTGTCTTCATTGTTCAGTCTGATGAGCTACTTATAATGATGAAATTAAAAAGAATGGATTTTAATCAAAAATAATTTAGTTTTTATTATAAATAAAAACCCTTGATGTAAACTTTACATGTTTTTATTTTGTATATTTATTATACTTATTTGTACTTTGTACACAAATGTACAAAGATCAAAGTTATTGGAACAGAACCTGAAAATTGCATTTTCATAGTATAGAAAGTGTTTGAAGTAATTGTATATTGTTAATAAAGTAGCATATGCAAAGATTGAAATTCCATCTTTCGCTGTCAATAAATAAATTCTCTTAGAAGTGACTCAATGTCTAATGAATGACATTCTACTTCATTGTGTTTCATTTGCTACTGTACTTACTTTTATATGATTTTCTGTATGTCTTATTATGTAGTTGTCTTCCTCAAATTGTCTAATCAGTTATCATTTGCTACTGTACTTACTTTTATATGATTTTCTGTATGTCTTATTATGTAGTTGTCTTCCTCAAATTGTCTAATCAGTTAGAAATGAATTAGTTTAAGCTTAATGGATAGTTGAAATTTTAAAGCAGCTTCTATTGTTCCAAATAGAAGCAGCAATTAAATTAGAAATTCTGTAGTCAATACAGTTTAGTGGATGAAACTACTCATTGTTTTCAGCAGATCCAGCAGTATTCCTATTAAACGCAGAATTCTAATGCAAAGAGGTAGTGATTTAGCACAACTTGTGAATACAGGAGATGTGATGAGTATGAAAACAATGTTGAAAATGATGATTAAACAGAATCAGATCCAGACAGAAAATGTATTTTTGTAATTAAGTAATATTGGTTCATAATAAACAAAAGATCCTTAAAAAAATGGTATTAAAAATATTGAATTTACTGATTTACATGAATATATAATGCTTATGATACCAAGCCATGACATCCTAGCTACAAAAACAAAATTTTTGATACTTAGCTACAAAAACAAAATGTTTGATACTATTTTGATAACTGACGACCATTGTATTTGATAACTGACGACCATTGTATATTAAAACCAAATAAAGATAATGTAACTGTGCTATACAAGTTAATCTAAGGTAGTATTGGGGTTATGTTAAAAGAGTTGTTGAAAGAAAATTTGTTCAGCTCTTTAATGAATATTGGATTTTATTTTGGCAAAGCTAATTCAGTGATATGTTGTTTTGTCAGTTTTCAATAATACTTGATATTAAGTATAATCTTGTTATTCAGAACTATACTTTTGTTACCATTTATATATATATATATATACACGAGGTGCGACAATAAAGTAATAAGACTGATTTTTCTTTGCAAGATGTGGGAACCCTGCAGCTTGTGTAGGCACACCGTCTGACCTTGGTCTATAAGCTACTTCTAGTCCAAGCTGCACATTGATGCAACTGCTCAGTCGTGAGTTGTGCTGTAATAAGTGATCACGTCTGTGTCTCTCATCACAGAAATGAAACCGCAAAATATTACGCAATGGTATGCTATTTCTTTTTGTGTTAAATTGGGTGAAAACGCGACGACAACTTATGGTAAGCTTCAGAAGGCTTTTTGAGAGGAGGTTATGTCAAGAGCTCAAGTTTTTCGGTGGCATAAAAGAACGAATGTTGAAGATGAAGACCGCAGTGGGTGACCATCAACCTCACGGACAGATGTCAACTTGACCAGGGTGCGTGAAATCGTACGATCGGATCGAAGATTATCCGTGAAAATGATTGCAGAAGAACTCAACATCAATCGAGAAACGGTTCGTCTAATATTAACTGAAGATCTTGATATGAGAAAGATTTGTGCAAAAATGGTCCCACAACAGTGAGAAACAAAAAAATGTGGTAGCTAGAGCAAACGCAAATCAATCCAGATTTGTTGAGCCGTGTTATCACTGGTGATGAAGGTTATTTTTAATACGATCCAGAGACAAAACGCCAAAGTTCGCAATGGTGCTCAAAGGGATCACCCAGACCAAAAAAAGCTTACATGTCAAAGTCAAAAGTGAAATGCATGCTTGTGTGCTTCTTCGATTCCAAGGGAATTGTTCATAAAGAGTGGGTGCCTCCTGGACAAACAGTTAATCAATATTTCTACAAAGAAATTTTAGAAAGACTTTGTAAACGAGTTCTTCGTGTCCATGCTAACATTGCTGATAATTGGATTCTGCATCACGATAATGCGCCATCCAGTACAGCAATTTTTAACCTCAAAACAAATTTCAGTACTACCACAGCTACCTTATTCACCATTTTCAAACAACACAAGATGTCCAAAAAGCTGTGATGAGGATCGTGGAGGATATTGCAGAAGATAGTTCCAGAAATGTTACCATCAATGGTAGAAGCGCTGGAATAAGTGTGTGCAATCAGAGGGGAACTACTTGGAAGGAGACAACACTAAACATGACTAAAACAGTAAGCAACATTTTTTCACATCAGTCTCATTACTTTATTGTCGCACCTCTTGTATATATATGTGTGTGTGTGTGTGTGTAATTCTATACAGAGTTTTTTTTTAACAGTAGGAACAGGAGATCCGACTGTGTGTTGTATAGGAAAATTATCCTTGAAGATTGTTTGTTTGTATGCAATATCTGAAGCATATTTAAATTTATAACAAAAAAGAATACAGATAAAAAAAGAGAAGCACTTTTTGAGATATAAAATTTACAAGATCAGAACAGACTAGACATTGCAGAAATAATTTTTTATTTACCAGGTTCATTAAAAGAAGTTAATTTGTCTTCTTAAAGGTAAGTTATTTTATGATTCTTAAAATTTTGATAAAAAAAGTGGGCAATTGCAAATTCATAAACCATTTTAAAATGCAATAATTATTTGTATAATTAGAAAAGAACTACTAAAAATACTAAAAATAATTATACCTTAAAAAACATTCAACTTCTAAAAACCTCTATCCTAAAGGTGGTCATCAATTTACCCATGAATTTTTTAGTTTTCATTACTTGACATAACATCCGCAGGACTTGTTCTTTGTGTTATTTGACTTCAAATAGTTCTACAACAACAAAAAATGCATGTTTAAGATTGTTGATATCACAGGCCAAGAAATATCACTGTGTTTGGAAATATCACTCTGTGAGTGAAATATCACTCTAACAACTGAAGCTGGATCATAGAAAATACACAATGACACAGGGAAAATGCAGTTAATTGTGATCTAATCACAATTAACTCATCACTAATCATGATGCAGATAACTCATATTATGAATGAATGCTGCCAAAATAAAACCAAAAATTTTTTTTATAATTACTGTTTTAAACTTTATAAGGTAATTCCGGGAAATGTTTGAATCTTGTATACATTTCAAAGCTCATATTTTCATCCAAATAATATACTTATAGTACATTATTAGATAGTTTTTTAATTATTTGAAAAAGTAAAAGATCAAAATACTTAGTACATTATTAGATAGTTTTTTAATTATTTGAAAAAGTAAAAGATCAAAATACTTCTTACTAGAATACCGTATGCTTAGAAATGTTGACTACATAATTTGCAACTTACCAATACTATGACTAAAGTAACATTTCATTATATACTCTGCAATGAGCTGTGCAACATAAAGCTGGTGGCTATGCTAATACATACATGGTAAACATCACAGCAGTCTCATGCAATATTTACAAACTATTTTTCATGAATTAAACAAACTGATATTCATAAAATGATGAATATTCATCATTCAATGAATGATAAATATTAAATTTATTTTTATGATAAAATGGTCCATATTTAATAGCAATCTAGGTCATCAAATTGGGAAATGGAGATGGAATTTTTCACGTCATAAAATTAATTCTCATTCTTACCAACATCTTCAACTCGACGAAGATAAGCAGTTAATTGTCTGTCAATCTGTGTTGCCCAAATAATAGAACCAGCCACAGGTGGTAAATCCCGAACAAAACTCATTCTCGAGCTCTTACTTTGTGGATATTGGACCTGTTTAAACAGAATGTAGCGTTAATAACAATAATGTAGGTTATTAACAATACAATGACCTACAAAATGAAACTCTTAGAAGTAGATACAGTAGATATCTACTGTAGTACAGTAGTATCTACTGTAGAACAGTTTTCAATAATAAACAAAATTCAATTAATGTTAGTATAATAATAAAATACAAATAATGTTAATTTAATGACCTGAAAATGTTTAAAAGTTTTGAGTGCATCTATTGTACCGTTGTTATTAAAAAATAAGTATACTTAAAAGAAAAGTACCATTAGGCTACTATAAATAATACACGGTATCCAGGCTAAAGGTATCTAAAATTAACAGCTTATATTAAGAAAACCAGATAATATAATTTAATAATTTTTTTTAATAAACACAGCAACTAAGAAAGTTATAATGTAGGTAGTCAAGTTCAATGTGTACACCTTTTGTAGCTCAACAGACATCTAGATGATAATCTAACTCTTGCCAGGTATTTAGGAGCATCTGCCGTGTTATTAGACAAACAGCTTCAACAATTTTCTTTTTTAAATTATCCAAATCTCTAACTTTTCTTTGGTACACACAACTTTTAATAAATCCCCAAGCAAAGAAGTTCAAAGGAATGATATCTGGAGATCTACATAGCCATGCAGTTTGATCCTCCTAGTCTGATTCAACATCCAGGGAAAGACACGAAAACACCTAGGTGAAAATATGGTGTAGGACCATCTCGTTGGAACTAAATCCTAAAGAAATCTGAGGAACAACAAAATTCTCAAGCATGTCACGCTACGTGCGTCCTGTTACTGTGGGCTCCATGAAGAAAAAAAACAGACCGATAGCACCATTTATGTGCAGTCCAAACCAGACATTGATTTAGTGTGTCCCTTTCATTTTTGATTACTGTATGGGAGTTTTCAGTACCACAAATATGACCAACTGCATCTGTTAACTTTCCCACAAAAAATATTTCCTTATCACTAAATAACAACATAAATTAGAATTGTTTTCAAAAAGGGGCATACCTCTGCAGCAAACTGATAACGTAAGCAAGGATTATTTGGTTTAACATGATGAAAGAATTGTAACTACGCCTGCAAATTGGGCCACTTACCAAAGCATGCACTGAACCTTCTGTTAGGGGGGTCCACATCTCAACTGACTACAATTGCATTATGAGTCAACTTGCCTGCATATATATATATCCGCTAAACTTAACAGTATGCAGAACAAATCTTGGTTTGTTAATTGTTAAAACAATTTATTTAAGTAAATCACCAGCAGGATATTCTGATGCGGGCGTGTAATTAAGTAAAAATATAGTAAGCATTTATTGGTTAAAAATAAATAAAATACAGTTATTGTGTATGGGTTTTTTTATTACTTATACAGAACCTTCCTGCAATGTAAGTCACATTGCCTTCATCATTGAAATATATCCTCATTAAGCCATCCTCCAGATTCAAATGCAGCACGAGTTAGTTGTTTATATTTTGTACAGTCATCAGCAATCTTTAAACAAAACACAATCGCATCATCATGCAAAAAAACATTATATACTAAAACTAAAATCGATCTACATTGCAAACCTCTGTCATCCCTCATCCCAGGATGTTCTTCATTCTCCAGCTAAATTTTAGTTTCTTCAATGTTAAAACATGACCAATCAATTATAAAAGGACAATATAGAGTAAACAGCATAAAGTGCCAACAGAAAAAGATGTAACCCAATAATTTTGGTATACATTTTACATTCTATGATTTAATGGATACTGTTTGTTCATAATAGCTAAGGTGCATTAGTCAGTGCCATTAAATAAAGGACTTAAAGGATTAAAACAAGAAAAAGGTTCTGATAAAAAGAAATCAAAACTACAGAAAAATTTAAGAAAATTAATTCAGTCTGATTATTTAATGTGGATGGATAAAAACATGCCAGTAAATAAGAAATTCATTAAAATAACAGTTTCACAAAAGGATTTAACCAAAATAATAAATAAGAAACACTCAAGAGCATTATGACAACTGTGTAAAATCAAAAGTACAAAGTGACCAAATAATTTATATAAATTTACCTTGAATTTCTCATGAAGTGCTTCAATGTCATCTTTCACACGCTGTATAAGTTGTGTCTGATATTCTCGAATAGCACCTCTAATATGAGGTCTAACAAACAATGCATTAAATCTGCTCACGTAAATGAGCTGTAATACGAGCTTCAACACGTGATGCAGCTGCCTCCCAAGCTTCTGCACCTTCACGAGACATCCAAGCAATCCACTTCTTTTACATTCTCATAAGCAAGATTTACTTCCTGCAAAATTAAAAAAAAAATTAGTTTTCTCTCCAAAAAGTATATATATAAATATTACCTACTCTCATGTTTCTACTCCTAAAACAATTAAATACTATAACAGTTGCCCATTTTCTTTACTTTCAAAAAAAAAAAACTATTGTGGACAACACATGACTTCCTTGTACACCTATAAATTACATATACACTTTTTTTTAAATGAAAGGTACATAAAATTTTATTTCATTAAAATCTTCTGATATTTTTTCAGTTTTTTTTTTTTTTTTTTAATTATTATACATCATAATTTTTTTCAGTGAGAGGTTATAATTATTGTTAAATCAATACATTAAAAAAAAAATGTTAAAAAAGGGAAAAATTTCCTTATAAAATTTTATTTAGCTGTAACTCTGGAACCAATAATAAGTACCACTTAATATCATTGAAAAGCTCTCAATAAGGGCTTATTACTGCAATTAAGAAAAAGTCCAAAATCCAATTTTGATTTTGGGCTTTTTTGGACACTTTTGGTTCAGTTGAATGCAATTAAAAGGGGATGCGCATAACTAGATGTTACAACAGTTCTAAATCCAAAATTTCAACATCCTACAGCGAATCGTTTTTGAGTTGTGTGATATACATGTACATACAAACATATGTACAGACATCACGCCGAAACTAGCCAAAATGGATATTTCCGTTTATATCTGGAAACCAAAATTATAGGAAATGCAAGACTGCTAATTCAGAGCAAAAAAGTTAACATAGAAGGTGAAATAAGCACAGAACAGAATTTACCCAAAAATTTTACAATTTATATTTAAAAAATATGACGACTACTTTAAATCCAACATTTACTCAAAATTGCATTGTAGTCAACTGTTTAAAAAATGTAAATTGGCAACAAGTTTTTTGCACTCCTTAAACAATTAACTACCGGAATTCCTCTCGTTCTTCAGACCCTAGTAACAAGGATAGATTTTTTTTAATGTTAATATTACATTTTGATTGATCAGCAAGGCTGAAGCCATTACCCAAACTTCTCACATTCAGAAAAGTTCCAATGTACAGAAAATTATTCCAAGCAATAAAAAAGAATGAAAGTTCTAAGAGATGAAGGCAATAATAAGAATATTGATAATATTGTACGGAACTTCTATAAATAAAGTGATTGTTTAAAGATTCTTTACATTGCGTAAAGTTGCGTTATTTCCTATTAATTCAAAGCTAGGGTTGGGTCTCGTTGTTTGTTGCAAGCTTGGTAAATTTATTACTATGTTTCGTATTGGACTTGTCATATTTGTATCTGTTTGTTTATATTTGTTTGAGACCTGGCGTCAGTCTGATGGGCGATTCTGTCATCTTAGTGACCGCGTGTTTCATATCTTGTATTATTTATTGCTGCCCTCATACACTCCCTTTTTGTTTCGTTCCCATACTAATGCATGCACACATCTCTTGTTTTTTTACAGCCTAGGTTTGGTTTTCCCCTCTTTTCATTCACGCCATCTTTTCGGCAGAGTAGATCAGACATTCACCATGTACAGTTGACTGACTTTCTCAAACTTTGTGATAATTACTTTCATCGTATTCTTACTTATAAACGTCGTGGTCATTCTCTTCTCGTCAGCTTTAGTGAATTTCGCAGATTTCTATGTTTTCATCTAGCCTCGTTTCTTCAACAAGTTCATTTTCAAATCCAGTATTTCACGTTTCTGCTGAAAGTGCTTCATCTACTACAAACCAGCCAATTCCATCGACTCCGAACTTCTCCAGCTGCTTACTACAATTTTATTGATGCAGAATTTCTCCAACCTCATTGCTACAAATCTGAGACGCCACGTCCTGCTCAACCTCTAAACCACGTTTCACCCATGTATTCCTGATACACCATTGCAGACAGACTACGACTAGGATTACTGTATGTATTCATATGTACTTGCTTTCACGAGTTCATCTCTTGCTAATATTTGTGTGTGATACAGGCAAGTGTAAATTATTCATATTAAACGTTTATGTTAGCATTGTTCATGTGTAGCCCATTTTATGGGTTATTACATGAAAACTATCGTTCTTATCAAATCTACTTTTTACTTTTAATTCAAACACTACCTCAGAATTATAAAACTTATGTGCAATATATTTCATATATTACTATTGATAAATATTATTATATTTTGTGTTGTTCATCAAAAGTTTGTGTTCAAACGTCAGTTACTCCTGATGTGAAGTTACGTTTTTGGACTTCTTTGTAATTTTATATTTTCAAGAAAGCTTACTACTAATACGAACTCTTTATTATTACTTATATTGTAATTAACTCTTTTTTTATACTGGAATTATTGTAATTTATTTTTCTAAGTTAATGAAATTTGTTCATTGCTAATTTTTCAATATTGCAGCACATTTCAGTAATGCAATAGTTTTCTAGTCATACTATGTTTATTGATGTTTTGTTTTTCTAAGTATATAATTGTAAATAACGTGTTTTATGTTCTCTTGTTTTCAGGCGTTGTTAAATTGTAGATTTTCAAAATGTGTATTTGAAAAATGTATATTCATGTATTCTCATTTAATATCATTGTTCATATGTTGATTCAGCTGATATTTATTAAGTATCATTAAGTTATGTTAATTTATTTTTATTTTTTAAGGTTAGGATTTAACTTATGTTCATTTGTTTTCTTTCTAATTAAAATCCAATTTCTTTTGGCAAATACGAGCTGTGTGTTCTTTTATTTTTTTGTTAACTTTACCCAACAGTGATTGTATACCAAACACAGAGATTACTTCTTACAGATTAAAATTATCGCTATCTTTCTATCAGATTGGGATACTAAGCTTGAAATAAAAATTAAAACTTTGAAACTGACTAGATAGGAAAAAAACCAACCATTCTCAACAAATCTACACTCAATAAAATTACGAATAAATTTTTAAGAATACATATCTATTTAAAATACATACTTCAATAGCACTAGCATCAGCTGCTTCTAATGATAAAGGGTCTGGTGTTAGTCCATCAGGTGCAATACCATCCTGTCCTACCATAACATGCATCGTCGTACTGGGTCGCAATACACGCGCTATAACTGTTCTAAGTTGTTCATGCTGATGTCTAAACCTTCTCATGTGTTCCATACGAACTTGTAATCTTTTATGTGATGGTGAAACTCTCCAAACCATTTTCATTTGTTCATCTCTTTTCTTCTTAACAATATCCCTAAAACAATACAAAAACTATTATAAAACACAAATGTGAGGATTCATGCCTGGCGGTTCACACCCATTTTTGTGTTCAAAAGGTACATGAAACCTATCTCCTGAATAACAAGCTGTCTTTTAATATTTAATAAATTTACAGTATAGAAAATTAGATGTCAGATGTAATGTAACAATAAACATTAACAAAAAACTATAACAGTTTGTCAACAACTCAGCCAGATCATCTCTAAAATGTGTTAGCATTTGTATAAGTTGTACGGTTTAAAAATTTCTTTGGTAATAAATTCATTCCATACACCTCTACTATGTAATTGAATAAATTAAATTTCCACTTACCAACAATCTAAAAGTGTAAATCCTAGTACTTTCAGAGCTGTTACTCCATCTTCAGGGGTTTTCTAAAAGATGTTAATTTAAATTCAAATTAATAATAGTTTTTAAATTAAACTGTTACGTTCATAATAGTCGGTCGTCAAGAATAAAATTAATTCATACATCAATAAGACAGTAATGTCATGTTTGTAAGAAAGATGTTTGTGACTATTAACATGCCACATCAATTGTACATAAATATAATTATATATGCTGGCTTTTGAGATGTTTCCATAATTAACTGATTTAAGCCTTTAAAGTCCTCAATTTTTTTTCACTATGTTTTCTTTTCGTGTATAAAAAATTCATATAAATCCAACAATTATGATAAATCTTCATTAGGTATATTGTTAAGCATTCACTTTCCTCTACTATTTCCACTTTTTTTATCTTATGAAATGTTTACAGCTTCGTATCTATCATTTTATAAAATTTGGTAAGAACTCTTATGGTTAAAAACCTTATTTTTGACTGCACATATTCTATGTTTTATTGACCATAATACACAAGGATATTGTAAAATTTATAAATATTTAACAATATGAGGTATTTCCCTATTACCAAATTACAATATATTGTTTATGAATGGTGAGAGATATATCCTTCAACAACTAAATTTAAATAAAAATACTCTCTATGCAGGTGTTGCCCCAAAAAGTGAGCACTAATAGTTAAATTTAATACAGTTTATTACTTACCACATTTTACACAGTATAATTACATTAATACAACGTATAAATAAATGTAATGCTCGACTTACTATATTATAAATATAAATAAAAATAAAAAAAACTTTAAATAAGGAGGTCCAAATTTATCAGTTGATCAATATTGTATTTAGCTGGCAACATGCGTGTTACCCAATTGACTCCATATTTTAATCTTTTAATTTTTAATTTCAATCTTTTTAATATTTTTTATGTTTAATATGTAATTATACAAAAAGTTTTTTTTTTACATACAACTGATGATGTGGGATCCCGTGAAAGTACTCTTGTAGAAAAATACGGTAAAATATTTCTTAATTCTGTACTTGATGGATCAAGTTGATTTACATATATTATATATATAAATTTATATTTAATAGATCAACCCAAGTACAGAATAATTGAAATAGGATGACTTACCTTATTTCATTAAATAAGCAGAAATGCTTTCATGAACTTAATTCGCATCATCAGCTGCATTATATTTATATTTCAAAAAACATCACAAACTTGCAATACAAAATATCATATCACTTACTCATTTATATTAAAAACTTTTTAAACTAATTAAATTTTATTAAAAACTTTGATAAATAAATTTAACTTTAATTTAAAAGCTTATACAAAAATTAAATAAACTTTTATTTAAATTAAAAATTATAATCAAAACAAGATTTTTATATCTTGGGTTGATCTATTAAATATGAATTAATTTCTATTGGTACAGAGCAGTATGGTTATTAAAAGAATTGATTTTAAAAAAAGTGAAATAATAAATGAAAAAACACCAAACAATTTTAGCACTTTTAGCGCCATGTGTATCAATCTGATACATTTTTACCAATGTCAAAACGGCCACGTGTATAATTTTGATGCATACGTAATGATCTAAATAAATAAATAAAAAATGTCAGTTTTACTGATTTAGGCGCGGCGCTAAGAGTGTTAAGATATTGCTATTAATATTTTACTTTTCAGTAAATAGTTAATTTCAGTAAATACTTCTTTTCAGCAAATTTTTTTTCAAGATATCTTTGCCATTTCATCCTCTGATGAAATATACCATTTCTCAAACTAAGTTTTTGTATATAATTCTACCACCTATTAAAATTTTCTACAATTTTAAGTCTATATCAATCAATTTTTTTGTTGAACATGAATCTGTCTGCTTTAGACTCTCATACTCGCACAAACGTTCAAATAAAATCTACATATGGGTTTCTGAAATATATACGAGACCTTATATAAAGCACTTATAAATAAGAACCTTATACTATATATTATTTCTATTTCTATATATATATATATATGTGTGTGTTTTTTTTTTATTAATATAACAGATATACAATTTAAAACCAACTGAAGATGTGGAATACCGCAATAACCGGTAATTGGAGATTATTAACTAAGCTAATTACTGTGTTTTGGTGGTTTATAATTCATATAATTAAATCTGAATATTAATGAATTATTTGAATATTCAAAAAATATTATATATATATATATATAGTTTTAAAATTAAACATAAATCCTTCCTTAATATTTTTATTTAAGTAAATGAATGAATAACCTAAGAAGGCCCTGCAATTTATCATATTCATCATCCCATGTTGCAAATACAATGAAGCACTGTGTCATAACCTTTTCAAATTCATCAAATGGAATATGCATTAACGTCTAGTGCCTAATACCTGAAAAAATGTAAAAAAAAAAAAATCACAATAACAGAAATGCATACTTATATTTTTATAAGGTATACTAAAAAAAAGTAAATATATGTAAATTAACAAAAACCTAAAAATAGTAATTTTGAGATATTTTAGGACTTTTAAAATAAAAATAAAAAGGTGAAGAATCACAATATTCTTACCACTAACAGGCACCTAATAGTCTATTAAAACAGTTTGATCAACATATTCATGAAACTTAGGTTACAAAGATTATTGACTGATCAAAAAGCAAGAATACAGAAAATGCATACTGAAATTTTAGATGTCGTTCTAGATGACAAACTATTCATATTTAACCTGATGGTACAGTGGAAAACCTCAGCTGTTATACACCTTGAGTGAACCAATTAAAAACAAATCTTGACATCATAGACAACATAATATTTAAGAAATGATATTTCACATAAAAAATGTTAAATTTCTGAAGACATTCTCAACATCATTTCAAAGCAAGTTGGTTTTTTAAAGTCAAAAAGTGTAGAATATTCATTGCCCCAATGTTAAGCAACTGTATACAATAATGGCCAATTAAAAATTTGCAATAATTATATCTGATTTTCTAAAAATAATTGGATAACAATGACACAAACAAGAAAAAAGTTCATATAGCATAAATTTTGTTTTTTGTGACACTATAAGATCCAAAAATTTTGGTTTATTTTTTCCAAAATAAAAAAAATATTTATTTAAATATTACAGCTGAATTCTTAATTCCAAACCATATAAGCTGATTTATTCTCTACTAAGCAAATTTTATTAAAAAAAAAAAGTTAATTTTTCCAAAATATTACATTCTTACCCTTGCATCAGCATTCACAGTGTAATGTGTGAAGATATCAACAAGCAACACAACTTTCCAGTCCCAGAAGACAGTTTGGAGGACACTTTACTAGCTGATAAATGCATTTTCACCTTTATACTGCAATATTTTCCACAACTATGCCAGTCCATATTTGCAGATTTCGATTTGGGAGTATAATGAAGGAACCATGTCTCATTACATGTTACTATTTGAAACAAAATATTATTTCCATCATGCAAAATTTGTGATTATGGATGATCACTTCTAGAGCAATTCATCCTCTGTAAGGTGTTGTCATCATCATTTGTCCTTGAGCATAGAGTATACAACATCATATCCCCAAACCGTGCACAGTGTAAACAAAATTGAATAGGGTTGAAATCCTCATTCATGAAAAGTTTCACACAATACTTTGCACACGTGATCATGGAACCTCTTGAATGACATTGGTTCTACTGACCACAGAGACACATTTGGGAAAAAACTAAACAGCTGTCCGAAATTCTTGAAAAACTAAAGAATTTCTCTCAAATTTGAGAAAAATTTATAGAATTTCTTACAAAACTACAAAAAAAATAAAGAATTTGTCAAAAATTTGAAAAACTTAAAAATTTGAAAATAACCATACAAACTGTCAGAAATTTGAGAAAGATCAAGAAAAACTATAGTATTTCTCTAAAATTTTAGAAAAAACCAAATTTTTTTTACATTGAGAAAAAACTAACAAATTTGTTAGAAATTTGAAAAAAAACTACAGAATTTCTCACAAATTTAGAATAACTACAGGATTTCTGGCAAATTTGAGGAAAACTAAACAATTGGTCGAAAATTTGAGAAAAACTAAGGAACTTCTTGAAAATTTGTGAAAAACTACAGATTTTGTCTGAAAGTTGACAAAAAACTAAAGAATTTGTCATTAATTAGAAAAAAAAAAAAACTAAAAATGTTGGGAATTTGAGAAAAACTAAAAAAATTCTCCCAAATTTGCAAAAACCTTTAGAACTTTTTGCAAATTTGAGTCCATAAGAATTTGTTGGATATTTAAGTATGAATAGTCAGATACATTGTCAGATAGTAGAGATCTGACTGAATAGTTTATAGTTCACTTTCATATGCCACATAATTCCAGTGATAGGCAAGGCTGTTCCTTTAATAATCCTGTACCTGTTCTTGATCAGCTGTTTAATTCCTGAAGGAAAAGTAATTTCTACTGCAGCATATATATTTAAACTAATCAAAGTAAAATCAACGATTAGTTATATAGCTCTCATATGGAAAAAATTCACTAATCTCAAAAAGGATTGTGAATAGGACAAGAAAGCTTAAGCCTAGAGAAGGACTTAGGCTTTCTTGCAGGTGGAGATTTCCTAAACTACATTTTCTCCAACAGTAATCTTTCTTTATTCCTTCCCCTTCTTTCCAATTATTTTCAGTTCTGTGGGTTTACATCTACTTCTACTAAACCCTCCATGTTAAAAATTTTAAAACCTCTACAGTCTGTACAACCTAAGTTATAAGGAGTCTGTCTAACAACCAATACTTATCGGGTAAAGCCAGGACTCTGACTGAACCTCCTTCCTCAAATTCACATGCACAAACAGATCTAAATAAATAAAAAGCTCAGTGAAAATCAAACATATAAATTTTAAAACTGTACTTCTTAAAATGATAAAATACCAATACTGATGCAAATATTCCAACTTATCACAATACTAAATGCTTAAATATATAATATTTTAATAATTTTTACCTTTAGTAGCTGAGCAGAAAGATCGCGAGATATAGCTTCAACCAATCTTAATGCACGTTGCATAGGATACTTGGTATTACGTAAGTGATTAAATATTAGCTGTTCAGCAGTACGAATGCGGTCCAGTTCAGTAGCCGACAGTAAATCATTTATTGGGAAATCTTTCATCAATGGATTATAATCATTAACTGTTGCAAGTGCTTGTTTAAAACCTTTAAAAAAATTAACAAAAGATTTTTTTACTTTTTTTAACTTTTCATAATTGAAAAACACTTTTTTTATAATATAAATCTCTTATTAGTTTAGCGGTAATAAATATATATCGGTATAAATATATTTCTGTCCATAGATGGATTTGCATAAAAACCCAACTAAATAAAATAAAGGATCACTATCACAAGAAAGAACAGTTACATCTTTTCCTAACATGTCTACTTCTACTTTCATAACAAATGCAGTATTTTACTACTACTAAAACATAAAATAATATTACACCTAAAATGTTTACTTCTTTTTCTTTTTAACTTCCTTAACTTTGCCAGAAAAAGAAGAAATTACTGTTTAGGTATTGCTCTAACCCTTCAACTTTATATCACCAATTTTAATTTCATTACACTTCAGTTTAATTTTATTTCAAAACTAAAATATGTATAAACTTGTTATGATTCACCAAAGTACCTTATTATTTTACTCATGCCAGGGATCTAATTTTAAAATCTGATATCAAATTATATAATATATTATAACAGATAAATGGTAATCCAAGCTGTAACAATATCTCTGTTGTTCCAAAGTTTATTTCATAACAAAATTTTTGAAAAATAAAAATAATGTGGGAAATGCATCCTATACTAATGAATAAACGACCATCACATTATAAAAAATTGAGAAATTAAAAAAATATATACTCAAATAATCAACATTCTTCACTAAAATTCAAAAATTTGTATAAAAATAATTATACAGATAAAAAATCTACACTATAATAAAGGATAGACTAGTCTGAAAGCTATACTGTAATGACATGTATTTAAAACTTTCCCTAACCTTCTAAAGTAAAAAAAATAATTCCCAAGATTGCCGAACTGCAGGGAAGGAAAGCACGAAAGATTCATGTTACCCACAGAACTGTGATCATATCAATAAACATGTTAAAACACCCATATACAACAGAAAATAATGTAAAACTTTCATACAAATGTCCTAAAATGCTTCATTATCAATTTACAGCTAGTGAAAGATTTCACTTGAATTTCAGCTACACTAGTGAAATGAGCTCATTGAAATTTTTAGGACATTAATTAAGGGACAGAATTAATGATTTCTTATGGTTTTTGACCTGAAAACCCAATAAAATAGGTCCCCAAATCATATCTGCAGTAGTTTTTGAGAAATCTGGGGGTAAAAAACCGCTTCTGATGAACAATATGTTTGTTAAATGGGTAATAAACACATAAATCATTTAAATACTTGTAGAAAATTTAATTCTAAGCAAAATGGTATAAGATGTGATGAATAAATCACAGAAAAGTTAGAAAAATTTCTATTTTATTTAGAAACAGTACATTATTACAGTTGTCAGAAAAATTATGTTAAGTACAAGTACTCAACAAAAACCAAATTCTTTTTTGGTAATGTGAAAAATTTGTAAGAAAAATTGACTGTTAAAAAATAAAAAATGGAAATTACACAAGTGTAAAATAAAAATAAAATAAAATTACTTAGAAAATAATTTTCTTAATAATGACAGAAATACAATAAATTATTTGAAAAATTATTATTTCAAAGTTGCCAATAAAATAAAATCAACTGATCAACAATGCGCAATACTGTAGTGTTTAAATTAATTTTTAAGGAACAGTAAGTATATTGGATACTGTGAATTAGCGAAGGTTTTCTGTGAATTTTTGTTTGAATATGATCAGTTTGCCATTGAAGTAATGCCATACTTATTTATTTACAACAGAACAATATGTTGATATGGTATACATTTTGGGTGAGTGTATTGGTAATGCTATAGCTGCTGCAGTAGAATATGAAATATATTTTCCGAATCGCAGAATTCCAGATCGCAAAACAATTAGCATGAATTTTCACAATATTTGGAAAAAAGGTTCACTACCTAGTATTCACACCAGCTACGAACACTCTGTTCAACACAATGCTGTTATTGATGAAATATATCAACGATGCAGTTCAGCACAGTCCAGGCATCAGTACAAGATGTCTTTATAAGCATTTCAGTTTCACATTCGATGGTTTACAGGACACTTAAACATAAGTTTTATCCTCACCATAAACAGCCAGTTCATCTACACCCGGGAGATGATCCACTTCAATTTGAGTTCTGCAAATGGTAAAATGGCATAGCCTTCTTCACACCAGCTGTTTGGACTGTTCACATTACCTGGGTGTTTAAATTCTGAGGTCTACTTGCACTCTCTTCAAGAAGAATGGCCAAAGCTGCTTGAAGATATTCCTCTTGCATTGAAAAGGAAATTATACTTCCAGCAAGATGACATATCTCCCCATTTCTCTTGTGCCGTTTCCACTCACTTACATCTTCGCTTAATCAATTATTAGATAATAAACTCATAAAGAATCTGAAAGGTCACACAAATTAATGGTGGACTCAGCCACGTGAATTTGAACCAATATTTGTTTCGGTTCCGCCTGGCAGCTGATGAGCTGTGCGTTTGTGGGGAAGTCCAGTCAAACGAACATATTATTGTCGACTGCCCAGCTCTTGGGGGGGGGGGGGGGGGGGCAGAACTCAGGCCAACCTGGAACTTAAAAGTCAAGGAGAAAACTGGCCACTAATAAGCAGCAAGTCAATGTGACGTGAGCCGCATTGTCGGACCATGTGGGTATTCCTTGATGCCGTTGCTTTGTTCAACCAGCATCAGTAGTTTATTTAAGGGAAAGACTCCTACCTTGCTGCTGCGGGAAGCTATCCAAGAGTTATGGCTGGCCATCAGCCAATTAAAGCTCCAAGCACTTTAATATTGCTAGACAGGTACTTGCTGGCATTCAGTGACCTAGGCATGGCAGCGAATTGTTGTCTTGACAAGATAAATTTAATTTATTAAATGTCATATATATTTTAGTAGTTGACGGGGTGCGCCTAACCATTTTGGAATATATGACAAGTGAGCAGTGGGACATGAAGCAAGTGGTGTGTGGCACCATGCTTAATTCGCTCACACAATTAGGTTAGCTGTAGGAGCTAGTTAGGACATTGGTCGCTAACTGATTCGAGGTTCAGTAGCTGTTTGTGGCATAGACATTCGGTCTTATGCTTTAGGGCAACCGAATGGGGTGGTGGCAGGAGAAATGTCATGCAAATCAATCAATCAATCACTTACATATTCATTTCCCTGAGAAATGGTTCAGTCATGGAGGTCCACATTCCTAGCCACCAAAATCGCCTGATCTAACACCTTTACATTTTTGCGTTTGGGGATGGATGAAAAACAATGTATATAAAACAAAAATACATTCTTGTGAGGAATTAATTGTCCACATTATGGATGCGGTTGAGCAACTTAAGGACAGCCCTGAATAACTAAAAAGAGCAACAAAAGCAATAAAGAAGCATGCCAAGAAATATGTTGAAAATAGAGGACTCATTTTTGAACACTTATAAATTGGTTTTTATAACCCACTATGGTCTAGTGTATTGTCTCTGAATAAAATTTGACTTTTTCTAACTTTGTTTGGTTTTATTCAACTTATCTTACACCATTCTGCTAAGAATTAAATTTTCCACAAGTTTTGTTAAAATGTTTTATGTGTTTATTACCCATTAAACAAAGTTATGCACACTAAACATAAAAAACAGGTTTTTAACCCCTATTTATTGGTTTTCACCCCAGATTTCTCAACAAATACTGCAGGTATGGTTCTGGGACCTATTCTATTCCGCATTCTTCACATCAAAAACCAAAAGAATCAGTAATTCCTGCCCTTAATTAACACCCTAAAAATTTCAGTACGTCCTCATTTCACTGAGGTAAGTGAAACCCAAGTGAAATCTTTCGCTGTAACTCGCAAACTAAGCATTTTAGAATGTATGTTTTACATAAACTTTTTCCATTATTCTCATGAATAGAATAGGTTATGAAAATCCTGGGAAAACTTTGTGATACATGCTGTATATTCAATAAACAAAATAAATTTTTTTTTTAATAATCAATAAAATTTGAATACTTAAACTGACTCTAAACTTTTTCCATTATTCTCATGAATAGAATAGGTTATGAAAATCCTGGGAAAACTTTGTGATACATGCTGTATATTCAATAAACAAAATAAAATTTTTTTTTAATAATCAATAAAATTTGAATACTTAAACTGACTCTACCTGTATCAGTGTCAAAACTAACAGTAGCATGAAAACGTTTGCCATGTTTTAATATATCAAGTGTCAATGCTACATCCAAACTTTCTCTCTTTTCCTGAATGCGATACAAAGCACGTTCCAGATTTAACCAAAAGCTTATCTCTTGCAAAGCAGTACCTGAAGAAGGATCTCTATCCAGTTTTGTAACCTAAACAACACAAAATAAGAACAACTTAAAATCGATCAGTGATTAAAACTTTTTATCTTTTAAAATAAGAAAAAAATACTCATAATGCTACACATATAATTTAACTGTTTTTGTTTGAAAACTTTAAAATATATATGTATAATTATGTTAGGTGCCATAAACAAAATAACAAGCATATAAGACAAGTTTGAATATAGACTATTGTATCAATATTAAGAATTACATTACGAGGGTAAGTCAATTATTATCTGCAATTTAGTTATATTTTTGTTTATGTTGGTAGTACTGTTGTGTTTCGTACATTACACATGCGTGATTTAATTGTTATGTCTGTGCAGGTTTGATGCTGCTAGGTTAGTTCCATTATCACTGCCCTGCCGTTAACCATGACTGCTCCGCTTTCTGTTTGCACCAAAAAAGAGCAACGGTCAGTGATCTGGTTTTTGTGGCCGGAAGGTGTATCAGGGACTGAAATTTATCGAAGACTTTCGGTACAGTATGGGAACAACAGTGTGTTGCCGCAACAGAGTGTCTACGAATGGATTGAAAGATTCAATAATGGTCGCACAAGTGTTACGCACGATGAAGGAGCCAGACGCCCATTTACCGCCACAAAAGGAAGACATTGAGCGTGCACGTGACATGGTTTTCTTTAGACAGACAAGTGATGAAGTGGCACATCGTCTGCAAATTAGTCACGGTTCTGCCTACAAAATCATCCACAACAGACTTGGGTTTCATAATGTCTGTGCAAGATGGGTCCCAAAACAACTCACACAGTTGCATAAACAAACACGCTTGGACATCTGCCAAAAACATTTGGATCTCTATGGAAGCGAACAGGACATCTTCTTAGACAGAATCATCACTGGTGACAAAACATGGATCCATCATTACGAGCCGGAGAGTAAATGGCAGAATATGGAATGAAAACATGCAAATTCGCCCTGCAAAAAAAAGTTCAAGACCCAACCGTCCACAGGAAAACTGTTACGATATTTTGGGACTCACAAGGCCCAGTACTGGAACATTATGAGGAACGGGGCACGAAAATAAAAAGGTGCACGTTACAGTGAGATGCTTACTCCCAATCTGAAGCCTGCAATTTGAAGTAAACGCCGAGGACTGCTGTCGAAAGGTGTTGTGTTGTTGCACAACAATGCCCGTCCATATACTGCTGCCCACACTGCTGAAACGCTCCAGAAACTCAACTTTGAAGTTCTGGCTCAACCTCTGCATAGTCCTGATCTTGTCCCTTCTGACTACCACTTGTTTGGTCCACTCAAAGAGGCATTACGCCGTCAATTTACCTCAGACGAAACAGTAAAAGAAGCAGTGCATTCCTGGCTCACAGCTTAACCTAAAACCTTCTTTTATGAGGGCATCAGGAAGCTTGTGCAACGATGGACCAAGTGCATTGAAATGCAAGGGGACCATGTTGAAAAATGTAAATGTAGTTTTGCAAACTTTAATCTTATTCTAATTTAGTGAAAGAAAATTAAGCTTTTTGAGAGTTGTTAGTTTTTTTCTTATTATATAAATCACAAATAAGGGCCTTCACATATCTCAATCAAGTAGAATTTTGCAAATCAAATTTTTTTTAATTTTGCGTTTAAAAAATAAAATATTTAAAAATTTTGCGTTTTAGGATAATGAAATATCCAATTTGAAACATTACATCTTGAATTGTGCTTAGAAACAACAATATAAGCAACTAAATAAAAAACAATAAACATAAAAAACTGTTCTAAAAGAATAATTGTATTAGAAAAGCATCAGCACAATATCTTTAAATATTAATTGCAACTTGCAATCACATATTTTACCAAATACCACGTGTCCAAAAAGAACTATGATTTTAAGAATAAATATAGATTAATTTGAGCACTCATTCCAATGTGTATACCTTGAAGCAACAACAACCAAGTTTTATTTCACACATTCTCAGTCAGATAGCAGCTGCAACACTTTTGCACAGGCAAGCTGTTATGAGCCCATTATTCAGTACCATGGCATCGCCACAAAAGAAAGCACTATGTGTATACTGCAGAAATAAAATCAGAGTCTGTCATAGAAAGAAAATAAATGTAAGTTTATTGTAGAAATTTTTCACATGACAAAAAAGTACATAAGTGTTGTGATCAGGTTTTGAAAACCAGAAGAACATTCTGAAAGAACTCTCACCGAGTAGACCTAAATAAGAGCCAAGACAATAGAAAAGATTTTACTTGCTCAACAATGTTTCCAAAAAAACGGACAGGCCAAGAAGCTCCCATTGTTTGCCACCATTAAGTCCTGATTTGATGACAATGGATTTCTTATTCTGCGACTATGTAAAGGACATCATATACAAATAAAAAATCCAGTCACTCAACAACATGCTACAAAGAATAACAGTGGCTGTAAAAACGATTTCTAATAAATTTTCTTCATGTGGGAGACATGCTTGTCATAAAATGAAATGAGCTAGTTATTAGTTTGACACCCATAGGGTTGTAAATGGTACTCATATTGAGTTAGATTAAGAGACAAAAGAAATGTAGGCTTTGTTTTTTCATGTAATAAAACACATACATTTGTAATTCAAATTGTAATAAAGTAAATTTTTATAAACTACAGAGTTCCTTTTCGGATTCCTGGTAATGTTGACTATAACGGGCTTTGGTTTCACCAGGATACAACTTTATTAAATAACTTTGAATTTGAAATGTTTTTAATCTTATTTTACTTAAATTATAAATGGATATTCAACTTTTTTAATTCTATACTTGAATCTTAGGTACTTAATTGGATACAGCCATGTTAATGGCCAGTCTAATCTGTATTACTTATTTTATTATCTTTCTTTTGATGTTACTATGATGAGCTAGTTAACAATGTCTTCTTGCTAGAAGGAAATCACATTTTTTAGAAGTAAAATTTATATCATGAATCTGGATAATTAATTAATGTACATGCTACCTATGATAATTTTAGAATGAAATTCTAATATTTCTTTGATATTAAAAATGGACATTTTACTTGTTTTGATGCTCAACAATTTTCTTTTAAATGTTTTAAAAGGTTAGATTGTTATTGCTGTCTTAGGTTGAAATTATATAACGTAAATAATTTATAACGTGAAGAGTAATGTTACTATGCTGCACAGTCATCTTTTTATCTTCGTTTTGTCTAAGACTTATCTGATTTACTATAGCATTTGATAACATATTTTTGTTTAATTAATTCGCAGACTTGACTTGTTTTCTAAATTTCTTTCATTACTTTTTTGATTTTGAACCAAAGTTTAACTGTTTAAATGTATATTTAACAAATTAAAACATAAACAAACATTTTTCATGATAAATATTCTATTCTTTAATTCATGTTTTTAACCACCAAAAATGTTTATCATGTTCATTATTTTTATTTTGCAATGTATTGAAAATAATGTAATTAGTTTTATTTTAATTAATTTTAAATTAGAAATGTAAAATTATTTCACCAATGTGTTTACAACATTAACCAGCACTTCTATTTCATTGCTATTTTTACTGGAGGTAATTTTTTTATTGGCACCACTTGTAAACAATAAATATAGAACTTTATTTATTTACTTATTCAACAAAACAGATACCATAGTTTTTTATGAGAAATAAATTTCTACATGAAAAATACCAATTCTATCAACAATTCGAACCTGGTATTTCCAGATGAGAGGTAGACAGATATTACTATGCTGCCACAGAGATAGGTGGTAAATAAAACTTCTCTGTAGGATACCAAATTTCTGCTACTCTATAATGATTTCAATATGTACATTTTACCCTCTTATATAATACTGAATTTCAAAATTCCTACTGCCTAGATATAATTCTAACTATTTTATCTTTTGTTATCTTATACTTTTAATCAAAAATTTCTGTTCACTGTATCAAAGAACTATAATAAATCTAGGAAACATCTTGTAATGCTCTTTTCAGTGTCCATCTCATCTATTACAGATACCATTAATTTTACCACTGTTTTTTTTTTTTTTTTTTTTTAATCAAAACCAAATTGAGAATTATTTTAAGAAATCTTTTTAAAAAAAATGGGTATTTTGATCGAAAATCGTATTTTATCTTTTGTAAATAAAGCAATGAAGATAAAATGTATATTTAATAATTTATTTATTGATTCTTTTTTCTGAATACTGTGAGCTACAACTATATTAGTGACTGCAATTATTATTGTTTCTACATTGCTCTTTTACAATGTTTGCTGAATATTTTTAAAATGTAATTCATTTTTAAAGTAACTATTTTCATGTGTAAATGTTTTAATAAAACAAAACAGAAAGTTATTAAATTCATTTTAAGTAAAAGGTCACTAAGTTACTTACCTTTTGTATTTCCTTAATCCACCTGTTAACACCATTCTGTAAAGTATTTAAAAATGTTGAATCCTCGACTTTTGCTCCAAAATCAGCAACTTTTGGTTTACGCCCCTCTTCCGCAGCACGTTTTATAACAGCAGCTACAGCTGGATGAACAGGTAATGTTATTTCAGGTATATCAATATTCTGTTGTAAATGTAATAAACCCATTTCTAATTCAGCCATTTTCTTTTCAACTGATGGTGCCATTTTATCTCCATCCCTACAAATAAAGTAAAATAAAAATTCTAAAAAGCCATAAAATGCGAACACTCAAAAAAAAAAACAAATAGTCCAATTTAATTAATGTAAAATCACTCACACTTTAGAGCAGGACTAAAGTGGTATTAATGATAAAAATGTACTTTTAACATTTTAGTATTTATGACATGCACCAAATTGAATTTTTGTTTATCTGATGCCAGTCATCTTTCATAACAATCCTGTTGGCCAGTACACTAACTGGGTTAGCAATTTCTTTTAGGAAGATTTCATAAGAAAGCTAAGCTACCTATTGTAATGGGTATCATCATTCAACTTCCAGAAAATTTTTACACATCTTCGCATTTCACATCCCTGACATCCTAAAACCACCATCAGTTCAAAGGTTTACATATATGTATTTAATTCACTTTTTGTGGACACAATAACTGCCATAATTTTGCGCCGATCACTTTCAAATTGATAAATGAAATATAATGACCCAAAATCTCGGTAGTGGGGGGGGAGCTTTTTTGAAAAAACAAAATATCGCTATAGCTTTCTTATTAAGTAAAATATCGAATTCTTTGAATAAGAGCCTAAAACTTATCTAAGTAAAGGTTTTTGATATCGCCAACCATTGGCCAAAAGGGTGGAAAAAATAGGGTTTTGAAGGGAAAAAAAATTATACCTCCCTTAATAGGTACAGTATTGAATTGGTTTAAAGTGGTCCTCTAAACATTACCTAAAACTTTTGTCTGAAACAATTTTTGATATGACACAGCGGCCAGTATTCAGGCTGTTGATCACCACTCTTATTCTTCGAGAGGAAAACCACCCTGGCCTCCTTCTAACAAGTTGGGAATATCTTCCTTTCCATTCCATAATTTGCTTGCTATGTCTACTATTTGCCACGGTACCTTAGCTATTAGACCCTTGAAGACAGCTGCAGGGACTCCGTCCAATCCTGGACTCTTTTTATTTTTTTAATTTTAATATTGTGTCTGTAACTTCCTCCAGAGTGTATCTTCTGGTATCATATTCGATAACCTCAGTAACTTCCTGTTCCTGGCAGGGGAAAAGCTTATCAATCTGTCATGTTACTTGCTCCTCCTTGAGGATGAACAGACATCATCCAAAGCACCTCATGGCTATCTGATACCCCCGCCCTCACAGGTCCTCGTCTAAGTCCTGGCACAAATCACATCACTTTTCTCTTTTTGCACATTTTATTTCGTAATACAACAGTCTTCTGCTTGCCAGGTAAGCTTGTTCAGCTACCTCATACGCAACCCCCACCAATCGACCGTAACCTTTGTTTTCTATGCTTATTCTTTTGAAAAACCCATCTGAGATTGGCAATTTTGTCAGACCACCAGTAAGCTGGACTGAAATTCCTGTGCCGTGGTGGTATCTTTGAGATTTTGCTAACAATTAATGTCTGTAACATTTCAGGCAACGATTGAGGTTTGTCAGCAATCTTACTCGAAACATTTGCCATATATACATCAATCTGCCACTGTGTTAACCTCAAAAAAGACATTAGTCCAATTGTAAAAAACACCAGATTGTCAATTGTCAGAAAAGATGCGAAATGATCACTCACAGTCTCATCGCCCAAGACCCTCTACGAGCATAAATAATGATTCCAGTGACCATCTAGTATGGTGAGATCCAGCACAGAAGAATGCCCTCTTGCCTCAAATGTCAGGGTATCATCATTAAGGCAATATAAACCGATCGACTGAATGAAATCAGACAGTATTTCACCTCTACAGTTAGTATAGGAATTGCCCGTTAAAATGACTTGCTGTTAAAATCACCCATTATTATAATTTTTTTAGACTGGTTACAACTTCATGAAGCCTACCAATAAACTCATATACTATTAGGTCACACAGTTCAGCGTTATGTGCATCCTACCACTGCTTCAGTAATCTTGTTTGACTTCCAAATTAACATTTACTCAGAAGAATGTATTTAAGCAAGAAAAGATCTGAGAGATAATAGGCAGCCATTAATTTTCATCAAAGACACTCTTACACTTACCTAACCTCCTGCAATAGTAAATTTGAAAATCTAGCCTCTCTTGAATGTAAATACTCCTATTTAAAATGGAGGAAAATTAACTGATGAAACAAACTCAACCAATTTGAACACATAATTTTCACACATTACATTTCAAAAACTGAAAAGTAAACAGTAAGATTAAATTCTGTGGTTTATCAGACGCATCCAATTTTTACATTTCATAGATAACTTTTTTATCTTTATTAGCAAGAAAAATGTTACAATAGTTTTATTGTGTAAAAATAATTTTATATTTGAACTATTTCTGGATAACTAAACTGTCATTGGTTAATAAGGCTCTGGTAGAATTTTTTTTTTTATTACTTAAAGAAAAGATTTCTTAGTAAAAAATTAAGTAAGTAAAGAACTGTGCTAACCTGTAACCAGCTAAGTTCAAGTAGTCAGAATGTGAAAGAATTTTTATAAATAATGTAAACATATAAAATTAAAACATTTTTATTGAAAAAAATATAATTTTTTTTTTTTTAATATTTAATTTTTTTTATTATTATTATTATTAACAGATCTCATAGTTAATTGTATACAAACAGAGCTAATTTAAAACAATATTTGGCTTACCTATCAGCACGACCAGATTCTTTGACATAGCTTTTAAAATATGGAGCAATTGATTTACTAACAAATGAATGTAATGTCTCATAAGGTGAACCTTCACTAAAATTCATAACTCTCAGCTGAGACTGCATACTTTTATCAGCTTTTACAACACTACCTCTCTTAACAAAGACAACACTGCAAAAATAAAAACATGAATTTACATTAAAAAAAAGTATGAAACATAAACTAGGTATAATAATTTTCACAATTACTTTATTTTAATTTCAACAATAATTCAATACCCAACAAATTAGAAGTTGACATATATATATTTTTTTAAATTTATTTTCTTCAGCCCACAATGTTACATACAATGCAGTCTTGCTGTGTTTATTCTTTTCTTTTCAATAACTTTATGCAGTATAACAATGTCCAGCAACAAGATACAGCACAAGCACAATTAATTTTTATCAAAATTTCTGAAGAAAGACATTGATAATCCTCTACATTAATGATCTGGTTACCTTTTGGTAACCTTTGGTTATCTTTTGAAACCAATACCATTGTCATACATAAGCTTCCTTACTACTTTCAGTACTTAAAATATTAAAAATTAGAATTTAAATACTTAAATTTAATAGCTTAAAAAGATATCCTGCTCCTTTTTTTCACTAATGCCCAATATCATGACCTATCCAAAAAATAACAAATTCAATATTAAGATCCATGAGAACAAGCTTATTAATTTATTGCAGCAAATATTTCAACAGATAATTCAATACAAAAATCATTTATCAGTAATGTGCTGCTCCATGTGTTGTACTTTATAATAATTTTTTGTTACAATATTTTAAATCAGGTTCTATTATAGATGATTTCCTCAAATGACGTTTATGACATTTGTTTTGGATTTACTTTACCAAAATCGAGAAATTTAATCAGTAAATATCAGAAATCTTATACCAGATATCTTTTTACTATTGCATATTTTCTGTCATCAGACAATGGATGTAACCTTTTATAAAAAGTATTATCATCTTATTCTACATAAAAAATTTATTTGGACACAATACACACCTTACCTTTTTTCATATAAACAAACATGAACTTTATGGGTGCACATGATACATGATACAAAGGGATTTCCAAGAGACTTATATCTGTACTGTACTATCATTGGTATAGTACAATAAACTTGTTTAAATAAACTGTTTAGAGCCGTAGAGAATTTGTTTTGATTTCAAATCAGTCACAAAATTATGAATTCTATTATTATTATTATTACTGAAACTGGCTGCTCACTCTGTCATTCTGTGAGTAACTATACAATGTTAGTCAATGTTTATTGACTAACATTACACAGTTACTCGTATTATGATGTGTGATAAAAATTCATTGTTTCCAACATATGCAGACTCAGCAGAACACCATATTCGTTCCAGTTTAGTTTTGTAAACACTGAATGAATTTTCAAAGACTGCACACAAACAATGAAGGAACTTCAAATACCAAATGAAAATTGTAAAGCAGATAGAAAGAAGATGGCTATGTTATTTCAAGAATACGCGTGGACTATCCACAAGAAAACATGTATATTTTTCAATATTTGCTAGATGCCTATGGGGAAAAATTACTGACCTTTTAGTCACAAAATTTAATTACAAGAAAATAATTTTTTTAAAGAAGCATATAGGAAATGCCAATCAAACCTCGATTTATTTTGTCATATTTATGAGGACTATTTTTTAAATAAGGTTCAATTGGCTGTAGCTATTAAATTTTGCATGGCTGTCGAAACTTGCATGCACCTTGGCTCCCAGCATGCCTTGCACAAATTCAGACACCATTTGCAGTCGTAGCATCACTGTGAACAGTTTATATTGTGAATTTGAAATGTTTCAAATAACTGGGTGGCCAATTTTTGTGTCCATTGTGAAATAGTCTGCGATTTGATTTTTGGCCAAGATACATGTCAGCAGTGAACATTTATCACCAGATATGTGAGGTTTACAGCCTTAATTCAATGAGTGACAGAAGTGCATAAATGGGTAAGTCTGTTCAAGGACAGGAAGGATAATGTCCACAATAAACCACAATTGGGCCTACCTTATGTAAATCACAGATGATTTGGTGAGTCGAGTAGATGAAAAAATTCATGAAGATTAGCGATTTTATGCCCGAAGGGACAACAATAAACTCAGCTGCATACTGTGAGACATTGATGAAGCTTTGGCATGCCATACAGAAGTAATGTGAGCTACTGTCATCTAGAGTTTTGAGGCTGCATAACAATGGACGACCTCAATCTGCTGCTCAAACAGTAGAGCTAATCAGATCTTTTGGATGAGAGCAAATGGACCACCTACTGTACAGCCCAGACCTTGCACCGAGCTATTAACACTTGTTCTTCTACCTCTGAAGGAGTTTCTCGGCGGTCAGTAGTTTGATACTGATGCAGAAGTGAAAACAACCGTTGAAGACTGGTTGTCTTCTACGGATGGGCATAAACAATTCAGTAAAACGCTATGATAATTGTTTAAACAAACACGGTAAGACTTTTCTACAAGGTATGTAGAAAAGTAGCATAAAGTATAAAAAGTAAAATAAAAAATGTTTTTGACAAAATTTTTGCTAGTTTTGTTTGAATAAAAAAACTCACTTACTTAAAAAATAGCCCTCTTATTTTTATTTATGTTTATTTTTCCCCAGACAGTCAGGGATAAAACTGTTCACGTACGCACTTGTAGTTATCAGAGAGAGCAATGTACTCAATCTGACATTTCCTGCAGATGCCATAAACTAATGCCAATTTTTGTTTTTCATATTTTATGATCGCATAGGATAACTTGAATCAGTCCGTTATCCAAGTCTCTTTTAAGGGCTTGTTCAGGCCTTGCAGTACTTCAGACCCAGTGCTTTTTCATATGTTTTGATTTCCATGCACTTAGTAATGTTGAAAATGTTTGTATTGTGAATTTTTTTCTTGTGAGTGTGAAGTGAGTGTTTTTGTACCTGATTTGTTCTTTTAATTTTATCTTGTTTATGTTGTCTTCTGGTATAAGGCCAATTTCCTTCAGCTCCTCTCTTATTTCTCTGATTCATCTGCATCCTGCCTTGATATTTTTCAAGTTGAGATTGTACTGTACCAGGTGTTTCAGAAGTCCCAAATCTTGCATCCTCAATGATGTATCCAAAGAATCCTAGTCTCTTCTTACGCATGATATCAGTGATGGGTCCTAACTCTTTGTGCATGACTTTGTTGGGCACGATCCACCATTGCCCATCTTTTTGATACTTTTTTGTTTATGCAGGTTCTTCCAATTTTTCTTTCTATCAATCTTTGATTGTTCAATCAGGTGAAAAAGTGTTTCTGCTGCATATGTGGCTTCTGGTTTTATAACTGTGCTATAGTGCCTTATTTTTGCATTTAAGGATAGACATTTTTTTACTGTAGATGTAGTAGGTTAATTTTCATGTTTTAGCTAGTTTGTTTGTTCTTGTTTGGATTTAGGTTTTTTCGTTTAGGTTGTTTGTTATTATTTCTCCAAGGTATTTAAATTAAGTTACTATTTTGACTTTTATTACCATTTACGTTTACTTCTTTTAATTGTGTTAGTTTTTGGGGCATAATTTCTATCTTTTTAAATATTTTGAGGCCAATTTTATTTTTAATATTTTAAAGTTCTAATATCTGTGTTTTAGCTTCGTCAATGTCGTTTGTTAGCAGTGCCAAGTCATCGGCAAAACCAAAGCACTTTGTTTTTATTTTTGAGGAGCATTTTTTGAGCCATTCCCTCATTGCCATTTCTAGAGCACAGTTGAATAATAGTGGTGAGAGTCCATCGCTTTGGTGCAGTCCTGTTTTGGATGTCAAATGGTTCTGAGAGTTTGCTACTGAATTTCACTTTTGTGTTTCTGTTTGTGAAGATCACTTTTATCATGTAATTAATTTGGGATGTAATCCAAGGTGTCTTAGAATTTTTTATAGGGATTCTCTGTGAACGCAATTGTATCCTTTCTTGAAGTCTACAAACATTATCACAATGTCTCTGCAACTTTTTCTGTTGTAATCCATTATTAGTTTGAGACTCATGTTCTGATCTGGACAGCTCCTCCAGGGTCTGAAACCTTCCTGGTATTCTAGTTATTTCTCAAGTTGTAAATCAATCATATTGAGGATAATTATTGAAAGAATATGGTATGTTGTGTTTAGGAGTGGGATTCCTTTTGTAGTTGTCAGGGTCTGTTTTGTCCACTTTTATGTATCGGGTGGATGAGGGCTCTTGTCCAGTGTTCTGGTAGTTGAACAAAATAATTGGTATCATTCTCCTAAATGTATTTCTGAGTGTTTTGAATTTGAATTTTTATAGATAAGACAAGCACTATATATGTAATCGTCTGCAAAATAATTAATTATTATAATACATTATTATTAATTACAACTAGCTAAATAATTCAGTCAACATAATTTTCTGGGTACTTTTTCGTTTTATGCTACCCAAAATTTTTTTTTCATTTTATGCCACCCAAAAACTCTTGCCCAAATCAACTCAAAATTTTTTAAGCATTATTGTTATAATTATAGATATAAATTAAAAAAACTTAACTTACACTCACTAACCTCAACTAATTAACAGTAATGATTTGATTATTTAAATAATAAATAATAGCAAAATTATTGAATTTATTAAAACACTGAAAACATTACTATGTTAAGTAGTCAAGGGTAGCTCACTTCGCTCGCTAATTAACACATTAATATTATATATAAGTTATTTGGTAATTAAACAGTATATTTTATTACAGATATATGTAAATGGTTATATTGAATGAGTACAACTAATGAAATTGAATTTAAATGGACGTGATAGGTGGCTATGCTAAAAACAAACTTGTCGATCAGAAATTTGTTTACGCAATAATACATCATTACAAGATACACAATCATTTAATACTATTATTATGTTTTTACTGCTGGTCAAAGGAATTTACAAAAAAATAATTATTATATTCCCTTTATTTAATACCCAAAAAATATATTAAAGAATTTTTTGACAAAAAAAACTTTTTCAATTTTTTCTCACGTAAAAATTGTTTTTTTCAATATAATAATTATTTTTGAGTGATTCTGAGTTGATTTGGGCAAGAATTTTTGGGTGGCATAAACCAAAAAAGTACCATTTTCTGAATTTATTGTACATACACAAGGAAGTTTTTCATTGGAAGCAAAATAACAGAGATTAACAAAAAAATATATACATGTCAATTTTATCTCAAAAAATTAGGCTAGTTTCATAGTTTTTGAAAAAAAATCCCATAACTTCTTTGGGTGTAATCTAAAAGCATTCATATTCATTTTTACTAAATGATAACACTAAAATTAAGTCAAAGCTTTATGTATTAAAATAATGGAACAAAGATAATATATACCATATCTAATTAGAATCAGTTGATTACTAACTATACTCACTCAATTTAAAAACAAAAAGTCTATTTATGAAAAATAGCTCAGAAAGCAAATTAACTATAAGAATATAACAACAGAAAAAACCTACTGCTTTTACTCACCTTGTCATCTTTGGATTAGTGAAATGGACTTCATTAGATATATAAAAAACTGACAAATCCTTATCATCATCGCTTTCACTTCCCTCTCCTTCATCTTCTAACAGAAATAAGTAGATTATTGGTCAACAACAATAAAAGTTAAAAATTAACATTTTGTTCATTTTCAAAAGCAGCAAGGAACTCCATTTTTGCGACCATTCTCTATGATTGGCAGCACCAATCATAGAAAATGGTCGTAAAAATGACCAAAAACGTTTTGAAATAAGTTTATTAACAATATTTTATCACACAATTTAGTTCAGGTTGTAAATACAAACACTAAAATTCTTGAATATATAGTACTGACTTTCAAGAAAAAGAACATAGTATAACTAAAATTAAAGACAAATTTATTTAAGTTAAGAAAGAAAATTTATTTTTTGCAAAATTACAACTAAAAATTTGTTTGTTGTATTCTAATAAATTAGTAAATGTTATAGCTTATAGATTTAAATAAAACTAGCAAAAGCAGGTCTATGAAGATTGCAATCCCTATTGTCTATAGTTTATGATAAGTGCACATAAATATTACGAAAACCTGTCTAATATTAGATACTAACAGATTACTTTATTGTATAAACATTTTCTTTACATAGTCTCTTTTGATTGCTTATCTACTTAATCCATATCTTGTAAGATTCTCAACTTCTGGTAAATATATTAATATTTAGTTCTCTACTACCTTCCTTTCTGTCATATTCCACTGTCTGTTTTAATCTTATTTATTTTCAAAATGAAGTGTTTACCCAGCAACAAATTCAAGTCATTCAGAAATTTTTTTAATTCACATGTTTTTCATGCCAAAAGGAAAATGTCACCAGTGAATCTTGATGTTTTTACTTTTTTCCCCTAGATAATTAATCCATGCAAATTTTTCTTTTAATTATTGTTTATAGACTTATTTATTAATAACTGTATTATTTTTGTATGCAATTTGAAAAAGTAATGGTGATAAGATGCAACCTCATCATATTCCTTTATTAATCAGAGGTTTTCTTTTTTCATCACCGACTCTTTTAAAACTATTTGATTCTTGTTATCGATTGTAAAGTTTTCTTTCTTATATTTTATTCCATTTTCCTTAAAATTTTAAAATACTAGGTATACAGAAAGAATGTTTGTGTTTTAATTTCTTTTATCTCTGGGATGTGGTGTACAGTGTTGGTTGAAGGCTAAAATCAAAACAGTTTTATTTTTGTACATGAACATAGGCTGATTCCTTATCTTTCCACTTAACAGCACCACTAACAAAGATGGCAACTCGTGAACAGAAAACTTTGTTTTACAATTTGCTAAATGTGAATCTCTAGTTACATTTCAACGTGTGTTCCATAGGAAGTTTAATTGTCATTCTACAAGAAAGAAGAATATAGAACAACAACCACTGGGGTCTGAAGAAAATGTTGACCGTGTCAGAGAACCTTTCCAGCACAATCCTAAGAAAATTTGTTGGGAAGTCTGACCATGAACAAGCCATGCCAGTGATCAAAGTATGGAATGTTTTAAAGAAACTCTTACATATGCAGTCCAAACTGTTTAGTTAGTTACCAGTTTTGAAGCCTACACACTATGCTTTGCAATCAAAATGTTGCAGCATGATGAACTGAGCTTGATAGAATTGTGTTTAGTGCTGAGTCAATATTTCATCTTATTGGAAAGGTTACACATAATATCCGTATGTGGAGGGGTCAGAAAATACTCATGAACTCTTACAATGCAATGTTCATTTTTGCTGAAGCCAGCATAGCTGGAGTTGCTTATGCTGCATACATGGCTCTTTCTTCAACTGCAAGATGAACCAGAGAATTTTATTTGGCAACAAGATGGTGCACCACCTCACTAGCAAGACTACACAGAACTGGTTTAATGCCACTGGATCAATCGGCATGGACCCAATAACAGAGTTTGTTTACAGTGGCTTCCTCGGACATCAACCAATCTGGACTCATGTAATTTTTTTCCTTTGGGGTTTTATAGAGGAACTTGTGTTTGTGCCTCCACTACCTCTGAGCTACCCAATTTGAAGAACAGAATTAAACTAGCTGTCCCTTTCATTACTCCATTACTTTCATTAGCATGCTAATCAAAGTATGGGATAAACTTTCCTATGAGTGGATATGTCACATTGAACACTAATAGGGAAAAAATGTAAGTTATGCTTTCATTTTATTTGCGATTCATTATTGTAAATCAAAGTTAAGAGATATTAAATAGCTTTAAAACTCTGATATTTTTTTCTGTGCACCTGTATTTTTCCCATCTTACATTGTCTGATATGCCTTCTACAAATTTACAGATGTAAATTTGAAAAATGTAAAAAACATATTAGTGTTTTTATTTTTCTCACGCCTCCTTCTACAAATAATCTCAGGGCCAGAATAGTTTTCCTTCGGCCCATGCTCTTATATGGTTTTCTTCTGGCACCTTTCATTACACATTAAATTGACCTGTAAATTAGCCAAGTGAACATTTTAATGAAAGAGATGTTTAACTGATAATGTGACAGTTCTCACACCCCGCCTACTTAGTATGATTACAACTACACTATTTTTTTCCAAAATCTCTAGGGTACATCTCCATTCTCATGAACACTACATATTAATCTATACAGTCTATTTATTCCTGCTTCTTCTAAACAAGGTAATAATTTTGAATTTTCCTCTTGTTTGGAACTGTTACTGTGCAAAATTTCATCACGATCGAAGTAAACTGCATATCTGTATGAAACAGACACACAAACATTCTTCTTTATATATACAGAAGAAACAGATCTACCACCTGTGCCAAATCACATGGTTATAATAGTGACAAAAAAAATCTGGATCAAGGTTACCTACTTTGCAGAATAAATACCGATATGATGAACTGCCATTCAGAAATACCAGCTGTTACGGAATGAAAAAATGAAATAATTGAACATGTCCAACTTAATTCATTTCTACTTTCACTGTTCTTGTTCAATTTACAACTTAATTCATTTCTAATTTCACTGTTCTTGTTCAATTTAATGCCTTTTCTATAACTATCAACAATCTTAAATAAAAATAAACTTTTACACTTGCTAACTTGTTTATCAATTAAATAAGCAGAACAACTTGTAATTGGTACAAATAAGACGTGTTCTTAATTTGTTACAGTTTGTAAACTCAAATTGGGCAAGAGCAAAAAACTTACATATAACTTTTTTATTAAAATGCAATTCTACACAACTTTGTGTAAATTCAGTTAATAAGGAGAAACTTATTCTTTTAAGATGTAGAGTTTTACACTTTTAAGGTGTAAAAAATATTACCAACAGAAGTTTTATAAGAGCATTTTAGGGATAACACATACATGAAATAATTTTTTTAACTTCTAAACATTCACATTTAGAAAATTAACCCGTAATGATTTTATAAACAAGCATATATTTAAAACAAGCAGGCCTATCTGTACCGATACAGAAAAATAAATCTAGCGTTTAAAAATCAATACTACCATAAAATGGAAAACACAAAATTAATTACATCAGTAGCGATTAAACCAATAAAATTACATTAAAAAACTGTTTTTAACAGATATCTCGAGTGTAATATATCGACCTAGACTATAAAACACGAACTAACTTGACCAAAAACGTATTTGGTTAAATTCAATTACATTACTTTATAAAATTACAAAAACTTATTATTAATAAATATATATTTCAACTCTGACATAAGACATAAGTTGTATGCAAAATATTTTATCAAGCAAGGAAAATAAGGTTACATAAATGTTAGATTAAACACAGAGATCATTAGAACACAAAAATTTTAACGTACCTTTAGAAGAACTACGCTGAATAAAAAGGGCAGAAACCTGTGAATCGCTAAGAAATTTTTTAATACAATCCTCCTTATTTTTATCATCTAACGCGGCATTCAAAGCAAGAGGAGTAACATCATTCTCTTGCAAAAGTAATGTTACTATCTTACGTATATAATTGGAAAATTATTAATAGCAATTATTTTAAATGTTTCATATAGTACATATATGTTTCAAGTAGCATAACTGTACATAACATTTCGAGCCAAAAAAAAAAGAATGCTATGCAAAATCAGCTAAATATGCATCATGATAATAATTATTCATTCATTCTTTTGAAAAACAATTTTTGTTTGAAGACAAGATGAATTTATTTATCCTCATTATTTGTTAACAACAACTGTTTTAAAGAATAAAACTTAAAAACTGAAGGGTAAACAGTTTTAAAAGATTAAAAAATTATTAATAAGGGGTTATATTAAAACATCTTTACCAAGAAATAAATAATTGCATTTTCAGTATAGTTTGAACAATTCTGTTAGATGAAAATTACATTTTCACTACTAAATTAATTTATGTATGTTCCTAGGCAAAACGGTAACTACTTTGATATCCCAAAGGATGAATGATCCTCTTACGGGTTCTTCCAATACTACATTCTTTGGACTTCTTTTTTTCTGGATTGTTAATCATGGAAAATTAATCAGTTGCTACAACATTAACACTCATCTTTCTTGACCCTAACTAAGATAGTAATCTACTTTTACCTCAACCAGATCCTTCATCTAATCATCCATTTCCTTCTTATCCTACATCCTTTTTCTTTCATAAAGATATTATAAAAATTGCTTCCAATCATTATTGATGAGGAAGATGCTTCTTTATTGAAGTTAAATATAGTCATGACTCCAACTGTGGAATTGATCAGAAACTAGTTTTTCCTATTTGAAGATATCAGAGAAAGCCAAAATAGTAATAGAGTAGCTATTGGATTATATAAGGTCAAATTTAGGGAGTTTAACAACTTAAACTCCAATAATAACTTATGGTACTCCAATAAGGGAATCTGTAATTTTTAAAGTCTACATCACATAAAACTAGGTCACGCCCTCTGATTCTGTAATATTATAAACAAATATAAAGCGTTTATTCATTCTAACTGGACAGCCAGTTGACTATTTGGCACATGTTAATTAAAAAATAAATAAAAATAGAATTAATGCACACTTTTTCTAATATAATAGTTATTTTAGTAGAGGATAGAAATACACTAAAAAAAAGATAAAACAATGAAAATGTAAAAATGGGAATTAAATCCAACAAAATACAAATTATATCATGCTGTAAAAACAACACTTTAAAATAGTCATAAACATAATCTATAACATCATAAAAGAAAATTTGATAAAGCACACATTATATTACAACTTCTCCAAAAAGTTTTATATATATATTTTTTTTAAAACTAACCAAAGAAGTGAGCTAATAATTTATACACATCTAGCAACATTGAAAAAAGATTGATATTTAATTTTTAAAACGCATTATCATAATTTATTTTTGTTAATCATTGTGATAATTTTATTATTTTTTTTAATTATAAAACAATATAACAATATATCATAAATAGATTTAATGATCATAATTGGTGATATAAATATATAAGTAGGCCTTACTTAACAATAGGTAAACGAATATTTAACATTAATTATTATATAATTAATAACAATAATTTATTCAATAACAAATAACACAGATTACATTTAACATAAATATACAATTAAAAATTAATTCTTAATTACTCCATTACAGTAGTACAATTCTTAATTACATAAAATAATGCTGTTAAAATAATAAACTACCAATAGAAATATAGACTTGTACTGAATAAAGTAACTGAATACAAAAAAAACCTTTAGTTGTGCTTTAGTGATTTGAATACTATACTATATTTATTAAAGTATTTATTTGAATAAGGATTTATGATAATTAAGCTAAATTAACCCACTGGGTTCTATAATAATTAGTTTTTTCAGGTTTCAAACAAACCAATATGCCATCAGACAAAATCATGAAGTAGTAATTCATGGAGAATTACTACAGAGCTTAATCGGATGAGGCTAAACCAAGTAGGCTTTTCCAGAGCTCTTGGTTGGAAAAGCATGGATTGGAGCACACGACCGCCAAGACAGAGATGGTATGGTTAACAAGAAAGGAGATTGACACAATCATCCGCATGAAGGTACAAGACAAAGAAATTCAGAAGAAACAATCAGTTAAATACCTAAGAGTGATGTTGGACAGGAGGCTCACATTTTGAAACCATCTTAGGCTGGTGGTGGACAGAGCATCGATGAGGGTGGTGGGTCTAAGCTTAATCATGCCGACTGTCAGGGGACCTAGTCCTGCCAAGCAAAGGCTTCTTATATTGACTGCCCAGTCCATCAACCTATATGGGGCAGAGACATGGGGAGATTTATGATGGACATCAGAAAAAACATAAAAAGTAAAACCCAAGTTCAAAGAAAAGGAGCACTAAGGATTGCCTATGCATACTGCACAGTCTCTGAAACTGCAATACTTGTGATATCTAGGGCAATCCCAATTGACCTCCTAGCAAAGAAAAGAAGGCTGAAACATCTCACCGAGCAAGAAACAGGAGGGAATGAGGCTAAAACGGAAGCCTGGAAAATAACCTGAGTATTTTGGCAGCAGAGGTGGAAAAAGGACGAAAGGGGCAGATGGACTGTCAACTGATAAAGAAGGTGAAGCAATGGGTTGAGCGACAGCATGGAAAGGTGAACTTCTACCTTATCCAATTTCTGTCAAAAAATAATAATAGGCTACTGTGTAAATAAAAAAAAATAATTTCTGTGTAAATAGGCTACTTCCACGCCTGTTTACACAGAATGATAACATACGATATACAACACTCATTCTTTGTGTGCAATCAGTGGCAGAACGAGACGAGATCTTAAAGACATGATAGGCAGCTTCAGTCCTGACGGCGTTATCGAGAAGATGCTGCATTACAGAAAAAATTGGATGGCAGTTGTAAGCTATATATACACTGTTCTTCAAACAAAGAAGAGGAATGGATGCTTGGAAGACTGTTAGGAGAAAGGCCAATTCCCCATAACACACGACGTAGGAAGACAGGATTAAGGAGACAGATAGAAGGAGGCCTCCATCAAAAGACTAAGTCACAGTGACCCCAGCTTGAGGTTTCTATGTGAGAGCAGATACCAAGTCAAGTGTTCCTGGAATTAAGTCTTGCCAGTTTGGTACAGTAGTACAGCCCGTATTACTGCAGAAAGGTTATGTTGTTTATCAACGAAAGGTACTAAATTACCCCATCATTTTTTTCTGTTTAGTCTTCATAACCACCATAAGATATTACTTCTGAGGATGATATGTATGAATGTAAATGAAGTTAGTCTTGTACAATCTAAGATCAACCATTCCTGATTTGTATGGTTAACTGAAACCCAACCACCAAAGAACACTGATATCCATGACCTAGTATTCAAATCCTTATAAAAGTAACCTGCCTTTACTAGGATTTGAACCTTAGAACGCTCAACTTCAAAATCAGCTGATTTGCGATGAAGAGTTCACCTGCTAGACCAACCCAGTGGGTCACTAAATTACCCCCTATGTAGTTTTTATTTCTTAAGAATCTAAAATCTATTAAGTAGTAACTCAAAGTAAAAGTTCCGTATATGTCCCAAAGTTTCTATTACTTTTGTTTAACAACCTAATACAGCCATTCTTGGAAATGGCTATATATCTAATTAACAGCTTTACAAAGGAGAATGAAATGAAGACAGGTGTATTCCACACAGCGACTGATCACTTTGTTTATCGATAAACGTTGGCTGTGTAATAAAATTACTCTCAGAGAAATCAACTTGATGAGGATCTCGGTTTTTTTGTGCATCAAAACCATACAAAATCAGCGTATACTGATTATTATTAAAAAGAAATTTATATCTCCATGTTTTATTCAGTACAAAACTATTGTAATTAAATAAATTTGAAACTGCTTATCAGTAACAATGAAAATTAAAAAAAAAAAAATCATTTAATTATCAATAACTTGTAAACATTAAGTACTTAATTCATTCATACATATATGTGTACACATGTAAATATATATATCTATATAAAATCTTGGGTGCAATCTATTAATTTTAATATTTTTTTATAATCATAAACTAATTATTAAAACAATAAATTAATATTTATTACAATTTTTAACATAAACACTTAAATACTATCTCAGTGTTATCTATAATAATAAGATAACCTGCAGTATACATTATGTGTGTATGCTAAAAACAAATAACCAGTAAAACCTTTGTATAATATGTTTGGTGCATGCATACAGAGATTTATGATAATTCATTTACATAATTATTTTTTCACACCTTAATGAATCTGTACTGATTACATGATAATTTAGAAATTATCTTTTCATATGTACAAGATGAACAAAAATCTCTTTGTATACAATGATATGGTTTCGGACTGGAATATTAAATAATCAAACTAATTCTTATTTTATAAATATGAAAAACTACCACATATTATAGTATACATAAATCACTTAAAATTTTTCATAAAAACATCAATACGGTATAACAAAAATACAATCACATAACAGCAAAATTTACATGTTTACACACATAAAAAATATCTATCGTGCTCAATTAAAAATGAATGGTTAACATAAAATAAATACAGCAACATGGGATTAAAAAAAGTTAAAATTTGATCAAATTAACTACATAACTAACTACAATAATTATTGTAGTGGTAGTAGTACAGTTTGAATTATTTTTTTACATGTAGGTATTGTTAGTAGTTTTACCACAAATAATATCAATAGTGATATAATACTTAACCCTACATTTTTGAAAACTAATCTTTTTACATGATTTAAGTTTTGGCTTCAAATAATTTTGATGGGCTGGTAATAAAAATTTCAAATTTGCACTGATTGCAGTGTTTTTGTAGATGTTTATGGAAAATAAAATAGTTTCTTGTGTACTGTGCCAATAAAAAAATTATAACTTCTCAAAAATCATGAAAAACTTGCTACAAGCAATACAATTTTGACTTAATAAAAGGGATTTATTGACCTGGTCAATGTAGTCCCGCAAAAGCTACAAGATGCTGCTAACTACTGCTTACACTTTGTGCTTAGACTTTGTGCCAGATGCTTGGAAAGTTGCTTGGTTGGTGCTATTGGAAAAGGGTAGGAATCAGGAAGTAAATGTCACTGGCTACCGTCCTTTGTGCCTACCGAGTACACTTGATAAGCTATTCGAGCGCCTTCTTGTGGGTAGATTGACGACTGAGTTGCATGCTAGGGTAGGTAGTATGGTTTTCGCAAAGGTAGGTTCACAGTGCATTCTCTCAACCGAGTAATGAAGCTGGTCGATGAGGCTGCTGCTGGATCCTAGCATATCAGGATGATTCCGGTTGTTGAAAATGCTTGCTATAGCCTGCCCTGGCGAGTGACTCATGATGAAGTGGGGAGACGTGGTGCAAGTGTGTACTCCAGCGGATCATAAATCTGTACCTGTCCCGTAGGTATGTAGCCGCCAACTCTGAAGTAATGCAAATTACCCATGAGTTGGAGGGTGATGTGTCGCACAGGGCTCGGTTCTCGGTCTTCTGCTGTGGAACGTCGCATATGATGTTGTGTTGAGAATCAGGTATCTGGAAGGGGTCACGGCTGTAGGTTTTGCAATGACCTGACCCTGGTAGAATATTATTTACATTTATAGAAATGTACATAGTACTGTGTTTCCAAAAAAAGTGTTTCTATTATTTATACACCAAAGTTATTTTACTTTTTTTTTTTTTTTACATATGAAAAATGTAAAAATTAGAAATGAAATAAAATTAATTATTAAACCAAATTAAATGTACTTGATTAATTTTATTTTAACTTAATGGCTAACAGAAGTGTTAGTTCTCTGTTTACTATATTTATTTCATTGTTGTGCAGTGTACTTTGTCAGTCATTTATTTATTTTTTTAAGCGGTTTGCAGTACACCTCAAGCTCTTTACCACATCCTGACCCCCATAGGGGAAGACCCCCTCTGCCTTGTGATAATCCTAGTCCCTCCCCACATATCCCCCTCCGTTCCTAGTCCTTATGGGTTTTACCATTTCACCAGAGGTCATCTTTTAGACCCTCTTAAACAGCTAACACTTCACAGTAATCAGTCTGGCCTCTGTCAGGAAGCCAACAATGCAAATGCCTCTGCAGACACTTCCATCATTGTATTTACACAACTTACCATTGCTTTCTTCCAACCATAATCCACCTACCATAACTTAGAACTCTCAAACAAATAAATCGATTTGCAGAAGTGTGATCCCCATGCCTTCCTCTAACACTGAAGGTTTCACACAAAAATTCTTCCCTTATCTAACTTCAATTAGAATGTGCACTCAGATCATTACTTGGTTGAGTCTTTAGACACCAAAAGTACTACTCTCACACCAATTATGTTTTGTGTTATAAAACAAAATGTTGATCGCAAAAATAATTCTGTCTTGCAATTCAATTTATTCAAAGTCTTCTTGTTTACTCAAAAATCAAGAAACAGATTCACAAATTTAATAAGCTTCTAATGAAAACTTACCCTATTTTTCTCTGCTCTGGTCTGCTTTCATAAGCAGGGTAATGCCTACAGCCTCCCATATTGCAGCTTCATCACACATTTATCCAAAGATCCATTCTCATCCTACACCAAATATCTAAGCTTACTGGGACGTCATGCCAAAACACCTACCTTGGTAGGTAGTAAGCACCCAGGCAGGCCCCTAGCTACACAGGTTGCTATTCTATAATAGCATCAGACACACTCAGCCATCCTCCGCAGGGCTAAGAATCTAAGGAAGCCAGCAACTATGTTCCACTACCTTTTGGTCTTCCAATTTAGTTGCAGATCAAAAACAAAATTGATTCTCGCAAGCTTTTTACTGCTTTAGTATGTTCAGCTTTGTACCTGGAGCAAACTATAAAACACATCATCAATGGCCCTACACTCCAGAAACAAGTTGAAGTAATAACCAAATCTGTTAACCAATTTTGTGAAGCACCATGTCCAGAAGGAGATTGTGTAATATGCTGATTGGGGGAAATCCACCTAACAACCTGAATACTTTTAAAAAAATCCTAAGCCATCTGAAAAAAAAAATGTTTTCAAAAAACCTTACATCTGGGTTGAATGAATACTGCACATGCAAACACCTCACATGTTTAATATATACAGTGGTGTTTCACATGCATGAATAATGTAAAATATCAGACAATTTATAATGTTTAAATAAACATCTGAACCAGGGATTAAATAAATATTTGAATAAAAAAAAATCCCTTCCGCACGCTGGAAGGCAGAGGTAGATTTCATCAGTGTTAAAAAAAGATTTCCACCTTAAAGTTAAGAAACACTGCAAATTTACTCAATATGACGATAGTTGCATGTGAAAAAAGTTTCACATGTTTAGGATATAACATGCCCCATCTTTTTACAACTTCAGGAGCATTTTGGTCATCCCTTGTCGTAAGGGTAGGTCATATCAAAAATTCTTAAAGAACAGAAGTTTTAGGTAATGTTTAGAGCACTAACAACTAATTTAAACCGATTGCCTACTGTGCCTAGGAACAGTCGATTGCCAACTGTGCCTAGGGAGGGTGTAACTTTTTATCTTCAAAACTACATTTTTACACACCCTGGGCCAATGGTTGGCGATATCAAAAAACTTTACTTATATATGTTTTAGGCCCTTATCGATAGAGTAGTAACAACTGTAAATGAATTCTATATTTTTCTTAATAATTAAGTTATAGTGATATTTTGTTATTTCAAAAATGCACCCCCCTTTTCTGATTTTATACGTTAATGAACTTAACTGAGATTTTGTGACAAGTTATTTTTAAGTAACAATTTGAAAGTGAAATATATATATATATATAAATTTTTGAGCTGATGGTGGTTTTGGTGTCTGGGGGGATGTGAAACGCAAAAATATGTAGAAATTTTTCAGAAATCGAATCATTGTACCCTTTACAATCGCTAACTTTATTATGAAATCTAACTAAATCATGTAAAAAAATTAAGAAATCAGGTATGAAATTATTCATATACTATATTTTCCATTGGGCTAATGATCATAGCAGTTACTGCCAGTAAAACTAAAAAAAAGTCAATTATATTTAACAATGATTAAATAATAACTGAACAACGATCAATTTATTTCAAATTTAATTTTATTAGCATTTCATGTAGAAGTATATTACTTTAAGTTTTGCTACATCATAACGCTTACATAAAAAGATTTAAGCTAATCAATTTTTTAATATAAAAGAAACAACAACAGCTCAACTTATCAAGAGAGATTAGATAGAAGAAAAATACTTTATTGACTATATTAAGAAAAGTAAGAGATTAAATAAGGTAAACAGAGAAGGAAAAAGGTTCACATCTAAGTGTATTTAGTGAGCTTCACTATATCACTAGTACAAGAGAAAAAATAACTATATAATAAAACCGTTAAACACAAGGAGAAAAAGTTTTACAGTAAAAAACAAAAACAATCCATTACGTTTAAAAAAACAAAAAAGACAACACCAAAGAGTTCTATTATATAGAATCTAATACGACTTAAAACGTTATACACAAGGAGAGATTTTATTTTAGCGTAAAAAAAATAAAAACTACATGGTAAAGAAAACTCGTTAAGTGTAAAAAACAGAGGTTGAAGAAAGTAAAAACAACTTAAAGCGAAGAGGAACTTTTAACAAGTAAAGTTGTATGAAAATCTAACAGAGTAAAATTTAATTAAAAAGGGTACACAAAAGAACAAAAAAGAAGACAACACCGAAGAGTTCTTTTATAAAAATCCTAGTAGGATTTAAACAAGAACCTAGGAGGACCTACACAAGGAGGGACTTTTAAGTAAAAAACTCTTTGGAAAAAACCACAAGCTAAAGAAAGCTCGTTAAGTGTAAAAAAAGAAGAGGAAAAATTACTACAAATTAAAAAAAGTTTAAGGTAATTTAAGTAAAAGAAAACAGACAGGAATAGTAGGACCATAATAATTATGCTGGGGTGGGGGTTGGATATCACCCTGATTATTTTCTTTGGAAATTTGTAAAACTGAACTTTTATGTAAAATATAATTTAAGACAATATAACTGATAATTTTTTAATTACTATGTATAACATTTTTTTTATAATTGTAAATAAATACACTTTTTGGATAAATTTCCAAAATTGATGTTTTTTTTTATTTTTAATATTACATTAAATAAAATTATATAATTTGGCAGTAAAAGTGTAGTTTGTAATAACCTAGTATTAAAAGTGTTTTTATAAATCGATTAATGTTGTTTTATGAAAATGGGGAAAATGACAAAATTACATAAGTTAAATTAAAAATGATTTGAGTTATTTAGAAATAACGAAAATATATCTATGTTTTTATTAGGTTTCAGTTAGAAATCATGGTATTACACAAGTCTGTCTTTCATCCAGAAGGTTTTGAGTTCAAATCCAGGTTAGGTTAGCATTTTTCATATGCTATAACACCCATATCTGACTAAAACTAAGTAGTTAGTTGCTAAACTAAATAATTTATACTATTTAAATTAAATTATTTACAAATAAACATGTAATATTTTAATTGGGCTATTTTTTTTGTATTTAATTATACTTCATTATTAATTTTAACTTTTTATTACAACAAAACAGAAGAGGAATAAGAATCCTAATAAAATTAAGTGGAAAGTTTTAGATTAAATCTGAATCTGAAAACCAATTACAGTAAAGTTTGTTTTAATAAAAGTTGGTCAAATTTAGAACAACAAATCCATCCACAAATAAAAGTGAATATTCTCATCACCACCAATCTGGACTACCATCATACCACATATTTTTTACCAGTTTGTAAGAACAAAGTTTATATAACTGATAAAATTTTGTTTTGTCTTAAAGAGAATTAGAAGTAATAGGCATTTTTGTCCCACACTTTTACTAATAACAACAAAATCTCAATACTTGACTCTTATCTTTACACAGCTTTTGGCATGTTGTACCTAACTTAAATACAATTCATATGTTGGTCTTCTAAAGAGTTCCATAGCAATTTTTGAGGTACATTGACAAAAGTTTTCTTCAAGTCAATAAATTGTATCGATACATTAAAAGTATTAAAAATAGAACAATGAACAAATTTGCGGACTATTTTGAAAAACAGAAAATAAAAACAAAGTTAAGAGAGAGACATGAAAGAGAAAAATATCAAATTGAAGATGTAGAAAATAAATGATTGTAGACAGATATGATATGTGCAAGCACTTTGAAAGAATAAATGTATTATTTAATTAATATTTCAATTATTGGACACTGATAGTTTTCAAGAAAACTGTTAATCTCATTATTCTACTGTAAAATGAACCGATTAGCAACTGAGTGTATTTCTGTGTACTACTCACGTGTACAGATTTGGAATTGTAATATGAGAAAGATCTATAACAGCAGCCACTTTTGCTGAAAAAAAAATGTAATTAACAAATCAAGAGTTTTGTAAAAAAACCACAAAACTCTAACTCTCATATTTTATTTTGATGTATTAAATTATACAGATTTTAAAATCCAAATACTTAATTGATATTTTATTACAATACAAGAGCTGAGAGTTTTCACCTTGCCAGCTGCTGGGTCTAGTATATTAGTCATTGTATTGTACTAGTTCGTAGTATTTGTATTTTATATACAAATACGTCATTTTATTAATAATTTGATGATGTCATCTGTTAGATGGTACAACAAACAAGGCTCACCTGTCCCACCTCAGCCAGGTAACAATTCAGTTGACAACATTAATTACTTTCTAGTAAACTGTTAATCCAAATATATTTCAATGTACTACTAAATTCTATCTGTCCATATATATAATACGAGAGAGATGTACAAGAACTTTGGCTGAAAAAAGGGTGTATAACATCCATTTTTGCAAAAAAATTCTATCCACACTTTTTTTTATATCTTTGATTGTACATTATATTAACTGCTAATATTTTACTATTTTATGAATTTGTGTCATTACTGAACATTAATAATTTCCCAGTAATTGTAATTTCATTACTATTCTATTAAAAAACTAAACTTTTTATTAGGCACTGAGAAAAGAAAGACGGTTTCTTTTGTTTCATCTTTTTAAAAAGTAATAATAGAATACTGAAAAAAATTTATAGATTTCTGCAGAAAGAAAAACAAAATAAATTAATTAGACTGAAACGATTAAAAAGGTTCTCCAAGACGTAGGCATTGTTGAAACTTTTTTAAAACAAGATCTGTTTAGAAAGTTAATTTTCAATCACGAGTTGGAAAATAGAAAAAGAAGATGGTCTGGAAAGAAATAGACTGGAGAAAATGAGTTTAAACAAAAAAAAAAAAAAAAATTGCAAAAAATTATCATTAACATTGTCCATATATGCCTAAGATTATAACAATGACATACCATTAAATGTAGAAAAATGAGATTTTTATAAATGAAACAACCTCATAATAATCTACTTTTTGATGCGAGGCCACCACATTTAAACCCCCATGGCTGGGACACTAAAAAATTTAAACGGAAAAGTTAAGACTATGCAGATTCACAATGTAGATCAGGCAAAGAGGGTAGCTTTAATTTAGTTTTAATTATCTAACTGGTACAGGATAAATGCATCTGGTCATAATATAATACAACCAACTGTTCTTACGAAAAGGAATCATGTACATTTTTAATAAAAAAGCAATCTGTTTTTTGTAGAACTTTATTTGCTTAAAAAAATAAATAACTTTGAATGTACATATGAAAATAATCAAAAACACAATTTTTAAATAATAAGAGTATATAAATATAGTTTAATCCACTTAAATATTTAAGTGGAAGATTAAGTTTTCATTTCACATACATATTGTAAAATCAGACTATATAATTCTGAAATCTTTTACTTTGTGAACAAAATATTATTTCCTATCACATATTAATCGCAATTTATATATTATAAACATATCTAAAACTGAAATATAATAAACTAATTTTTTTATTATAATAAAATACTCTATTTCATAAAGAAATTTATTTTATAAAAAATTGAATACATATAAAATTTAATAAAAAATATTATTTTGCGATAGTAAAATTTTAGTCAATAATTTTGAAAAACTGTTGAATCTGCTAAAAAATCCAGAAAAAAGCTCAACTGTTTGTAACCAGTAACTAAACTAGAAAACTCAAGTCCCCCGAATAAACAAGAAATAAAGAATAATTAGATCTCAAAAAAATAATAAAGCATCCGGGTGAGGACCCAATAAATGTGTAATTTTTAAAATTATGATTATTAGCTAATTAATCAATGATCTATTACAGAAAATATTTGGAAGACAGAAAAAATCCTGCACGAATGGCCAGTCTGCCCCAATTCATCCTTAACACAAAAGAGGAGACAAAATTTACAGTGGAGTCAATAATAACAGAGGAATGTTTCTCCTTTCAGTAACCTTTAAAATCTTATAAAACTTGTAGAGAATACAAGTTTTATAAGATTTTAAAGAGAGAATTGGGAAATATATCAGTGTGGGTTAGAAATACAAGATTCTGTGTGGAAAAAAAAAATAGTTAAGAGGAGATTTTTTTGCCTTTACAAAAGATCGGGCAAGATTCAAATAGAAATGGTAAATGTAATTTCTGAAATATATTTCTTAAAAATTATATAACAAAATAATTCTTAAATAGATGTATCAAAATATACCAGTAGCAACAAAGTATGATCTAATCTTAAAGATTCTTAATTTTTTCAGGTGTTAAAAAAAAATGTAATTTTTTTACATTTTCTGATATTATATATTTTGAAAAATATTTTGGTAAATTTACAAGCATAAATTCAAAATAATTGCAAAGTTATACACATTTAACTCTTAATTGCTGTCATCTGGTCGTTTTTAACCTGAGAGGTATATTTTTGTTGGCTATGTTGCAATGACAGTTGCTACTTCCCCGATTTCATTGTCCACTCTATTCAAGGGTGTTTCAAGGCCAGCTATAGTGCCATGTACAATGAAAACTTATTAGTATATTTTTTACAAGCGTTCACAATCAATCCGATGATAGTAGCAATGTTACTTTTTTTTTGGTAATAAAATCGTCATTGTATTTTTTAAATTTTTAACAAATTAAGAGTTTACTGAGTACAAGTATGTCTTGTGAATGTAGTAAAAGCTTGAATGAAAATGAAATTGAAGATATCTTAATGAACTGATGATTTGTAGGACTGTGAATCTATATTTAGTGAATATGATAGCAATAGTGAATGTGACATAGAAAGTCCTGACAATGTATGTGAAATTAAAAACAAAAACGCGATGAGTGTATCCGATGAATTGATGAAGAGGAAATTAGACAAAAGTCTGTTTATGAAAAAAATTGTTATAAATGGAGTACTGAACTAATGTTATTAGGACTCATCTTTCTCAAATAAAAGAAACTGCTAAAAACTTGCATCTCTATTAATTCAATTTATTATTGGGAATTACTGTTTACTGATGAAATGTTATACATTATATTAGAACATAAAATTATTAAATTATCACTAAAACTACTGCTCCGCAACTTCCTTTGTTAATCGCACTGATAATATTGAATTAAAAGCTTTAATGGACTACTGTATTTATTTGGTATATTTAATTCTAGTAAAGAAGATGTGAGGAATCTGCCGAAAGTGATGGAACTGGAAGTGGAACATCATAAGAAATGGTTGCAAAAATGAAGATCTTGAATAAAATCTTGCAATTTTTGTCTTCATTTAAATTTTTTATGTTCATATTTGTCTTCAATTAGTTTTGATATATCACAATTTATTGTTACAAATACATTTCATTGAAGAATCAGACATTTTTAAATTTCATGACACATAGAACATTTTTTTGATTATTTAAATTTTTAATTACTTCGTTTATTTTATAATACGTGTAAAAAATTTTCATTAGTAGTTGGTATTAAGAAAAAAAATCATTAAAAATGTTAATCTTTTTATTAAAAAATACTTTTGTAATTTTTAATCATATATAATATATTTAGATCAAATTAGTTTTATTAATTTATATATATTCTAAACATTATGTTGAATATTTTATTTCTTAAATGCAATGATAGGTATTTGAAATAAAGTACATTAAGTAATTTGATGTTTTACATGCTACAATCAGGTAATCTAATTAAATTTTATATAAAACCACTAAAAAGCCACCTTTGTATGTTTTTGCATTGCAAATACGGTCAATAATTTTGTCAACCAAAAAAAAAATGTAATATTGAGAATTTCAATTTTTGGGTCAGCTGTGAATCGACGATACCATTAATGTAATAATAGCAGTAAAGAGTTAAACTGGTACAGAAGTAGATCGAATTCAAAGTGTGGTAAGAGACCTGACATTTCAAGTCTCTGCCCTCTATTGTTTAAGTTTGCAGCTCCTATACTTTCCAAAGGCTCTTTCCATTGTGAATAGAATATAATTGAGAATCCAATAGAAATATTAACAACGATTTGAGACATGTATTTCAAAATGTTAGTTTCTGTTCATATTCAAGTTTATGAGCACTTTTAACAATGTTAGTGTGTAACAAAGAGAGGAAAATAACTCACAACCAGGAAATAAGATAAGAAAATTTTTTTAAGAAATTGACACATGAAAGAAGCAGTCATTTTTTTTACATGTTGATGAAAAATTAAAAATAAAGTTTTTGAGGTCAATACTGACAACAGGTTCAGGAATCCTCCTATTTGTTTTTAATATGCGAGTAAACTTTAATACAAAATCAGAATGAGGTTTTAAATGAATTCAAGATCAACGTTATTCGTGAAAATGCATTTGAGAAAAACACATGTAATGTGTGATTTGTATAAGAAGTCTCACTAGTGATCTTCACAAATATTTTTCCTGAAATGGTAGAATTTCTCAGCACCAACCAAGTTATCCGACTGACATAATACATGGTTCTGGGCTTAAAATATTCATCATCATGTGCATTTTACATTCTAGAGTAATATATAAATCTAAAATCTTTTTAAGTCGTCTGTAGCCTTGGAGTCAGTGGTAATGACTCAGTTTTCATCTAGATGTCTTGGATTCAAATCCCGGTCAGGAATCGTATTTTTCACAAATACCATGGCTACAAAACTGCCATTTTACTTAATCCTCTGATGCAATACCTAATAGTGGCAGTGCTACTACAGTGGTAATAAAATTATTAAAAATGTACTCTGTAGCCATAACTAAGCCAAGCGTTAATTTTTTGTTTACCTACTATAAAACTGCTCAAGTTTCGACTTCAGATAATTTCTTCAATAATTATCCCTTACACCGACCACCACAATGTTGAACAATACCTCGACAGATTGGTATTCATATCTTTACATGGATAAATTTTGTTATGGTTGCTTTAAATTATGCACACTTGAAAAAATTATATTCATTTTTTCCCATAATATAGTTTCTTACTATAAGATTTTTAAAGGTCATAACAATTCTCTAATATGGATACTAAGATATCTTTTTGAATTATAACTCATTGAAAGATTTTTGACAAAGGTTACAAACAGAAATTTTTCTCATTAGTTATGAATATTAAGATGTCGCTTTAAACTAGAAAGGCAATTAAAAACCTTTTCGCAGAAATTACAAATATAATTCTTATCTTTTGTATGAATATTAAGATGTAATTTTAAACTGTCTTTGCGATTAAATGACTTTTGACAAAAGTTACAAATATAATTCTTCTCCTTTGTATGAATATTAAGATGTATTTTTAAATTGCTTTTGGAATTAAATGACTTTTGACAAAAGTTACAAATATAATTCTTCTCCTTTGTATGAATATTAAGATGTGTTTTTAAAATCTTTTTCTGATTAAATGACTTTTGACAAAAGTTACAAATATAATTCTTCTCTTTTGTGTGAATATTAAGATGTAATTTTAAACTGTCTTTGCTATAAAATGACTTTTGACAAAAGTTACAAACATAATTTTTCTCCTTTGTATGAATATTAAGATGCGTTTTTAAATTCCTTTTGTGATTAAATGACTTTTGACAAAAGTTACAAATATAATTCTTCTCTTTTGTGTGAATATTAAGATGTAATTTTAAACTGTCTTGGCGATTAAATGACTTTTGACAAAAGTTACAAATATAATTCTTCTCCTTTGTGTGAATATTAAGATGTAATTTTAAACTGTCTTTGCTATAAAATGACTTTTGACAAAAGTTACAAACATAATTTTTCTCCTTTGTATGAATATTAAGATGCGTTTTTAAATTCCTTTTGTGATTAAATGACTTTTGACAAAAGTTACAAATATAATTCTTCTCTTTTGTGTGAATATTAAGATGCAATTTTAAACTGTCTTTGCGATTAAATGACCTTTGACAAAAGTTACAAACATAATTTTTCTCTTCGTTGTGCGTAATAAGTTGTGTTTTTAACTTATTTTCAAGAATAAGAGACTTTTGACAAGAGTTAGAATTATTTTCTTTCTCTTTAGCATGACAGTTAACATGCCTCTTTAAATAACATTTACAACTGAATCTTTCATTGCAATATTCACAAACCAATTTCTTTCCTTTATGCTGAGGTAACTCATTTTCATTACTTATATCCTTCACTAAATTTTCTGTTCTTAAATCGCCATTCGCACACTTGCATTCACTGGTTTTTTGTTTTATAATTCCACCATATACCGAATTATTTACACATCTCTTACAATTGTTAGTACTTGCAGTGATGGTTAATTTATCAATAATAACCTGTAAAATTAAAACAACAATTAAAAGTAATTATGAATTAATGTGAAATTATTTCCATTACAATAACATTATTCTATTTTGTAAAAAGCCGCAAAATATGGATAAAAAACTGAATATTTTAAACATATATTCAAAATAAACATAGTTTGGAATATTATTTAATGATTGACAAGTAATTTTTATTGTAATAATAAACTTTACTTATCCTATTGCATATCTATACACATGGCTGAAACTTTATCATATGCGGGTTTGTGGAAAACCAACAAAACTAAATAGTTAGCAAATTAATAATAAAAGGTCAATATATCTATTACTTCTATATCCATGTCGATCAGATACACTAACCAACACGTTTTACATATATAAAATTTTATATACAGATTGTCTGGGTTAAAGGTATCCAAAACTAATGGCCTATATTTAGGAAATATAGTCCTAAGAAATTAGGGCTGATTTAGGAAATCAGTCCTAATTTCTTAGTAGACCCAAATGATAGCATAAATCTCAAAGACTTGTTCAGTATACTTTCAAGAGTCAGTAGAATATGCATATGATGTGCAGACAAGCTGACTCCAATGCGATTGTAGTCCATCAAGATGTGGATCCTACAAAAACCATTCAGTGCATGCTTTGGTTAATGGAGTATCAATCATGTACACATGTTCAACAGCTTGTACAGATTGAATGGAATATCAATTCTTTTACGTCCAAGTTTAATATACTCCAAGGTATGACTAAGAGACAGAAATCATCAAAGGTATCAGTTGTGATGAGACTATGGATCAAGTAAGCGACGCATTCAGTGCCCGTCCCATTAACTTTATTAGGCGACCTAGTTATGGACTGTAAATATCTCTTTCTACTGTTCACAAAATTACCATAAGCACTCAGTTTGCAAGAATACAAGTTACAACTCTTATTTATAGTTAGATATCTTATTTAGTGGTGAGACAACTTTTCGTATGTGCGGGATAGTTAAAGACACATTGTCAAATTTAATGTACTGAAAACCCCATGCAGTAATCAAGAATGAAACGGACACACCCAAAGTTAATGTCTAGTTATGATGAAAAAAATGGTGTAATCAGACTGATTTTTTTCATGGATGCCACTGTGACAGGGCACATTTATCTCAACCTGTTTAAGAATTTTCCTGTTCCTCAGATTCCTGCCGGATTCAGTTTCCAACAAGATGGTGCTCCTACACACTTATATTGAGATGTTACCATATTCCTGACAACACTTCCCTAGATATAGGATCAGATGAAGTACCAACTGCATGGCCAGCTAGATCTCTCAGATATCACTTCTCTAACTTTTTTCCTTGAAATTTCATTAAAAGTTGTAACAAAGAAAGTTTGAGATTTGGACGATTTAAAACAAAAAATTTAAAGGTGTACGTCTAATAATGAAGCTGATGCTCTTAAACACCTGGCAGGAGTTAGATTATTGTCTAGGCATCTGAAGAGCTACAAAAGGTGCATACACTGAAGTAGACAAATTTACATTAAAACATGGTGAGAGTTGATGTTTATTTAAAAAAACGTTACCAAGTTATGTTAACTGGTTCTCTTAATATTTAGCTGTACTTTTAGATACTTTTACACTGGACACTCTGAAGATTATAGTAAAACGTCATATTCTTCTGTACCATTATATCTTATTTTTATAATAAAAAACCAACTTCAACAACCCAAGTAAAGAATTACAAAGTAAATGAAACATTTTATTTTTTATTCAAAAAGCCTTTTTGTGGGATCCTGCATATCAGTTGTATATAATACAATTAAATAAAACTACTTATCAAACATAATAAAAAATTAAAACTACAATCATATATAAAAAACATATGAAGTCAGTTAAATAAAATAACTAATTCTACTATAAATAACAACTTAAATTTAAAAAAAAAATAAATAGAATAAATTTACGCTATGTAACCTGGAAAGCCAATTTACATTACTTAGTGGATTTAAATCACGCTATTTATAAAAATTATGATTATTTCTTTTTTTTATCTAAAAATGTGCTGCCATCTGTTGCTGCTTTTTTAAGTGACATCTTCATATTCTGTCTGAAAGTTGGTCAAGTAGGAATCTTTTGTATTTATATGTTTAAAATCTCTGAAAAATGTCTAAACTTTACCTAGTATTATTTAAATTAAATTTCTTGATATTTTCACTACATTGAAATTATAATATTAAAATTATATATTTACAATATTCTAATTTTTTATTATGTTTGATATGTAATTTTATATAAATATATTATATACAGCTGATGATGAAGGATGATGCAAAGGTGCTTTTGGAATAAAAAATAAGGTAAGTGTCATTTCATTTACTTTATAATTCTGTACTTGGGTTGTTCAAGTTGATTTTTTTATTATAAAAATACAACATATATATATATATATATATATATATATATATATATATATATATATATATATATATGATCAAACTGGAAAACATTATTTATAATTTATAATTTTATAATAAATAAAATAAAAATATATATTTGTAAAATTTTTCTAAATTCGCATCCTCTTTTAACAATATATTAAAAACATTAAAAAAAACTTGTAAATAAATCTGATGAAGTGGTGCGCATGCAAGAAACACTAATATATATATTTCCCCACAGGGCAAGAAACTTAAAAACCAAACTGAGAGAGCTTGAACTACAGGTATTTTAGTGTTACCTTTTACACTGCTCCTATTAGCACTATTATTGGAGGTGTATATTACTACTCTAATCTATTATTGTCTGTTGTAAACTATTCATGCTTCAATGCAATAATATTTGAGAAGAGTGGTTTCCTTGTCACCACGATTTGTCTAGTGCAATTCTGACTAGACGATTTCTCTAGTTGCAAGTTCTACACTATCAATAACTGAAGGCAAATGTTCACAATAAAAAACTGAAGTCATTGACAACAGTTTGCATCAGGTGACTCTCAATAATATTACTTTAGAATTGATGCATCAGATGTGCAGAGTGATCACTTCGAATATCTTTTGTCAAAATGTGGTAGATGTGTTAAGTCTTCCTAATGTAATCACAAAATTAGATTTTATATTATTTTCTTTTCATTTACAGATTTTACGTCACAACCATGTTTAGTCTGTGCCAGGTCCACTTTAAACTGCCTACCTGATAAATATTGAAACATGAACACTGAATACAATTAACAACAAATCACCCAAAGCTTGCTAAAATGTCAACTCCATCAACAGGTTAAAATTCACATATTTCAGTCATCAATGAATTTCAAAAACACACTTTGCTCTCACACATTGACCATTTATCATTCACAATCATCTCAATAAATCGATATTAATTAAACAAAACTAAATACAGTTACAAACATTTTTTTTAAAACGAACACATTGATATATATACACAGTAATGAAATTAACAAGAGACAAATCATGTTTGTTACAATAGCCAATAGCTAATACTTACACGACATGGATAAAATACCATCCCATCTTTTGTCTTCACTGTGTGAAAATCTTTTATTCGAAGTTCATTGCTTTTCATATTAGGATTAACCTGTGGTGAAACATCATCATTCAATAAGATCTCAGATTCCTTTAAAAAAAAAAAAGATAAAGAAATCATATTACAAACTAATTAATTTCCAATAAATGTTTTTTTTTTTTTTTTTTTGTTTCTGACTGGAACTTAGTAATAATACCACTTATATACAAATCACATATCATAAAAATAAATATTTTTGGCAGTAAATACCATTAAATACATTATATACAAATCACATATCATAAAAATAAATATTTTTGGCAGTAAATACCATTAAAATCTGTCTTGCTAAAAATTTTAGAAAAATCCAAGTATTATGACAAAATTTAGCCAAAAAAGAAGAAAATTGTTTTAATTTTATTTTTATATGAATTTACTGTTAATATAATATTACAATTGTTATTAATATATATATATTATACACTATATTTTCTCAAAGTGTATGTTGCAAAAAATAACAAAATAGCAAATACATTCATCACAAATTTAATTCTGAGAAAATTAATTTTATAAGTCAATTTAAAACAAATATGGCGGTTGTTCAAGAAGATTTTGAAGAATTTTTTTTTAAACTTTCAACTTAATTCTCTTGCAATTTGATTCATTTACCCAGATTTTCCAACTTTCTTTATATTATCAGTATGATGTGATTTGTCCAACTCTGCAAAATAATCAGTTCTCTCACCTTTGCATCATTAGAAATAAATCTTTGTCCAATGAGCCATTTCTTCAGATTTGGGAGGAGGAAGTAATTAATTGAAGCCAAGTCAGGTGAATACAGCACATGCTTCCAGATGACTTTGTCAAAGTGTAAATTATCATTGAGTTTTGCAACTACTATCAGAGACATGTGTACTCGCACATTATTGTAGTAAAGAACAGTATCTTTTTGGCCAATGTGGCAGTACATATCAATCAGTCTAGTAAAACATCAGAACTGTAATGATCCTCGTACTTGAAAGTTCATGTATTACTAAAGAATAAACCAAAACATTGTAAAAAAATGCAATGAAGTTAAATTAAAACATCAACATTAAGTGCTTACATAAAGTTTCACTCACATAACTACTCTACAAAATTCACTCTGAAAGGGCGAGTAAAACTAACTTACTGCTTCATTTTTGATTTTATGATCTTCTAATTTAATTAGGTAGGTCCCTTCACTCACAAGAGGATCTGTCACTTCATCAAAATTATCACACCCATTATTGATCGGCTCCTCTTTCACTTGCAAAGATTCACTTTCCTGAAACACAAAATCAATAATTTAATGTTATAGTTCAATGGCTGATGATCTTTCCATATGACACAAAAAAAGCAAAAAATAAATCAATTATACTTACACAAACAGGTGTAATATCATCTTCAATAGGGCGATGTGGTAAAATCAACAATAAAGTTTCCTTTGTGGTATCATCTTCAGTTTCTAGTTTGATACTGTTAGAGGGGAATGCTTCATACACGTAGATATTCTTTACAGGTACATCCATTATCTTCAAAAATAAAAACAATCTAAGTTAAAATTGAAGTATTTATAATAAAAATAACAAAGTCGCTGAAAACTGTAAAACATTTCATATATTGAAATTTTTATTTATATTTATTTGTGTGTAACTTTTTTTTTACCTGAATATTTAAGAACTGAATTATAGTCGGTATATATATATATATATATATATATATATATATATATATATATACATATATATAAAATATTGTCAAGTGAATGATTAATGCGAGACCTGACATTAGACACATCACTAATAAAAATGGCACTAGTCATTCTCAAGAATGAAAGAGAAGAAGAGGTTTTGCAATATTTTCTTCATGCAACAAATATACACAAGTGATACATAAACATGATATTATCACTGAAATAAAGGTGATAGTCAGCCACACACAAGCAGCTCAATTATTTATACCACAGAAACTTATGTACAATGGACATCAAAACTATCAGAGAACATTACCATGACTGTGCCCAGACGTACTTTAGTTGCTTCATATGAAACAAAATCAAACTTAAAAAAAATCTAGGGCAGAAAGTTTAAAGCAACCGACTAATGGTCTTTTAAACAGAAAATTATAAATTATATATGTAATTCACTAAAAACATTAAAAAGCTGGAGCTACAATTTTAATATTTTTTTTTTAAACCTTACAGTCCAGTACACTCTTCTTCAATTCTGAGAAGCCCCTTATTGAACAAAATGATGAAATTCATCAAAGTCACTCCCAAAAATCATAGGCTCTCTGTAGGAGATGATCCTCTCATCCTCTGAGAATGACATTTCCTGTCGTATATTCCCGATACAGAATAAAAATTGCACCTACAAGATGTGTTGTTATTATGGAAACCATATAAGAAAGGAATCACGATATTGCTGTTGTGTATGTGAAGGAATTTGTGCTACCCCTTGTTTTACAAATTTCCACACTAAGAAGGAAAACAATTTCATATTTCGAAAACATTAAAATTCATTTAAAAAAAAAATGTATGACTAATATTAAACTGAAATATAGTAATAACTCTGTGAACTGGCAAACATGAATCTAAGTTATTATTCTGTGATCTTGAACTCTGAATGCATAAATTTATAAATATGTATGAACTATTTCTATAATTTAATAGTTTTCACAGTTAGATGAGAAAAGTATACATAGAAGATTCACAACATGTAAACAAATTTCACCATGCCTCAATGAGATAATGTTATGTAACAGACTACACTTTGTTTAGTTTGGTAGACTCAGATCATCCATTCCTGAGACATATGGTTAATTAAACCCCAACCACCAGAGTACACAGGTATTCACTGTTAAATTTTTAAATCTGTGTAAAAGCAACTGACTTTTACTAGGATTTGAACCTGAGAACTTTCGACTTTGAAAATCAGCTGTTAAAACAACTTTTTTTGTGATGAGTTAAACACTAGATCAGCCTGGTGGGCTAAATATATATATATTATTATTATCTTTTATGACCGCATAGGATCATTTTAGTCAATCTGTTATGCATGTCTCTTTGATGGGACTGTTTGGGCCTTGTGGTCCTCCCATTACTTTTTTATACATTTTGATTTTTGTGCCCTTTCTAGTGTTGAAATGTTTGTGTTGTGAGGTTTTATCTTATGAGTGTTTTTGTTCGTGATTTTCTCATTTAATTTTATCGTACCTGTGGCATCTACTGATGTAATGCCAATTTCCTTCAGATCCTATCTTATTTCTCCGAATCATCTGCATCCTGCCTTTGTATTTTCCGAGTCGAGATTGTACTGCATTAGCAGTTTCCGAAGTCTTGAATACTGCATCCTCATGATTATGTCGAAAGAATCCTAATCTCTTATGCATATCAGTAATGGGTTCTAACTCTTTGTACATGATTTTGTTTGGCACACTCCCACCACTGCCCATCTTTATGATACATTTTGTCCATGCAAGTTCTTCCAACTTTTTCTTTCCATCTTCTGGAATCTGTCTGTCTTTGATTGTTCGTTCAGGTGGAAGAGTGTTTGCTGAATAAGTGGTTTATGGTTTTATAACTGTGTTTTAGTGTCTTATTTTTGTATTTTTTGATAGGCATTTTTATTTTAAGTGCACCAGGTTCATTTTTGTGCTTCAGCTAGTTTTTTCTTCTTATTCAGATAAAGGATTTTTCATTTAGATTGTTTGTTACTATTTCTCCAAGGTATTTAAATTGGGTTACTAAATTTTGGGTCCAATTTTATTTGTAATGTTTTGAAGTACTAATATCTGTGATTTAGTTTCATCAATGACATTTGCTACAAGTGCCAACTCGTCAGCAAAACTAGGACAGTTTGTTTCAATTTTTCCACCCATTTTAACTTTTGGGAGACACCTTTTTGAGAGCTTGAGCCATTCCCTAATTACAATTTCTGAAATACAGTTGAACAGTAGTCGTAAGAACTCATTGCCTTGGCGCAATCCTGTTTTGATCTCAAAAAGTTCTGAGAGCTCACCTCTGAATATTACCTTTGACACTGTTTGTAAGGGTCAGTTTTATCATGTTTATAATTTGATAAGTAGTTCAAGGTGTCTTAGAATTTTTAGTAGAGGTGCAGTCATAAGCTTTCTTGAAATCTACAAACGTTATGACCACATCCTCTTGTAATCCATTATTAGCTTGAAACTCAAGATGTGTTCTGGGCAGCTCCTCCAGGCTCTGAAACCTTCCTTGTATTCTCCTGGTTTTTTTTCAAGTTGTGGTTTGTTCATGTTGTGGATGATTCTTGTAAGAATTTTGTATGTTCTGTCTAGGAGTGAGACTCCCCAGTTAATTGTTAGGGTCTGTTTTGCCCCCATTTTTGTGTAGTCAATGGATGAGGGCTATCGTCCACTGTTCTGGTAGTTCTTCTTTGATCTAGATGTTGACAAACTGATGATGAAGGACAATTTTTGCTGATCTTCATGCATATTTTCAGATCTTTCGAAAAGTCTGATCTTCTCCTTCTGCTTTGTAATTCTTCATCTCACCCAGTGGTTGGTAGATTACTTTTATTGTAGGAGGGTTGATGTTTTCTGGTGGTGTTGGTGTTAAAGTTTAAGAATTTTGTTGGTTCTTCGCAATTTAGGATATCGTTAAAATATTTAACAAGGATTTCCACATTGTTTATATTTCTGTTAGCCAGTTTCTTATATTGACTTCAGTGTTTTTTTAATGATGTAGTCTCTTTATTCTCCTTAGGGGTCAGGTGGTTTCTTTTCTTTGTTTTACTAGATTTTGGAGGGATATTTCTAATTTTTGGGATTAATAGCAATAGTAGATTTTTTTCCACTGTTCTGATACATTTGCTATTCCAACATTTTGTTTTTGTACAGGATTTTATTGGGGCTAATTCTTCTGCAATTTGTTTAATGTTGATGACTGGATCTTCGAGTTTATCTGTGATTGTTATTTTTTTGGTTGCTTTTTGGTCTTTTCATTCTTGACCAGTCGGGCAGGATTGTCTTTTCTTCTAGTTGACTTGATTTTGTTGTTTTCTTTGTGAAGCAAATTTAATTTTGACTACATAGTGATTGGATCCAGTGTCTACACCTCAGATAACTTTTACACTGTAGATCTCAATGTGGTACTGTTTATCCATAAAGACGGTCTAGTTACCATTCTCCTATAATGTAATCAAGGTGTTTTATGATTTTGATTTTTTAAGGTTTCCTCTTGAAATATGTGGATTTCAAGATTAGGTTGTCATTTCTGCAGAGATCGATGAATCCCTGTCCATTTTTGTTTGTTTTCTTTTGGGCGGGCCATTTTCCGATGATGTCGTGGTCTTCTTTCTCTGTCTAGTTGGGCATTGAGTTTCCAATTAATTGTTTAACATGGATTTCAGTTATGTTATTTATAGTTAGGTCGAGTAGATTCCAGAACCATACTGTTTCTTTATGGTCTTTTGGAGAATTATTTTTATTATTAGTGGATGCATGGCTGTTTATTATAGTGTAGATTTTATTAGATGCATTTGGTGTGAGTGTTGCGATTCTTGGAGATTGTGAGTGGAATTCTTGTATGGAGTTTATTATTTTGTGTCTGACTAAAAAGCCAGTTCAAAACTGTGGGACTTTTTCAGCACTCTCTATCCAGGTATACCTCTGCAGAGTCTATATCCGTGAGATTCCATGGCATCCTGGTCAGTGTTTCTTATTTCCTGCAGACCCATGATGAGAATTTTGTATTGGTCCATTCGGCCAGTTATTATTTTTTGTTTACCAGTCTGCTGCAGCAAGTTTACTTTGTGTGGAAATGTAGATGGTTTGATTTTGGACTTTGTATTTTTCTTATTTGTGTGTGAAGTGTTAGGGCATTCCAATGCTTCCAGTTGCATGTTATCTTCTAAGTGGCAGCCCACCATATCCAAATGCTGCCTTTTCTAAACTCTGGTGTTGCTTGGTTCAGCAGGTGGTGTATTTCTTAAAAAAGACCATTCAGTGACGCCTCTCAAGGGTACACCTGTCAAACTAGGTTCCAAGTTACATCTCTAAATGCGATCTAGTGAGGTGTGATTTGATGATAAATGAAGCTATGAAGTTTTTTTAGATTCAGTTCACCAGACAAATTTCTCCTATTTGTTTGGGATACTTCCAAGCATAACCCATGAAGGATCAATCTGACTTTTGTTAAAAGATGTTATTTTGGAGAAAAGTTAAAAAGTCTGATCCTAAATGTTACACCCGTATATATATACAATATATATATATATACAATAGCCTTCGCAATTCACAGAATTGAGAAACACTCACCTTTAATCTTTTACTTCATCATAATGCTATTGGGCCTAAGCCCATCCTCAGTGATATCTTTTATATTCTTAAACTGTTTATAATTACACAATAACTATTAGCTTTTTACATTTTGTAATCTTTTTGCAATTGTTGGATTTAATTTTATAAATACCAGAAGAATACGATAAAACAAAAATTCCCGTTATTTCAATTGAGAAATAAAATGAATATATAAATGAAATGGTTTTAAAAAAATTAATGACCCAACAATAAAGTTTTAAAAATTAAAAAAAGATTCCATAGTTAAATACAAGGAAATATTTAATAATAATAATAAATTAAAATATCATATCAGATTATCCACATATACCTTATACCCCAAAACTTACAGGTTTCCCAAAATTACACAAGGAAGGTATAACAACAAGAGCATTAATTAATTTCAAAACAGCCCCAAGTTATATTATTACTAAAATTATTGATATAGCAATTAGATCAAAAATAAATTTAGAATATAAATATAATATAAAAACAGGTATGAATTAATAAATAAAATAAGTTAATAATTATTAAAACTATAATTACTAGCTTAGATATAACTAATATGTACCCAGATAAACCCATTGATTACACAATCTCAAAAGAAAATAAATTAATAAAAGCAGGAGAAGACATAAAATTTATAAATATTTAACAATTAGAAACATGTGTAAGCAGAATTATTTTGATTTTATAGGAACCTGTTACATATGAGAACATATTTTACCCATGGGATTTCCCTTATCTGCTTTAATGTCAAAAATATATTGCAGGAATTTGATAATAGAACAGTATATGGCATAAATCACGTATATTAAATTTTATTGTGGGTCAGATTCGTGGATGATAATTTAGTAATATATGAACCAGTTATAGATAATGATGAAGTCATTTTAAATAAATTCAATTCAGATCATAGAACTTTATATTTTACATATGAAATGGAACATAACAGAAAAATAAATTATTTAGATATATATACATTAAAATAAAAACAATCAAATAAAAACTGAATTATATAAAAAACCTACCTGAAATGAAATTTTTATAAATAGGAATTCTAATCATATTTGGTCCCAGAAGGTTAATATTTTTAAGTATGTACTTAAACAGAGCAATAAAATACATAAACGACAAATGGGAATTTTGTAATTTTAGTATCAAGAATATAGCTATAAAAAATGGATATCATATGTCATTGACTGATATTAAAAATATAATCCAGAATTTTTCAGTAATAAAAATATTACTACATTATTACCCATAAAAATAGTGAAATGTTTATCTAAAATACTCTTATACAAATAAAATTATAGAAAACTAAATTGATGCGTATACAAATAAAAAATACAAACCTGATAATCATATAATAAAACATTAAAAAGTAAAAAATAAATGTGAGTCCTCTGGTATTTATAAAATTAAATGGAACAATTATGAAAAGATATATAAAACAAATAGATCATTTAAAGATAGATGTAATGAACATTTTAAATCATTTAAAAATAGAATAATAGGTTTCTCGAATGTTGTTGACAATTTTATAATAATTTTGATTATTATTTGGTTTAAAACTATTATTTAGTTTAGAAGGTAATTTGGAAATAGTTGAAAAAATTAATACTGAAGATAAAAAGTTTAACCTGCTAAATAATTAATATATACGAGTTCACAAATGAACTGCATGGAATCCAAAATTTACATGCAAGGCCATAATAATGAAAAACAATACAGTAGGATGCCGATTTTCAAGATGTCTGACAAAATAGATATATATATATATATATAAACGTGAATTCAGCCTTGTAAATCTGCAAACAGAATTTGATGGAGATACTTTTATTTAAATTAAGTTTGTATCCAAAGATAAGATATGATAAATTAATAATTATTGTAATACATTTTCATTATTGACTGAACAAATATTTGTTAAAAATAAAAAATCTTTAAAAACATTTCGAATATTTTTAGAAGTTTAAAATAAGTTTTATTAATTTTTATTTAAAACAAACAATTTTTACACAATGTAAAAAGCTAATAATTATTATATAAATTGTGAACAGTTAAAGAATTTATAAAAGTTATCACTGAGAATGAGCTTAGGCCTGAAGGCATTTTGAAGTAAGAAATTAGAGGCAAGAGTGTTTGATTGAGGCAAGAGTGTGTCTAATTCCGTGCTTTGCAGAGGCTGAAAGAATATTCTATCGTACATATAGACATTTATGTAGAGAGCAAAAAAAATGGACTATAAAAAGTTTAACCTGCTAAATAATTAATATATACGAGTTCACAAATGAACTGCATGGAATCCAAAATTTACAAAGTTTTCAAAAAACAATGCAAGCTTGTTTAAATATATAGATGGCAATAAGCACAGGTTCACTGAAGTTCTTTTTATTATATGTTAGTGAAATAGATTGATAATATTGGTTTGTAAATCTTTGTTTATACACATCTTTGTTCTACATTTCAAATTATGTGTGTGTGTGTGTGTGTGTATATATATATATATATATATATATATATATATATATAAGGCCAACCTTAGTAGACGCGTCAACCACTAGACCAGACCGGTAGGTTAAAATTAGAACAATTTACATGACTGGTTAAAGTTCACACCAATAATTGATCAATACAAAAAATTCAAACTTAAATTCTATTGATTTATATTTGAATAGCATAACATTACTTACTTAGTCAGATAAACAAAGTAAACACCAAGTACACAATAACAAAATTACAACACTACTACACCTCTTCCTAACAACGCTTTCCCACAAATTGATCAGTGATGCCAACACATGCAATTGTATACTTTAATACATACGACCTCTGGATATAATCTTGGAAAAAATATATATATACATACGTATAATATTGCACAACATACTTAAAAATAATTTTTCATTCACGGAAAAGTTAAGTGGTTTAACGTAAAAATAAAAAATGTACTGAAATTTTCATAAAATTCTTAGAAGCGATTGTAATTTATTAAAATAAAAAAAAAAAATATTAAGCCAGCATTTAATAATAATAACAATGTTCTCATATACTTGTTAGGAGATGTTTAATGGTCCCAGATATCTGAAACATGAACATCTTTGTACGCGCATCGCCGACAAAATACAGAATGCATCACCCTAAATCCGAAGCGAAATGTCTAAATATCTCTTAAAGAAAATGATAGAGGCCTCCTCGACCTAAAATCACTTTGTAACAGACACATTGCTTCAATGAAGTGATATTTTCTCTCCAGATCTGAAACATCATCATTGGACAAAGCAGTAGTTGCATCTGACAAGGGTTACTCCCCTCTAAATCTGTACAAGTACAACCCTCTGGCAATAGAGTATAAGGAAATTTACAGACTGAACTCAGTAATGTCATTCCCGTTGTGATAACAGCAACTTGATTGATTAATAAAAATTCGAAGAAGTGGATAGAAAAGGTTGGCCTGGATCCTATACTCAACATTCCAAAAGATCGGTAATTCTGGAGAAGTGTAGGATTGTACAGACTATGTTAAATGTACCACATCACTAAATGAGGTACGCCTCAATGGCCTCTCGTACTGTTGTTCCGGATGTGAAATATCGCTGAGATGAAAAGATAATAATAATGTTTTCGTTATATATAAAAGTAATACAAAAATGTAGTAATTGAACATAAAAGTTCAAATAACATTGTCGTTAATAAATTAAACAAGTAATAATTTTAATTATTTCATAGCTTTTTTTCGTACATCCCCGTCAGGCCTCTCCTTACTCTTTTTCATTTTATCCTCCGGAACCATCGTAAGGTATTACTTCAGAGTATATATATGAATGTAAATGAAATGTAGTCTTGTACAGTCTCAGGTAGACCGTTTCTGAAATGTGTGGTTAATTGAAACCCAACTACCAAAGAACACTGGTATCCATGAACTATTGTTCAAATTCACATAAAAGTAATTGCCATTCCTAGGATTTGCACTTGGATTCATCCACTTGAGACACACTAAGATCACGTGCTCAACATCATCAAGGGTGCCACAATATAAACACAAATCTTACTTGCTGCGCTCCCTTGTGAGCAGATACAACCTGAAGCAGCGATGACCCAACAGGAACTGAGTAAGGAAATAGTTTACCTTTCAGCTGTTTCACACTGGTGTCAGATGACATTATTAAGCGGTTTATTTTTTAAATTGGTGTAAACATATCTTCGAATATGTTCAAAATAAATATCAACTGATATAAACTTTTTTAATGCAAGTAGATATCTATAATTTGTTTGTTCATGATAATGTATAAATGAGGTGAATGAATGTTTGTAAATGTCTTGAAGGAGAGAAGCTCAACAAATATTTACTTCATTCTTCTCTTAAAGGATTTATTCTTAAAAATCTTGAATTTTAAAAAAGGTCAGTAGAATGTAAGTGGCAAAAATGGTTTAAAAGGTTAATTGTCGGAACATTTGGATGATTGTTGGGTTTTGATTAAAAAATTGAGATTTCTTCTGTTACTCTAAGTATGAGGAGAGTTATGTACGTTGTTATTTGTAATGGACCAAGCTAAATCTCTGAGCTGTGAAAATTTTAAACGTAAATAATTACATTGGATTTTATTAATATTCCCAGTAATCGGCTGCCATTTAAGTCCTGATTGGATTAGGGATGGCTTTGTAAATAATAATCTTTGAACTAGAGACTTTGAAGAACCCTTTAACATAGATTTTGTTTATCTTTTCTGGTGTCAAGTTCCTTAGTCATTCATTACACCATCATTCTGTACCTTTATCCTTGAATCTGTCTTCTCCAAAGTATTTCATGGGTTTTAACTTGATGCCCACTATTCATGTAGTTATTATTATAAATTCAAGGTCATCCAGAAAGAAACCAAACATTTGATATTCCATATCATCATATTTGCCTATTCATTATTTCATTTGTGGTGGTGTGTCATTACAAACAAATAAAATATTATTTTTAAAGAATCCTACTTGGTTTTTAGAAATAAAATTTTGTTTGTCATGTTTCCAGTCTGCAAATATGTCTCTAATGAGATTGTAAATTTTTTCTTGTATAAAAAAAAGATTAAAAGTTTTGAAGAGCAACTTGTTTGTGTAATATTGCTTTAAATTTGGAAAATACTTATAGAACCTGATGAATTTAGATCTAAATTTACAAATGTCATTACTAATTATGCTCGGTTTTAAAATCCAGCTATCATGAGTGCTTCCAGATCATACGGCTTCGGTGCTGGATACTTTGTTGTCCACATTACAATGTTGTCTGGCAAATCCTTTTAGTTTATATAATGAAATATAATTATTTTTTTCTACAATCAACAGCACCAATTACATATGGAATTTTGAATCTAATACTCCACTTTCCTTTGGCTTTAGCAATTTCAGTTGCATTTCAGAAAAAAATTATACATCAATTTTCCTTAAAAACTGCTTTTTCGAGAACATAATTGAATGCTTTTGTATCAGTTCTTCTGTATGAAATCCTTGCTAACACCATTCTGAAATCCTGGATATGATTAATGTCTGAGAAAAACTTCAGTTTTTTGTTGCATGCTTAAAGTAACTCTTCTAGTTTCATTTGTTTCAGGTAAAAAAAATATTGTCAAAATCTCAACAGATTCTTTCACAAACACAAATTTTCTTGTACTGATCACCACTGATTGTTCTTACACCACACACTGTTTTTACAGTACAAATGCTCATAAATGCAGCCATTTTATTAAACTGTAAATGTTTTTAGTATGGTTACTACTAACAATCAACGAGCTAGTAATAACTGATAAATTTAAGTAAATGAAACGTATTATTCCCCCAAATTTCAGTATTTACTTAGTAGTATCGGTAAATAGTATTTCAATAAATACTGATAAAATTAACTGAAGTAGTAATTGCTTTTTTATTCACAGATACTAAATAATTTACTAAAAATATAGCTAGTAATTACTGGTTTTCATTCCCCTTCCTCAGTGTGATAATTAACATTTTCGGCTATTATTTTTATTAATTTTTATCTTCCGTGAAAAGAATGACTGTTCTAGGATAACCTCAGTCCAACTACTTCCACTACTCGCTCACCTTGTATTCATCCTCTTAATAAAAATTTGTTTTACAAAATTATTAAAAAATTAGAACGTAAAAAAATTATATATATTGGTACCTTTTTTTATTGCAGGCCATATTGTCTCAGAGGTGGCTGTAACCCAAATCACAGTTAAAAAGTTAATCTTGTCCTATCTTGACCTAATCAACCCTAAAATTAATGTGGAAACGTTAGCAGTTTACTTTGTAGCAACACAAATTTTCAACCATCCTTTCATGGATTACCACCCCCATATCCTTGAGGAACATGGATTAATTTTTAAGTTGTCTTTTACATACATATCTATATGATTTCATTCTTTATTTACCCTTAGCTGAATTGTAAATAATCGTTTTTATGTTTATATCAATAATTTTATTTTTACATTTCTTTATATTAATTATTTCACGGTCAGATATAACACAAACTTTTATTTTCACAATACTTTAGATTTCTTGTTTCATTTAATATTTTAATAAACAAATATCCTGTCAACCCTTTATATACATTAAATTTAAAAAGAAATTTTCTAAATAATTAATACTTTTATTGTCTTCATATCAATTCTTTCAATATTTATGATTATATCAACCCATTCTTGGTTTGCTATAATTAATTGATAGGCACATATGTAATAATAATTATTATGTCAACCTTCTGAGCAGATTAAATTTATAATGTCTTAAAAGAATAACATATATTATCATTATGTTAACGCTTGCTGAAATATAGCAACATTAATATGTACGTAAAAAATAAATGTTACTAACAATTAATATACTAATTGCTAACTACTAACATTTACATGCTAGCTACACTAATATTTATAAAAATTAACACTAACTATAACAATATATTATGTGTTTACTTAAAATAATAGGTAACGGGTGTTTTATGTACATTATTCATGTTGTTAATAAATATTTAAACGTAAATTAAGTTTTAGCGTAACCGCTGATGAGTTTATTTGATAAAAAAAAAGTATTCCAAGAGTTAATTAATGTCTGACTGTTTGAGGTTACAATAATATAATTATTAAATATACTAAAAAAAATTCTTGAGAAGTTTAATGTTTTTATTTTTTCATCTTTGGATTAATTTTTAATAAAATATTTATAATAGAATACTGGACTAGATGGCATCACCATTTAGTCCATCTAGAAACACCGAGTGATGCAGTGCAGGTCCTGGTCAATGTGGTCCCGCAAAAGCTACAAGATGCTGCCAACTACTGCTTACACATGACTTTGTGCCAGATGCTTGGAAGGTTGCTCGGTTGGTGCTATTGGAAAAGGGTAGGAATCAGGAAGTTAATGTCACTGGCTAAGGTAGGCGCCTCCATCTTTACTATATATGAATATGCAGAGGGTTACATTTTCTTGCAAAAATAAAGCAGCTGTGGTTTTCCATTGCTTTCAGCTGCGCAGTACTGAAGATTAACTGTTGTTGCTATGGCCGTAAGTCCTCCCGACCTATGCCGTTAACAACTACTGAAAGAGCTGCTGCCTTCTTTCATTAATCTGGCTCTCAACAGATACCTCTCCGATACAGCTGCACCTTCAGTCCAGCTACTCTGAATCACTGAGCACTCAAGCCCTCTCACCAACGGCAAGGTCTCATGATTCATAGAGGGTAATTTTAAAATGTATGTATGTTAAAAATCTATGTTATGTTTATATGTGTACGGGTGCATTGCTGCAACATTTATTTATTTTGTTACATGTTTTTTAACAGCTATTATAAAAATCAGAATATTATTTATATTTATAGAAATGTACAGCATAGTACTGTATTTCCACAAAAAATGTGTTTCTATTATTCATACACCACAGTTATTTTACCAGTTTTTTTTTTACATATGAAAAATTAGAAATGAAATAAAATTAATTTTTAAACCAAATTAAATGTACGTGATTCATTTTATTTTAAGATCTGTAACCGATTATATTGAATTTTCCTTGTGACTTAATGGCTAACAGAAGTGTTAGTTCTCTGTTTGCCATTCTGTTTACTATATTTATTTCAATGTTGTGTTTCATTTGTCAGTCATTTATTTATTTTTTAAGCAGTTTGCAGTAGAGCTCAAGCTCTTTACCACATCCTGACCCCCATAGGGGAAGACCCCCTCCGCCTTGTGATAATCCCAGTCCCTCCCCACATATCCCCCTCTGTTCCTAGTCCTGATGGGTTTTACCATAGGTCATCTTTTAGACCCTCTAAACCTGGTAACACTTCACAGTCATCAGTCTGGCCTCTGTCAGGAAGCAAACAATGCAAATGCATCTGCAGACACTTCCATCATTGTATTTACACAACTTACCATTGCCTTCTTCCAACCATGATCCACCTACCATAATTTAAACTCTAAATCAAATAAACCAATTTGCAGAAGTGTGATCCCCATGCCTTCCTCTAACACTGAAAGTTTCACACAAAAATTCTTCCCTTACCTAACTTCAATTAGAATGTGCACTCAGATCATTACTTGGTTGAGTCTTTAGAAACCAAAAGTACTACTCTCACACCAATTACGTTTTGTTATAAAACAAAATGTTGATTGCAACAATAATTCTGTCTTGTAATTCAATTTACTCAGAGTCCTCTTGTTTATTCAATAATCAAGAAACAGATTCACAAATTCAATAAGCTTCTAATGAAAACTTACCCTAATTTTCTCTGCTCTGGTCTGCTTTCAGAAGCAGGGTAAATGCCTACACCCTCCCACATTGCAGCTTCATCACACATTTAATCAAAGATCCATTCTCATCCTAACAGCAAATATCTAAGCTTCCTGGGACGTCATGCCAAAACACCTACCTTGGTAGGTAGTAAGCACCCAGGCAGGCCCCTAGCTACACAGGTTGCTATTCTACAATAGCATCAGACACCCTCAGCCATCCTCCGCAGGGCTAAGAATCTAAGGAAGCCAGCAACTATGTTCCACTGCCTTTTGGTCTTCCAATTTACTTGCAGATCAAAAACAAAATTTATTCTCGCAAGCTTTCTAACTGCTTTAGTATGTTCAGATTTGTACCTGGATCAAACTATAAAACACGGTGCACATCATCAATGGCCCTACACATAGTGAAGCACCATGTCCAGAAAGAGATTGTGTAGTATGCTGATTGGGGGAAATCCACCTAACAACCTGAATACATTTAAAAAAATCCTAAGCCATCTGAAAAAAAAAATGTTTTCAAAAAACCTTACATCTGGGTTGAATGAATACTGCACATGTAAACACCTCGCATGTATAATGTAAAATATCAGACCATTTATAATGTTTAAATAAATATTTAAATAAAAAAAAATTCCGCACGCTGGAAAGCAGTGGTAGATTTCATCAGTGTTAAAAAAAAGATTTCCACCTTAAAGTTAAGAAAAACTTCAAATTTACTCAATATGACAATAGTTGCACATGTTTAGCATATAACATGCCCCATCTTTTTACAACTTCAGGAGCATTTTGGTCATCCCTTGTCGTAAGGGTAGGTCATCTCAAAAATTGTTAAAGAACAGAAGTTTTAGGTAATGTTTAGAGCACTAACAACTAATTTAAACCGATTGCCTACTGTGCCTAGGGACAGTCGATTGCCGACTGTGCCTAGGGAGGGTATAACTTTTTATCTTCAAAACTACATTTTTACACACCCTGGGCCAATGGTTGGCGATATCAAAAAACTTTACTTATATAAGTTTTAGGCCCTTATCCATAGAGTAGTAACAACTATAAATGAATTCTATATTTTTCTTAATAATTAAGTTATAGTGATATTTTGTTATTTCAAAAATGCACCCCCCTTTTCTGATTTTGAACATTAATGAACTTAACTGAGATTTTGTGTCAAGTTATTTTTAAGGAACAATTTGAAAGTGATATATATATATCACTTTCACTTTACCGAATAGGAATAAGTAAAGTTATAAAAAAACCCAAGCAGAGTAAAATTTAATTAAAAAGGGTATACAACTGTTTCTTTTGTTTCATCCATTTAAAAAGTAATAATAAAATACTGTAAAAAATTAATAGATTTCTGCAGAAAGAAAAACAAAATAAATTAGACTGAAGCGATTAAAAAGGTTCTCTAAGACATAGGAATTGTTGAAACATTTTTAAAACAAGATCTGTTTAGAAAGTTAATTTTCAATCACGAGTTGGAATTTAGAAAAAGAAGATGGTCTGGAAAGAAATAGACTGGAGAAGAGAGAGAGAAAATCAGTTAAAACAAAAAAAAAAATGCTGCAAAAAATTATCATTAACATTGTCCATATTGCCTAACATTATACCAATGACATACCATTAAATGTAGAAAAATGAGATTTTTATAAATGAAACAACCTCATAATAATCTACTTTTTGATGTGAGGCAACCACATTTAAACCCCCATGGCTGGGACACTAAAAAATTTAAACAGAAAAGTTAAGACTATGCAGATTCACAATGTAGGTCAGGCAAAGAGGGGGTAGCTTTAATTTAGTTTTAATTATCTAACTGGTACAGGATAAATGCATCTGGTCATAATATAATACAACCAACTGTTCTTATGAAAAGGAATGGTGTACATTTTAAATAAAAAAGCAATCTGTTTTTGTAGAACTTTATTTGATTAAAAAATAAATAACTTGTACATATGAAAATATTCAAAAACATAATTTTTAAATAATAAGAGTATATAAATATAGTTTAATCCACTTAAATATTTAAGTGGAAGATTAAGTTTTCATTTCACATACATATTGTAAAATCAACTATATAATTCTGAAATCTTTTACTTTATGAACAAAATATTATTTCTTAACATCACATAATAATCGCAATTTATATATTAAAAACATTTCTAAAACCTAAATTTAAATAAATAGAGTTTTTTATTACAATAAAATACTCTATTTCATAAAGAAATTTATTTTATAAAAAATTGAATACATATAAAATTTAATAAAAAATATTATTTTGCGATAGTAAAATTTTAGCCAATAATTTTGAAAAACTGTTGAAACTGGTAAAAAACCAGAAAAAAGCTCAACTGTTTGTAACCAGTAACTAAACTAGAAAACTCAAGTCCCAGAATAAACAAGAAATAAAGAATAGTCAGATCTCCAAAAAATAATAAAGCATCCGGGTGAGGACCCAATAACTGTGTAATTTTTAAAATTATGATTATTAGCTAATTAATCAATGATCTATTACAGAAAATATTTGGAAGACAAAAAAAATCCTGCCAGAATGGCCACTCTGCCCCAATTCATCCTTGCCACAAAAGAGGAGACAAAATTTACAGTGGAGTCAATAATTACAGAGGAATGTCTCTCCTTTCAGTAACCTTTAAAATGTTACAAAACTTGTAGAGAGTACAAAGAAGAGAAGAGCACATCAATAAACAAATTGGGGAATATATCAGGGTGGGTTATAAAGGGAAGATTCTGTGTGGAAAAAATAAATAGTAAAGAAGAGATTTTTTTGCCTTTACAAAAGATCGGGCAAGATGCAAATAGAAATGCTAAATGTAGTTGCTGAAATATATTTCCTAAATAGATGTATCGGAATATACCAGTAGCAACAAAGTATGATCTAATCTTAAAGATACTTAATTTTTTTAGGTGTTAAAAAAAATGTAATTTTTTTTTACATTCTCTGATATTATATATTTTGAAAAATATTTTGGTAAATCTACAAGCATAAATTCAAAATAATTGCAAATTTATACACATTTAAATCTTTAAATCTTAATTGCTGTCATCTGGTCATTTTTAACCCGAGAGGTGTATTTTTGTTGGGTATGTTGCAATGACAGTTGCTACTTCCCTGATTTCATTGTCCACTCTATTCAAGGGTGTTTCAAGGCCAGCTATAGTGCCATGTACAATGAAAACTTATTAGTTTATTTTTTACGAGAGTTCACAATCAAACCGATGATAGTAGCAATGTTACTTTTTTTTTTTTGGTAATAAAATCGTCATTGTATTTTTTACATTTTTAACAAATTATGAGTTTACTGAGTATAAGTACCTCTTGTGAATGTAGTAAAAGCTTGAATGAAAATGAAATTGAAGATATCTTAATGAACTGATGATCTGTAGGACCGTGAATCTATATTTAGTGAATATGATAGCGATAGTGAATGTCACATAGAAAGTCCTGACAATGTATGTGAAATTAAAAACAAAAACGCGATGAGTGTATCCGATGAATTGATGAAGAGGAAATTAGACAAAAGTCTGTTTATGAAAAAAATTGTTATAAATGGAGTACTGAACTAATGTTATTAGGACTCATCTTTCTCAAATAAAAGAAACTGCTAAAAACTTGCATCTCTATTAATTCAATTTATTATTGGGAATTACTGTTTACTGATGAAATGTTATACATTATATTAGAACATAAAATTATTAAATTATCACTAAAACTACTGCTCCGCAACTTCCTTTGTTAATCGCACTGATAATATTGAATTAAAAGCTTTAATGGACTACTGTATTTATTTGGTATATTTAATTCTAGTAAAGAAGATGTGAGGAATCTGCCGAAAGTGATGGAACTGGAAATGTTATATTCAGGGAAACCATGTCCCTTGAGCGGTTTGTATTTATGTTAGTTTTAACGGCATTAAAGTACACTCCAGTATACAAGATGGTGACAAAACTGCTCATATTTTCAAATTATTTAAAATGTTAATCTCAAATTGCCGGTCAAATTATTCTCCCTCCAAGTATCTAATTGTAGAAAAGATGCTTGTCAGTTTTCAGGATCTATGCACCTTTTGAATGTTCATGAAAAATAAGCCCTGAAAATATGGACATATATTTAAGAAAATCACTTGCCTTAACTCATATGAGACGTTGACTTGAAGAATCCAGACTTTCAACATCGCTGACTTTATTATTAGAAATGTATTAAAAATTAAAAAAGGAAAAATCAAACCTGAATTGCTACAGAAAAAACACAGGCGATGTCATATGTGCCCATCAATCAATGACAACAAACATCTCAATGTCTGTAGTGAGTGTGAGACCATGTATGCAAGTACAAATAACTTCATAAGAAATGGTTGCAAAAATGAAGATTTTGAATAAAATTTAGTAAATTTTTTCTTCATTAAACATTTTTCAATACATATTTGTCTCCAGTTAGTTTTGAAATATCACAATTTATTGTCACAAATACATTTCATTCAAGAATCAGACATCTTCAAATTTCATGATACATAGAAGATTTTTCGATTATTTAATTTTTTAATTACTTTGTTTATTTTATAATACGGGTAAAAAACTTTCCTTAGAAGTCGCAAATTAGAAAAAAAAATCATTAAAAATGTTAATCTTTTTATCAAAAAACATGTTTGTAATTTTCATAAATATATCACATATTTAGATCAAATTAGTTTTATTAAATTATATATATTCTAAACATTATGTTGAATATTTTATTTCTTAAATGCAATGATAGATATTTGAAATAATGTATATTAAGTAATATAATGTTTTACATGCTACAATCAGGTAATCTAATTAAATTTTATATAAAACCACAAAAAAGCCACCTTTGTTTGTTTTTGCATTGCAAATATGGTCAATAATTTTGTCAACCAAAAAAAAAAATGTAATATTGAGAATTTCAATTTTTGGGTCAGCTGTGAATCGACGATACCATTAATGTAATAATAGCAGTAAAGAGTTAAACTGGTACAGAAGTAGATCGAATTCAAAGTGTGGTAAGAGACCTGACATTTCAAGCCTCTGCCCTCTATTGTTTAAGTTTGCAGCTCCTATACTTTCCAAAGGCTCTTTCCATTGTGAATAGAATATATTTGAGAATCCAATAGAAATATTAACAACGATTTGAGACATGTATTTCAAAATGTTAGTTTCTGTTCATATTCAAGTTTATGAGCACTTTTAACAATGTTAGTGTGTAACAAAGAGAGGAAAATAACTCACAACCAGGAGATAAGATAAGAAAATTTTTTAAAGAAATTCACACATGAAAGAAGCAGTCATTTTTTTTACATGTTGATGAAAAATTAAAAATAAAGTTTTTGAGGTCAATACTGACAACAGGTTCAGGAATCCTCCTATTTGTTTTTAATATGCGAGTAAACTTTAATACAAAATCAGAATGAGGTTTTAAATGAATTCAAGATCAACGTTATTTGTGAAAATGCATTTGAGAAAAACACATGTAATGTGTGATTTGTATAAGAAGTCTCACTAGTGAACTTCACAAATATTTTTCCTGAAATGGTAGAATTTCTCAGCACCAACCAAGTTATCCGACTGACATAATACATGGTTCTGGGCTTAAAATATTCATCATCATGTGCATTTTACATTCTAGAGTAATATATAAATCTAAAATCTTTTTAAGTCGTCTGTAGCCTTGGAGTCAGTGGTAATGACTCAGTTTTCATCTAGATGTCTTGGATTCAAATCCCGGTCAGGAATCGTATTTTTCACAAATACCATGGCTACAAAACTGCCATTTTACTTAATCCTCTGATGCAATACCTAATAGCGGCAGTGCTACTACAGTGGTAATAAAATTATTAAAAATGTACTTTGTAGCCATAACTAAGCCAAGCGTTAATTTTTTGTTTGCCTACTATAAAACTGCACAAGTTTCGACTTCAGATAATTTCTTCAATAATTATCCCTTACACCGACCACCACAATGTTGAACAATACCTCGACAGATTGGTTTTCATATCTTTACATGGATAATTTTGTTATGGTTGCTTTAAATTATGCACACTTGAAAAAATTATATTCATTTTTTCCCATAATATAGTTTCTTACTATAAGATTTTTAAAGGTCATAACAATTCTCTAATATGGATACTAAGATATCTTTTTGAATTATAACTCATTGAAAGATTTTTGACAAAGGTTACAAACAGAAATTTTTCTCATTAGTTATGAATATTAAGATGTCGCTTTAAACTAGAAAGGCAATTAAAAACCTTTTCGCAGAAGTTACAAATATAATTCTTATCTTTTTTATGAATATTAAGATGTTTGTTTAAATTGCTTTTGTGATTAAATGACTTTTGACAAAAGTTACAAACATAATTCTTATCTTTTGTATGAATATTAAGATGTAATTTTAAACTGTCTTTGCGATTAAATGACTTTTGACAAAAGTTACAAATATAATTCTTCTCCTTTGTATGAATATTAAGATGTTTTTTTAAATTGCTTTTGGAATTAAATGACTTTTGACAAAAGTTACAAATATAATTCTTCTCTTTTGTATGAATATTAAGATGTATTTTTAAATTGCTTTTGCTATAAAATGACTTTTGACAAAAGTTACAAACATAATTTTTCTCCTTTGTATGAATATTAAGATGTGTTTTTAAATTCTTTTTGTGATTAAATGACTTTTGACAAAAGTTACAAATATAATTCTTCTCTTTTGTGTGAATATTAAGATGTAATTTTAAACTGTCTTGGCGATTAAATGACTTTTGACAAAAGTTACAAATATAATTCTTCTCTTTATAATTTTTCTCCTTTGTATGAATATTAAAATGTGTTTTTAAATTCCTTTTGTGATTAAATGACTTTTGACAAAAGTTACAAATATAATTCTTCTCCTTTGTATGAATATTAAGATGCGTTTTTAAATTCCTTTTGTGATTAAATGACTTTTGACAAATGTTACAAATATAATTCTTCTCTTTTGTGTGAATATTAAGATGTAATTTTAAACTGTCTTTGCGATTAAATGACCTTTGACAAAAGTTACAAACATAATTTTTCTCTTCGTTGTGCGTAATAAGTTGTGTTTTTAACTTATTTTCAAGAATAAGAGACTTTTGACAAGAGTTAGAATTATTTTCTTTCTCTTTAGCATGACAGTTAACATGCCTCTTTAAATAACATTTACAACTGAATCTTTCATTGCAATATTCACAAACCAATTTCTTTCCTTTATGCTGAGGTAACTCATTTTCATTACTTATATCCTTCACTAAATTTTCTGTTCTTAAATCGCCATTCGCACACTTGCATTCACTGGTTTTTTGTTTTATAATTCCACCATATACCGAATTATTTACACATCTCTTAAAATTGTTAGTACTTGCAGTGATGGTTAATTTATCAATAATAACCTGTAAAATTAAAACAACAATTAAAAGTAATTATGAATTAATGTGAAATTATTTCCATTACAATAACATTATTCTATTTTGTAAAAAGCTGCAAAATATGGATAAAAAACTGAATATTTTAAACATATATTCAAAATAAACATAGCTTGGAATATTATTTAATGATTGACAAGTAATTTTTATTGTAATAATAAACTTTACTTATCCTATTGCATATCTATACACATGGCTGAAACTTTATCATATGCGGGTTTGTGGAAAACCAACAAAACTAAATAGTTAGCAAATTAATAATAAAAGGTCAATATATTTATTACTTCTATATCCATGTCGATCAGATACACTAACCAACACGTTTTACATATATAAAATTTTATATACAGATTGTCTGGGTTAAAGGTATCCAAAACTAATGGCCTATATTTAGGAAATATAGTCCTAAGAAATTAGGGCTGATTTAGGAAATCAGTCCTAATTTCTTAGTAGACCCAAATGATAGCATAAATCTCAAAGACTTGTTCAGTATACTTTCAAGAGTCAGTAGAATATGCATATGATGTGCAGACAAGCTGACTCCAATGCGATTGTAGTCCATCAAGATGTGGATCCTACAAAAACCATTCAGTGCATGCTTTGGTTAATGGAGTATCAATCATGTACACATGTTCAACAGCTTGTACAGATTGAATGGAATATCAATTCTTTTACGTCCAAGTTTAATATACTCCAAGGTATGACTAAGAGACAGAAATCATCAAAGGTATCAGTTGTGATGAGACTATGGATCAAGTAAGCGACGCATTCACTGCCCGTCCCATTAACTTTATTAGGCGACCTAGTTATGGACTGTAAATATCTCTTTCTACTGTTCACAAAATTACCATAAGCACTCAGTTTGCAAGAATACAAGTTACAACTCTTATTTATAGTTAGATATCTTATTTAGTGGTGAGACAACTTTTCGTATGTGCGGGATAGTTAAAGACACATTGTCAAATTTAATGTACTGAAAACCCCATGCAGTAATCAAGAATGAAACGGACACACCCAAAGTTAATGTCTAGTTATGATGAAAAAAATGGTGTAATCAGACTGATTTTTTTCATGGAGGCCACTGTGACAGGGCACATTTATCTCAACCTGTTTAAGAATTTTCCTGTTCCTCAGATTCCTGCCGGATTCAGTTTCCAACAAGATGGTGCTCCTACACACTTATATTGAGATGTTACCATATTCCTGACAACACTTCCCTAGATATAGGATCAGATGAAGTACCAACTGCATGGCCAGCTAGATCTCTCAGATATCACTTCTCTAACTTTTTTCCTTGAAATTTCATTAAAAGTTGTAACAAAGAAAGTTTGAGATTTGGACGATTTAAAACAAAAAATTTAAAGGTGTACGTCTAATAATGAAGCTGATGCTCTTAAACACCTGGCAGGAGTTAGATTATTGTCTAGGCATCTGAAGAGCTACAAAAGGTGCATACACTGAAGTAGACAAATTTACATTAAAACATGGTGAGAGTTGATGTTTATTTAAAAAAACGTTACCAAGTTATGTTAACTGGTTCTCTTAATATTTAGCTGTACTTTTAGATACTTTTACACTGGACACTCTGAAGATTATAGTAAAACGTCATATTCTTCTGTACCATTATATCTTATTTTTATAATAAAAAACCAACTTCAACAACCCAAGTAAAGAATTACAAAGTAAATGAAACAACATTTTATTTTTTATTCAAAAAGCCTTTTTGTGGGATCCTGCATATCAGTTGTATATAATACAATTAAATAAAACTACTTATCAAACATAATAAAAAATTAAAACTACAATCATATATAAAAAACATATGAAGTCAGTTAAATAAAATAACTAATTCTACTATAAATAACAACTTAAATTTAAAAAAAAAATAAATAGAATAAATTTACGCTATGTAACCTGGAAAGCCAATTTACATTACTTAGTGGATTTAAATCACGCTATTTATAAAAATTATGATTATTTCTTTTTTTTATCTAAAAATGTGCTGCCATCTGTTGCTGCTTTTTTAAGTGACATCTTCATATTCTGTCTGAAAGTTGGTCAAGTAGGAATCTTTTGTATTTATATGTTTAAAATCTCTGAAAAATGTCTAAACTTTACCTAGTATTATTTAAATTAAATTTCTTGATATTTTCACTACATTGAAATTATAATATTAAAATTATATATTTACAATATTCTAATTTTTTATTATGTTTGATATGTAATTTTATATAAATATATTATATACAGCTGATGATGAAGGATGATGCAAAGGTGCTTTTGGAATAAAAAATAAGGTAAGTGTCATTTCATTTACTTTATAATTCTGTACTTGGGTTGTCTGTTGTAAACTATTCATGCTTCAATGCAATAATATTTGAGAAGAGTGGTTTCCTTGTCACCACGATTTGTCTAGTGCAATTCTGACTAGACGATTTCTCTAGTTGCAAGTTCTACACTATCAATAACTGAAGGCAAATGTTCACAATAAAAAACTGAAGTCATTGACAACAGTTTGCATCAGGTGACTCTCAATAATATTACTTTAGAATTGATGCATCAGATGTGCAGAGTGATCACTTCGAATATCTTTTGTCAAAATGTGGTAGATGTGTTAAGTCTTCCTAATGTAATCACAAAATTAGATTTTATATTATTTTCTTTTCATTTACAGATTTTACGTCACAACCATGTTTAGTCTGTGCCAGGTCCACTTTAAACTGCCTACCTGATAAATATTGAAACATGAACACTGAATACAATTAACAACAAATCACCCAAAGCTTGCTAAAATGTCAACTCCATCAACAGGTTAAAATTCACATATTTCAGTCATCAATGAATTTCAAAAACACACTTTGCTCTCACACATTGACCATTTATCATTCACAATCATCTCAATAAATCGATATTAATTAAACAAAACTAAATACAGTTACAAACATTTTTTTTAAAACGAACACATTGATATATATACACAGTAATGAAATTAACAAGAGACAAATCATGTTTGTTACAATAGCCAATAGCTAATACTTACACGACATGGATAAAATACCATCCCATCTTTTGTCTTCACTGTGTGAAAATCTTTTATTCGAAGTTCATTGCTTTTCATATTAGGATTAACCTGTGGTGAAACATCATCATTCAATAAGATCTCAGATTCCTTTTAAAAAAAAAAGATAAAGAAATCATATTACAAACTAATTAATTTCCCATAAATGTTTTTTTTTTTTTTTTGTTTCTGACTGGAACTTAGTAATAATACCACTTATATACAAATCACATATCATAAAAATAAATATTTTTGGCAGTAAATACCATTAAAATCTGTCTTGCTAAAAATTTTAGAAAAATCCAAGTATTATGACAAAATTTAGCCAAAAAAGAAGAAAATTGTTTTAATTTTATTTTTATATGAATTTACTATTAATATAATATTACAATTGTTATTAATATATATATATATATTATACACTTTATTTTCTCAAAGTGTATGTTGCAAAAAATAACAAAATAGCAAACACATTCATCACAAATTTAATTCTGAGAAAATTAATTTTATAAGTCAATTTAAAACAAATATGGCGGTTGTTCAAGAAGGTTTTGAAGAATTTTTTTTAAACTTTCAACTTAATTCTCTTGCAATTTGATTCATTTACCCAGATTTTCCAACTTTCTTTATATTATCAGTATGATGTGATTTGTCCAACTCTGCAAAATAATCAGTTCTCTCACCTTTGCATCATTAGAAATAAATCTTTGTCCAATGAGCCATTTCTTCAGATTTGGGAGGAGGAAGTAATTAATTGAAGCCAAGTCAGGTGAATACAGCACATGCTTCCAGATGACTTTGTCAAAGTGTAAATTATCATTGAGTTTTGCAACTACTATCAGAGACATGTGTACTCGCACATTATTGCAGTAAAGAACAGTATCTTTTTGGCCAATGTGGCAGTACATATCAATCAGTCTAGTAAAACATCAGAACTGTAATGATCCTCGTACTTGAAAGTTCATGTATTACTAAAGAATAAACCAAAACATTGTAAAAAAATGCAATGAAGTTAAATTAAAACATCAACATTAAGTGCTTACATAAAGTTTCACTCACATAACTACTCTACAAAATTCACTCTGAAAGGGCGAGTAAAACTAACTTACTGCTTCATTTTTGATTTTATGATCTTCTAATTTAATTAGGTAGGTCCCTTCACTCACAAGAGGATCTGTCACTTCATCAAAATTATCACAACCATTATTGATCGGCTCCTCTTTCACTTGCAAAGATTCACTTTCCTGAAACACAAAATCAATAATTTAATGTTATAGTTCAATGGCTTTCCATATCTTTCCATATGACACAAAAAAAGCAAAAAATAAATCAATTTATACTTACACAAACAGGTGTAATATCATCTTCAATAGGGTGATGTGGTAAAATCAACAATAAAGTTTCCTTTGTGGTATCATCTTCAGTTTCTAGTTTGATACTGTTAGAGGGGAATGCTTCATACACGTAGATATTCTTTACAGGTACATCCATTATCTTCAAAAATAAAAACACTATAAGTTAAAATTGAAGTATTTATAATAAAAACAACAAAGTCGCTGAAAACTGTAAAACATTTCATATATTGAAATTTTTATTTATATTTATTTGTGTGTAACTTTTTTTTTACATGAATATTTAAGAACTTAATTATAGTGTATATATATATATAAAATATTGTCAAGTGAATGATTAATGCGAGACCTGACATTAGACACATCACTAATAAAAATGGCCTAGTCATTCTCAAGAATGAAAGAGAAGAAGAGGTTTTGCAATATTTTCTTCATGCAACAAATATACACAAGTGTTACATAAACATGATATTACCACTGAAATAAAGATGATAATCAGCCACACACAAGCAGCTCAATTATTTATACCACAGAAATTTATGTACAATGGACATCAAAACTATCAGAGAACATTACCATGACTGTGCCCAGACGTACTTTAGTTGCTTCACATGAAACAAAATCAAACCTAGGGCAGACAGTTTAAAGCAACCAACTAATGGTCTTGTAAACAGAAAATTATAAATTATATATGACTCCATTCACTAAAAACATTAAAAAGCTGGAGCTACAATTTTAATAATTTTTTTTAAACCTTACAGTCCAGTACACTCTTCTTCAATTCAGAGAAGCCCCTTATTGAACAAAATGTTGAAATTCATCAAAGTCACTCCCAAAAATTGTAGGCTCTCTGTAGGAGATGATCCTCTCATCCTCTGAGAATGACATTTCCCTGTCGTATATTCCCGATACAGAATAAAAACTGCACCTACAAGATGTGTTGTTATTATGGAAACCATATAAGAAAGGAATCACGATATTATTGTTGTGAATGTGATGTTGGTATTTGTCCTGCCCCTTGTTTTAGAAATTTCCACACTAAGAAGGAAAACATTTTCATATTTCAAAACATTAAAATTCATTTAAAAAAAAATTGTATAACTAGTATTAAACTGAAATATAATAATAACTCTGTGAACAGGCAAACATGAATCTAAGTTATTATTCTGTGATCTTGAACTCTGAATGCATAAATTTATAAATATGTATGAACTATTTCTATAATTTAATAGTTTTCACAGTTAGATGAGAAAAGTATACATAGAAGATTCACAACATGTAAACAAATTTCACCATGCCTCAATGAGATAATGTTATGTAACAGACTACACTTTGTTTAGTTTGGTAGACTCAGATCATCCATTCCTGAGACATATGGTTAATTAAACCCCAACCACCAGAGTACACAGGTATTCACTGTTAAATTAATAAATCTTATAAAAGCAACTGACTTTTACTAGGATTTGAACCTGAGAACTTTCGACTTTGAAAATCAGCTGTTAAAACAACTTTTTTGTGATGAGTTAAACACTAGATCAGCCTGGTGGGCTAAATATATATATTATTATTATCTTTTATGACCGCATAGGATCATTTTAGTCAGTCTGTTATGCATGTCTCTTTGATGGGACTGTTTGGGCCTTGTGGTCCTCCCATTACTTTTTCATACATTTCAATATTTGTGCCCTTTCTAGTGTTGAAAATGTTTGTGTTGTGAGGTTTTATCTTATAAGAGTTTTTGTTCATGAGTTTCTCATTTAATTTTATCGTACCTGTGGCGTCTACTGATGTAATGCCAATTTCCTTCAGATCCTATCTTATTTCTCTCAATCATCTGCATTCTGCCTTTGTATTTTCCGAGTCGAGATTGTACTGCATTAGCAGTTTCCGAAGTCTTGAATACTGCATCCATATGATTATGTCGAAAGAATCCTAATCTCCTCTTATGCATATCAGTAATGGGTTCCAACTCTTTGTACATGATTTTGTTTGGCACACTCCCACCACTGCCCATCTTTCAGATACTTTTTATCCATGCAAGTTCTTCTAATTTTTTCTTTCCTTCTTCTGGAATCTGTCTGTCTTTGATTGTTTGTTCAGGTGGAAGAGTGTTTGCTGCATAAGTGGTTTATGGTTTTATAACTGTGTTTTAGTGTCTTATTTTTGTATTTATTGATAGGCATTTTTATTATAAGTGTACCAGGTTCATTTTTGTGCTTCAGCTAGATTTTTCTTCTTATTCAGATAAAGGAATGTTTGTTTAGATTGTCTGTTACTATTTCTCCAAGGTATTTATTTAAATTGGGTTACTAAATTTTGGGTCCAATTTTATTTGTAATGTTTTGAAGTACTAATATCCGTGACTTAGTTTCATCAATGCCATTTGCTACATGTGCCAACTCGTCAGCAAAACTAGGAAGGTTTGTTTCAATTTTTCCACCCATTTTAACTTTTGGTAGACAACTTTTTGAGAGCTTGAGCCATTCCCTCATCACCATTTCTAAAATACAGTTGAACAGTAGTCATGAAAACTCATTGCCTTGGGGCAATCCTGTTTTGATCTCAAAAGGTTGTGAGAGCTCACCTCTGAATTTTACCTTTGACACTGTTTGTAAGGGTCAGTTTTATCATGTTTATAATTTGATAAGTAGTTCAAGATGTCTTAGAATTTTTAGTAGGAATGCAGTCATAAGCTTTCTTGAAATCTACAAACGTTATGACCACATCCTCTTGTAATCCATTATTAGCTTGAAACTCAAGATGTGTTCTGGGCAGCTCCTACAGGCTCTGAAACCTTCCTTGTATTCTCCTGGTTTTTTTTCGAGTTGTGGATGATTCTTTAAGAATTTTGTATGTTGTGTCTAGGAATGAGATTCCCCAGTTAATTGTTAGGGTCTGTTTTGCCACCATTTTTGTGTAGCAAATGGATGAGGGCTATCGTCCACTGTTCTGGTAGTTCTTCTTTGATCCAGATGTTGACAAACTGTTGATGAAGGACAATTTTTGCTGATCTTCCTGCATGTTTTTAGATGTTTCCAAAAGTCTGATTTTCTCCTGCTGCTTTGTAATTCTTCATCTCACCCAGTGCTTGGTAGACTACTTTTATTGTGGGAGGGTTGATGTTTTCTGGTAGTGTTGGTGTTAAAGTTTAAGAATTTTGTTGGTTCTTCGCAATTTAGGAGATCATTAAAATATTTAACAAGGATTTCCAAATTGTTTTTATTTCTGTTAGCCAGTTCCTTCTATTGACTTCAGTGTTTTTTTAATGATGTAGTCTCTTTATTCTCCTTAGGGGTCAGGTGGTTTCTTTTCTTTGTTTTACTAGATTTTGGAAGGATATTTCTAATTTTTGGGATTAACAGCAATAGTAGATTTTTTTCCATATTTTTGACACATTTGCCGTTCCAACATTGATGTTTTTGTACGGGATTTTATTGGGGCTAATTCTTCTGCGATTAATTTAATGTTGTTGACTGGATCTTCGAGCTTATCTGTGATTGTTATTTTTTTGGTTGCTTCTTGGTGATTTTCATTCTTGACCAGTCGAGCAGGATCCTCTTTTCTTTTAGTTTTAGACTTGATTTTGTTGTTTTCTTTGTGAAGCAAATTTAATTTTGACTACATAGTGATTGGATCCAGTGTCTACTCCTCGGATGACTTTTACACTGTAGATCTCCATGTGGTGCTGTTTATCCATAAAGACGATCTAGTTACCATTCTCCTATAGTGTAATCAAGGTGTTTTTAGATTTTGATTATTTGAGATTTCCTCTTGAAATATATGAAGTTCAATATTAGCTTGTCATTTCTGCAGAGATCTATGAATCTCTCTCCATATTTGTTTGTTTTCATTTGAGTGGGCCATTTTCCAATGTTGTTGTGGTCTTCTTTCTCTGTCTAGTTGGGCATTGAGTTTCCAATTAATTGTTTAACATGGATTTCAGTTATGTTATTTATAGTTAGGTCGCGTAGATTCCAGAACCTTACTATTTCTTTATAGTCTTTTGGAGAATTATTTTTATTATTAGTGGATGCATGGCTGTTTATTATAGTGTAGATTTTATTAGATGCATTTGGTGTGAGTGTTGAGATTCTTGGAGATTGTGACTGGAATTATTGTATAGTTTCTTATTTTGAGTCTGACTAAAAAGCCTGTTCCAAATTGTGGCACTTTTTCATCACTCTCTTTCCAGGTATACCTTTGCAGAGTCTATATCCATGAGATTCAATGGCATCCTGGTCAATGTTTCTTATTTCCTGCAGACCCATGATGAGAATTTTGTATTGGTCCATTCGGCCAGTTATTATTTTTAGTTTACCAGTCCGCTGCAGCAAGTTTACTTTGTGTGTGGAAATGTAGATGATTTGATTTGCTTTGGTTTGATTTTGGACTTTGTATTTTTCTTATTTGTGTGTGTAGTGTTAGGGCATTCCAATGCTTCCAGTTGCATGTTATATTCTAAGTGCCAGCCCACCATATCTAAATGCTGCCTTTTCTAAACTGTGGTGTTGCTTGGTTCAGCAGGTGGAGTATTTCTTAAAAAAGATCTTTCAGTGATGCCTCTCAAGGGGTCACCTGTCAAACTAGGTTCCGAGTTACATCTCTAAATGCGATCTAGTGAGGTGTGATTTGATGATAAATGAAGCTATCAAGTTTTTTTAGATTCAGTTCACCAGACAAATTTCTCCTATTTGTTTGGGATACCTCCAAGCATAACCCATGAAGGTTCAATCTGACTTTTGTTAAAAGATATTACTTTGGAGAAAAGTTAAAAAGTCTGATCCTAAATGTTACACCCATATATATATATATATATATATATATATATATACACACACAATATAATATTCTTTCAGCCTCCACAAATCACAGAATTAGAGAAACATTCACCTTTAATCTTTTACTCCATCAGACGCTACTGTATCTAAGCCCATCCTCAGTGATATCTTTTATAAATTCTTAAACTGTTTACAATTATACAATAACTATTAGCTTTTTACATTTCGTAATGTTTTTGCAATTGTTGGATTTAATTTTATAAATACCAGAAGAATACGATAAAACAAAAACTACCGTTATTTCAATTGAGAAATAAAATGAATATATAAATGAAATGGTTTTAAAAAAAATTAATGACCCAACAATAAAGTTTTAAAAATTAAAAAAAAATTCCATAGTTAAATACAAGGAAATATTTAATAATAATAATAAATTAAAATATCATATCAGATTATCCACATATACCTTATACCCCAAAACTTACAGGTTTCCCAAAATTACACAAGGAAGGTATAACAACAAGAGCATTAATTAATTTCAAAACAGCCCCAAGTTAAATTATTACTAAAATTATTGATATAGCAATTAGATCAAAAATAAATTTAGAATATAAATATAATATAAAAAACAGGTATGAATTAATAAATAAAATAAGTTAATAATTATTAAAACTATAATTACTAGCTTAGATATAACTAATATGTACCCAGATAAACCCATTGATTACACAATCTCAAAAGAAAATAAATTAATAAAAGCAGGAGAAGACATAAAATTTATAAATATTTAACAATTAGAAACATGTGTAAGCAGAATTATTTTGAATTTATTGGAACCTGTTACATATGAGAACATATTTTACCCATGGGATTTCCCTTATCTGCTTTAATGTCAAAAATATATTGCAGGAATTTGATAATAGAACAGTATATGGCATAAATCACGTATATTAAATTTTATTGTGGGTCAGATTCGTGGATGATAATTTAGTAATATATGAACCAGTTATAGATAATGATGAAGTCATTTTAAATAAATTCAATTCAGATCATAGAACTTTATATTTTACATATGAAATGGAACATAACAGAAAAATAAATTATTTAGATATATATATATATTAAAATAAAAACAATCAAATAAAAACTGAATTATATAAAAAACCTACCTGAAATGAAATTTTTATAAATAGGAATTCTAATCATATTTGGTCCCAGAAGGTTAATATTTTTAAGTATGTACTTAAACAGAGCAATAAAATACATAAACGACAAATGGGAATTTTGTAATTTTAGTATCAAGAATATAGCTATAAAAAATGGATATCATATGTCATTGACTGATATTAAAAATATAATCCAGAATTTTTCAGTAATAAAAATGTTACTACATTATTACCCATAAAAATAGTGAAATGTTTATCTAAAATACTCTTATACAAATAAAATTATAGAAAACTAAATTGATGCGTATACAAATAAAAAATATAAACCTGATAATCATATAATAAAACATTAAAAAGTAAAAAATAAATGTGGGTCTTCTGGTATTTATAAAATTAAATGGAACAATTATGAGAAGATATATAAAACAAATAGATCATTTAAAGATAGATGTAATGAACATTTTAAATCATTTAAAAATAGAATAATAGGTTTCTCGAATGTTGTTGACAATTTTATAATAATTTTGATTATTATTTAGTTTAAAACTATTATTTAGTTTAGAAGGTAATTTGGAAATAGTTGAAAAAATTAATACTGAAGATAAAAAGTTTAACCTGCTAAATAATTAATATATACGAGTTCACAAATGAACTGCATGGAATCCAAAATTTACATGCAAGACCATAATAATGAAAAACAATACAGTAGGATGCCGATTTTCAAGATGTCTGACAAAATATATATATATATATATATATATATATATATATATATATATATATATATATATATAAACGTGAATTCAGCCTTGTAAATCTGCAAACAGAATTTGATGGAGATACTTTTATTTAAATTAAGTTTGTATCCAAAGATAAGATATGATAAATTAATAATTATTGTAATACATTTTCATTATTGACTGAACAAATATTTGTTAAAAATAAAAAAATCTTTAAAAACATTTTGAATATTTTTAGAAGTTTAAAATTTGTTTTATTAATTTTTATTTAAAACAAACAATTTTTACACAATGTAAAAAGCTAATAGTTATTATATAAATTGTGAACAGTTAAAGAATTTATAAAAGTTATCACTGAGAATGAGCTTAGGCCTGAAGGCATTTTGAAGTAAGAAATTAGAGGCAAGAGTGTTTGATTGAGGCAAGAGTGTGTCTAATTCCGTGCTTTGCAGAGGCTGAAAGAATATTCTATCGTACATATAGACATTTATGTAGAGAGCAAAAAAATGGACTATAAAAAGTTTAACCTGCTAAATAATTAATATATACGAGTTCACAAATGAACTGCATGGAATCCAAAATTTACATGCAAGGCCATAATAATGAAAAACAATATAGTAGGATGCCGATTTTCAAGATGTCTGACAAACTGGACTGCTTAAATCCAAATTAAGAAATTAAAGAAAAAATAATACATTATTTGAAAAATAAATCTTCACTTCAACCGGAAATATTTTATTTATGTTTATTTTACTGAATTTTTCAATTGACCTTTTTGCAATTCATTTAGCAAAAACATATATGTATTTTAGCCTTTGTAAAACTTATTAAAGTAAATTTTTACCCAATTATCCAGATCTGGCCTTGTAAAGGTTCATCTGGACAACTGGTGTTTTCACTGTATGCAGAATCTAATATCCTTACTTACCACTTCATTTTTAACTTCTAAATTTTCTGATTTATACAAATTGGTGTCTTCAATTGCTAAATGATCTTTTTTGATATCAAGTAGTTCCTCTTTCAGCTGTAGTAAATCTACTTGCTGTAATAAAAAACAAAAAAATGAATGCTACAAAGTAAAGATTTTTACGATTTTTTTGTATAATTTATTAAATATATAAAATTGCTCCTGTAATTTGCTTAGCATACACATATAGGACAGCCACAGTTAAATTATTACTATTATTATTAGGTGACTTTAATATGCCAGATTTTGCAAAATATTATCAAAAAATGTTTCAACTCATCTTATAGATTTTTCTACAAATTGTAACCTTTTACAATCAAATAATCTGTTAAAACTCTTGTGGTAATTCTCATGAGTTTGTTTTTTCTAATCTTACTGACATATTATGTTAATAATGCTTACAGTAAAACTTTTTATCATGGTAAATATCATTTACCTTAGAGATAATGTTGCCTATGATTTTGAGTTAAATCTTATAGCTAAACAATTCTTACCAGATATTTTTATAACATTCACCATTTACTAAATAGGAGTTTGATTGTAAATGATATTTATTTATTATATTGCCATATAATATTGAAGTTTAAGAGTGAAACAAGGAAACTGAATTTAGTAGCAAATGAAAAATGCAATACCTGACTCGGATTTGATATTTATCACCAATATAGAAATTTTTTTAGAACTGCAACTACATATTAACAATATTGTTGATAATCAAGTACCAAAAATATTTATATATAATGTAATTTTTGAAGCAGAATTTACACAATTATTAATGAGAAAAACTTCCATAATCTTAAAAAACAACATAGATCTACCTTCTTATTAAAATATTTTTAAGAACAAAATATTTGTAATACTCTTAGTCAAGATTTATTTTTTAATTATACTGTTAAAGTTGAGGAATCTTTACGCAATGGTTCCAAAGATTTTTTTAAAATAAGCTAACAAAAACAATGATAAATCTATTTTAGGTGCCCACGAAGGCGGAGCAAATGTCCTCAACACTGATGAGGCTAAGGCCAATGTCGGAGGTCACAGGGCATCTAAACGCAGGATATTAGCGTCTACGGTGGTGTTGGATATATAGCCGATACTATTGCTATCACATACAATATTGTATGTGATGGCAGTAAGGTGGGAGGCCTTCAGACTGAAGAGCAAGTATAGGAAGTTGGCAATCAGGGTAGCCCAATTATATAGGACAGTTTCCTTGGATGCTTCACTAGTGGTGGTGTGAATGCCACCATTGGACCTCATAGCCAAGGAAAAAAGGGTCAGGATCACAGAAGGCAAGGACCCGTATGTTTATTGAATAGCAGGAGGTGGAAGAATCCAAAAGGACATTAGAGCTATATTTTGATCCCAGAAGTAGCTGCTGTATTGGTCAATAGACCATATGTCATTTGGGGTCTACGTCTGCAGGATTGGAAGGAGGTGTACAGATCAATGTCAGTATTGTGAAGAAACTAACACAATGGAGCGCATCTTTTTCATGTGTCCCAGGTGGAAGGAAGAATTGGCATGTGATGGTTTGGACTCGCTTGGGGGTCATGCAGTTGATGCTCTTGTTCGGTGAGAGTTGGACCATGTGTTCACAGTGGTTTCTGGTCGAATATTTTTCAGTCGACTGAAAAATATTACAAAAATAATGAGTAATATTAAATAAAATTTGAACACTTTCTTTCTGAATATCTTGTTAAAAAATTCGGAGATGTATATACACCAGAAAAAATTTCAGCAGATGATGAAAGTTTACTGGAAAGGTAGGCTAAATTTCATTCACTTTATTAGAATAAAAAGAGCACACTTTGATATTAAGACATTTCAGAGTCAGAAACTGGATATATATAAATAAAATTTGATAGCATACGTAGATGCAGGCACACAAATTGTAAAAACTCCTAATCATGGCTACACCACTTTTATTGTCATTACTCTTTTTGAAACAAGTAACCAACTAGTGAACAATAAAGCTACACCATGAACGTCCAATTAAATGAGGATCATATGTATGACATGTAAACAATGTGTAGTCTTGTACACTCAGGCGTAACATTCCTGTGACATATGGTTTATTGAACCCCAACAATCAAAGTCTATAAGTATCCATGGTTTAGATTTTAATTGTCTATAAAAGCAACTAAATTTTACTAGGATTTGAACTTTACAACCTTTTGACTTCAAAAATCAGCTGTTACAGCAGTGTTACTTAACTGCCTATTTGCAACTCAACAAATATTAGTAACAAAATATATATATACCAACCTTTGTAAAACTGATTATAAAAGCAAATGTCTATATAGTGTATCTTTTGTACTATATTACTATCTCTTTTCTCTTACACTGTACATTGTATTTTCATTTTTCAAATTTCTTCTTAATTTAACTGAAACACATTTACTTTTTTTTACGTATTGTATTACCCATTAAATATAGAATCACACAACCTTTTTTAAATTACCCTTTTCAATTATCCAGATTTGGCCTTGAAATGTCCATCTGGATAATTGGTGTGCCACTGTATATAAAATCTAACACTTACCACTTCATTTTCAACTTTTAAATTTTCTGGTTTAACTAAGTTAAACTCTTCAATTGTTAGAGATATTTTTTGATTATTCATAATTTCAAGCAGTTCCTCCTCTTTCAGTTGTACTGAATCTATTTTCTGTAATAAAAAACAATAAATAAATGCTTCAAAGTAAATATGTTAATGATTTATTGTACAATTTAAAAAAATAAAATAAATTGTATATGTAATTCGCTTATCATACACAAACAGCGCAGCAACAGTTAAATTATTATTATTATTATTAGGCAACTTTACTGTGCCAGGTTTTGTATGGAAAACCTAAGAAATGTTTCTTTTGCTAAATGTTGTCATACAAATCTAAATATTAAAAATGCTGTTACTCACCTTACAAATGGGTGTTGAAAACAACACCACCTTACAACATGATGTTGTTTTCTACAAATTGTAAGCTTCTGCAATCAAATAATTTATTAAACTGTTGCAGTAATTCTCATGATTTAGTTTTTCTAATCTTAATGTTGCAATTTGTTCAAATAGGTAACAATAAAACTACCCTACCATAGGCCAATTAGATGAGAAAGATATGTAAACAATGTGTATTCTTGTACACTCAATTCTCTGCTACACAGGAATTATTTTTTATCAGTGTTTATTTTACTAGGGATTTTTAACTGAATTTTTGCAATTCATTCAGGAAACACACACACACTAAGGAATTTTTTAATCTCAATTATAAAAGTAAATTTCTACACATAGAAACTTTTTTTTTGTTTTTCCACCATATTTCTTTTTTTGTTACATTGTACAAATTTACATATATTCCAAATATCTTTCTTGGTCAATCCATTTAATGTGACCCAAGGGTTGACACAAATTTAAAAAAAATTAAACTCACCCACTTGTTTTCCACGTCTCAGGAGCTTAAAATTATAATTTTTTTTTTTTTTATTAAGGCAGTTTACCTGTAGCAGCCATTTTTGTTATGGTACACACACCTATTTTTGTGATTGTAAGGGTTTATGAAAACAATCGTAACTAAAAAACTGTTAGTCCAGAAAGAATGAAACAAAAAGCAAAATATTCATATTTTTTCAAGGTGAAAGAATGGTCTAGCGGTTTATTTACCTATCTCTCTTCTTTATACGAGAAAATTACCGATAAATTTGATCTTGAAAAACAGTGAAATTTTACTTTTGGTAATTTTTTTTGATGAGGCGAGGATGGCAAACACAGTTTGAATTATTTTTTTACATGTGGGTATTGTTAGTAGTTTTACCATAAATAATATCAATAGTGATATAATACTTACCCCTTAATTTTTATGAAGTTTTTAAAACTAATCTTTTTTTTTTTTGCAAGATTTAAGTTTTGGCTTCAGATAATTTTGACGGGCTGGTAATAAAAATTTCAAATTTGCACCGCTTGCAGTGTTTTTGTAGATGTTTATGGAAAATAAAATAGTTTCTTGTGTACTGTACTAATAAAAAAATTATAACCTCTCAAAAATCATGAAAAACCTGTTACAAGCGATACAATTTTGACTAAATAAATAAGTGCTCCAAGGGATTTCTTGTCTTCTTGGCGCTTTAATATTTTTATACTTAATACTATAGTTGAAATAGATTTGTTTGAACCATTCAATTGCAGTGCTCATCTTATAACAGGCGCTTGAATTCATTTCCAGTCATCAGGAAAATTCATGCTGCAACATGCTCATTTATGCTTGTTGCATCATTTAGCTTTGCAGTTACAGACTGGTGTGTCTGACATTAGTCAGTGACCTGTACACATCTTTACCAAGTGTCACAAATTTTATCCTGTTTTTGAAAGTGTTTATTAAATAAATAAGTTTTCATCATTATATTACCAAATTTTAAAATTATTTAAATTTTTACATTATTTTTCAAGTAAAACAATGGAAGAACAATGTCCCATAGGAATTTATGTGAATGAAGAGTGTCACAACATTGTACTGGTACAGTGCCAAAAGAGCTCATTAAAATTTGTGAATTTACTGATGAAAGCAAATAACTTATTTTTTTACATGTTAATTCAGATGTCACTAGTGTTTGTAAATATCATGAAAATGTTTTTGTCAACATTCAGTCACCTGCATTGACAGTTCTGTTGCAACCCTTTAAGAACTCATAAAAAAACAGTTAAGAAAAACTTGACAAATAACATTAGAGCAAGCTCTAAAAGAACACATTTTTCCAAATTTAAATTTAGTACCTGGAAAGTAACCTTTGTGTTAACTGTTTCAACAGTATTTTTTCTCAGCAGAACAAAGAACTATATGAATGTAAAGACTAAGAACATTATATTGCCCCACATCACAATATTGAACAAGTGGATGCTGGTTGCAGCATTTTGGGTGTATCACTTCCATCAAAATTAATTAAAAATTAAGGTATTAGAAGCTACCATAAATATGTTCTTGTGTCAGAAGGCATTGTAAGATGTTACTTTACTTCAGACTCCAAGGACTAAGAACATCATCTGGTGTCAAGTATTGCACCACTTTCACTTAGGGAAAAAGACTCTATTGCTTGTGTGTATGACTATCAATGGTGGATAGAAGTGGTAGATATTAGCCTTGAAAATGATGATCTGCAGGTTCATTTTTCCAAGAGACATATTAGAAGAGATATCGCAGCTGTTGCTTAACCACACTAAACAATAAACTTTCATTGCTACAAAAACAGGCTATTTCATTGAAGAATTACTAAAATTTTGCTACAATTTAGTTTTTCTTCGTTAGAATTTTATTTTGGTGAACAAAAATACACCAATATATAAAGATGAATTCTTGAAAAGAAGATGTGGGCTACTCATTGAGATCTCAGTTTGGGTAAGTTTTACAAATATTTTTAAATCAAAATTGTTTTAGGTTACTGTTATTGGTTAATTTATAATTAAATTACTGAAAAAAACTATTACTATAACTAATGTAAGTAATAAAAAGCAATTTTAAAAAATATTGAAAACATTTACTTCAACAGCACAGGCGCTAAATATAAAAATATATAAAAACTGTCAAGTGCAAAGAAGACAACAAACCCCCTTGGAGAACTTATTTAGAGAGTCAAAATCATACAGCTTTTAACAGGGTTTTCATGATTTTTGAGAGGTTATAATTTTTTAATAGTACAATACACAAGACACTATTTTATTGCTAACCCCATGAAAGTTATTTAAAGCCAAAATTTTAATTTTTTGTAAAAAAATTACTTTTCAAAAAATCATAAAAATTTAGGAGTATGTATATCACCATTAATATTATTTATGGTAAAACTACTAACATATACCTACATATAAAAATAATAATTCAAACTGTGCATGCCATCACTGCCTCTTGAAAAAAAAATGACCAAAAGTGAAATTACTGTATTTTTCATGTTCAACTTTATTGGTAATTTTCTCACAGAAAGACGAGAGATATGTAAATAAACCACTGAAACAATCTTATACCTTGAGAAAATATGAATAAATTTTTTTTGTTTTATCCTTTCAGGACTAATGGTTTTCTTTAGTTATGAATCTTTTTGTAAGCCCTTACAATCACAAAAATAAGTGTGTGCACCGTAACAAAAATGCTTAAATAAAACTGTTATAAATTAGTTATTAAGACTGTATAAACTAAACAACTTTCGCTGTGAAGGAACATACGAAATTCTCCTGACTTACTAAAAAAATTTAAAAGAATACTTTTAAGGTCCTGATACATGTGGAACCAAGTGGGTAAGTTTCAATTATTTTTTTTTTGAATTGGTCAAACCATCCTTGGCTCACATCAAATGGATTGACCCAACCCTCATTTTGAAATACATGATGGTAACTAAAATTGGCTGAATCCATTTAGTTAAAAAATAACTGCAGTTTCCAATAACACCTTCATTTTTTGTGTGATTTTTTTTTAACAGATATACAACAGTTTAAACGCAAGTAGCATCTTTCATGGCGACAACTACAGTAATACAGTAATATTGTTGAATGTCATGTACCAAAACTACTTATAAAAAAAAATTAATTTTCGAAGCAGTTCTCTAGTGAAATTATTATCGCAATTATTAATAACAAAAAATTCCATAAGCTTCAAAAACGTAATCTATTTATTATTAAGAATTATTTAAAAAGAAATTGTATGCAATACTCTTTGTCAAAGATTTTTTTTAAAATTTGCTAATAAAAATGACAACAGCAGATCTCATCCATCTTGTACGCTTTTTGAAGTGAGTATGCTAATAAGGGCGCCAATATTATATAACCTTTTCGCTTAAAAATGTGAAAGTGTCTATATTAACGATTTTTCCTTAACTAAAATTACATTTAACTGTAACGATTCCTGCATTATTTTAACTGAGAATGATACTGAAAAGGCCATTTGAGTTAATGATAACTCTTTCATAGGCCCAGAATATAATCATCCTCTTTTAGTGAAGAAACGCTCTGTCTTTTTTGTACAGTTTTTAACTAAGCTCTTCAATCATTCTTTCATATCTTGATGCATTTTATACTGATTTTCGTTGTGCCATTGGTGTAGTTAATATCAAATTACTTATTAAAAAACTTGCTGCGTGTGGATTTTATAATAAATTGTTGTCTTGGATATATCCATTTCGTACAAACAGAATTCCTTATGTTAAAATTGATAATTTTATCTCTAAGCCTATTTATGTTAGATATGGATTAAGACAAGGCATGCATTTGGGTTCTCAAATTTTCCTTGTATTTATAAATTACTGTTTATTCATATGCTATTCGCATTTTTTAATTTTTTGCAGATGATATATGAAATTGTTTAAGCCGATTACAAATCTAGTTGATATTCAATTACTTCCCATCAACTTGAACTGTGAGCAAAAATAGTATTTCTGCTAACTTTAAAAAAATTAATTTCATATTCAATTTGGAAGGTTTGAAAATGTTGATATAATTGTGCAGCTGAATAATATAAAATAACACTGCAATACAAAAGGTATCTTCTATTAAAGACTTAGCTGTATGTTTTGATAGCAAGTTATCCTTCAATGAATAAACTGGTAATACTGTAAGTCACTAAAAATGATAAATTTTATTAAGAGACTCGACAAATTTTAATTAAAATCTTAGGTCATGCATTTATGAAGTACTAAATTAAAATTAATAAACTCTGTTGTATGGTGACCTTTTGCTGACTTGCAATTAAAATTACCTGAAATACCACATAGAATTTTTTTTACATGTGCTGCATATAAAATCAGTGATTCTATGCTAATTCTATGATTCTATTACCAATCATAACTTTATTCATATCTTTAATTTGTTAAAAATACCAAGAATTGAGAGATTTCTGATCAGGACAGATTTAATATTTGCTACTAAAATTTTTAGTAATTATTTTGACTACCCTATTGCAGTTTTTTAACTTTCATATTAACTACATTGATTGGTATAATTTTCAAAATTTTCATGGTTCAATCAACTCACATAGATTATTTATTACTATGCCACCTATACTATGTAAAGTACACTTAATACCTTAACCTTTTCAAGAGCTATTCTAACTTATGAATGATAATTTTGTTATGTAATTATGTCGGTTTTTTAATATGATTTTGTATTCATGGGTTTCATGCCTGTCTATATCAATTAAATAAATAAATACAATTTAAAATTTAACATACTTACCAAATAGCAATTGTACAGTCTTTGTTTTAGGGTAAAAATAGAAAATTAGGCCACAACAGCATAGACAATTGCAAAATTCCAGCAAGTACTTTAAAAGATCATTAAACTACCAAGAAGCCAAGGTAACAATTCAATTCAAAATCTAGCAACTTGAACTGAAAAATCCAAACAAAATAATTAAATCAAAATATGCAAAATCAGCCAGAAATTAAATAACAAGGTAGCAAGGGTTAATTTTACTGCAGCAAATTACAGAAACAATCATGAAAACAACAGATGAAACAGAATGAAATAATGACAAAGGTATTTCCTTCTTACCTTTGACAAACAAAATCCTTTCAAAATATTACTGAATTAAATCAAACACTTAACAACATTACTAAATAGACTCTTCCAAACACCTCTCATAGACAGCTTTCTTATAATTCCTTAATGACTGTTCTTTATGTTTTATAGTGGCTTGAATGAGGTTATATTTGATATTGATTCATTTGTGATGGCACTATTAAATAATTACTCTGAAGATGAATTTTTAATTAAATTAAAAAAAATATTTTTTCTGCATCTTGATCACCTTGCTATTTCTTATTAATATATTTACCTAACATTATTTCATGTGTTTTATTTAAATAATAAGTTTAAAAAAAAATAAGACATGAAAACTAGAACTAAAGATCTCCCAGTTATATAATATTTGAACACTCACTATACCACTTGGTTCCTGTGACTAAAAATATACAAATAACTTACTTATTTAATAAAAATGTTTAATTAAGTTTACTACAAAACATCACGAGTTGGAAGCTGCCATTTTGGATTTAATGGAGGAATCCCCAACCAAAAACTATACAAAAAGGTAATAATAAATTCCATTACAAGCTGAACCACCAGCCCACACTCTTGTTATCTAAAAACTTTTTCTAATTTGTATGCCCCATTTTAGAATACACATTTTTTTTCAACATGCCCACAATAATAAAGGTTACCAAAAATAGGGAAAAATACTAACATTATTCAGATTAAGCAGAATTCAAAAAACAATGCAAGCTTGTTTAAATATATAGATGGCAATAAGCACAGGTTCACTGAAGTTCTTTTTATTATATGTCAGTGAAATAGATTGATAATATTGGTTTGTAAATCTTTGTTTACACACATGTTTGTTCTACATTTCAAATTATGTGTGTGTGTATATATATATATATATATATATATATATATATATATATATATATATATATATATAAGGCCAACCTTTGTAGACGCGTCAACCACTAGACCAGACCGGTGGGTTAAAATTAGAACAATTTACATGACTGGTTAAAGTTCACACCAATAATTGATCAATACAAAAAATTCAAACTTAAATTCTATTGATTTATATTTGAATAGCATAACATTACTTACTTAGTCAGATAAACAAAGTAAACACCAACAAGTACACAATAATAAAATTAGAAAATCTACTACATCTCTTCCTAACAACGCTTTCCCACAAATTGATCAGTGATGCCAACACATGCAGTTGTATACTTTAATACATACGACCTCTGGATGTAATCTTGGAAAAAAAAAAATATACATACGTATAATATTGCACTTTTTTTTTGTCTTCAGTCATTTGACTGGTTTGATGCAGCTCTCCAAGATTCCCTATCTAGTGCTAGACGTTTCATTTCAGTATACCCTCTACATCCTACATCCCCAACAATTTGTTTTACATACTCCAAACGTGGCCTGCCTACACAATTTTTCCCTTCTACCTGTCCTTCCAATATTAAAGCGACTATTCCAGGATGCCTTAGTATGTGGCCTATAAGTCTGTCTCTTCTTTTAACTATATTTTTCCAAATGCTTCTTTCTTCATCTATTTGCCGCAATACCCCTTCATTTGTCACTTTATCCACCCATCTGATTTTTAACATTCTCCTATAGCACCACATTTCAAAAGCTTCTAATCTTTTCTTCTCAGATACTCCGATCGTCCAAGTTTCACTTCCATATAAAGCGACACTCCAAACATACACTTTCAAAAATCTTTTCCTGACATTTAAATTAATTTTTGATGTAAACAAATTATATTTCTTACTGAAGGCTCGTTTAGCTTGTGCTATTCGGCATTTTATATCGCTCCTGCTTCGTCCATCTTTAGTAATTTTACTTCCCAAATAACAAAATTCTTCTACCTCCATAATCTTTTCTCCTCCTATTTTCACATTCAGTGAAAATATTTCTACTACATTTCATTACTTTCGTTTTGTTCTTGTTTATTTTCATGCGATAGTTCTTGCGTAGGACTTCATCTATGCCGTTCATTGTTTCTTCTAAATCCTTTTTACTCTCGGCTAGAATTACTATATCATCAGCAAATCGTAGCATCTTTATCTTTTCACCTTGTACTGTTACTCCGAATCTAAATTGTTCTTTAACATCATTAACTGCTAGTTCCATGTAAAGATTAAAAAGTAACGGAGATAGGGAATATCCTTGTCGGACTCCCTTTCTTATTAGGGCTTCTTTCTTATGTTCTTCAATTGTTATTGTTGCTGTTTGGTTCCTGTACATGTTAGCAATTGTTCTTCTATCTCTGTATTTGAACCCTAATTTTTTTTTAAAATGCTGAACATTTTATTCCAGTCTACGTTATCGAAAGCCTTTTCTAGGTCTATAAACGCCAAGTATGTTGGTTTGTTTTTCTTTAATCTTCCTTCTACTATTAATCTGAGGCCTAAAATTGCTTCCCTTGTCCCTATACTTTTCCTGAAACCAAATTGGTCTTCTCCTAACACTTCTTCCACTCTCCTCTCAATTCTTCTGTATAAAATTCTAGTTAAGATTTTTGATGCATGACTAGTTAAACTAATTGTTCTGTATTCTTCACATTTATCTGCCCCTGCTTTCTTTGGTATCATAACTATAACACTTTTTTTGAAGTCTGATGGAAATTCCCCATTTTCATAAATATTACACACCAGTTTGTATAATCTATCATTCGCTTCCTCACCTGCACTGCGCAGTAATTCTACAGGTATTCCGTCTATTCCAGGAGCCTTTCTGCCATTTAAATCTTTTAATGCTCTCTTAAATTCAGATCTCAGTATTGTTTCTCCCATTTCATCCTCCTCAACTTCCTCTTCTTCCTCTATAACACCATTTTCTAATTCATTTCCTCCGTATAACTCTTCAATATATTCCACCCATCTATCGACTTTACCTTTCATATTATATATTGGTGTACCATCATTGTTTAACACATTATTAGATTTTAATTTATGTACCCCAAAATTTTCCTTAACTTTCCTGTATGCTCCGTCTATTTTACCAATGTTCATTTCTCTTTCCACTTCTGAACACTTTTCTTTAATCCACTCTTCTTTCACCAGTTTGCACTTCCTGTTTATAGCATAGGTGATGCAGATTTCCTTGTCAGCCAGACTGGCGCACTCAGTTATAAAATGATCAATTGTCTCCGATAATTGGTGACACATCCCGCACTCATCACTGATTTTCTATGAACTGCTTGTAATTGTTCATCGCAACGACCTTATCCTGGATGGCATGTAAAAACCTTCAGTTTCTCTAAATAGAAGTCCGTCCCTCAGCCAACGCGTTTATGCGACCTTATTAGCATTTTCGTGGGAATGGACAAATCTACCGTGGAGCGCCTTAGATTTCCATGCTTGGATCCTATGTTTAGTTGTAATGATACTATGTAGAAATTGTCAACATTCAGATTTAGAGGGGAGTAACCCTTGTCAGATGCAACTACTGCTTTGTCCAATGATGATGTTTCAGATCTGGAGAGAAAATATCACTTCATTGAAGCAATGTGTCTGTTACAAAGTGATTTTAGGTCGAGGAGGCCTCTATCATTTTCTTTAAGAGATGTTTAGACATTTGACTTCGGATTTAGGGTGATGCATTCTGTATTTTGTCGGCGATGCGCGTACAAAGATGTTCATGTTTCAAGATATCTGGGACCAATAAACATCTCCTAACAAGTATATGAGAACATTGTTATTATTATTAAATGCTGGTTTAATATTTTTTTTTTATTTTAATAAATTACAATCGCTTCTAAGAATTTTATGAAAATTTCAGTACATTTTTTATTTTTACATTAAACCACTTAACTTTTCCGTGAATGAAAAATTATTTTTAAGTATGTTGTGCAATATTGTGCCTCCTCTATGAATCATGAGACCTTGCCGTTGGTGAGGGGGCTTGAGTGCTCAGGGATACAGAGTAGCTGGACCGAAGGTGCAACCATATCGGAGAGGTATCTGTTGAGAGCCAGACTAAGGAATGATTCCTGAAAGAGGGCAGCAGCTCTTTCAGTAGTTGTTAGGGGCGTGAGTCAGGACGACTTAAACTGCCGTATCAACATCACTCAGTCCTCTGAGTACTGCGCAGCTGAAAGCAATGGAAAACTACAGCTGCCTTTTTTTTCCAAGAAAATGTGGCTCTCTCATTTTCACATAGCAATAATGGAGGCGCCTTCCTTGGTAAAATATTCCGGAGGTAAAATAGTCCCCCGTTCGGATCTCCGGGTGGGGACTACTAAGGAAGGGGTCACCAGAAAATTAAAAAATAACATTCTACGAGTCGGAGCGTGGAATGTTAGAAGCTTAAAAAAGGTTGGTAGGCTAGAAAATTTAAAAAGGGAAATGGGTAGGACAAATGTGGATATAGTAGGAATTAGTGAGGTTCGGTGGGAAGAGGAAGGCGACTTTTGGTCAGGTGATTTTAGAGTAATTAACTCAGCGTCAAATAATGGGCAGGCAGGAGTAGGTTTCGTGATGAACAAGAAGATAGGGAGGAGAGTGGAGTATTTCAAAACGCATAGCGATAGAATCATTGTAATAAGGATAAAATCAAAACCTAAACCGACAACGATTGTTAACGTCTATATGCCTACAAGCGCCCATGATGATGATGAGGTAGAGTGTGTATACGAAGAGATTGATGAAGCAATTAAACACGTAAAAGGAGATGAAAATTTAATAATAGTTGGAGATTGGAATGCAAGCATTGGAAAAGGCAAGGAAGGAAATATAGTGGGTGAATACGGGCTGGGCAAAAGGAATGAAAGAGGGGACTGACTTATAGAATTTTGCACGAAGTATAATTTAGTAATTGCCAACACCCAATTTAAAAATCATAATAGAAGAATATACACTTGGAAAAAACCAGGCGATACTGGAAGGTATCAGATAGATTATATCATGGTTAAGCAAAGATTTAGAAATCAACTCGTTGACTGCAAAACTTACCCTGGAGCAGACATTGATAGCGACCATAATTTGGTGATAATGAAATGTAGATTGGGGTTTAAAAACCTGAAGAAAAGGTGTCAGATGAATCGGTGGAATTTAGAGAAGCTTGAGGAAGAGGAGGTAAAGAAGATTTTTGAGGAGGACATCGCAAGAGGTCTGAGTAAAAAAGATAAGGTAGAAAATGTAGAAGAAGAATGGGAGAATGTTAAAAAGGAAATTCTTAAATCAGCAGAAGCAAACTTAGGCGGAATAAAGAGAACCGGTAGAAAACCTTGGGTTTCAGACGATATATTGCAGCTGATGGATGAACGTAGAAAATATAAGAATGCTAGTGATGAAGAAAGTAAAAGGAACTATCGGCAATTAAGAAATGCTATAAACAGGAAGTGCAAACTGGTGAAAGAAGAGTGGATTAAAGAAAAGTGTTCAGAAGTGGAAAGAGAAATGAACATTGGTAAAATAGACGGAGCATACAGGAAAGTTAAGGAAAATTTTGGGGTACATAAATTAAAATCTAATAATGTGTTAAACAATGATGGTACACCAATATATAATACGAAAGGTAAAGTCGATAGATGGGTGGAATATATTGAAGAGTTATACGGAGGAAATGAATTAGAAAATGGTGTTATAGAGGAAGAAGAGGAAGTTGAGGAGGATGAAATGGGAGAAACAATACTGAGATCTGAATTTAAGAGAGCATTAAAAGATTTAAATGGCAGAAAGGCTCCTGGAATAGACGGAATACCTGTAGAATTACTGCGCAGTGCAGGTGAGGAAGCGAATGATAGATTATACAAACTGGTGTGTAATATTTATGAAAATGGGGAATTTCCATCAGACTTCAAAAAAAGTGTTATAGTTATGATACCAAAGAAAGCAGGGGCAGATAAATGTGAAGAATACAGAACAATTAGTTTAACTAGTCATGCATCAAAAATCTTAACTAGAATTTTATACAGAAGAATTGAGAGGAGAGTGGAAGAAGTGTTAGGAGAAGACCAATTTGGTTTCAGGAAAAGTATAGGGACAAGGGAAGCAATTTTAGGCCTCAGATTAATAGTAGAAGGAAGATTAAAGAAAAACAAACCAACATACTTGGCGTTTATAGACCTAGAAAAGGCTTTCGATAACGTAGACTGGAATAAAATGTTCAGCATTTTAAAAAAAATTAGGGTTCAAATACAGAGATAGAAGAACAATTGCTAACATGTACAGGAACCAAACAGCAACAATAACAATTGAAGAACATAAGAAAGAAGCCCTAATAAGAAAGGGAGTCCGACAAGGATGTTCCCTATCTCCGTTACTTTTTAATCTTTACATGGAACTAGCAGTTAATGATGTTAAAGAACAATTTAGATTCGGAGTAACAGTACAAGGTGAAAAGATAAAGATGCTACGATTTGCTGATGATATAGTAATTCTAGCCGAGAGTAAAAAGGATTTAGAAGAAACAATGAACGGCATAGATGAAGTCCTACGCAAGAACTATCGCATGAAAATAAACAAGAACAAAACAAAAGTAATGAAATGTAGTAGAAATAATAAAGATGGACCGCTGAATGTGAAAATAGGAGGAGAAAAGACTATGGAGGTAGAAGAATTTTGTTATTTGGGAAGTAAAATTACTAAAGATGGACGAAGCAGGAGCGATATAAAATGCCGAATAGCACAATCTAAACGAGCCTTCAGTAAGAAATATAATTTGTTTACATCAAAAATGAATTTAAATGTCAGGAAAAGATTTTTGAAAGTGTATTTTTGGAGTGTCGCTTTATATGGAAGTGAAACTTGGACAATCGGAGTATCTGAGAAGAAAAGATTAGAAGCTTTTGAAATGTGGTGCTATAGGAGAATGTTAAAAATCAGATGGGTGGATAAAGTGACAAATGAAGAGGTATTGCGGCAAATAGATGAAGAAAGTAGCATTTGGAAAAATATAGTTAAAAGAAGAAACAGACTTATAGGCCACATACTAAGGCATCCTGGAATAGTCGCTTTAATATTGGAAGGACAGGTAGAAGGGAAAAATTGTGTAGGCAGGCCACGTTTGGAGTATGTAAAACAAATTGTTGGGGATGTAGGATGTAGAGGGTATACTGAAATGAAACGACTAGCACTAGATAGGGAATCTTGGAGAGCTGCATCAAACCAGTCAAATGACTGAAGCCAAAAAAAAAAATATTATTTTTAAAGAATCCTACTTGGTTTTTTAGAAATAAAACTTTGTTTGTGATGTCACTCTGTTTTGATTCCAGTCAGCAAATATGTCTAAAATGAAATTGTACATTTTTTCTTGTATAAAAAAAAACTACTAACATTTACATGTCAGCTACACTAATATTTATAAAAATTAACACTTACTATAACAATATATATGTGTTTACTTAAAATAATGGGTAACGGGTTTTTTATGTACATTATTCATGTTGTTAATAAATATTTAAGCGTAAATTAAGTTTTACCGTAACCGCTGATGAGTTTATTTGATAAAAACAAAGTATTCCAAGAGTTAATTAATGTCAGACTGTTTGAGGTTACAATAATATAATTATTAAATATAAAAGAAATTTCTTGAGAAGTTTAATGATTTCATTTTATCATCTTTGGATTAATTTTTAATAAAATATTTATAATAGAATCCTTTAATAAAGTCATTGTTTTAAAATTAAGAAAAATAATATTCTCCGTTTCATGTGTTAACTGAACGTTTTTTCTCTTACTCTGATTCTTTTCTTTTAGTTCAGTCATCAATTTGAGAAAGAACGGTAAGAAAAAATCTCTCCTTTCCATATGGAAGGTTCTGAATTCAAATCCCAGTTATTTTTCATATGACGGGCTAAGTAATGCTACTATGCCAGAGGAGGTAACTTAAATAGTGCAGGAGATGCGAAGCTACATAGTGAGTGCCTCAGAGCAAGAAGGCGCCTGCAGAGGTTGTTAAGGTGTGGTGACCACCCAGGCATCTTTCATGCTAGAGGGATACTTAATGAAGCCAGGCGTCTGTGTAGGTCAGATATTAATCGGGCTAAGAGAGCTATGTGGGCTGACCAGCTCTGTGAGGTTGATGTTGACATGTGGGGGAGCAGCTACAAGATAGTAATGAAGAAGTTTGGTCGTTCCCTCCCCGTTCAGCCATGAGAGTGCCTGGTGGATTGTTGTGTATTAAAAGGAAGAACACTGAAGTTTATTTAATAATTTAATTTAATTAAATTTTTAAGTTAAGTTTTAGTTAGAAAAAATGTCTTAAGACTTCTTTTGTTAAGGTCGATGGGCAATTCAAATTATTTGATTACAGAGTAATTGAAATGGGTGTAATTAAGGATTATTTTAATTATTTACCATATAGAAAAAACACTCTTTAATATTTTTGACCTAAACATTTAGCTTACTAAGCATTTTGATGAATTACTATATATATACTAAATGATTGCAAAACTATATTCGATCTTATTTTTTTAATTAAAGTCTCGTCAAGAGAAAACTTTCAATTTACCTATATTTATTAATAGTTACAAAATAATTAAGAAAAAATTAACTAAATAAATTGATGTTTTATGAGTAATTAAAAGTGAAAATATTGATTTTTAAAACTACTTCATACAATATGCAGGAATGTAATAATATAATCTGTCTGAATAAAAAAAATAAAGGTCAATTAGTAAGATTAATGGCTAGTTACTTACTTCTGCTTCAAATATCAATTTAAATTATTTTCTTAAATTTTTAATATTTATTTGAGTAAGTTTAGATATTAAATACTACTACTATCAAAGATCTAAATATAAATATATTTCTAAATAGTAATAGTAATACTTCAGCACTACATTAATATTTAAAGTAAATAAGGTTTTATATCTTGCATTAATGAACTACTCGAAAGGAAACTGAACATATATCATGTATTGATCATATACTTAAAAAACAAATTAAGACGATAGATTAAAATACACAATAAGCGATAAACCACTATAACAGAGCACTATGCTGTAATGTTCCACCAGGCATTCAATAATAAGATAGTCAAAAATAGTTCTATAAATAAATTTAGGAGGAAAATGGATATTAATCTACTGATATAACTCTTATTACAAAGTCATGGAATTTCATTTATATCTGTAGTTCAAGAAAACCAAACTGAACAAGGGTGAGGAGAAACCAAAAAGCATTGATGTGCTTCACATAGCAACAAGTAATAACATTTCAAAACCATGCAGCGAGTTGTGACGCACATTGTGACCTTGAATGACAAGAGGGGAAATTGCAAGAGGGGGTACACAACCTGTAACTGTGCAGGAATTGCAGTTGAGATAAAGGCCAACCACCAGTGCATACATACATATGAATATGCTGCTGACAAAGGTTACCAGAATATTCCTCATCAAGGAATATTACACGCAGGGCGGATCGATCAAATGAGTGGAAGAAAACTTCTGTGCAGAGTACAACAGTGATTCATTCATACACAAATCATCCACAGATGAGTTCATAAAGTTTGAGTAAACTGGATCTGTGCTTGAAAAGAAGCATCACTACCCACCTGTTGAAAGGACCAAGGCGCAGAAGGAAGATATTCTCACCAGCACATCGTAAAGGAACAGAAACTGAAGCCATACAAGATCATGGCTTTGTATTGCACACGACTACTGCAGGAAATCAAAAGTGGTCAACTCGACCCAAACCTCTACTTCATGACGAATGATGAGGCATGGTTCCACTTCAATGTCTACATTAATTTGCAAAATTTATGATACTGGTCCGGTTACAACCCATACAAATATTCAAGCTATCGCGGCGTGATGTAAAGATAGGAGTGTAGTGCGCTGAGTCGGGAACAAGAATCATTGGACCCATTTTCTTCAAAGACACTGTGAACTCAGTGCATTACATTGCCATCTTCCAGCCCATTGTAGAGCAACTGACACCAGATTAACATTTTGTGTATTACTAGCAGGACAGCACAGCAGCATATGCCTCCTTGGCAGTTGTGTACTTAGTTTTCACAACTGACAGGACTGTCTTGAAGGATCAACAGTCTCCACAGTTGCCTGATCTATCCAGTTGCAATTTTTATTTGTGGGGCAACATGAAGGGCAAGGTTTACCAAAACAATCCATGAACTCATGATGCATTTCAACAGAATACACACAACGCCATCAACAACATCCAATGTGACGAATTACAGTAAGTCGTATTCAACATGATTTATTAGGCCAAACTCTGCCCAGACCATGGCAGTAAACATTTCCAACAGTACCTGTAGAGATGGAGGAATCTGTGTAAGTAGGGTTTTGTCTTTCATTTACTTGTATGAGGCATATTCATAAAGTAAGGGCCGTTTAATCAGATTATTACAGGAAAAGAGTGCACGAATGTAAAAACAACAATGTGAAACTGGAAATACAGCAAAAACTTATTTGATATCAATGTACCCCACAATGATATAAACGTCAGCAATAACTAATTCCTAGCTGGTGTTGGTAAGCAAAATGCTGATAATATTTAAATCCAATTATCTAACTCTTAATGAACTCATATGACAACCGCAATTTTTTTAAATTCTCACAGTTTCTAATTCCAGTCTCTCCTTAAGAAATACAGTCAGTAATTAATAAAGTAAAAAAATACTTACTAAAGTAAGTATTTATTTACTTTTACTAAAGTAAATAAAGTTCTAGCCTCGAATTTAGTTCTCCACTTATTTCACAGCCTCTTTCTTATATTAAAAAAAAATATATTTTGGTCATTATAACTTTCTGCATATTTTAAAAATGTGAAAATTAAATTGCTTTACAAAACAGGCAGGCCAACTTTTTTTTGAAAATTACAGACCGATTGATTACTTTGATAAATAATGTAGCTAAGATAATAGAAAATTAATCAAATTTGGGTTAACTAAGTTTATATATCAGCACAAATTACTTGATTCAAATCAGTATGGATTTCAACTGAACAAATGCACAGAAGGATGCATTACTACAATGATATTCCAAAATACAAATATTAATAGGAAATAGCTAGCAGTTTTTTTAGACTTGATTAGAGCCTCTGATAATATTCCCAATAATGCCTTGTTGCTTAAAAATAAAAAAATATGGTATTACAGGAGTAATATTAGATCTATTAAAAAATTACTTATGGAGCATTTCAAAGTCTTATTTATTAATTCAGAACAGAGTACAGTCAATGTAACAGATTTTGGACTCCGGCAGGAAACTGTTTTATCATGTATACTATTTTTACTTTATCAATAATATGCTTAATCTGAAATTGTGCAACTGTAAAGCCATCTCTTCCGTGAATGACATTGCATTAATACTTTACTAATGATTCATGATTCAGTGTCTTTTACTTGTAGAAAGGGATGATTGTAATATAAAAGTGGCTTGATAATAATAGTTTTAAGTCCCAAAATCTGAAAAACTAAGCCAAAAAACTGAATAATATTGATCTTTTAATAAAATTCTTTAGGTTAACTCAATAATAATATTAACTTAATCCTACACTTAAAACCATGCACTCATACTAGGATATTTTGTTCATGTATTGTTTTAGAGAAGGTGAAAAATATTAAAAATAAGTTTAACAGCTAATTAAAATTTCAAACAAAAAAACATGTAAAATTCATTTGAAAAAAAATAAAACTAAGATTCATATTTTACACTTAGTTTTTTTTTTTATATAAATAAAAATTGACTGTTACAGTTAAAACACACAGTTGCATTATAGAGAAACAATCAAATCTCTCACTCCCTACATTTCAACCTCATTCTTTATGCTTTTAATGATGTACAACAGGTACTAATATTAATTACATGACATACCAGGTTCTTCAGAAGATATATCTGGCAGTATAAAAGTATGTACAGGTGTTTCTACAAAAAAATCTTGCTCTATGTTATCCAACACTAGCTCGGATCTAACTTGTGATACCAAATTAACATTATCTGTTGCTCTTGATATTCCCCTATTTAGCTTTTTATCTGGAATAAAGTAGAAAACATGGTAAATTTTAATAAAATATACATAAAGACAATGATAAGAATTTATCGTAACTAATATTGGGGACTTACTGGGAAACAATACAAATTTTAAAGGGCAAATCTAAAAGTGGAGTAATTATTCTAGGAGAGAAAATAAAAATTACATATAAGTTAGAAGAAATGGATTTATTGCTAAGAAAGAAACTAATTCAGAAAAAAATAATAGCAGGGCACTGACCTCAAGTAGCGGTCATGTAAAGTTCTCTCATGAAACTCAGATTCTAGCTGCCTTTTTTCAGTGATTTAATCGTACTTTTTAAATAAAAATTTAATACCTACTGAATGACAATATTTTGTTTTTCACAGTGGTCTAGTCATCTTTATGAAAGGTATGCTAATTAGTCATAAATATTACAGTTATTATTTCAGTTCAGTAGTTACATCTTTGTAGTTACTGAACCTTGTTCAGAAACAAGCTCAGAGATTAGAAATTTATCTGAAGAACATATGTCAAGATACAGATAGTGGGGAAAGTAATTCCTTACTATATTTGCTCGCTTGGATTCTACACAAACAAAAATATTACCTAGTAGAAGTTAATAACAAACAACTACTTATGCAGAAAATCATACTAAAGATGAGGTTGATTAATTATTTACTGAGTTAAATAAACACAATAGAAAAGGGAGTAGTCATGAGAAGCTAATAAAAAAACAAAAATGTTAATTAAAAAAGGAAAGGTTTGAATTAGAACACCCCACTGATGGATGTCCAGTTTCTGTTCTAAAGTTTTACTGAAATAATAAAAATCCTTGTGGGATCTAATGAAGATTTATTTTCACATATTATTACAACATTAAAACTACATAATGTTACTACTTAATGCTGAGATGACTGATATTATTTATGGATGGTAATGATCCAATAAGCTTTAATTATTGTTAGATACAAATTTTTTGGAAAGTGTAAATTTAACAAAAATCAATTTATAACACAAACTTTTAAATTTTGAAGGGCAGAGTCTAATTTATATAAACAAGTGATTATTGCTTATTAATATAAAATTTTAAATCAACGGAAGTTGAAAAAATGGAGGGTAAATAGAAAAAAGGAAGGTATTTGGAACATGGACATGTACTCTCAAGGTAAGGATAAACTTTCTGAAAATTATATGCCCATATAGATGATTATTGGACGATTACTGGATTACGTTAAATCTCTATTTCGCGGTCCTTAAATACCTGTTCCTTCTACAGTTGAATTTAATATTGCTGTATGTGATACTACTCCTTAATTTTAACTGCTAGGTCAAATACTTCAAAATATCCTGAAAAATTCTGCAGTTGAAGGTTCAATGAAAAATCTTTTAGTGAAGACATCAGGCAGGACACTGGAGGAAAAGTGTTAGCCTGCGTCAAAACATCCAAGAGATAAAAATATTAACAGCTAATAGAAGAATAAAGATGCCTATTTATTAGTAATACAAGTATTCTAGTAATTTAATACTGTAAGCGTTTCTTAATAAATAATTTTAAAAACTTGATTCTAATTATCATGAAACAGTAAATTTAATAACTATAAATTAAAAAAAATTCTTGAATGTTGGAAGAATTTGTTAAATTAAATGTAACTTTACCATAATAAAAAACTTAATAAGATTTGAGTTGTGCACTTAATTCTGCAAGTTCATTGTCATCATTGGAATAGTTGCTTTTGTTTTCATTATTGCAGTATTATAAATTTTTCCATCAAAAAAACACTCATCTTAATGATTCAGTTTTTAGCGGATCTCAAAAAAAATTTTAGAAATCACTGCATTTGGTTAGATTTTGTAAAGAGGTGTTTGGGAGAGGGATCAACTTTTCTTTATGTTTTGAAGTCTCCTGAATATAATTCTACAATGTTTATATACATATTTATGTACGTATAAGATTTTTAAATCCGCTCTACCGAATGTAGATCTTGGGAACAGATTTTTGACAAAACTTTGTGGAGGAATGTAAACCTGTTGGGGGATAAAGCCTTAATAATTTTCAAGCGGATCGATACAGGAACCGATTTTTTGGTTAGAACCAAATAACTGGGTTTTTGGATACGGTTTTCTTGTTGTAACTTGAAGGGTGACTTGTTAGAAAGCTAAAATTAAATTTTTGCAAGCTGGTTTCACAATGATTAAATACAAAACATCATATTTGGATACAAAATTGTTTTCACTTACACTGCTAGGTGCGAGCTAGTTTTGTAATAATCCAAACTGTGATCTGGTATGAAAGAAAGGGTTTAGTGTCTAAAAAATCAGTTTTGAAGTTTAAATCATTTTGGGTCAATTGAATCTTTTCTTTTTTTGTGGCTCCAAAACCACACAAATTAACGGGTTAATCTAAGTGGGTGGTTGGTAAGTAGCATTGTTAAGCAATTAATGCAGTCACAACTTAGCAGTTATTTGAAAAGGAAGAAGAAAAAACTCTGTATTTATTGGAAGAATAAACAGTACCTCGCCGTATTGTAAGAGAACAAATGAGATAAACATAACATGAAATATAAAAAACCCTGAAAGCTAGCTAAAACACTGAAAGCAACATTATTTTCAAAAATCATTGTAGCAGTAGAACATTCTTTCTTTTAAGTCTTGAACATTCTTTCTCTCTGTTAAGTCCTGAACATCTAATATAAAAAATATTGCATTATATAGTTACATGTGTTCATAGTTGATCATAATGTTGATTGGATTCGAGTTGGATGATAAGCAAAATTCTAAGAACCCTTTGTCCATATTTTTTAAAGCAAAACATGTCCATGCACTATAGTGAAACTAGCTTGTACCTGGCAGTGCTCACAAAAATCTGATTTTGGCTTCCAACATTACATTTGAATTAATCAATGTGAAACCGGCTCATACCTGGTGGTACTTGCAAAAATTTTATTTTGGCTTTGTCATGTTACCCTTAAGTTACAACATGAAAACCTTGAAAATGTACCAAAAAACACAGTTTTTTGCCTCTTTTTTTTTTCTTTGGTTAAAATATAGAGCATTAGTGAATGTAATGTGGGACATTATCCAGAATTACTGTTGGCTATGAAAGGAAATTGGGAATTAATTTTTATGATGCCCATTTAATAAAATTGTTTACTTTTGTAATGCCATAAGTTATCGCTACTTAACTGGCTTTCCAAGTTGACATTTCATTTGGAATGAGCTCCTTTTTCTTCTTGAATGTGAATTACACTGACTGAGAAATTAACCTATTTTTTTGGCACAAGGAAGAAAATAAGTAATTGCAATAGAACTTGTCAAGTTGAATTCAAATATATTAAACAGATTCTCTCCATTACCCACTGTTATTTTTTTTGTGTGCATAGGTAAACTTAAAAAGAAATTAGAAATTTTTATGCATGCAAGCGCTTGATTCAACTTATGTAAAATGTGGTAGTCGTTTTCCTGTTGTGTTTGGCACAAACACATCATCCTTCTTTAGCATCCAGCACTAATCTGTGAACTTTCTTGTACTCCACTGTCTCTGTGATTGAGATTTGCTGGTGGATTCTTTCCCTGTGCTTGTCATTGATGGCACCAAGATTGTTAGGAAAAAATCCAAGAAATGAATTTTTAGGGACATATTACGTCCCCCATATGTTTGTATAATGAACAATTTACCCAAAATGTCACAGTAGTTGGTAGATTTAAGATTTTCTAAAATGTTTTGCCCAACACTTTTAAATGACCTTCACGGTGACTTTTCGATTGGCTGAACAGTTCTTTGAATTGCCTATCTCTAAAATATAAGATCTTATCTGGAACCAACAAAAATTCCTTCCTTGATTTTAGCATTACTTACATGAGGAAGTCTTTCTTTCAAGTAATGAAATTTCATTACCATTTTTATCCATCGCCATAAAGTCTTTGAAAAACCCTAATTTTAGAGTTAAATAATCTAGTTTGTGCCTGCTAATTTTTTCTTACGTTTTCTTTTTTATTATAAATTATTAATAAAACAGTTTTGATATCTACTTACAATTAAATATTATATTTAATATGTAATCATTAGATACAAGAACTTAACCAGTTAAGTTTTATAGACTTCTTTCTTTTGAATGATATTTTCCTGAGAAAATTATGAACGACATATAATAAAAATCTAAGGGCTACATTCTTAAAAAAATATAAGTAATTTACTGTCTAAAAGCTACGTTCAAATCTACGGTCCCAAAGAAAAACAGAATTGACAGTATTCTGAAAGGTATTCATTGTTTTACAATTTAAAAAACAAGACTACATTACAATATGCTATTTTATTTTTATTAAAAGCTGAATAAAATATTTATTCACTTGATAGAGATTGTTATGAAATATTGTTTGATAATTAATAATTTTCTTGGAATAATTACCATAAGATTAGTGTACATATTTAATGCATTAGAATGTAATTATGTAATGGTCATGTCAGTTTAAAACAAAATGTTTTTGCTTTTTTTTTTTAAATACTAAAAAATTAATAAATTTTATGAGCTTAAATTTTTAAAAGAACATTTTTAGCTACAAAAATTATGGTAAGCTTTGAAATTTTTAACTTAAATTATTAAACGTTTTATAAAAAACAAGGTTTATAAATACATAATTTTTTTAAATCATATTTGTAGGATGGCTAAATACAAAAAAATTAAGTTTACCTAATCTTTAATTAAAAAATCACGAACTTTTATAAGAGTTAATAATTAAGTTAACAATTTCAAAGCGTAATCTTTTGTAGCCTTTAAAAATTTAAGCTTACAAAACTTTTACTATTATTTTAGTCAGATAAGCCAAAAATTTATAAACAGTCTCGTCTCAAATTGGGAAAAACTGTTATAAAATTCTCTTCAGAATTTTACATTAACAGTTATTCTCATTTTTCTTATTATTTTTCCTCAAGCTTGAATTTAAGATTGTATTTGAGTTCTTGATTATGGACTTCATATCGTAATTAAAAAAGAATAAAAATAAGTAAAATGTTAAAATAATGGAAAACATAAGTAAAATAATAATAATAAAAAAATTAGTAGACATTACACATTAGTGTTTATTCATAGAAATAAAGATTACGTTTGAATATCATTCAGTTATTAAAAGTTTAACATTCACCATCATCAACTGCTGGTCATTTTATTCCTCTTTCAAATAAAATTTATAGTATAAATTATATACTCATCTACCATACATGCTGCTAACTTACCCACTAGTAATGTAATTACAGGTATATGACTAACTGCTGATAACCAAATTGCAATAATCCAACCATAGTATTATTTTGGTAGTACTTTTAATAATGTAGCTTATTATCACTTCATCTCACCTTTGATGTTCACATTGGAGTACTTTGCAAATTGTGATATGCCCATCAACAATGTCAGCATTTACATTTATCTGGATGGAGAATCTTTTTGCCTGGATACATTCTATCATAAGTTATCCTCAGATTTCTTATCTAACTATAACTACATGCATTCTTGTGATGATGTTTGAGTGAAAAGAAACTCGACCTTGTTTGGCACCTTATTTTTTAAAAACCTTTCCATGAAATTTCATTTTTCCAACTTAAACTGATTCTGCTACATATATCTTTCCTGTACCTTTTAATTGTACTAATATGGATTCAAATAAAAATGAAGATTTCATTTCGATATTCCCAATCTCAAAGAAACTACCCACTCACTCTTGCACTTCATAAAATTGCCTCTTCTCTATACACTTTTTTTTGAGACCATTCTAACTTAAGATATCTAGAAAAATATATTATCAATTAAAAAATAAATAATTATTTTTTAAATCTTTTTAGACAAAAATAATTATACATTTTATTTTCATTGATTTATTATAACACCTATAAGAAAAACTTGTTTCTAATTTTAAAAATTAACAAAAGATAAATTTTATGGATTTTATTTTTTAGTTAGTAAATTTATAAATTATTAATATTAGTACTATTATTTTCATGTTTCGTCTAGAGTGCCAAGTTTTCTCAAAAAATTCTCAGAAAATTTTGTAGATTTAAAAAACTAACTTTGGTGTGTGTAGTTAAGTTGAAAACATTTTTTGAACATGTGAAAATGTTAAAAACAAACAACTACAGGAAAATGGAGGAGTGCCCAGTAACATTTTTTGGTACAATTCAGCCTTAATTTTTGAAGTCACTTGAAATAAAACAAAAGTAAGTGATTAATGAAGTAGAGTAATTCACATTTAGGTATCATTATATGAGAGTATTCTATTTTTTTATATGACAGAATTTTAATATATTATATAATTATTAATATTGTTGTTTTTATAAAATGAGTTATTTTTTGTTTTGTCACTTTTGATTTATGATATTGAAATTATTACATTAAAGTTCACTGTTTAAATTGTTATTTAGTTAAAACAAATTTTAAAATTAACAGTTCAGTAGAAAGTTGTTAAATCATTTTAATAAATGTTTACTTTTTGTTTGACCTATTTTAAAGTTTGGTAAGTGTGGGTGTGCATAAAAATTATGTTTATCTATTGCTGCATCCTGTTTTTAATTAGTATGTTTAAAATAAAGTTATTTTATTAGATTATATTTCATGACATTGAAACTAGAGCTGAATTCAAATAAATTAATGTTATTGCTATGTAGTGAGTTAGATATAATACTGCTCAAGTAGTCAATAGCCTTATTATTGACTGTACAAGAGTAAACAAAACACCTGTTTCCATAATGAGCACAGCTGTCACATGCGTTTTTCTGAAGTTTACCATTTACAGGCGGCTTACGTTGTAGTTAATGCATTGTGTTCAATGTTGTCTGATATGTGTGCCTCATTTTTTATAAAACAGCTTTTAGTTTACCCTTTGAAGTTCTTTGTTCTTTGACAAGTAAGTTATTAGAATACATGTTAGAGTAAGTATATTTAATTGTGAAAAATTAACTGTATAAAATATTTCTTTGTTAACATATAACATTCTGCTTAATAATGTATATGATATATTTTAGATCATGTTACTGAGTAATTTTATTCAACATGGATTAAATTTTACTGAAATTATAGAAAATCATTAAAATACTGACGTGACTAAAAATGTTAAAATTTATGTACCATGAGAGAACTACTTGTTCTTCTATTCCAGTTAAAAATAAAAAATGCTACAGTTGTCAACCTTATTTTAGTGTACTGAAATTATTTTAAAAAAGTTTAAAAAAAAATCAGAAATAGTTTAATAGAAAAATTTATTTTAGATTATTTTTAAATTGTTTATCACCTTATATTTATTAATAAATTTTAATTAAATCTCCTTATATGTATTAAAAATAAGTTTTGGTTGTGATTATATTAGTTAGATTACATATGTTATACTGAAAAAATTAATATCACATGTATTCTACAACCAAACTAATTACATTGTTTTTTCATTTTTGGTAATTTTTAACCAATTTTTGTAAAAAAATATTTAATTACAAATCTCATTATAACTTCCAAGTTTGATGGTAATACTTTTTTCCTCAATTTTAATTTAAATAAGACCTTAGGATGAACAAGTTAACAATTCAAATTTTTGATGGTCTTTTAAGATAAGTTAATGGGCAGGAAAGGTAAAATAATCCTATTTAAGTGAACTTGAAGGACATTGGCTTCCTTGTGTCCTTTTTTCAACTAAACTAATTACAGAAATTATATATCTCAATGAAACTATGAAATGAATAGTTATATTTAAAGATATTGTTATCAAAATTATAATTTAATCTATTTGAAAACCTTAAGTATCTTATTCCCATTCCTTCTAAATTGAAAAAATATTAATACAGATTTTAAATTCTGCCTCTTACCAACAAAACATTATATATCTCGGGCTCGTTTGTTCTACTGCCATCAAACCATCATCATATTAAAAATTGAAACCACATTTATGTTGTAGACAATGTAACATTTATGCTAAATATTTTGACAAAGACAGACTAAAATATTTGATACTGCTATACAGATGTTTTTAATTTTTATGTGGCCTGAATTTTGTTTGGTAAGAAGCTGAATTTTATTACTGTTCTTAATATTTTTATTTTAATTCAGTCATTTGATTATGACTATACGTGATAAAATATCTCTAAATTTGTATTAGTATTATTATTTTCAGCTGTTGTAACACATTCTTCTGACTTGCTTGAAGATAATCCTTTTTGATATTTTTTCTCTTTAATGTATTCAGTCCCTAAAACATTATAGCCGTTACATTCTTTGAAAATTATTGTTGAGGTTCTTGTATTTTTTACTGGTAGGTATGTTAAATTTAGTAAGAAAGTGTTTTCTAAAAAAGTAGTGCTAATAGAAATGTGATAAACAATGTTATATAAATTTAAAAGAAACAGTTCATATATTAACTGGTGTAACCAAGGATTACATAGCCGTTTGGAAGTAACATTTTAGTTAATTAGATAAGAATATATTCATGTTTTATATATTAATTCTGGTCTGGAACCGTGAAAAATTCATTATTAACAATGTTTTATGCTTACAAATAAACACAAACATGTGTGTGTGCATATGTATATATATATACACACACACACTGGTTTTTTCTTTTGTATGAATCAGTGATTTTTGTCATTATTAATGTTTCTTATTTAATGAGATATAATATTTTATTATAAAATATTCTTTTCTTTAGTGTGCTTACACATAATTTATAAATAACAAGTGATAATCTTGTGCATTTGTAATGTGCTAGTTCTTATTTTAACATGATGTAACATTACAATATGGGCCTGCACTCAAATGAAACTGTTATTAGTGATAACAGTAATATTACTGGCTAAGTGTAAGTTATATCATATCATTTACAATTTAATGGTTACACAATATCTGGAATCTTTCAGATTGTAGCATCCTAGAAATCGAAGGCTGTGACATAAGAATGAGTTAACAATAGATAAAACTCTATTTAAAGTCATTTAGATTATTGTTTGAAACAAGCCAAACAAAACTGGCTGTAGTTTCATTGTATTGGTTGGCATTACTATTATTGTCTGATGACTGTATCAGTTATGCCACTATTAAAATTTACATTTAAAAAGAAATATAAAATACATAATATTTTTTTTTTGTTTTGATTCATGACTGCATGACATAAAACTAAAAAATTTTATTAAAAAAAAAAGAAGTTATAACGATTTTGATAAAAAGGTAGTGGAGAGTTGAGTACTTCTTAATACTTCCGTATTTACTACAGAATATAATACATCATACTATTAATTACTTCAGGCGCACAAACCAATTTTCCCATTACTTGCAAGTAATAAATGCAAGGTAGTTGATAAAGGTTATGGGTTTATTTTTAAATATACTGTAATTTGATACTGTGAAAGACTGTTAAGTATCATCTTATTTGTTCAGATTGAACAACAATTGAATTGAATACATTCAATTTTTTTCTTTATTCTCTTGCTCTCAAACAGCTACTTATTGAGAATTAAAAACTGCAATCCTGGCAATTGCCATACTGAAGTCTGCTTGAGTTCTCTTTCTTTGATATGTGATTGGGATCACATGTGCAAAATTTGTTCCCAATTGTGTCTCATTTGCCTTTCAACTGTTAGAGTGAAAATATGTCCACTCCCCTAGTAGTTTGCATCAAGTAGGAACATTGAGCAGTGATCCACTTTCTTTGAACAAATGTTGTGAAAGGGGCTGAAATTCATCATAGACAATTTTATCACAATACAGGGACAATGCTTTATCATGTTAAAGTGGTTTTCGTGCCTCGAGATGTTTAAAAGTGGTCAGAGAGTGTGACACACGAAGAAGGAGCAGGATGTCTGTCAACCTCCACTACAGACAACAAGACTGAGAGATGGTTTTGGCGAATATGTGTGTTACCATTGATGAGGTAGCACTCTTTTTTGAACATCAGTCATGGTTCTGCCTATCAAATCATTCACGACGAGCTCGGCTTCTGTAAAGTTTGTGCACTAAGACAGCTAACTGCTGAACACAAGCACAAAGTATTGACATCTGCCTTTACTTGACACTTCAAAAGGAAGGTTGACACATTTTTGAGTAGAACCAGTGATGAAATATGGGTTTGTCACTGCAAGCCAGAATCAAAATGCCAGAGTATGGAATGGAAAACACTCAGGATCTCAGACAGAGAAAAATTTCAAAACTGAGCCAACATCAGGAATGGCTATGTTAACCGTTTCAGAAGGGCCTATACTGGAAGATTTCAAGAAAAGGCGATCAACAACGCGAGTTACAGTGAAATGTTGGAAAACAAGCTGAAGCCAGCAATGTGCAACAAATGGTGAGGTCTATTTCAAAGAAGTGTTGTTGCATGACAACACCCACCCATGTATAGCTTGCCATATTTTTCAAACTATGAAGTTGAGGTTTGAGGTTCTAGAATACCCCCCTTCAGCCCAGATATTGCTCCCTCTGACTTTTATTTATTAGGGCCACTCAAGTTTGCTTTGCGAGGTGGTCGATTTTCAACAGACTTGCTAAACAGAAACTGATGCTTTGCGACCAACCAAAAACCTTCTTCTTGGAAGGAATACTCAAAATAGTGGACCGCTGGGCAAGTGCATTGGCAAGGTAGTTGACAATGCAGAAAAATGATGTACATGTTAAACCCCTATCTTTGTACAAGTAAATTGTAAAACAAAAAGTGTAGATCAGTGTTTCTCAACCTATGGGGTGTGTTCCCCTAGGGGAGCATGATAACACTAAATGTGGGGCGCAAGCATATCGAAAAAAAAACGCTATTAAAAAAGTTATTAATTTACTAAAAGGAAAGTAAAACAAAATATATTTTGACATAATAAATAATAAAATACACATTTATACTGATATAATACACGTAGAAATAAGAATGTATCAGTAGTGTACAATGTATTTAATAATGTATGTAATTTAACTGATCAATACTAAATTAAAAACAAGTTTAATAATTATTAGTGACTCTTTTGGACTTGCAGAGCAAAGTTTTTGGAAGGAAGTTAAATATTAGAAATAGACACTCAGAGATCTTTTTCTATATTTAGCTGAGATTTCTTTTGTCTTCAAAGCAGCTACTGCAGAAAATCCGGTTTTGCAAAGGTAGGTTGTTGAAAATGGTAATAGTATATGAAATAGGCTTGTTTTCAATGCAGAAAAATTCTTTGCCAGCATGGCTAAATGATTTCAATGGTTACAAAAACAATTTTCACATGTTGTTCTTCAGCCTTCTAAGTTTTAACACATTCATCCACATTTGCAAACATTTCTAGGGTTTTGCTTTAAATTTCTGCTTCACAATTCAAATTTTCTACAAAAAGCATTAACTTTATCACTTGTATCCAACACATGTGTATTTGCTCCTTGTAGTTATTTAACTTCTCAAATATGTCAACCAAGTAGCTTGATTCCATCACAAATAAACTGTCTCCGAACTTCTCATTTTCTGGTCGGTTTTCCTCTTCTAGAAAAATGGCAATTTCATCTCTTAATTCATAAACATGTTCCAAAAATCTCCCACGTGATAACCATCTTGCCTCACAGTAAAAGAGTAAAGCTGAATGTACTGCACCTATGTCTTTAAAAAGTGCTGAAAAGATTCTTGATTTTAGGGGTTTCATTTTTATATAATTTACTACAGTTACAACTGTCATTAGCACAATATTCAGACGAGGACTTATTACTTTGGAAGCCTGATCTTCTTTGTGGATCATGCATGTGTCCAGACACACTGTGGAGATTTTTGTTTCACAACTGCTTATATGCTTTTCCAGTCTATGTTTGCCTCCTCGTTAATAGAATTATGCTCTCTGCTGCCAAAACATTTGAGTAAATGACACAGAGTGCCCTTTCTTTTTAATTTACTTCAGTACTGGTAAATGCAAAATTTAAATATTCTTAAGAATATTTTCTTGATTTTTATTTTCGGAACTACGCTCGTCTGTGCACTTGTTGCTGATGCTTCACCATTGTCTAATGCTCACTTAAAAATTTATCCACGATTCTGTATAAATTACTGCCGTAAATATTTAATACTTTCAGTGGCAATTAAGATGCAAATTACATCTTACACATTCACATTAGACTCGATAGCGACAGAAGGATTGATTCAGACTGAGACTGGCTGGAATTGAGCAAGGTGCAGCATTTATACCCATTTTCAGATGGTCATGCAAACATTCTAGAATGTTTGAGACAAATCAGAACTTCTTGCAAAGCCGTGAGAATGTCCAGTATGTATGATGTAAGACAGAGAGGCAGTGATTCTGATGTCAATGCAGTGGATCAGTGTTGCCAAATATCAATAAATTTAGTTATTCTTGGTAATTTGTAAGGTTGTAGTGTAGCTTTAGTGTCAAAATACATTGTTGTGTGAGAGGGGGAGGCGCGATGAAAATATTGTTTAAAAATTTGGTCGTAATTACTGGAAAGGTTGAGATTTTGCTGGTATAAATATTTTTTCACTTGCCCTCATAGATCATATTTGGAGTGGGTAGATGTGTTACTCAATAGATAAAAAAATGAAAAAAATCTGCTCCACAATTTTCCATGGATTAATCTAGGAAAACAGGGGGAAAGCATTGATCAGAGTAGGTCGCAAAATGCAGTTAAAAACAAAAAAAGATAGTTGAAGTCTATATTAATAACTAAATTAATGAATAAATGAAGTAATAGTACCCACTAAGATGGTCTAGTAATAAAATAATTTTCATAAATTAATTGTTTCCTACAATAAGTTACTTGTACATGGAGGTGAATGCTGGTGTACTTTGGTGGTTGTAGTTCAATTAAGCACACATCTCATGAGTGGTCAACCTCAGTCTGTACAAGACTAATCCTCATTTACATGTCATATAGTACATTATCCTCATCTCTTTGGGCCATGGGATTGCTATAATTGTTTATAAGTTGAACAGATTGCAAAATACATGTTAAGAATAGTTAATTAAGTATGCAAATATGCTAAGTAACTAAATAAATAACAATTCAGAAAAGATTAATGAAAAATAAGCTCATATTATTTGTATATGTAGACAGAAATTCAGGGATTTTTTTATGTTTCTTGTTATTTAAAAACTTATCAGTAGAATAATATTATGTAAAAGAAGATTTTATTTTAAATAAATTGGTGGGTAGATATTTCAAATGGATTAATAGTTTATTAAAGATGGCAAAGAAGGATAATAAGAACACCCTTTTCATATGCTGAATATTTTGCTGGGGTAGATGTGATATTTGGTATAACAAAATGAATTTTGTTGCATATTAGAATTAAATGACCATATTTTCAACAAAAAAGAATCATGCAATTGCTAAAAATAAAAGTACATTAAAAAATTTTATTTTACTAAAAATTAAATTAACTTTTAGTAAAAGTTTTACTGAAATGATTTTCAGTTAGTCAGATTTTTTTTTTATTCATTGGAAAATTTCCATTACTTATTTCCTAAGAGAAAAACTTCCTGAAACCCCAAAAGCCTTTGTAAAAATACAAAATACCCAACATTCCTATATACTTAAGTTTTACCAAAGTGCCCTAACAATAGATTTGCCGAACACAGACAAGTTCATCAGAAAATGTATAAAATACCAATATGTTGTTACTAAAGTAAACATTGTTATTAAAGCTCTATTTATGTACATAAAGAGAATTAAATTACTATTTTTAACAAAAGAGAATGCTACATACAAATACTAATAAAAATATACTAAAAATAAAATTTTCAAAACACATTGGTTTGGTATTTGGTTATTATCTAATTTTATTATAAATTAGCACTTAGCTTCAGCCAAGTGGTAATCATAATATTTACACCTGTAAAGTGGAAAGTAAATATTATTTCTATATAAAATATTTATAAGACTGAATAGAAACTACAATTTTCATTAACTTTGATTTTAAAAAGTCACAATGATTTATTCAATCTTAAGAAAATCAATACGAGGTCTTGAAATAAAGTAATGAGTAGTTTTTTTGGCAGCCAAAGTGGCAACACTGTAAAGTCACTATAACCATATGGTTGTATGAACAGCTGATTTATATTAAGTATTAATATTTTTAGTCTTGTTGCCGTGTGAGATTAAAAAACCTTTCGTGAATTGAATGTTGTGCGTTACAAAAATGAGTGATACTAATGATGAGCAACATTGTGCAATCAGGTTTTGTGTTAAACTTTGTGAGAATGCTACTGAAAGTTTTTCAAAACTGAAAAGGGCATATGGAGGTGGTGCTCTTTCATGTGCCCAAGTTTTTAGCATTTTCAGATGGCCGAGAATCAGAAGCTGTGGACGATCCACACTCTAGAAGACCGTTAACAACAATGTTGAGCAAATCAGAGACTTAATGTGGTACCACCAGCAATTAACTGTCAGAATGATTGCAGAACAATTGAATCTGAACCATACCACAGTCCATCAGATTTTGACAAACGAATTGGACATGAAAAAAGATGCAAAATTGTTCCCTAAAAATCTGACTGTTGAACAGAAAAACAACAGGGTGGAAATGTGCCGCAATCTCCTAGGGCAAATTGAAACCGATGCTGATTTTCTAAAAAAATATATTACTGGTGAAAGATCTTGGATATCTGAGTTCGACTATGAAACAAAATGCCAGAGCAAGGAGTAACACACTTCAAACTCACCACATCCCAAAAAAGCAAATCCAAAATCAGAACCACGCTAATTTACTTCTTCAATAGTAATGGCATTATCCATAAGGAGTTTTTGCCTACAGGACAGACTGTAAATCAATATGTTTATCGAAAATTCTTGAAAGACTGCGGCTAAGAGTTGCCCACCTGAGACCAGCCATGAAAGACAACTCGCTGCTGCATCATGACAGTGCACCTTGTCACACTGTACTGTCACTCAATTAATGTGTTTTTGGCAAAGAAAAACATTCATGTAGTTACTCGACTACTTGATTCACCTGATTTGAGTCCCTGAGACTTTTTCCTGTTCCCAACTTTAAAAAAACACCTCAAAAGACACCATTTTGGAACAGTAGAAAACAAAATAAATGTAACCCACCATCTGAAGAATATTCCGGTTTCTGAGTTCCAACACTGCTATGAAGAGTGGGAAATCCATCTGAAGTGTTGTGTAGCTTCCCAAGGGAACTATTTCGAAGGTGATAAGAGTCCATGTTTAACTGAATTGTAAATAAATAATTTTTTTGAACCCTCATTACTTTATTTTCCAAAAATTGTTTCAAATTTTATTCCTTTATATTATGTCTGCAGTTTGCTATAAATCAGCATAGAGAGTTTGTCACATTTCTATGGTTTTGGTCATCTTTTTATCACGAATAGGATTGAGTATGAATATTAATCATTATTTATAACTACTATATTACTAGGAAGATTACCAGCGATATTTAAACAAAATTTACTTAATTTGATGCTACTGAATCAAACATCTTCCTAACAGAAACACCATTCTTAAAAATATGTTTGATACTGAGTGACTTTTAGAATATAGTAGGTTTGCTTAATATGATTTAAGATCTAATATAACCGTGGATCGATATGTGGAGAATCAAGGTCAATGATGAAAAATCAGTGTCAGTGATGTTCACATACAACACATGTGCTCCAGCCAGGCAGCGTAAATCTTTGGGAAAACAGTCAAGTGCCCGAGAGTAGTCCTGGTTAAACAGCTTACCTTACCTTAGGAGAACATGTTAAATATGTGACTCAAAGGGCAAATGCAATCAGGGCCTCACTGAACAGTGCCAGCCCACATCCACTGGTGAACAAACTGCTCATTTTTCAGCCATACATCCTGCCGATTCTAACATATGCTTACCTGGCATGGGGAGCTTTGTATAACTCCACGCTTCAAAAGAAATTAGAAGCCGTCCAAAATATAGCGTTGCGGATGATATTTGGAGCACCATGGTATGTCAGAAACGCCACGATGTGGGACTACACACTGTATCTGAGGTGGGGGAGGTGCAGGCATGCAGACTGTTCAGGAGAGTGGCTGCGTCTGAACACAGACATCTGCTGAGAGGGCCCTACTCCACAGGGTATAAGAAAATTGCCTGATGCCGTATTAGGCAAACCACCATGAAGAGGTGGTACAGGAGTCAAAAAAATGACAAACCAGGCTTAGGAGCCTCTATATCGCGTAATCTATAAATGGAAACCATATGAAAATTCCAGCCGTGAAAGTGACCATTTTCACAATTAAATTATGTTAAAACTATAAAAACCTAGACACCATCCCATGAAGAGATCACAATTTAATTCAGTCACTATATGCGACACCCTCCAGAGAAGGGGGCCCCCTTCAAATAACTAGGGCCCCTGTAGGTGTATTCCTGCTAGTGCTGCAAGGACTGAAGGGGAATCACGCTAGGAGTACTAGGCTCAAAAGCTTGTCTCCCACAGTCAGACTGTAAATAAATTTCATGCTGGTCCATACAGATAGGAACGCAAACTACCAAATCCATCCATAAATAAAACTTAAAATTTATAACCCATGAAAACCATCTGATAATAGAAAAATACAGCATCATTGTCCAGGCTCTGCGATCTGCAGGGAGAAATATTGAAACTCCTGCCATACTTACATTCCATTTCGTGATGATTATACTTATTAGGAATTACTTAAATTGGAATGAACAGCAGTTTTCATCTGCTGTTTAATAACACTGATAAACATAATTTTTGTTTCCTAGCATGCAATACTTGATTTTAATCTGCTTTTTGATGCTGAAAACGAATATGAACTCAGAATATTTCTATCACCCACCATTTTGGAAAAAGTTTTAAATATTAATTAAAGAATTCTTTTCATTTTCAATGTATAATTAGCATTTTAAGCTTCTATATTGTATTTTGTTATTTCATTTTTATTGTTTAACTTTGTTAAAAATTTATAATTTGTAAACAATAAATAAACAATATTAGCAACAACAAAGAATTAAATCATACAATAGTCACATATGACATCATACCTAATACTGAAGAGCGAGTCTTTGTGGACAAGATTAATAATGTCTCTGCAAGTCAAAACGTGTAGCTGAAAACACAACTGTGTTTGTATTAAGCACTGGATTTAGGAATGAATTAATTTTGTTCAGTCTTATTGCTGTCTTAAGTTTGTTAACAGTGCAGTGTCATAATGCCTCGAAATTGTGTAAATGATGTGGATGCCTTTTTTTATGTATGTGGTGAGTTTAATGTGTAAAATCAAATAGAAAAAACATCACTCCTTTAATTAAAAAAGCATTTGTAGTTTCAGTGTAAAATTATTTATTAGGCTAAGATGTGGGCTCCTCATATAGTATGCAGTAATTGTTCTGTATATTTAAGAGAATGGCTGAAAGGTACGCGGAAGGATTTGCCATTTGGTCTACCTATGGTTTGGCGTGAACCAAAGGATCATGTAACAGATTGTTACTTTTGTATCGCAAGTGTGACTGGAATTTCTAAAAAATCTAAACATACTGCAAAATATCCTTCATTGCAGTCAGGCCGTACCTCACAGTGAAATTATTCCAGTTCCTGTGCCACCTGTGAATGTGCGTTTCGAAAGCAGCAATAAAGAATTGGGCAGTACTGAAGAAGTCACTTTGATTTTGAATTATCTTCCAATAAGCCACATCTTATATCACAAGGTGAATTAAATGGCTTGGTTAGAGATTTAAATTTATCAAAAACTTAAGCTGAACTGTTAGGATCAAGACTGCAAGGTTGAAATGTACTTCAAAAAAATACAAAAATTTTGGGCTTTTAAAGCCAACAAAAAGAACTTTCTCAGTACTTTATTGATGAAAATAATTTAGTTTGTTGCATAAATATTGATGAGCTTATGTTGTTACACTTAGGACAAGTTCATAAACCTGAGGGCTGGCGCCTTTTCATAGATTTGTCCAAGTATAGTTTAAAAGTGGTTCTACTACACAACAGTAACAGATATCCTTCAATACCAATCGCTTATGATATTAATTTGAAAGAGACATATGATGTGATGAAAGATGTTCTTGAAAAAATAAATTATAAAAAATATAGCCGGAACATATTTGGTGATTTGAGTTATAGCTATTTTGTTAGGATGCAGTTAGGCTATAAGTACATGTGTTTTCTTTGGGAATGGGAAAGCCGAACTAGGGATAAACATTGTTACCACAGAGTGGAAGAAACGAGACAACTTAACTCCAAATGGGAAAAAAAATTTGTGAAAGCAATGAAGGATTATCCCAAATTTTTGTACATCAGGCAGAAATTTGCAAATGTAGGTGAAGGAAAAATTAAAGAATATATTTGTTGGTCCTCAAATAAGAGAATTAGTCAAAGTTGATGTATTTAACTCGATCTTAAATAATGTAGAAAGTGCAGCTTGGGCTTCATTTAAAGACGTTTGCAAAAAGTTTCTCAGCAAACAAAAATTTGACAATTATGATCGTATTGTTAATCAACTTCTTACTTCATATGGAGCTGTGAGATGTAATATGTCTTTGAAAATATATTTCCCCCACTCACATCTGGATTTTTTCCTGGACAACCTCAGAAACATAAGTGACAGGTATGACCATGCAGAATTATAAATTTTAACTATATTTTCCCTTAACTTTTTTTTTAAGCATAATTTATTTAAAACTAAGGATGATAAAAAAATTCTATTTACAGATCTGTAATGTACGCAAAAAAGCAATTCAAGAATTGGTATTACACTTAGAGAAACATTAAAAACAGTTTTTATGGTCTATCAGTGTAATTACTGTTAACTAAGGTTTGGATGTTATCTAATAAGTATGAAGATTACAGTTAGTAGGTCTATAAGCCAGTTTACCTTTTAAGAACATTTCCTATATAGTGTGCATCAATAAAGTAAATTGTAAATTATCCAATCATAGTCAATATAATTAAAACTTTGTTTTAATATTATTAAAAAACTTTGTTTTTAATATTAGTTATTCCTTACTAATGTTCATAAAAAAAAAATGGATTCAAAGAGGCTTAACTTGAGAATTTTTGAGAAGTGTATGGTTACAAGATGAACATTAATTCAAGCAAGTTAAAGAGGAGCTAAGGGTAGCACACACAAATGTGACAGATTTAAGAGACAGAAAGACGATGCTTAGGGAAAAAATCTTAGAATTTAAAGGAATCCAGAAGGAAAAGAGAGAATAGAGCTAAAAAACTAGCCAGAAGTTAACTATTCTGTGGGGTCTTATGAAAAAAAAGAAACATTGGCATGGAATACATATAATTATTTCACAATATTGTCTTTTAAGCAATTTACTTATTGTAAAATAATTTAATGTTTTTTTTTTGAAAGAGATAGATTCCTCAACACACTGTAAGTTGGTGCAGTTTGTTAGATGTTAGATATGGGATTTGTTTTGTATTTTGAAATATTTTTAGACCTAATGCAAGAATGCTAGATTGGGTAGTTAGTTGACTTTTTAACTTTAATTAGTCCTTTATTTCCTTTTAATTTTTAAAGTTTGCTTTTATAATTATGAAATGAAATTTTTATTTCTGAATTCATAAGAAGTAGTTTTACTAAACTGTGAGAGGGGACAGGTCCCGTTTATAATTTCAAAATTATTTTTTTACCATATTACTGCTAATTTAATGATTTTGTTTCTGTTTCTGCAGTTTGAATTATTTTGTCAAAATACTAACCAAACGATTAAATAAAATGAAAAATAGTTAACTGGGGAAATGACCCCTGTAAATATTTTATATATTGTAAAACCATAGAATTTTGATCATGGTTAAGATTAACTCTCCTTTGTAAATTTCATTAATATGTATTCTGATGCAGCAGGATGAGAAAAAATAACTGAAATATGTATCAGAATTTTATTTATTAAATCATGTCAAATTTTTTAAAAGGTAAAAATGTTTAACTCCTGGCTTAATAAGTTACACATGCATTCATGTAGCAAATTGTATCCAGATGTGGAAGTTAGTTTTTTAATAATTTTCTTCAAAAACACTGAAAAAATGTCTGACCTGTGGGCTAATGTTAGAAAAGTAAAAAATCATTTTTTACATTCTCTAAACTGTTCTTCAAATTCTTAAAGATTCTCTTACATTTATAATGGCAATTATCTGGGTATTTTTCAATAAATGAAAAGAAAATTTATTAAAAAAGAAATCTAATCACTATGCCTGTAAATAGATTATGACCAACTGACCTAGTAATTTCTGGGCTTTCATTTGTTTATACTGTATAATGAACTGATACAAGTACACTATAAAACTCATCTAAATATCAATTTAACAAAGCGAGAGTTTTTCAAGATATAGAAATAAACTATATATAGAAATGGTAATTCTTATAAGCACTACTTCTGAAATAAATTAATGGTGCTAAAGCAGTCTTTTCATGAGGTATAAAAATTAAAGAAAATTCTAAAATGCATCTATAGTAATTAAATTTTTTTATCTCAAATATATTAAATCAAGAGATTATTAGCTTACATCACTCCATTCTCTTCACTGCTTCTGTTAAAACTACCTGGAAAGATGTTCTGTTTATAAAGTTAATTCATTACTGTATCATTTCACCAAAGTGACAGGTAGATAGAGCCCCATTTCAGTTAGTTAAATAGAAAGTATTGCCCCCAAAAACAATTATGCCTAATTAATGTCATTATAAATATGATTTATTGTAATTAATATTATTTAATGGTAATTTTAATTTCTAAATTACTGCATAAAACATTTGGTAATTTTTTTTTTTTTGAGTACATACTGTATCTAATAACTTAGTATGTTAAAATATTCCATTAGATTTGCATAAATAATTCCTTGGATTTCATGAGTAATCACAGTTCACATTTGTGCTTAATTTTCTTCAGTGTCGTATCTGATAATTTGTTTTACTTAATGATTTTGTATTCTTATTAAAATTTGTTACCACTGTTTTATTATTTTACAAACTTACAGAGCTAAATTTCTAATTTAAATATGAGAAAGGTATGAAAGAAATTATTTAATCTTTCAGATAAAATCATGTAATCTTTTTTGTAAATTTTAGTTTGTTACAGTAGTACTTATTAATTTATGATACTGTGTTTTTTATACCGTTACATCATTACATAAATCAATTATGTTGTGATTAATTAAGTTATGTTAATTAGTTCTGAATAATTCTATACCAGCATTTCTCAACCTCGGGATCGCGAAATTAGCCTACAACTTTACACGTAAACAATAATGAAAGCAATTAATGAGAAAAGAATCATATATTATAAACACTTTACTTATAGGTATCTTACACATGTAAAGAAAATAATTTAATGAGATGGTTGCGTTATTTTTTATTTAAAAGTTTTTCCATACGTGTATCACTAAGACGATTCCTATTTTTAGGTTTTAGCGTGACAATGGACGAAAACTACAGAAGTAAGGCATGGCGAAAGAGATTAATATTTTCAATGCTTCTGTGACTAAATTTCCATATTTACTTTGATGAGCAAGTTCAAAACATAACTAAATCTTCAGATGTGAATTGTAGTTGTAACGTTTTACTGGAAGACATTTCGATGAGTAGGTCGTGAATTTCAACTGGTAACCTTAGCCAATGCAACAACGTTTTCGCTAAATGGATTACCCATCTCTTCGAGAAATCAATTTTATCTTCCGGGAAATGCTTCGCCCACTGAATTTTTAACTCACGCAAATGCAGCTTCATGCTATCCAAACTGATGAATAAGTGTTTTTCATCCATATTTTTCCCAATATAATCTGAAGTGAGTGGAAACATATTGAAATTTTTGCTATGAAGGCGAGTAATCCATATTACATGCGAAAATACATTGGCTAAGTAGGCCAACAGTAACATATACTAATTATTCTGTAAAATCATTGACAATGGCATTTGTTTTAACTAGAAAAATATTATTAATTTATCTCGCAATTCCAATAACTGGGTTAACGCTTTTTCCCCGCAATAACAATCTGACTTCCGTATGGAAAAGAATTTTTTTCGTTTAGCTTATCTCATCATGTAGTTTAGTAAACAGTTTATTCTGTAATAGTAAACTTTTAATAAAATTAACCATTTTTACAGCTTTATAAAGAATTTGTTGGAGATTTTCGGCATATTTTTTGTGGCAAGAGCATCTCTGAAAGTAGCAGTGCATCCATTTCGCCCTTGGTGTAATACAATCTTCTATTTTTTTCAAAAATCCATACCGTTCCTGTTATCACCATTGGACCATCATTACATATTGACCAATCTATATAATAGTTTTTAGTAGTTACCAAAAAGACATGGTCCTACTACATGACCAGCTATTGATTTGAAAAACATGATTTCTGTAATTATCCCATTTTATCTGTTCCTATCCCATTCATATCTCATAAAACATACAAACTGAGAAATGTTTGCCACATCTGTTGATTCATCAAATTGATTACTAAAAAATTTACTTGCTGAATTTTCTTTGATTCTCCTTGATACTATGTTGTTAGAAAGTTTTTTTTTCATTTTTGCTTCTTTCACACCTATTGAAATACTGACCATCTCAATTGCAGCATTATTGAGGTTTTCTGTGATTGTATGGGGTTTGGACATCTTAGCTACTCTTAATGCTACAAGATAAGATGCTTAAAGTGTACTTTTATCAGTGTAACTTGATTTGTAAATAGAAGCTTGTTGATTTTTCAAAGTATTATTATTTTCAATGAAATTATAATTTTAAAAACTTCAATAAAGTCACCAGATTTATACTCCACATTCGAAACTAAACTGCCATTCTGCAATCACTTAACGTCTCTTTTATACTGCTGCGAGCACGATGCGTTCAAATGTCCCATATGCATGTTCGAATATGATGCTCTCACAGCGAATATTATGCAAGCAGACAAAATTACAATGAGCACTTAAACATTAAGTTGGAACCTATAAATTGCTCATGTTTGTACAGTTCATACATGCATATTCATCCCGTCGTATCTAAATAGTTTTAACTAGGTTTCATTGGGTTGGAGGGTCGTGAAATATTATTTTTCATTTTTATTTTTGGGGTCATGTAGTTAGAAAGGTGGGGAATCGCTGCGTTTTACTTTTGGCATTTTAATGAATAATTACATATCATACTGTAATACATTGAACACAGGTGTCAATTATTTAGTTTGAATACTGTACACCCAGTATTGATTTGCTTCATTTAAATCAGTGGTTCCTGCACAGTAGTACAAGTATCAGTTCTGCAATGAGCACTTTCATGAATTACAAAAGTGTTCTTCAAACCACCTAGAAATTCAGAGGAACAAAAATCTGACGAATGAAATTCTTTAAATAGAAACACAATCCCAAAATTTTATAAAATAATTGAATGAGTTTTATTTTCTTTAAAACATCTTTAGCTAAAAATTTATTTATTTATAATTTGTGTGTAGTCTTTTATTAGCATCGAGTAATGGCATGGCATCTTGTAATCGCTTAGAATTTATCTGTGCATTATTTACTTCTTTACAAACTACACAAATAGATTCAGTTTAAAAAAAGTAGTAGTGACATTTTTGCAAGGTGTGAAGAGATAAATTTTTAAAATTTGTGATTTATAATAATGTAGGAGACTATGCATTACCCATTAGGGATCTCTGCCACTATATTTCCTTTGTCATCCCCGGTTAGGAAACAATTTCTTGGACAGTCAAATGAGCAACAGAATTGGCATCCCAACAAGCCCTGATAAAGAAGGAGACGTATCAAATACTGGGCAAAATTCATATTGTAATTTATACAAGAGGAATTGATCTGATTGTGGTTTTTAATTAAACTTTTTTATAAATGTCTATAAACAGTTTTTTCTGCTATCTAGACAACAGAAGACGAATCTAGAAAATTTTTAGCATCTAGCGTCATGTGAGTAAAGTTCATTCAACTGAGATAGTTTGAATAAAACCCACTGGGTTGGTCTAGTGGTGAACGCGTCTTCCCAAATCAACTGATTTGGAAGCCGAGAGTTCCAGCGTTCAAGTCCTAGTAAAGCCAGTTATTTTTACACGGATTTGAATAATAGATCGTGGATACCGGTGTTCTTTGGTGGTCGGGTTTCAATTAATCACACATCTCAGGAATGGTCGAACTGAGAATGTACAAGACTACACTTCATTTACACTCATTACATTTCATTCTCTGAAGAATTATCTATCTAAACAGTAGTTACTGAACAGGAGAAAGAAAGATAGTTTGAATAAGATATTTAGATTCTTAAAGAGTAGATATATTGCAAGTAAAGTATATAGTAAATACATATGCTGCAAATTTAGTGTAAGTTCAAATGCTTTGATGTTATACATTTCATTTAATCCACTTACAGGAATAACCAGTAACACCTGGTTGATAATCATGTACTATCATGATTAATTCACAAAATCAGTAAATACTATTCTCCCAAAAAAATCTATGCCAAATATTTTACTAACTAAGAAAAATATATTTTACAGAAGTTGTTCTGACACTCTAAATTACTCAACCTTGATACATTGTTTGAAAGAGATTGGAGTGGAAGGACCTTATTTGAAAATTATTTAAAAAGCAGGAAGTTTGTGGTAAAGATTGGTTCTAATTTGAGTGATATTGTTAAAACTGATGTTGGGGTACCTCAGAATCATTCAGGGTTGTCATTGTTCTTAATACATAGTCTACGGTGAACTAAAATACTGTGAAGTCTTCATGTATATGGATGACATAGTAATCTTTGGTACTAATAATTTTAAGTAGCTGAATCACATCTTCAGGAAGATTTTAATTCTTTTATGAAATGAACTTGTGAAAGACAGATTTGTTTAAACAAAGATAAAAACAGTTGTGGTTCACCTCAGAACCAGTAACTAGCTTACTAATAAGCTTCCAATTATCAAAGCTCATGATTTTAATTATACTATGAGTAATAAAGGATGTGATTGAAATATTTTGCAGAGAAAGAGGAATTTAAATACATAGGAATTACTTAAGATAATAAATTGAAATGGAAAAGTCTTATAACAAATCTAATAAAAAAACTTAATATAATTTTTAGTAAATTTTACTATCTTGGTGGTATATTACCTTCAAAAATAATGGTTTTGTTATGTAAGTCAATGTTTGAATCATTAATTAGGTATGGCGTTGAAGTATGGGGTTCAATGCAAACTATTTAACTTAAAAAATTAAAAAGGCTCAAAATAGAGTAATTAAAATAATTTTGAGTAAAGATCCCATTGGATAATAGGAAGATAAACTGCTTTAATGCTGTATCAATGCTATCCCCTGTAGGTTTTTATCAGTTAATATTGATAAATATGTTCCACATAAAAGATGAATTTAAAACTAAAAATATTCATTTACTAGGTATAAAAATCTATTATTTGTTAAATACAATATATATGGTAGAAAGTCATTGAAACTTGTTCCCAGTTTATATAACATGTTGTCAAAAGAAATTGAAGATATAACAAATTATGATTTGTTTAAGAAAGAAGTATTTTGACAGCTAACCTCTGAAACTGAATATTTAGAATAACTGTTAATCTTAAAGCAACAAACAGAAATTCTTTAATATTTTGTTCGATTGAAATATATATTTTTATCACAATCACTTTATGATGCCAGTAAATATGTTTCATAATATTTTTATTATAAACTCAGTATTACACAATTTTGTATGGTTTGTCTTTTAATAAATTTAGTTGTAGATATTTTTTTTTCTTTCTTTTTTGATATAATTATTAATTTATTTTGTCCTGTATTTGTATTTTTCATTGTTAATGTATTTGTACTGTATGAATGGGCACTTGCCAATAAGGCTTAGAGCCTTGCTGAGACCCAAATATGTATATTGAGGAATAAAGTTTTTTCTGTTCTGTTGTAAATTTCTAAAACATTTATCAACTTTTTTCATCCAGCATTTTGTAAAATGTATTCTGGTCAATTAAATCATGAAAAAACGAATTCACTAAACAGAGGATGCAACTCAACTGAAATTTCAAGAAATGTAACAAATTTACAAAAAAATCTTAGCTGGAAAAGAGCCCTTCCATAAATGTTTTATGTTAAAGGGTAGAATATATATAACTCCTCATGCAAGTTGCATTAAAATCATTATTTTGCTGCTGTGTGACGAGAAAAAATTAAACAGAAATAGTCAGCATACTTTTCACACAATTCATTATACCTTAGTATTCAAACAGGAATAAATAATAAAATAATTGTAATGCAAATATTCCCAATTGCATTATTTTGTTACATTTGTATTATTTTCAAATAGTAGAACAATAACAACTGAACTGATTTTGATAAAGTCACTTGTAACTTGTTACAAAAAAAAAAAATTTAACAGAGGAAAGTATTTTTGTGTAACTCATCAGTTCAGCATATGAGAAAGAATGTTATTATTATGCTTTTATTGCTAGTATTTTTTAATAAATTACTAATCCATTCTAAAAAATCTATCTACCTATTTATTTAAGATATAATAAAACCATTCTTTTAGAGAAAATTTCAGTGGTTGGGTTTAAAACTGTGCTCAGATAATTTTCAATAAAATTAAAATTTTATTGACTTTGTGTGTTGTTTATTATTAAATATTTAGTAAAATATTAAAAAAGGCTATTGTAACAGAATTTGTCACTTTGTGGAAGTGAATAATATTCTCAGTGGGTTTCAGCATGGTTTCAAATTTATTTAGTATCATCATACACTTAATTTACTATTATTTCATGTACTTAATTTTAATTTTTAATGTGTCCTTTTAACATTTCTTTTAGTTGTGTAATTTGTGGGTTTACTATGAACAAAATTATATAACTTTTTCTTGATCCATCCAGGAAACTGTTGAGGTTGTTTTTTTTTTTGAGCAGCACATCTACCTATTCTTATTATGATATAATACAATGTATAATTATTTATTTAATTATATTTTCATGGGGAGTTTAATCATAATTGAAATATTCTGACATAATATCAATATATTAAAATATATTGACATTCTATCTTTATATTTACAAAACATATTTAGTGAAAAAGGACATTCCTTCTTTTAACAATTTTTTTTCTTTAATTGTACTAGATACATTAAAAAAAAGAAAAATTAAACAAAATTTATATTACACTGAAAAAAAAATTGTGATTTGTGTTCTTAAATAAACAATTCAAAATACTAAAATATTAAAAATAATATAATATTAAAAATACTAAAGAACATAAAATTTAAAATTATTTTTGTTGGACTTTTTTTTTAATTTTCACTTATCAACCCTTCTTCACAATGCAAGTTAATCAAAATTGTATTTTGTATCTGTTTGGCCTTACAAATATTTTGTGGAAATAACACAGAATCAGAGCTTATGTGAGTAAGTGATGGTTGTACATGACCAATACATGAGTGAATTCAGCAGTTTTCAATAATTTATTTAACTTTTAATTTTGAAATTAAATTAAAGAATCAAATTTTGTAATCTAGATTTCAATCAAATTTAAAGTTTGGTTGTTACAAAATAAATCAAATGTAATTGATAAATCCAGTTATTTTGGACTTTATGTTATGAGAGAAAACTTTAATGTTAAAAATAAACAAAATTGTAGTTAATGATTAATTACTAGGTAATTGATGAGGATTACTATTTTTAAATACAGAAAGATTTTAAATATGGCCCAAAGATGTTCATATTGGTCAAATTTCACCCCAGAGTATAATTCGGTTAATAATTCTTTTCCATATAAAAAGTTGGCAAGTAATTTATTCAAAGAACTATTATTAAACAAAGAATTTTCTAATATATCATTGAATTAAACAAAGATTTGTATTTAGGGTGATGGAAAAACTATTTAATATTGAAGCGAAGCTTCTTAATGCAGCCTTTGTGATGGGGAATCAACTTAGAAAAAAGATGTCATGCACTAGTTGGTAACACAGTTTATTCAAGAATCGTGTTCAAAGAATAATATTGTTAATCTTTTGTGAATGATTTTTGATCATGCTCATATTTAATATTTCAATCACAGATTGGATTTGACTGATGTAACAGATTGGATTTCATTGTTAGTTCATATTTCTTATTAATAAAATTTCATCATTTTTTGCATATTGCATTTACATTATTTTGCACCATTAATAATTCACATAATATTGCGTAAGAAGCTTTGCTTCAGTAGTGTATCCACGCACCGATGTATTCATTAAAATTTTTTATTGAAAACCATTCTAATTGTATTGAGATGGTTGCCAGTTAATATTTCTCTGCTATTAATCAATATGCAATATTTCCTTCATGAAACATCATTTTCTGTTTGGTAGTAACATCTGTTGCAAAGGAATTTAAAAAATTACCTATAGAATTGAGTACCCATTCATAAAATGTTATGTCCATATTATACAAAATCAAAGTATTATAGCAGTTCAAATAATAAATTAGGGTTAATGTTTAAATAAATATAGTAGTGGGTAAATTACATATAAATATAAGCTAGTTAAATTTAATTAATAATGGAAGAGGCTTGTACCAGCTGAACCTTTAATGAGTAAAAAATTATATAAAATAAACTATTTCAAACATATTAAACCCAAAACTGATTAAGCTGTGGTAGATTTGGAGACACGATTTTAACCAACAGGCATGCAGTTACCACTTTTTGCCTTATCTTGTTTGCTTGTTGAGCAGCCACCAGGCAGGAATCTATTCTCTTAGTTGAAAAACAGAATCTTTAAAAGCTGAAGCAAGGTGAATGTTAAATTCAGTGAACTAGCTAATGAAATGAGTTTGAATTAGCTACTGCTAATTTATATAGTAATAAAATTAAGTATTTAATAGTAGGGATTTACAGATTTCCTGGTACCTCACCTAACACATTTCTGGTGTGCTTTGATAAATTATTGTCTATTAATAAAATACAAAATATTATAATCTCAGGATATCTAAACTTAGCTCTCTGTCCAATGATCCAAATTATAAATATTTAAGGGATTTAAAGATTTATTGAATGAATATAACCTAACAAATGCAGTTAAACTATCAACTAGAATCACAGCAAGTAGTAGAATTGACTACATAATTATATCCTTTCAGGATTACCCTAACGCGACACTCATAATTTAACAGTCGTCTATCAGATCACCTTGCTGAGATTTCAGACATCAACTCACTAAAGTGTAAGTTTTGTATTACTGAGAGAGAATATGTTAGGTTTAGAGATGTTAAAGACTGGATTTGTCTTCCATTAGTTGGGATAATTTATTTGTGCTCATTTCACATGAGAAATTCTTTTATAAAATATTTAATATGATCTTCAATTCATGTTGGTTTGAAACTATTAAAACTGTATGTTCCAACCATAAACCTCTTGTTATTCCAGCACACATATTAAAAATCAAAAACGAAATGGAAGGTTGGTACAGTCATGACTAAAAAATTTAGTCATGAAATTTTGAATACTAATTATTTATAAATTATGTAAAGCACAATATAGGAAAGGAATTCAAGAATTAAAGGCAAAATGATTTATATGAGAAAGTTAAACTGACAACAGTAATCATTATGTGAGACATGATTAACAAGGATAGAAAAAGTAGATGCCCAGGAAAACATAGTTTTATATCATATCACATAGAATATCAAATATATTTAATAACCATTATCTAAACTCAAGAAAAAAGTGATCACTAATTAATAACTATGCAATGAAAATAAAAGTAATGTAAAATGTCAAAATTCTATATTTTCAACCAGTAACTAACTGTTGATGAAATAAATAAAATTATGGGGGTTTAAAAAATTAAAAAATCAGCTGGGTGGTTTGGGAAACCTGAAAAGTCAATAAATTCTGTAAAGATGAATTGATAAAATTCGTTGTTTACTTAAAAAAAAGTGTCATTAGGCCAATCAGTAAAAACGGAAAAATAAATATTTAGTAAAATATTAAAAAAGGCTATTGCAAACAGAATTTGTCACTTTGTGGAAGTTAATAATATTCTCAGTGGGTTTTAGCATTGTTTCAAAAAAGGTCCAATTTGATAATAATAATAAAGTTAGAAGGATTATATAACTGTATTAGAGGAATTGCTTTTGATTTAATTTCATCCTATTTACAAAACCGACAAGTGTAAAAAAATACAATATAGAAGGAATAACTCGCTAAGTAAATATCAGTCAGAATGGGGTATTGTGGGTAAAGATGTTCTGCGGGACTTTTGCTATACATTCAGCAAGCTAGCGGCTACAGACATGGAAGACTACAACATAAGCAGGTGACACATCCCTAATACGATGTAAAAAAATTTTTTATAGATTTAGATTACTTGTAACTTAAATACTGATGTGATAGTAAAATATTTTGAAAATTTAAACTTTTGGCCAAGATGTGTTACATTAACTTTAGATTCAAAACTAATCAAGAACAGCATGAAATTGAAACTAAAGTAATTATAGAGTTAATGAAACATATGAGTATAGATTTCTTGGTATTGTGTTGTTCAAAATGTTAGCGAGGAATAAACATACCGATTTTTTTATGTAAAAAAAAATAAAGAGATATTTTTTTACTAAAACAGATAATTTTTGCAGTACTGTGATTTTAAAAATGTTCTACTGTGAAGCAATATATTCACATTTAGCATATGGAATCGAGGTTTGTGAAGGTGCTGCTAATATACATATTAAATGATAAAACTTATAAGAGTAATCTTTGGTTTAAATTATTTTTAATTATGTAAGGAAATCTTTCATGAACAAAAGTTGTTTATCTTACATTCTTTATATACAAAGTAATTCTGCTCAAAAAAGATAAAAGGAAATATACTTTTCAAATGGATAAGTTTGCTCACAAATCTATGATGAGAGATCTGTAGTTGGTGTGCCTATTTCCTTCAATTTATATCTGCAGAAATAAAAGAGCTATAAAGCAGTAAATTTAAAAAGGCTCTAAATAAATCTTGATACATAAAACATTTTATGGTATTAATGTGTACTTTGGGGGAAGGCAGATGTCATGACTAAATATCCACTGCTATTTCTGATTCTAAATATGTAATTAAAAGTCATCTAATAGCTTAATGTTAACATGATGTAACTACATAAGTTACAGTCAGATAAAAAATATGATTATTTTTATTTAGACTGTTATACTATTTATTGTAGTTAGTGTTATGTAAATTTTGTATTGTATATATTGTAAACCTCATTAAGGTAAGGTATTCTGTAAACATATGGTATTTTTTTTTATTTGCTGTAAACTTAAAAATGTCTGACAAAATTGTAAAATCTTATTATGAACAATTCATGAAAATTAGAAATGAATTTGTGGTGGGGACAGCGCCTTACTAGATACCAAGGTATTTTGAGTCCTATGATCCACAATATGCATAACATAGTAGGGTTAGACCTGCACCCACAGAACTGATAATGAAGAAGAAGGGATGAAGATAAGGAAAAGAGATGGATGGTGAAAAAAGGAAGATCTATCCATCAAGGTCGATCCTCCCATGCTTTCTCAAGATTGTTGAACTTGGAAAATATTACACATATTGTGATAGAAAACATTAGTAGTTAAGAGGCTAAATGAATTGTTGAATTCATTTAGAACTTAGAATTCTGAAGAATGCTAGTAGTGTTAGGCATGATGGTAAACTGAATTTGTATACAATTTAGAAGAAACAGGAAACCTCAACACAAAAAATCATATATTAATCATAAAAATCATAATTATAAAAATATGTAGATTATAATCATATACATATAAAATAATTAATATTTGAAAAAGGACAAAGAAATAAAAATAATAATGTTAAAGAGGTTCTAGATGTCTAGGAAAAGTTTAGAAGCAGATCTCAAATAGATAAAAGGAGGTTTGAGGATGATATGTATGGATGTAAATGAAGTGTACTCTTGTACAGTCTCAGGTCAGCCATTCCTGAGAGTTGTGGTTAACTGAAACCCAACCACCAAAGAATATCAGTATCCATAATCTAGTATTCAAATCCATATAACAGATCTGGGTAACAGATTCTTTCCAATTAAGAAGAAAGTACGAGAAAATAATAGTGAAAGGAATTCAAAAGGGAACTAAAAGGGACCCTTTTATCAGGCTAACATGTCCGTTTAAAAATCTGTTCTTTGTAATAGTGTAAATGGCATACCTCCAACAACTATTGTTTGACGAGAAGCGTTACCGGATTGAAATAGGAATTCATGGAAAATGTAAGGGTGTGGTTTATGAGAATTCTCACACTTCAGTAGGGTTCTGGTTCTGCAGGTTACTTTTATACGGATTTGAATACTAGATTGTGGATATCAGTGTTCTTTAGTGGTTGGGTTTCAATTAACCACACATCTCAGGAATGGTCGAACTGAGACGACCATTCCTGATATAATCCTAATAGATATAATCTTCATTAATCCTCTGAAGTAATACCTGAATGGTAATTCCCGGGGGCTGAACAGGAAAAAGAAAGGTCAAGAGGATATAAATTCTCCAGAACCAGTGAGTTAAGGGCCAGTATTAAGCGAACACTGCGATTATGAGACAACTATCAGTCAGCGTGTAATGGCAATGAGTAAAGTGTATGTCACAAGCATTCCAGTGTGAACAGTGGGTGAATGCAGGAAGTTCAATAGACAGTAGTGAAAGTGACAAAAAAAATTATTGAATTCATCATAAAGTGTTGGGTAGTTTTATTGTAAATAGCAAAGGTGTGTGGAGAGAATGGAATTGAATGAAATTTAGACTTATCTAACCTTATCGTGTTGTTAATGCAATACTAGGTGTTAATATTAGCAGTCATTATAATGTCTTTAGTCAACTGGACTATATTTTGGTATTTATCATTTAACTACCTCTAAAAAAAATCTTGTCCTTATTTGAAATATTATTTTGAATGTAATTTATTCATTATTATTATTATTTTCCATGTTCTTAGAGCAACAAATCATATTTATAAACATTTTTAATTGTTAGTCTTTAAATGTCTTGATCAAGCAATGATTACATTACAATATATATTAATGTCTTAACTTCTACAGAAATAAAATGGTTGCATCTCTGCTACAGGTTTGAAACTTTGTAACAAACAATCTCTTGTTATATAAACATGATTTTAATGAAGTATACATATTTGGATTTCAATTATGATGGTTTTACTCTATCTGAACTGAGCTAAATAAATGTAAATATGTTAAAGTTTTTTATTACAACCATATTATTATATTTATTTATAATTAATAATGGTATAGAATATGAATTCATTATGTAAAAGAGTATTTTTCATTCGTGCTATTTTAATTTCTTAAATTTCTCTTTTCAAGAAAAAATGTTCCTGTCTTGTCTGAAAATATATTGGAAGCATGTAACATCTTGTTTTTCTTGCTGTACACGTACTAAATCTACTCAAGTAAAACTTCTTTCACCAGATATCCCATTAAAGAATAATATCTATACTGTTCGTCGCATATCAAGGTAAGCCTTTATGAGGTTACTTATATTTTTGAATAATGTTATTCTTTTAAGAATATTAAATAATAATAATAAATTTGAGGGGGTTTCTAAACATTCAACTCTTCATCGTAAAAAAGCACCATCTAACAAAACATTTAGTCTGATTATGTTTGAAAGTCGTCATTCACCTACGCTATTCATTGTATACAGCTCATACTATTCCTCCTTAATAATCTATGGCTATTCAAATTTTATGAGTTTTTGAAATACCAGAAAAAAATTTGAGTTAAAAAATATTTGACCAATATTCTTTTATTGTTTTATATGATCATAGAAGCATGTAGAATTTCTTCTTTTTTAACTTGATAACTTTTTTTTATACTGCAATAGTTAAATAAATTAAAATATCAGAAAACGTTCAAAAAGTGTTTACTAATAAAATTACTTAAAACTCAAATTAGATAGCCATTTAATTGTTAAATAAATTATCATCTGGAGATATTGGGAAATAGTACTTGTATTAAATATTATAATAATAAATAAATGATATAAATCTTAATATAAAAAATCTTAATATAAAATATTAAGATAATGATTAATTAATAAGTATATAGTATGAAATGAATGTTTCTTCTGGTAAAAAATAATGAAAAATAAAATAAAAGAAGTACCTCTGTCCAAAGAATAAGTCCACTTAAAAAATGTATTCAGTTGAATCTCAATTTCACATAGACCCCACTGTCTAATATATGCCCCTTATATAGGGTTAGGTAAAATATAGTTTAACTTAAGAAAGATAGAGATAGCATGGAATGTAAAAGCTGATCGGAGATACTCTCCCAACAAGAAATTGGGAAATTTTGGACTTAATTCAAAGGAAGGGATAACAGTTTAATGTTCTTGTATTAGAAAACTTTCACAAAATGATTTTTAAGAATTAAAAATTTGTAAAGTTTATTAAATATTGATTTCCAATTGTTATTTAACAATGAATTTTCAGTATCATTGTTGATCCAAATATCTAATTGCTATTTATTACAGACATTTTTAAAACCATATTTTCCAATAAACTAATTACCATATCTGACCGGTTTACAAGCAATGTTGGGCAGCAACTAATTTCTTAAATTATTTTTCTTTTAGAATTAAGTAATTGAATATTATTATTGGATATTATCTTTGAATATATTTTTATTTTACACAAATTATATCAATTTTTCATCTCAAAAGAGATGAAAAGCAGCTTTACACCATAGTAATTGAAAGTTTAATTTTATTACTCAGAAGTCTTTGATCTTACTGCAAGGTCTAAGTTGATGTAAATCACACCTGAAATAGATTTCTTGAGATGTAATTGCAGAAAAAGACTTATAGTGTCTTTTAGACACTATAGACTTATAGTCTAGACTTATAGAAAAAGACTTATAGTGTCATGATTAACAAAAACTTTCATTTCCTACTCTGTCTTATAGAGTAGGAAATGAAAGTTTTTGTTAATCATGAAAGACCAAAACAAATTTACATGATCATGAAATACGAGATTTAAATAAATCTTTCTGTACCTTGATAACCTTAAAACATAATTTTTGCATCACCACTAATTATCAAGATTTTAAAATTTTGTGAAAACTTTTTAATAACTTTCCTGAAAATAGAAATCAACATAAACTTAGGCAAACACTTACTGAGTGGTTACTGATAGTGGAATTTTATTCTCTTAAAGAATACTTTGATATATCAGTTCATTAACCATCACTCTATAGTGAAATACTGGAATAATGATGAAATATTATTTATGTAATTGTTATATATCTTATAATTATGTTACTTTTAATGACAAGAGTTGCGAGTTATTTTTAATTATATGCCAATTTCTAAAAATCAAAATTATAGACTTGCTTTTTATTAATTTTTTTATGTTTTTAAAATTAATTTAATATTTAGTTTTATTTTAAATTATTATGAAAACAAATAACTGTTTTAAAATTTGCACCTACTTTTGTATCCTAAAACCATAATTTAACACAATATCATAGCAGAAACTACAGAAGGTATTTTTGGGAATTAATCGTTCTATTAATTTATTACAAAAGAAGATATTAAAAATTAATTAAGCCACAAAAAAAATGCAAACAATTGAATAATTTCATCATTTACAGCAATCATCCACCATAAGTCTCATTCAGTTATTTTTAATATTCTTTGAATAAGAATTTACTTAATTATTTATTCCAGTTAAAGAAAGTGATATTCCGGCATTATTTTCTTCATAATATAAAACAATAAATAAAAAATTTCATCCTGTAATTGCAGTAGCATGCCAGCTGTTGTGCATGAATTCTTATCATTGTGTTCATAATTTGTATAAACAAGATGATTCCAGTTTTTATAATTGAAATTATCTTCAACAATAACTAAGACAGATGACGAGGTAATATTTCTGGTATAAACAGGTATATTATTTATTTTTCAGTTAGTTTCATCAACTTTTAATTTATTATTTTTAATAATAGTAATTGTAACTGTAACATGTATTACCTAAAATAATAACCACATGAAAAATTTTGATAGTAAAATAACTTTGATAATAATTAAAAATCTTGATATCCAGAAGGAGTCACTGAAGTGGGGGCCCACTTCACTATTATCACCTACAAGCTTTGAGTGTAGTGGCCTCATATCAAAAAATAGATTGTTTCACGATAGTAGCATTTGCTAAATTTTGTTTTTCTACAGTTAGTTACTAAAAAACATTTAAGGGATTAACACTCTACAGTTATATCAGTAATTATATACAGTAATAATAGCATGAAAGTTTTAACTTTCAAAAAAAAAACTTTAAATTTGCAAAATCAATTCTAAATAACTGCTTTGTAGGATTTTTAATGAAATTTTAATTATATAATTATCAAAATAAAATAAAAATGCTACTTTTGTTTCAATAAAACAATTATCTCAGTAGTTTTTATTAAATTATGATCGACAGTAACTAAACAAGAAACATAAAAATTAGAACGTAAAAAATTTCAGCATAGCTGCAAACTCAGCTGTCATGAGTAGGTCACTCATTATACTACCTTTTTGGCACCTAATAAGTTAATTTAAATTTGTTGATTCTATAAAATTTAAAAAGTTTTGTTAAACGATTTTATAATTAAACATATGCATGATGCATGATGCATTTTTTAGATAAGTTATTTATTTATTGTGAAATAATTGTTGATATTTTTCAAGTAGGTTTACTAATTTATTAAAACTAATTTGTATGTTTTTACAAGCTGTGATTGATTAAATAAATTTAAAATTTATTATTTTTTAAAATTAGCTGAAGTACCCGTTCTTCACACAGTGGTGTATACTGAAGTTTTAAGATCTCTTTTTAGTATTTATTTTTTTTATCTCAAGAAAATATAAATAAAGCAATGTTTCTAAACCCCCACCCCCCCCTTAAATGTATGTGCATATAAACATATATATGTAATGCATTACAATTGATTTATTTTTGTTTATCATGTTTTTTAATGACCTTCATTCATTTTAAAAAGTGGAGATTCTTAATTTAATCTATTTACTTTTTTTGAAGATGTTTAATTTTCTTTTTTACCTACCACATTAATTTTTAATTTTTTAAATTATTTTATTTTGTAGAAAATATTTCTCTGGTAGTCCTGTAATATGCTTAATTACAACTACAATGTTTATTACAATTTTGTATTACTAGTTACACAATCATTATTATATTATATAATTAAGGATATCTATCATTTACTGGTGTGATTTTTTGTACTGATGTACCGAGTGGGCTAGAAGTCAGTTTTCCAGTTACTAATAGGGAAACAGTTAATAAAAAAGTTTTTTATTATTAGATATTACAATTACAGATCATTGTAACTATTAAAAGTGCCATCATTCTTTCCTTATGCATTTGTGATAGCAGTTAACTACTGAATTACATTTTTTTCTTATGAGATTTCATCCCAACTTATAATATTAATGGAGTTTTCATTTACAACTTCAGACAGTTCAGTTCATTTGGATTTGAAGAAAATACCATATTGTTAACAATTCCCCTTGAACAAAAAAAAATCACAAGGTGTCAAATCCCATGAACATAATATTCAATTGTTCCTCAGCATACTGTCCAATAACTAAAGTCTGATCAAAGTATTCTATATCTTCAAGAGCATGGAAGGAATGTTCCATCTTGTTGCTAACCATAGGGATGGCCAACGTTAAATACAAGATAGTTTAACAGCTTGGGAATAACTACTTATCAAGATATGAATTGCCAATTACTCTATTATCAAAGAAATAAGGTTCCAACACTAATTTTTTTGTGAACTTATACAACCAACATTAACTCCAGGTGCATTGACTTCTTTCTCCATAATTACAAAAAGATTTTCACCAAACTAATAAACACAATTATGATGGCTTATTACACCATTCATTTTGAATCAAACTTCATCAGTCATATCACTGAGCTAGAGAAACCAGCATTTACTTCAAATCAGCATTACACCATTCATTTTGAATCAAACTTTATCAGACATATCACTGAGCTACAGAAATCAGCATTTACTTCACAACAAATTCCATCTTTTTGTCAAAATTATTTTCACAAAGTGTGTGAAACACCTCAATGACTGATAACACTTACACCTCAATTCTCTTAGAATTCTTGTAAAATTTTTCTGGGTATTTCCAGCCTAACTAAATCCCTTTGTATTAATTTTTGAAGTTTTTTACCATGTCTATACAACAAATAATCTATTTTCTAACATGCAACTAGTTTATGCATACCAGTATTTTCAGATTTTATGTTTAGCTTATGCAAATGTTGACAGTAATGTAAAAATAAAACCTTAAATTGAATTCTTCATACACAGCATTATCATTATTTTTCCACATACACTGAAACATAAAAACTCATTGTTATTTTGTATGCTTAATTATGAATAAAGATACAAAAATGGATCGAACAATTAAATAGTAATTGAATGAGTTGATACTATCAAATGGATATATGTATGTAGTTTTGAGCTTCTTGCAGTTGTTTTTAAAATATCAGTCAGTGTTACTGTTTGTTGGAAAATGATATCTTCAGATTTTTATTTTTTGTCAATACGTTCTATAATACTGTTAATCTTTGTTTTTAAATATTCATCTTTTTGGTTGTGTGTAATTTGTAGCTAAATCAAATAAAATTAATGTGATTGGAGCATGGAAGGAATGCTCCATCTTGTTGCTAACCATAGGGATGGTCAGTGTTAAATACAAGATAGTTTAACTGCTTGGAAATAACTACTTATCAAGATATGAATTGCCAATTACTCTATTATCAAAGAAATAAGGTTCCAACACTATTTTTTTTTTTTTTTGTGAACTTACACAACCAACATGAACTCCAGCTGCATTGAATTCTTTCTCCATAATTACCTAGTGCTTCCACAAAAATAGATAGTGCTTCCACAAGTAAATAAATTACAATCTTGTAATCTACAATTTTGTAATTGAAAATATATTTATTTTATTTGCATTTTTTCCTGCATAATTTTTTATTATTTTAATTGTACTAAACTAATTCATAATAATTAATTTCTAGTTTTGGTCGCACACCCTCTAAAGAAGATTTAGGGAGAAGTAGTGATACAAATAATGAAAATGCTGGACAGAATTTTTTATCGCCAAATCCTATTCCATGTGACAGAGTTACTCTTACCATTCAACCAGGTTGAGTAATTATATACTTTTTATTTCTGTTCAATGTATGATAACGATGAATTTGTTTATTTTCTTATCATCTATATTAATATTACAAGATCTGGTAGCTGATTTCTTCAGATATCTGGTTTTTAATGAAATTCTATTTAAATGAATGATTAATATTAATTTAATATATTACTGCCGGATTACCTAGCAAAAATCAGCTGCAATTACCTTTAATTAAATATATTGTAATTAATTTATTTTAACGAATTGCAACTATATTTTTTTTAAGTGAATTAAACATCATTTCAAAGAAAATGATGTGAAGAATGTAAAAAAAAATTGGTTGCCAGCTCTCAGTCAGCCACAACCTCCCAGTTACCAGATGTAAACAGGTATGTTATTGTTAATTACGAGGGTTATTTTTTTTTCAAGGTCCGATCGGTCGCAAAATAAAAACCCGCGCAAAAATCGGAATCAACTTTTACGCATATATGTTGCGCAGCGTCTCTAGTATGGCCTTCAATCACGCCACGTCACTTCGTTTAGTTCTGAACATGCAGCTAGCACATAAACATGTCTACAACAATAGCATCTCCCACTAAGTGTGAAGTGCATGCGTTAATTCGATTTCTTCAGGCTGAGGGATATAATGGAGCTGAAATTCATCTATGAATAAGTAATGTGTACGGTGAAACTTCAATGAGTGACAGCAAAGTGCGGCAATGGTGCAGGAACTTTAAAGCAGGACGTACAAATGTTCATGATGCAGGCGGTCAGGGAAGGAAGCGAGTGTCAACTGCTGATCTCGTTGAGCAAGTGGATGAGGCAATTCTAGAAAATTGTTGATTCACAATTTCTGTATTGAGTGATTTGTTTCCTGAAATTTCAAGGTCAGCTCTCTACACCATTGTGAGTGAGAGACTTCAGTACCGCAAACTGTGTGCAAGATGGGTTCCCAAGATGGTGTCCGACCATCACTAAACAATGAGAATGGACGCCTCCCTAACATTTCTCCAGCACTACCACAATGAAGGAGAAGATTTTTTGAACAAAATTGTCACAGGGGACGAGACATGGTCCATTTCTATAATGAAAAAACTTTCGAGCTGCAGACCAGCGTAGAAACATGGCTGAAAACACAGGCGGCTCCGTTCTATGACAAGGATATTGGAAAGTTGGTACCACGCTATGACAAATGTCTAAATCGGAGTGGAAACTATGTAGAGAAATAGCGTAACTACTTGTTACAAATAAACATTTTTTTATTTTTCACTGTGGTTTTAATTTCGTGACCGATCAGACCTTGAAAAAAAAAATAACCCTCATATTTACGCTCATCTTGTTTTTCAAAAAGATTATATACTAAATTGAAATTTAATTTTTTTTGTACTCAATAACACATGGTTGCCTGTAAAAAAATGGTCATAAGTAGTGATGTCCATTATTTGGACTAATTACTTTCAATCTGGATGAGTGTAAATGAGAGAAAAGGAATGCATGCGCTGCTTCATTTTGAATAAAAATGTTGACAATCAATTTTAGACTTCTAATCTTTTTTGCTGTTTTCATTATTTATTATGTAATTAGTTAATTTCTAATTAAGTAATTATTAATCAAGTAATTTGGTACTCATTGACCACGTGTTCTGCTTTGTATGATCTTTGTTTCTATGGTTGTTTTTATATCTTAATTACAATATCTAAAAGGGTAAAATATGATGAGAATCAACCTGATACATCTAAACCAATAAAAAGACACTGAGAAAAAAGCATATTTAACAGACGAACTGTCAATATCATCTGAAACACAAGATATGATGATACAGATTGAAAAGAGTAGCCAACCAGCAAATTATGCAGAAGAAAGTAATGATAATGGTGATTACATGAATTCTTACAGTGACAATGAATAAAAGTATAATGAAAGTTCATTTGTATTAATAATAGCGAAAAGTGGCAAACACCATTTTCAACTACACAAAGAACTATAATATAATGAATATTCTTTGTAGATTGTTGACACAGGAAATGAAGCTGAATATTCAGCAGCTATTTTCTATTTTGATTTCAAGCTGTTTTATTTTGAACTTCATCTATAGATGGTGAAATGGTAAAGGATGAAGAAAATGTAAAATTAAAGATTAGATAATAATTTTGCATGGAACTGACAAATATATGTAATAGTGTTTAAATTAAATGAAAAGTATTGTGTTTTGAGAAATATTATAAAATAATTGATAAAAAGCACAGTAAGAACAGTGCACTTCTCTAGAATTAACCCATACTTAATTTTAACCCACCAGGTTGGTCTAATGGTGAACATGTCTTTGCAAATCAGCTGATTTCGAAGCCGAGAGTTCCAATGTTCAAATCCTAGTAAAGGCAGTTGCTTTTATACGGATTTGAATACTGGATCATGGATACCGGTGTTCCTTGGTGGATGGGTTTCAGTTAACCATGCATCTCAGAAATGGTCGATCTGAGACTGTACAAGACTACACTTCACTTACAGTCATACATATTATCCTCATTCTTGTACCACATATTATCCTCACACATTTAAGTAAAAGTGCCACTTTTCAGCATAATCTCCTTGTTTTGCAATACCCTTGTACCAGTACTTTGGAAGTTTTTGAGTGCCATTCATGTAGAAGTCTTTTGGTTGCAGATATAACTATTTTGAACAGCCTACATCACTTCCTCATTATTTCCAAACCTTTTCCTTTACAAATATTCCTATAGGGGCCAAAGAAGTATAGCCTGAGAGTGCACAGTCTGGATTACATGGAGGATGTGAATATTAAATCTCATTTCAGTTGATATATGACAATAAGAAGAGGAGTCACATATATATGAATATTATTCTGTATAAATGACAGTGATGTTTTTGTTCTTTTTCTCTTGTTCCTGATGGCCATCTGTACTGGGTTTTTAAGGAGTGTTGAACAATAATCAGCATTTATTGTGCAATGACCCACAGGGAAATCCATTACATCTTCAGAAAGTGTGGTTTTTACTGTTACACATGTTTGTTCTGGGTTGTCAAGTAACTTACCCACATCTCAACTGTTGTACTTGTAGATACACAGAAACTATCTTCATTCCTACTCATCACAATATGGCATCAGCTTTGTGACTCTTGCAGGTACATAATTTTGTATTAGTCCCTCAATAACCATGGAATCCATCAGACATGTACTTTTGAGTCTCAAAAGAGATTTTATATTTATTCTCACATTCCCTTTTCAGCCTATTCTCCTGAATGAATACACCAATGTTGTCAATGTTCCTGCTTGTGTGGAAGTCTTGGCAAGCATTCATTTTTTTTCTTTCTCCACTATTTTTAAATGCACTGCTCTACTTACACAAATTAAAATTTGTCACTGCATTGTCCTTTCATTCTGGAAACATTTTTATTATTATTATTATTTTTATTGTTATTGTTATTAATCTTTTTATTCTCTTCAGCCATTATAGGCTGATGCCCACTTATCAGCTTCACTTTCTTATTTTCTTTTATGAGTAATGTATTTTATAGAATGTGAAATATGCCAACCCTAACTGAGATTCCAACCCAGAATCTTCTGGATTTAAGGTAAAGAATCCACCATATTTCAAGAAGAGAATGACACTCATTTATTCAATGCAATTTTAAAGCACAGTTACAGCATAAATTATTAGAGTGAGTAAATATTTAATTTATAGATCTAAAAAATAATCCAGCCTAAAGAAATAATACTGCACCAGTTTTTATTTACAACTCTAAACATAAATAATAGTGCTTTTCTCAGCAGTAATCCAAACTATATACATATATGGTTTTCATTATACCTCACTAAGAATTTTGTTCTAACAAGCATGATTACCAAATTTTATTAAATATTATACAGTCAGTTTCTGATAAAAAAATATATAAAAGTAGGCATATCCATTACTATGTTTACTTTTAATTCATAATGCCTCTGTAGTATTTTTATTTCATTGTTAAAGAGGCAGTTTTTGTGACTAAAGGAAAATCTATTAGCAGTAGTTAAAAAGTAAGTGTAGGTAATAAGTTCATTCAAGTTTTTATAATTCACTATTTTTTCTAAGTCATGGTTTACAAACATAAATTATATATAATCTTAGTCATATAATTTTTTAAAAAATGTGTTATAAAATGGTATTACTAGAAATGAAAACTTATAATGAAAGACAAGAAATAAATAGGATATATATTTTTCAGATACTGAAGAAATGGAAGATTGTAAGGAATCATCTTCAGATCATATAAATATAAAACATAAAAAAAGGTGGAAGAAAGCCCTTTCAAAAGTTCATAAGAAATCTCCATCATTAAAAGAAAAAAAGGAAGATAATAAAGATGTCAAGCAAAATGGTAAGTAAGAATACTGGGTAAAGTGAACATGAAGTATACAGGCCATTAAAGTTGATGTGCCCTGTAGGACATAAACATCATTTTAATGTTTATTTTCAGCTGTAATCCTGTGACATATTATTACTTATAAACAGTAAATACTATTTTATGAGGCTTGGCTGATAAATTTTGCACACTAGTGTGCTACATGGAGACAAAAGGTACAATCAAGTTAGGCGTGGCAGCACATGATAGCTAAAATCCCCCTCTACAAACCTGCAATAATGTGTTGAAATCCGTTTAGCGGTTTGTTTTCAGTAGCAGTTAAAATGGAGTCAATTACGGTCAATATATCAACACAGTTAAAACAATGCGCAGTGATTGAATTTTCAACAGCAGAAAATGTGAATCCTATGAAAAATATTCATTGTTTAAAATCGATTTACGGTAGTGAAACTGTTGACAGGAATACTGTTTTTAGGTGGGCGTTGAAATTTCATGAATGTGAAGCTAGTAAAGTGACAATTCAGGATGCACCTTGCAGCGAAAGATCAGTTTCTGTGACTGACAAGAAACATCAAAAGGAGGGTGATGATTTGCTTCAAAGTAACCAGCAAATTTCCCAGCAATGCATTGCTATTCAGTTAGCCATATTAAAGAATGAATAAGCCATATTATTGAGTAATTGGGTTACCATAAAATCTGTACTTTTATTCATTTTTTATTTCATTCCAGTATCTTTTTTCATTCCCATGCTACACATATATGTGCAAAATTTATCAGTTGAGCCTCATACTTGTTAAATATACACTACCATTAATGTAATATTTTGTTTAACAATTGTTGTATCGTGCTTTTATTATATACCTCACATTGGTTTTATCAATCGCTGCTGTCTCACATTTATATCTATTATTTACCTTATAAAAATTCTATCATAGTTTCTCAGTCTTGCTTAAACACTTCAAAAGTTATATTAAGGACTTATCTCTAAATAAAGGCAATGCTTGCGATTTTTTCAAAATAGACACATTGTTGTAACTAAGCATGGCTGGAGATGTCTCTTAAAATTGTCATTTAATGACTTTGTGTTTCACTGACCATGCTGTGTGATGTTAAAACAAATATATATGCCATTTAGAAGTTAGAATGCATGCTAATAATTGGTTGCAAGATCCAGAGTACTATGTCACTGTTATTCACTTTATTTACGCATGGGCGCATGAAATCTGATCTTATGAATTGCATATTCATGAACTCTCATTGCAGACTGCAATAAGTATGTCAAAAAATGTATATCAAAATAGTTAAATATGTTACAGCTAGTGGAGAAATTAGAGTGGTAGATACTGACAGAACTGTAAACTCTTATCATCTGCAAGTCTGAGAGGAAGTGCTGCTTTTTGCTCTCATTTTTTATATGTGGAAATTACAGAGGCAGAGGTACGTCAGATAATTTGCAGTTCTGGTGGGAATAAAACCCCTACTGCACGCGGCCGACTGTCGCCTTACACCATTTGGCTACACCAACTTCATAGGAATAAAACCCCCAGTTTTGATGAATCACAGTGGAGCTTCTTGTCCATTTTTTCGGAATTTGTGTTAGTACTCTGACTAGAATTTTTAATAGGATGCTCTTTGCTGGCTATTTTCCTGTTTGTTGGAAAAAAATTATTGTTTAAAGGTAGTTATAACGACCCCCTCACCTATAAGCTCCTCTTACAGGCCTTTAACTCTCCTGCCAGGTATTAGAAATGTTTTTAAGAAGGTTTTTTGTCTTCGTGTTAATGATATGTTGAATTCTAGAAAGTTGTTGATGGATGATTAGTATGGTTTTCGCCCATACTAAGGCAGGAGCAAGAAAGATGCTATTCTTAAGTTATGAGCATTGTTTCTTCTAGTGAGTCTGAGTATGTCTTAGATATCTTTTTGGACATATCAGAATAATAAATCTGTGGTGGCCTGCTGCCCTGTTTCAGCTGCAGAAGCGTTATGGTACGCAGAATGAGCTGAATGTGTTATATAGTTATTCAGCAACTGAGACAGCATCTCAGAAGTAGGAAAGACACTATCTAAAGGTTTTCCACAGGGTATTGTTTAAGACCCTTGTTCTGGGTTTAGGTTACCCAATGGATGCCATGTCATTGCTTGATGTAGATGATGGATTTTTGCGGGTTAAAGGTTTTTTGAGGAATGAGGTCAAATTCAGGGCAGCCCATACTTGCAAGATACTCCAGTTGTAGAGTTTGTAACTTGAGATGGTGTTTAGCACAGAGAAAATAACAATGATGTTGCTCAAGGGCAGTCTGGTTGTTATATGACAACCTCATGTATTAATGGCAGGTCATCAAATTAGGTATGTCCCATTGCAGAAGTATCTTGGTGTTATCCTTGATGAGAATCTGCGATTCAAGGAGCGCTTTCAATAAGCAGCCAAAAAGGCTTATAATGCTTTCTTCAGTGTTCAGAGAGCAATCCATCCCATTCAGGGGCTTAATTTCCATGCATTTTGTATATGAGGGTGTATACAAAGCTCTAAAGCTGTATGCTGCATCTGTCTGGGCACGTCAGATGGGTGTTACAGGAATATTTTGTTGAGAGCCGTGCGTCTCCTACTGTTATCTGCTATTTCTAGTATTAAGCCCATTGGTATCCTTGCAACTGAGAGCCAATTACATTATGATGTCAAGATGGTAGACCAACTTACCTCTGGGCTCATAAAAGACGATGAAGGTCGCAGTGTAGTGTATAATTGGTTCATACGTAAAATATAAATATGGACTGTAAAAACCAGTGTCTACAAAAAAACTTTCTTTTTTTAATATCATTTAATATCAATGAAATTATCTATTCAAACTGTTTTTGTGGAAAATTAAAAAAATAATTGCAAAAAAGCTGTAACACATACAAGTTTTTTGTTATGAGCAATATTGTACATGTCATAGAAAATGACAATAAACCAATAATAATCAGTACACCCATTTTATTAAGAAACTTTTTTATGTATCATAAAGTAATATTTTATTCAACTACATAAGCATATGTTAGCCATTTTTTTATTTTTATTTAGAGTAAAATCTTCTGTTTTCACAAACCAGCATTAGACACTCTTCATTGCTGGATCCTGGGAGTCTTTGTATTGGGTTCATGGTCTAATGTCCTGGTGGGGTTCCTTTGCTTGTTGTAATTGCTAACTGTGCCAAGATTTCCCAGGGAAAATCAACAATATACAAATCTAGAAAATGTATTTTTAGTGAAATTCAAGATCTAGTGGTTTGGTAAAGAAGCTCTTGTGCTAAGGTTTTTGTAGTTTTCTTCTTTTTTGTCCTTTCCAAAATTCACAGATTATCTACATTCTGCTAATTACTTTTCATTGAGTTTTACTTCAAAAGATAGGCTGTGAATCACTTTTATAATATAGGACCAGTAAATGTGCTTTCTTTAAGTTTGGTTTCACTTAATTGTGGAAAAGGTTTTTTTATATGTTTGAGGTCTTCACCTTCTTCATTCATGCTCTTTACAAAATTTTTCATCAATCCTGACTACTTGTAAAGTAAAGGAAGAAGAATCTTCTTGGGTTCAACAAGAGATGCATGTGAGACACTTTGACCACATGGTTCAAAAGAAGTTTGCTTTGACTAGTTTTTTTCTACAAAATGGTAACTGTACGTTCTACTATTCCATATACATAAAAACAAAAAAAAAAACAGCAATAATTTGTGAATCCATGCTGAAGGTTCCATTAATATACTATGACTTTTAAATCTCTAAAAACTTGCTAATCAAACCGTTTGTATGTAATTGTGGACTCAGAATGGCAACCATATAGTCAAGTCATATTTTATTCCACTAAAACTAATTATGAATACTGGTACAGATGATTCTTGTTTCCATTGCAGAGTAAGCTGGTTTTAGGATACATTCAAATAAATTAATACAAAGGCAACATTTTATATGCTTGTTGTCTATTTCTAATAAAGTTATTAATCCATCAATGTCAAAACATACATAAAAAATCCTTCATTTTTTAAAACACTGAAAAAACAGCATTTATTTTTTTGAAGGATGTAATGCTTGTACCATCTGCAAACAGATTCTATTCTTTCAATCAAGTCGAGAAGTTTAACCTGGTGTTTTGATGGGTCCAAGTCACAAGTCACACACTAAATCATTTAATTACTTTTGATGGATTCACTAGATGTCTGAGGACTTTAAGCAGGATCACAAGTGTTCTCAGGAAGTTAATTTATGTATCATTGCTGTCAGTAAACTCTGAAATGTTTTAATATCATCCGAATACATTGATGGAGTTGATATTGGAAAGTCTTCTCCATAAGAGCAGATGGCACATTCAGACATTCAATTCTATGTTTTTGATTATTATTTTACGATTGTAAAACTAGCAATCATCAAAATGATTGACAGGCTCTCATCACACCATAGGGTCAGTAAGTGGCATAGAGTCACTGAACTTGTGTCACATTACAGCTTGAACAGCAAACATGAGATTCACCAATTTTTATTTTTATTGTAATTTTATAATAAAAATACAAAACAAAGGTTTTTTTTACTTCTTTTGTTATAGATTGCCTAATGATTTTTACTCAAAATGCCCATTAACAAAAAAAAATCTGGTGAATTTTTACAAGATCTGCAGTGGAAATTTGACATTTTGAAAGTAAACTGTGATTAAAGTAACACACAACCACATTAAACCAAGGCTGTCTGTCGACTTTCAGTAAGCTCAAAGACAATATTCCAGTATCCCCACTGCTAACTTATACAACATAATAAAAATACTTAATTATGATAGAGGGTAGCAGTAGAGGTTATTATCAATAAAGATATGGTAACATAAAACTATGATATGCTGGGATTTTTTTCATGGTTGATAATTAAGTTACAAGCATATTAAATAATAAAAATGATAATTTGTACCGTGTTACCACTACTGATAACCAGTATTAGTAGATACAATCTCCAGAATACTAAACTACTCAAGAGAGTGGGAGAAAAGATCACTAATCAAGATAAAATGCAAATGTAAATCTTCAGAGAAGTACATGAATTTTATTTTCAAAATAAGCTGCCAGCAGTTGATATAGCAATACAAATAGTGAATGAGGTCATGATTTTTTTCAAATTTTCAGAAAACAGAATTAATAAACTATCAAAAATATTAATTTCACATTCATAAATTATGGTTGGGAAAGAGCATTAATTATTAGTGATATTACAATAAGGAGAAAAAAATACCATAAAAAAATTAAGGAAATGAGTCAAGAAGGTCATAAAATATATTGTACCAAAGAAATCTGGCTTAATAAAGGCCACCCAAAAATGTTTCATGATTGAAAGTGATCTGTTATGAACAAGGTAAGAAATTAGTTTAATGAAATTCTTTATTTGAAATGTTTACCGTTATATTTGGTTATGGTCTAACACAGTAACAGTAACAGAACTACTGGAAAGCTTGTTAAGTGAATCAGTCTTACTATACCATCTTCCACTCCTGCATATGCAGTTTGTTTACATGCACTGAATAGATTGGATGGATATATTATACAGCCTCTTGTCTAAGCAGATTGGTTTTGCTTTTCTTTATCAGGATGCATTTTTAAATTAGAACAATAATAAAATTAGCATAGGTTTTAAAACATTTGACATAGGATTACACAGCCTTATTTTGACTTGTTTGACCAGTATAAAACACTGTGCAGTCAGAGCAGATCAGTTTAGTTTATATATTCCTGGATATTGTGTTTGTTTGATGATTGTTTTCTCTGTATAATGTTTTTTTTTTGTAGGATGTTCTGAAGGCCACATTATGTTTAGATATTTTAAATTTGTGAACTATTCCTCTAAGCATTTGTTTGAACATGCTAGTGAAATATATTTTTTGTCTTGTTTTTACTTATTTTAATATTTATTTTATATCCAGGAGTGCATCAGTGAGTGGGCTGTTATATTCAGGGTGAAGTACCAAATAGGCAGGCCCCCTATGACCAGGTCATTATCTTTGAAATCCATTGTTAAGAAATATTCAATCTTAGATACCATTGCAGTGGTGTCCATCCTGGTGAAAAATGATTTCATCAAAATTTTACGTAACTGTGGGAAAAGCCAGTTACATTTCCAGATATGAGATTCCTGTAACGCTGTTTTCCACAAAACCATATAGACTGTAAACCTTTTCTCAGGAAATGGCGCAGAAGACTCTTGGACTCTCTTCCATGCTTGACTGTTTTATGTGGTGGATCTGATCCCCTTATTCTTACATAGTGGCTTGTGCCACTTTTTCTGCTTTATGTTTCTCTGCTTGTACCAATTGAATCCAAACTTATGGTTTGAATAACAAACATCATCTCAAAGCATGCCATACAGTCAAATGAAGAATGGCTAGCTTTCAGCTGGCATGACAAGTGGACTTTTCTGGGCTACATTCAAAACTCTGCCAGATGTGCTCAATGTCTTTGTCTCAATATGATGGCGACCTGCGGATTTCATTTTACACAAACATCCTGTTTTTTGAAACTGTTGGTGCCAGCATCAAATGTTCTGTATTGCTGGAGGTGCAGTACTGCAATAGATTTTCAACAAAAATCATGCTGCACAGTTGTTATGGACTCACAATTGTTGAAGCAGAGAATGCTCAATGGTTTCTGTTGCAAGAATGCAAAATGAAGGGAAGATATCACAAGGGAAACACCTGGCAGCAACCAAGTGAAACTCTCAAACCAGTAATAATTAGTCAATTGATCTCATGACATAGATCCAATTGATCTCATGGCGCTAGCCTGCAGAAACTGAACAGTTGCTTCTTTAATTCCAATTTCATCTGCTACATAAATGAAATACATTATTACAGTTATATTTCACAGTCATATTTAGTGAGTCAACAGCAGAAGATATAGAAAGAATTGCATTACCCTTGAAAATTACTTTAAATCATTATCTTGAAAAATAGTAAAATTGGGTCAAGGTATATCTATATCTATGGAGCAAGACCAGAAGGTAATGGAAGATGTGGGTGACAGGATGAAATGGGGAGAAGTATACTAGATTGGAAAAGAAAGGGAAAGAATTGCAAACAGTTGAAGACACTAGCTTTGGATCAAAAAGAGTTTTAAATTTTGAAGATGGCTTAATGCTACAAAACAAAAGGGATATATAAAGAAGAAATAGTGAATTAACAGAAAAGAATAAAATTTTCTTTTACTTTGCTTTTATTCAGTCTGAAAATATTAGTAACTGTAAAGCTTTTTTGAGGCCTGGAATCAAAAAGCTTTTTACTGTTATTTTTTATAGTAAAAAAATAACAGTACTTATTTACAGTAACAGTAACTAATAACAGTACTTTTTTCAATACTTATTTTATTATTTACTTGAGACTTACATTTAAAGTTAACTAACTCTTAACAGAGTTTAACATACCTTTGTAAAGATAATAAATACTATCACCCAACTATTAATACTATTGCTCATTATTATTGTAATACAGTTATTAATATTGCAATATCAATAACAGAGAATAAAGAATATTTGTCTAAGGTCTTATATTATCCCTCCTGAATTGGTAATCCTATAGGTTTCAGCTAAGTTGCTTTTGATAATGATAATTTTAAACTTTTTGAGTTGAATCTTGCATATAGGAAGCAGCAGGAAGTGTATATCAATAATGTTTATTCAGTAGTCATAACTGTTGATTATCAGATATTCAGCAGCTCATGATCAAAAATTTACTTTCAATCTGCACCAAAACCAATTTAATATGCAGATGTCGGTACTTTGGTGCTGTACATCAATCTAAATTAAAAACTTAACAAAAACATGTTTTGCCTCTTCTGAATGAGAATAAGATTCGTCAATTGATTTCTGGTTTGAAGGAACTTAACAGTGACTTGAGTAGCAAAAGGTTGTAGGTTTTTAGAATCCATTGGGATTTTGATCCATATTGGACATGCATGATGGTAAAATCTTTGGAGTTCTGTTTGTATTAAGAGAATTACTGTTTTCAATTTACATCCTTCATTTAGCTTATTATGTTTATTTCAGAAAAATTTGATTTTTGGTGTTGAAGTTCTGACTGTTACCCTATATTCGGGATACCTTGAAGGATAAAAAAGATAGATATTTTGCACAGGGAACAAAGAAAGCCCCATAAATTGCTGCTTACTGAATTAAATTTTATAATAATAATTAATTAATGTGTTAATAAAACTTTAATTTATTTGTACCCAATTGTGATAGATATAGTTAGAAATTTAATATTCACATCCATAATACCAGACATAAAGTAGTTAAATAAAGTGCATTAATTTCTTTAATTGGCTTCTTGTTCAAGTAAAGAAAGTTTTAATAAAATACTCAAAGATAAAAAATACATCTAACTAACAAACAACCCTTTATATACTACAAAAAATTTTGTGTTGTAATGTGGACCTACAATTATTTTAATTTTTTTTGTAATCTTTTAACCGTATTTGAAATCTTTGCAGTCTGTACCTGATTTTTTTTTAGTATCAAAAGTACATGGTTGAAGGAGAAATATTTTAATGAGGAAAGAAAATAGCTTTAGGGAATGCAATACTATGTAGAAAAAAAATAAGAGACCAATAATTTTAATTTGTCAAGTTAAAATTGTTTAGAACTGTAAACTTCTGAAATGACACTAAATCAAATTTTGCATTTCCTGTTTTTAATAACTTACTTCCAAGCATTTCAGTTACACTTCTGACCATCTTCAGTGAATGGTTCTCACATTATTAATAGAAATTCAAGAAAGAGCTAATAGGTTCAAGAATATATTGGAAAAACAAAGGAAAAATATCTGATGATACGTTACAGGAAGAGAAAGAAATTGTTGATCAGTTCGGAGAAGACATTTCATTAAGATCAGAATTTGATGTGCTGTGTGTATGACTCAACCTTCCAACACTTGACTTTTTTCTAGTTAATCACCCATTTAGAATGCAATACATTCATGCACTATAATTTCAATTTCTGTGTCATCTATGTTGGATTTATTATTTTCTTTTTAGTTTAAGCACTAGAAATTTTGTCAAAATCAAATAATCATCCAAAAAGAAAAGTAATTGCCTTGGTCTATATTATATATCAGAATATATGTAAGTGCTGTCAAATTGTATATATATAATGTGTATAAGTGCTGTCAAAAGTAATTTTATTAGGACGTGTCATTTTAAAATTAAAAAAATAACATCACTTATTCTTCTTTATTAGTTTTTTTTATAATTGTAATATTATGCAGTACTTGCTTATAGTTACTGTACAGTACTCATATAACAATTTTTGAAACATTCTTCACGTCATCTTGGTCATAATCTATTCTACAATATATTTTCATTGTTTAACTGAGGATCAAAAATAAAAACAAAAATGTTTATATAAACAACACAATGCTTGCAAAAGACTAAACTAGTGCATAAAGAACTAATTAAAGATCTTTTTCTTGGACGTCTGTCCTAGAATAATTATTAACTATAAATGTTTTTAAAGCAAAAACTTTGGGAATGCAACAAATGTCATAATAGAAGTATGGTTAACACTTATGAATATGCTTAAGAATATAAACAATAAAAGAAATGTAAAAAAATACCAGTTTTCATTATATATAAAAATGACATGTCTTCCAAAAGGAAGTCTATTCTAAAAGAATTTTAAGATTCTTCAGAATGGAAAGAAATATATATATATATATTTAAAATGGATATTCTTATTATGAAAAACATTCATAACACTTTTAACATGCTAATAACATACATCATGTTAGACATTTTCATAATGGACACTTACGTGAAATCTTACATATCTTTTCACTTATAATTAATATCCATTTATTATTAATTTGAAACTCTTATCACAAATACTGAGTCTAAATAATGTGATATATGCCATTTCTGCTTAACTGTGGATTTAACCACCTTAATTGCATCATTTGATAACCATTTGAGAGAACTTAAAGATGATTACACTTGAAACCCATTTTAGTTTGTGAATAGAGTTAATATATACCACAACTCTATTAAAATAATGTTGTTATTTCAGAATACAATTTTTATTTATTTATTTTTAGGTGATGAAAATATTCACGATAAAAATGATGACAATTGTCATCATATTGATAATAGTGAGGAGCCTGATAAAAAAATGACACAAAAAGAGAAATATAAGGGAGGAAATTGGAATAAAGCTTTATCAGCTGTGCAAAAGAAGAAAATTAATAAAGAAAATAACATGCTGACTATACCTAGCAGTAGTTCATCTGTTTTCTATTCTAATCCAGTTCAGGTAAGACTTTATACCTTTAGGATTTCCTCATGTGTATTTTTTTCATTTTTAAGTTTTACTAAAATTTTAATTATCATTATTTTTGTTAAACTTATAACAATTGTAAAGTCAGGTCACTACTTTTAACTCTCATTTGACATTCATTATGCCTAATATATATATATGAGCTTTGTTAGCACACTGCACTTCAGCACATTGATTGTGACAGTGATTGGTTAGGATTCATTGCTGTGTGGTACAAGTCCCTGTGGTCCTATACTGGCACTCTTTGTCTGGTATGAGTTGCCTTGTGCACATGATTCAATTTCAGTCTGGTCAGTTTGACAACAGTGGTACTATTTTAACTTTATTCAGGACTGTCTACAGTTCACATATGAGTGTTATTACATTTCATCCATACGAATTCTCTGCATCCCATTATGCGCTGACAATAAGACAGATTTTTTACTATCTCTAGAGATCTGTACCATACCCAAATATTGCCATTAAGTGATTTTAAAAGAATATTTTACTGGCTGAAATAATTGTAACAACAGAGCAGATGGTAAAAAAGTCATGTATTAGTTTTATTGATATTCTTTCCAAAATAGGCATTTGTGATGCTGAAGTATAAACTAAAATTTTTTAATAAAAGTAACGTACATTTTTTTAATAAATATTTTAAAATTTAAATGTGTAAAACAAAAAAAAGAATGATAATTTTCTTTTTATATTATTAATGCAATAAGATGTAAAATGAAAATACAAGAAATTAATATTAGATAACACATACAATGTAATGTTATGTGAAAGAAATTTATAAAACCATCAGTTAAACATTTCATATAAAATTACAATAAATTTCAGAATTTACAAAAAAATAATTTGTATAGTTACTACTACTAAAATTTAAGGTTTGCATTTTTACACAGAGTAGGGTAAAATTTCAGTTTTTAGCATTCTTAATGAATTCCGTTCATAGTTTATGCACAAGTGCACAAGTAATGTTTTTGCAGTTTTCATTAGATGTTAAAAAAAAAACTAAAAAACTAAAACTGATAAGAAATCTAGAAGATTTATTTTTTTTACTGAATATAATAAATAAAATAATTAAAATGACCTTTTCATTAATTTTATCAAATGGGTGCAATAATTATGGTCATTAACACTTATTTGATAGTCATTGACACCACCAAACAGACAATTATTGACAGTTTTGTATTGTGGCGGTGGGAGCAGTAGTCCACCCAGGACTCTGCTAAGAGGTTCCTCCAAACAAGGAACTTTTTACCAAATTTAAAACTTTCATTTATATTTATGAGTTTTGTACAATCACAATGCAACATTTTTCATGAAAGTACAGTTGTATACCAGGTGTGTAAATATGAAACCGGAATTTCTGTATAGAAAATATATGTTTATTGTATGAAAATTATAAAAAATATTTCATTCAAAATATTGTCCATCACTAGCTATACATTTTTCCCATCTTTCTGACAATTTATGAATGCTACGCAAAAAAGACTGTTACTCTTTTAAAGCAAACCAGTCATCAAGCTATTTTCATAAGAAATGAAATGCTGCTCAGCAAGTGCATGTCCCATTGATGCAAATAAATAGTAGTCTGGTGAGTAAGCCGCATGAGAAAGTATTTCCCAACCGAACGTCTCAATCGTTTCCTTGACCAGTTTTACTGTATGTGATCGTGTATTATCATGAAGCAAAATCACTTTCTGTTGCTTTTTTTGATATTCTGGTTATTTTTCACGCAATGCTTGATTCAAATTGATAATTTGTTGTTCAGTATTAATGGGTTCGCAGGTTTTAGCAGCTCATAATAGATGACACCCTTTTGATCCCACTAAACTCAGAGCATTGTCTTCTTTCCATAATGATTTGGCCTTGAAATTGATGTTGATGGTTTGCTTGGACTTACCTTATCTTTTATGCTTAGGATTCTCAAAATATATCCACTTTTCATCACCTGTCACAATTCAATGGAGAAATGACTTTCTTTTGTACCTGGCAAGCAGCATTTCGCTAGGGTTTTTCGGTTTTCTTGCTGTCTTTCATTCAGTTCATGTGGAACCCATTTTCCCATCTTCTGGATCTTTCCCATGGCTCTTTCAACCATATGGAGTGGCTTCTCATGTTATGTTTAATTGATCCACAATTTGTTGCATTTGAGCGTCATCCTCATCCAACAATGCTTGCAATTCACTGTCTTCAAACTTTTTCGGTGACATGTTCTTCGTTTATCACATCAAAATTGCCACTTTTGAATTTTTTAAACCACTCAAAGCACTGTGATTTACCAAGAGCATGCTCACCATAAGCTTTGACAAGCATTCGATACCATTCTGCTACAATTTTCTTTAAATGGTAACAGAAAATCAATCCTGTCTGCAAATCATAGTTTTTTAGCGCAAAACTTGACATGTTCAACGCTAATTAAAACTATGCTGTTGTATGAAACTTGTATTGTGAGTTGAAAATTTTTTGTCAGCTGTCAAAGAAAGAAGTGGCGTCAATGATGCGATTTGACAGTAACTACATTGATAGCTGCGGCCATCAATGGGCAAATTCCAGTTTCATATTTACACACCTGGTATAAACAAGGTAATATATTGTCAAAACACATGATGTAATCAATGTGATTGTTTATGACCATGAGTATATGAGTATATTGAGTATGACCGTAATCTTGAGTATTAATCCATTGCGGTGGACATTTTGTTCAGGTGATGTAATAATATTTATTACTTGTTTCATCATATGCTTTGTTGTACATTCTTTTCACATAATTAAAAGTAGTTATTTCATGTGAAGTGATTTATTTTTACTGAAGTTGCTTCTACAGTCCTTTCTTAGAATTCCTGCTTTAAGTCATTCAGTAAGGTAACTGTTAAATCACGGTGTATTTATTATTTCTGCAAGTAAAAAAGCAAAGCGAAAGAATAGCAAGTGCTGGATTTACGCTGTACAGAAATGCTCTAGAGGCATATATATAAGGTTAAAGGGTTCCTAAGAAATAATTTGAATTTTTAAAATGGTTTTTGCAAAAAAATTGTTTTACATAAATAATTTTTAACAAATGTTACAGTATAAGGCAAATTGCAAATTCATTAAAAGCATTAGAATAACCATCGAGAGGAAGTTATTATTTGCCATTTGTGAATAGGGCTCACTAGGCTCACTCATGGATATCTGATGACTCAAAACAGATGCACCTGTTTGTGGTCACTGCGACTGCCAACTAACTGTACACCTTATCCTTGTGGATTGTGTCTATTATGTGGCATTGCATTGCAAGCTTAAACTAGGGCTAACATGCAAAATATGCTAGAGAATAATGAAATGATGTTATGCTATGTTTTACAATTTCTTAGGACTGTCTTTTATATTCAAATATTTGAGTTTTAATAAAGTATATTTCAGCTAATTTTGCCATTTGGCAAATTTCAGATGGTAATTCTATTGTGTTAGTGTAATTTATTAATATAATATTAATACATTATGGGTCTGGGTGCTGATGACAAAACTTTGTTTTGTACCCAGAAAAAAAAACAAGAAAAACCCATGAATGTGAAATTAACTTCATTATTAATTTTTGAAAGCTTCAGTGAAATCTTAAGAATATTAATATTACATAATGCTTGTATATCTGAAACAGTTTGCATAGCACAGTCATAACTCAATGTGAAAGTGAATTCCAGTGTAAACACAGCAGCCATAATAGGACATAGAAATTACTAATGTAACAAATTTCATATTTCTTAATACCGTTCCTGTTAGTTTTTAATAATAATCATGAAGATGCTTTTCCAGGAGTTACACTTCATTTATAATTTTTAATGTGGTTATTATATCATTTCTCTGAGATTCAGTTTGAATCACTATGTAGGATATCTGATTCATGCAAAAACAGCTGTTATCAGCTATTTGAGTTACAACTCAAACTTATCAAATTTGAGTTTTATATTTTTTTCAGTGCATAATTGAAAATATCTTTAACTGCATCAAGTTATTTGTTCATTATGTAATATGAACATTATTTTTGTTATATGCACAACCTCACGATATGTGAGTAATGGTCATAATGTTAGCAAACTAGGAAGAAGTATTTACTTTATTGAAAATAGTTATAATGATTTTATTATAAAAATTGTATTAAAATGGAGTTGATAAAAAAATGTTATCTTAATTAACATGCTAGATGTCAGGAAAATATTACATGGTTTATGTTTCATTATACATGATTTTGTTAAATGTTATTGCCAACTGTTATTAAATAATGTTCATGAAATTAGCGTTCTAACAACAGAAACTTTTACAATGAAAAACTTTAAAATCCTGAAGATTTTTAGATTTTTTTTGAGTTGTGATTTTTTAACATAGCTCTAATTCCAATGTTTTCCTTTTTTATCCCCAAAACACAAATATAATTTTAGATAAATCATTCATATAAAGAAATATAAATCATTTGTGCACTGCGCACAGTAGCTTGGCGCACCATGTGGTCCGCTCTGCCCCAATAGCAGCTAAAATAAAAATGTGAACACATACATCAAACAAACCCACGTGCCATCCTTTTTTATGGGAAAGATAAGTTTTTTAATTTATTATTTTTATTTAACAATAAAATAAATTATAAAAAATAATAAATAAAAGTGTACATGAAAGTGTTTACAAAATTGTAAACAACAGCACACAGAAATGATTAAATGTAACAAATTTCATATTTCTCAATACCATTGCCTTTAGTCTTTATTAACAACCATGAAGTTGCTTTTCCAGGAGCTACACCCCATTATCATTTCTAATGTGGTTTTTACATCGTTTCTCTGAGGTTTTTCAATATTTCATTTTGAATCACGTTGTAGGAAATATTGATTCATGCAAAAATATCTGAACACTTTAGGCGTTTTTGTAGTAGAGGTATTTCTACACAGTGCTAATTCTAAAACAGATGAGAATAACTTTAAAATTTTGAAGAAGCTAAGAAAAATAACAAAATTCTGAGAGAAGAAAGAAGAAAATTTCATAAAGAACAAATCAAAAAATTAGATAAAGATTTCAAAAAGAATAATACTCTAAATTTTTACAAAATGTTTAAAAGTAAAATCACTAACTACAAGCAACCAAACTTATGCTTTAAAGAAAAGATTGATCTCTAGCCACAAGTAATAAAGAAAGTAGTGAAATTCTAGCAGAATATTTTAGAAATTTATTAAATTGCAAAACCTCAAAAAATAAGTACAAAATGTAAATTCCGTACCACCAAATTTGGAAGAAATAAAAGATACTATAAAATCTTTGAAAAATAATAAAGCTGCTGGTGAGGATAGAATAATGGCAGAATTGTGGAAATTAGCCAATGAAGAGTTTCTTTGGGAAATAGTAGAACGTTTTGGAAAAATTTGGCAGAAAGAAAAAATCGCTGAAAGTTTGAGAACTGCAATTATCCACCTCCTCTTCACAAAATGAATGATAAAGATGTTAATAATTACAGAGAGATCTCCCTCTTACCAGTAACATAACAGTTTCTGTAAACTACTATTAAATAAATATAAATTCAAACTGATCCAAAGTTATATGAATTTTAAGGAGGCTTCAGGAGGGATGGTCTTGTTCAGAATAGATTTTAAGTTTGAAATTAATCATTAAAAACCAGATGTTAAGACTGGAACCAATGCTTGTAACATTTGGTGATTTTCAAAAAACCTATGATTCTGTAGACAGGGAAACTTTATTGATATCATGAAAGAATATTGAGTCAATCAGAAAACTATAAATTTAATAAAACTAACTCTACCAAACTCATTTTCAAAAATAACATTTTAGGCAAAATCAGCTATCCTTTCCAAATTAAAACAGGTCTAAGTCAGGGTGATGGCCTATCCTCTACACTCTTTAACCTAGTATTAGATAAAATAATGAAAATATTTTGAAATATTAACAAAACTGCTTTTGAAATTGGAGCAGGGAAAGGAAAAGTTGCTGAAAAAGCTGGTTTACAAATCTCCTTTCCTAAAACATAAATAATGACAAATTCTAAACAAAAAAAAAATATAGAAAATAAATAACAAAATTAAATACAGAGTAAATTTAAATATCTAGGCGAAATAATAACCTCAAATGGTTCAGATAAAAAAGCGTTTAAAGACAGAAAAATAGTTTTTCAAGTTTATCAATTTCCATAAAATTTATTCAATTTATGCATAAATGCAAAATTGAGATACTATAGTACAGTATTGAAACCAGTAATCCTCTACGGGGTAGAAACTTCCAACATAACAAATCTAGAATTACTTTTAAAACTGAAAAGAAAATTTTAGTAACGATCCATGACCAAAGAAAAATGAAGATGGGTAGAGAATAAAGTCAAATAAAGAAATTTACAAAATTAAAGAAAAAAAAAGATAAAACTTTTGAAGATTTAGTTACTGGAAACCAAAAAAATAAGACTAAATTTTGCGGGAAATATAATTCAAATGGATTCAGATTGATTGAACAAAAGTTTGATAAATTTTGGAAATATAAAATTTTGACCCCATTCATAAAATAAACAAGTAAAGGAAGAGCTTAATAATTCAAATAATAAAAATAAAAGATTGTCAATATTTTGTTTTTTGCTGAATCATTTGACTGGTTTGATGCAGCTCTCCAAGATATCATATCCAGTGCCAGTTGTTTCATTTTGTTATACCTCCTACGTTCCTAATAATTTGTTTTACATAATCCAAATGTTGCCTGCCTGCACAATTTTTCCCATCTATCTCTCCCTCCAATATCAAAGCGACTACTCCAGGATACCTTAAGGTGTGGCCTATAAGTCTGTCTTCTTTTAGGATACTTTTCCAAAAGCTTCTTTCTTTATCAATTTGCCACAACACCCCTTATTTTGTCACTTTATCCACCCATCTGATTTTAGCTTTTCTGATATAGCAGAATGTATGTTGTCAATATAAAAAAAATTCACAGAAAAAATATTCCATTGAAACGGTTCTTGTGAATATAGAAAAGAAAAGAGAGCGCATCTGTTGGACAGAAACAACCAAAAAACACAGCGTAATGAAAGAATGCGAGAATTCTTGAGGAGAAAGAGGAAAAATCAGAACATAAGGAATTTAAATTATATGCGTGGTCCTCTAAAGGCCTGTTCAGAAAAAAAACAAAAGTATAAAAATTGCTACTGCAATTTTTATACTTTTAAAATTCTGATTAGTTATTCTGTTTCAAAGATTAGCATTCTCTCTTTGAAACTTTGTTGATACTTTCCAAAAGATTTATAAATTCTGAATAATCTTTTCTCAGTTTCTGAATCACTGGTGTACATTTAAGTTCAATATACCCCAGAAACTATTATGATTTTTACTAGAAATAAACAATAATTAAAAATGGAAACGTTTGTTTTAAATTTTAGAATAAATAATTTTAATTTCCAGATACATTTTTTTAGCAAATTTCTTGCATTTTCAAATGGTACAGTAATTACTAAATCTAATGCATCTGACACTCTATACAGTTAAAAATGTAAATTGAAGTCATAATTTTGCAAACTTTTTGTGATCGACAGTTGCAAGTATAAATATGTAGCTTTGAAGTTTAGGAGACACTTTTGAATTGTGTCTTTAATTTTTGGATTGTTGTCAGTTGAACACAAACTATTGAATAGTTTCAATTCTTCTAATGAATTAGTAAGCGAATAAAGACATGGAAAAGGCCTAAATGAAAAAAGGTCATATGAAAAACCTAAAAGAAGAGAGCTTCATTCCTTCCGACTCTGTGATTTACTAACTCCTGAAAACTTGCACTTCTTTTAAGGGTAATTAAAGCATTCATTTGTTTATTCAAGCATTCAATTAGTGGTCAAGGAGTAAACCCTGAAAATCTACAAAAGTCTACCTTTAAAACAATATGTATTTTACAAAAGTAATATGCCACTATATAGTGTATTTAATTATAGTTCTATTTTTCTGATACCTTTTATCATTAGATTATAATTCATGAATTATTTTTCACAAAATCTTTTTAAAAAGTATTTTCTTTTATATAATTGGATATTGGCTAATTTAAAAAAAAAAAAATTTTATATACAGGAAGTGAATAATTCATCATCATTATGTACAACAAAATCTAGCATCGACCTGCCTAGTATGGAGCTGCTGAGTCCAGTTTCCTCTAAGGATTCTATTTGGATGAAATCTCAAAGTATGCAGGTAGTAAATATTTTATACATCTTGATGCATGATCAACCATTAGTATAGTTTCCCATTAATGTGCTTGTATTATGGTTATATATATATATATGAATAATTTTTTTATATTTACAAGTTAACTTTACACTCATATATTTTATTAGTACTTTAGTGTTAATCACTCTTACAGAGAAATTAAAATTGTTTTTATTGATTTCTGACCAAGACTGGATCCACCTTTAATTTATTAAAATTAATGCAATGAAGTGGTTGGATTAACCAATAAACCAATAACGAATGTGATTCATGATTGTGATCTCATTATTAATGCGTAAAAGATAATGTGTAAATAAAAAAATAAAAATATATATATTTTTTTTATTTACTCCTGGACATCTTCCGACAACTTGGTTCAGATGATCTTAACCACCATTGTTCAGTCTGAAACATAGTCCCAATGATGTTCTCTGGGGTAAGCACACTGAAGTTTCTCCTGCATGCTTACTGCAGGAACCATTCGCACGCAATCAGTATGTGTTCTTCCTCCCTACAGCAATCACAATCCGCGGAGGAACTCAGCATCCATGTGCATAAGTATGCCTTGAAACATCTGTGACCGGTAAGAAACTGGGTCAATTTGTACCATAGTTCCCCATGTTTCCAACACAGCCATCTCTGGATGTGCAGAATCAGTCTGTAGGTCCATCTGTCTTTCGTCAACTAATCCCATCACCTGCCACCTGCAGACAAGCGATCCCACCGCATCCACCCTACCCACTCCTCTGTACATCTACTCCCTCTTCTAAATGAAGAGATCCAGGGGCGCAAGTCCAGTCACTACACCAGAAGCATCCCCTGAGATGATGGTCCTGTACCCGCAATATACCCTGAGTGTACAGGGCATTATTTAGTGTTTTCTCATAACATTAGGCTCATTCAAAAAACCGACTATTCTGCAATACATTGTGTTAAATAAATTTATTTCATTTTTTTTAATTTCAGACAGTAGTTTCTTTAAAAATATTTAGCGTACTTATAAGTATTTCTTACTGTATACAGTAAAAAAATAAATAGTTAATACTTGTTGTTACTTCTAATTAAATAAACATATACATTTTCAAATAAAATTTATTAATGAGAACATAATGAATAATTATAAAAGGTGAACAATGAAAAGTTAAAAACTGTTTACATCATTACTCTAATCATCGATTCAATAGTTGGCTTACATCAATATCTTGAATGTTGGGATACAACAGTCTAGATATTGAATTTATATATATATTTACTGATTTAAATTGTTAAAGTATAAAAGTTATGGATTAAAAACCTGTCAAGTTTAAAAAGGATATGTCATAGTCTTGCAGTCTTGTTGGCAGTCTACATTCCATTTCTGATAGTCTCAAAATAGGTTGTTGTTGTACTCTGGGTTGCTCTTGAGGTTCCCGCACAGCCTTGGGAGGCACCGGGTGGAGCCCCTTTGGGGATCTCTTCTTGGTTTGTCATACATGCTTAGTGACAGAGCAAATGCACTGTTGTCTTTGGTATTGAATCATTAGAGACGAATAGTAATTGGTCAACGTGTCTCTTAGGGAATATCCTTTGCCATCGAGCTTAACCACATAGTGCAGTTTTCCAAGCTTCTGGACTACAATTCCAAGTCTACACATTGGTTTGCCAGTGGAGGGGTACCACCTTGCTTGTACTCAATCTACCATGCTTGGTTGATGTGCTCTGGGAGTGATGTTGGAAGGCGATTGTGTGATGGTGGCTGTGATGGTTTCAGAAGGTCAAATTTAATACTTAATCTTCATTTTAGGTTAATTCTGATGAAGATTTACCAGATGAGAGAGATGTAGATCTGTAATGTATTATTAATATTCTTGAATTTTTCTTTGAAAGGGTAGTTGGATGAAGTCATTGCCTGTAACTTTTGCTTGAAAGTCTGTACATTGCATTTGGCAAGCCTGTTGGTTGCAGGATGATCCAATGCTATAAACTTTTGGTGTATGCCATGGTCAGAACAGAATTTTGTAAAGGTTTCACTTTTGAAGATTGTTGCATTGTCAGGGACCAGTATTCTTCTTTCTTTTTTTTTTGTGGGCAAAAAACGCCTAGGCGTTATCATCGCCCGGATTACCAGTATTCTTGGTAAGCTATGAGTTGAAAATATATCTTGAAGTAATTGAATAGTTGGATCTCGTTGTTGGTGCATTCTTGGAGTAATAGGCTTCCAACCATTGGTTGGAGTATGTTACTTCCAACCATGTAACATACTTCTTTATCATGGCATCGACCTAGATAAAGAAGTGATGATCTTCTCGGTCCAGCATAATCTGTATGAACTCTTGGATAGGTGCTTTTGAAGGGTTTTTCTTTATTCGTACGCAGTCTTGACAAATTTTGACAAGATTTTCTATGTCTTTATCTAGATCTTGCCAGTAAACATATTGTCTGGCCAATAGTTTCATCTTTCCAATTCACATGTGAGTATGATGGAGTTTTGTGAGAACTAAACTGATGCATTGAAATTGGTACAACTATTCATTGCCCTTTAAAGATTATGCCATTTTGAAGGTAATAATCAGAACCATAATTTTCACCATTCAAAAGGTCTGATTTCAGTTTTGATATGTGATCATTGTGTTAGTTTCTTCAGATTATTTCATTAGAAATTAGAGATACCACATTATATTCCACATATTTTCAAGTAATGAAGAATAAATCAAGTAATCTTCCACATACTGTTCAATTTGAGGAATATTTTTTGAATAGGAGATTGGTACAGAAAATCAGCATGGACATTTTCTTCTGCCCGTTTATGTCTGATTTGATAGTCAAACTTTATGAGCCAAGTTGTATAGCGTAGAAGTCATACAGATGTCATACTTGGAAGTTTTGAATTTTCATGAAGAATGTGAGTCAGTGGATGATTATTGGTATATAGTATGAACTTTTTGCCATATTTATAATAGTATAATTTTTTAGGGCAAACAGAATTGCTAGTGCCTCTCTGTCAAGCTGGCTATAATTCATCTTGGTAAATGAGATTATTACACTCCCTCCCTAAAATGAATGACCATTATACACAAATAAAGGTTACCAAAATATTTATTTCAGTTATATTTATATGCAGTTGTTGTAATGGGTTTATTATTTTTGGTGATGTTTATAGTAATAAATATCAGCATTAAATAATAAGCCTTAAACTTAAAAATTTATTAATAGCTTAGTTATTGTATATGTATTCATAAAACAGCTAGGTATTTTTTTTTTTTTTTTTTTTTTATTCAATACCAATACTAATATTTACTTTTTATTTTCAAAAACTGATTTAGTTCAGTTCTTTCCGCGGCCTGGTACAAATGGTACCAGGCCGCTTATAATTGTTCCCTTCTGTAATGTGTTGCATGTTAGTTTTTTTTTGTGAATAAATGAATTCATATGTTTTTGCATTGTTTATTAGTTAATTTTTTTGCAATGGCAGAATTTAAATCCATAGTTAAGAATAAAAAAACTCTGTATTCAAGCTTGTAAAATGTTAATAATGTATATAATTGTATGAAGAAAGAATTTATGAAGTTAGGAAAATTAGAAGATGACAAACATTTAATATGCACTCACAAATTGGAAAAAAGAATCGCTGCAGCTTGTGGGATTTCAAGATTACATGTCCAAAAACTCTGAAAAGAAAGGTAGGATCTTCATAAATCTTAATCACAGTCGTGCTCATTCATCACACCAAAAAAGTATAATTAACGTTCAAAGCCAGTGAGTGGAAACTCTGTATTCAAGCTTGTAAAATGTAAATAATGTATATAATTGTATGAAGAAAGAATTTATGAAGTTAGGAAAATTAGAAGATGACAAACATTTAATATGCACTCACAAATTGGAAAAAAGAATCGCTGCAGCTTGTGGGATTTCAAGATTACATGTCCAAAAACTCTGAAAAGAAAGGTAGGATCTTCATAAATCTTAATCACAGTCGTGCTCATTCATCACACCAAAAAAGTATAATTAACGTTCAAAGCCAGTGAGTGGATTAGACAGTTTTGATCAAGGCGTTGTAAGAACAGTTACATTATGCTTCGAGTTTCACGCGAAGCATAATGAACTGCCTATATTAAATAAATTATGCAAAGAATGTAAAAAGAGAATTCAGTTTAAATGTTCTAGCAGCTATCCTGAAAGAGTTAGGGTACGTAAACCAAATGAAAATAATAGTTAACTTTTGATTGAAAAAGAAGATATCCGGTGGAAGAAGATAGAATATTTAAGAAAAATGACAGATTTCAGAAAGAAAATTCTTCAATTGTTTATTTGGATGAATCGTATATTTTAACGTCACATTCAACGACAAAGTCGTGGTCAGATGGCTGTGGTGCAGGAGTGAAAGTGTAGATTAGTAAAGGTAATCGGTTAATCATAATCCACGCTGGAGGAAAATAGGGTTTATTCCAACTACGATGTTAACTTGGAAAAGCGGTGACTACGGTCACAAAGTGGTCACGACAGCGTCATCAAGAATTTCATGATGTGGGCATCTGAAAAATTAATTCCTGGTCTTTCTCCTCAGTCAGTGGTAATTATCGATAATGTGCCATTCCAATATTCACTTCTAGGGAAGCCTCTGAATTCAAATGATAATAAAAGTGGCAAGACTAATTGGTTAAAAAAGAACATTCCGTTTAATAAAGCAATGTTAAAACCACAATTGTATGTCATAATTAAATCACATTGAAATTCAAAAATAAAGGTACAAGTCTTGATGAACTATTAAAAAAAAAACAAGGTCATCAGGTTCTGCGACTTCTACCTTACCATTCCTATTCAAATCTGATCGAGATACTAAATCTGTTCAGAAAATAACCGAACATTTTTAATTACGTGCCAACGGAGATATTTCGTGACGTGCAGTTGGCAGCACTATGTTCCGCATAACCTCCTCTGTATCCACATGTTCATGGATTGTTGATATCTCGTTTAGTTTTCGTATTACTGTTATTTGAGTGCAATGAGTTTAAGTGTTTTAGTAGCGATTTTTGTAATGTACGATTGGGATGGGAGCAACTATACAACGTAAAATTTTGTGTGAAACTAGGGAAAACTTTCACAGAAACGTTTCAACTTTTGAAACAAGCTTACAGAGACAATCCTCTGGTCTGTACGCAACGTTACAAATGATTTTCACGATTTAAAAGTGGTCGTCAGTCATTTGAAGATGATCCTTGACCAAAAAGGCCTGCGACTTCAACTGATGACACCTACGCTCAGAAAATCAACTGTTTGGTGCATGTAAATCGCCGAATGACAGTCTGAGAACTTTCAGAAGAGGGTAGCATCTCAATTGGATCATGCCATGGTATTTTGACTGAAAAATTGAACATGCATCGAGTTGCAAGAAAGGTTGTTCCTCGTTTTATGACCAAACAGCAAAAAGAGCATTGAGTGGACGTTTGTCGGCAACTTCTTGGAAAAGCCAATGACAATGAATGAAACATCCATGTAAAGGATCATAATGAGAAACAAAAGTTCAATCATCACAATAGATTGGCAAAGGATTTCCACACCCCAAGAAAGCACTTCAGTCTCAATCCAATGTCAAAATTTGAAAATTATACATAAAAAAATTCCAAATATTGTGCAAAATAGAATTGTACAATAATAATTATACATCTAATTTAGTGTAATTATGGATACAATATACATTCAAGCACTTGTTTCAGTTTAAAAATATTTTTAAATTAAAATTCTTTTTTTGCAATATTTATTTATTGAATAATTAATACTAATTACATAATCATGAATTATAACTAATAAAAAACTATTAATAAAATAGACTATTATTGTTGTCATATTAGATAGGTGTGAATCTTTTCAGGTTCAGTAGTAATGCAGTCTCGACCTTCTCCAACATAGCTTTTATTTTCTTTGTACGCATTGTACTGTGATGGTTAGAGTTCAATTAACCACATGTGTATAAGCCTCATTTACATGTCATATATATCATCCTTATCTAATTGGGCTGTGGGTGGGTTGCTTACTGTTCGCTAGTTGAACAGGTTGCAATGTACACGAAAAAAAAATTATATTTTGTTATTGCAATGTATGTATGGTTTGTATGTATATACAGGGTTATCATTAAAGAATGGTGCGGTTTCAGTAATTCATAGGAAGATTGTAGGGAAATTTCTAGATGTTATATTGGTATCCCTGAAAGCCTCCAACCCATAAGTTTGTTTATCAGCATTTGTAACCACAACGTCAGTTCTTGTATTGTTGTTGCGGTGAGTTTAGTGAGTTACTAAGTTCTCGGATAAAGACAAAGCAAAGTGTGTTTTATTGATGTCTGAATTAAAATCCGTAATTTTAGTTCAATGTGCGTTTCGACGTGAATTCGGAAGAGATCCACCACACAAAAATAACATAACACGTTGGTTCAAACAATTCGAAGAAACCGGATCGGTTAAGAAACAGAAATCAACCAACCGGCAGACCAAGTGTACCAGACGAAACGGTTGACTAATTAGACAATCGGCAATTAGAAGTCCTGGGAAGTCCATCCCCATCGAAGCGTCGAATTAGGTATTCAAAAATCGACAGTTCACAAAGTTTTGCATAAGAAACTGAAATTACACGCTTATAAAATCCAGATAGTGCAGGATTTGAAACCCGATGATGGTGTAAAACGTTACAATTTTGCTGTTGAAATGTTGGACAGAATAAGTGAAAACGAATCATTTTTGGATGATATAATTTTTACAGACGAAGCTACATTCCATGTGAATGGATGCGTTAACAGACACAATTCACGAATATGGGGCTCTGAAAACCCACACGCAATTATCAAGAAACAACGCGATTCGCCTAAAGTTAATGTTTGGTGTGGTGTGATGAAAAATCGTGTAATAGGGTCTTTCTTCTTTGTGAAAAAAACAATTAATGGAGTTGTGTATCTTGACATGTTAACCGATTATTGCTTTCCTCAGCCGGATGAACTCGAAAACATTCATCGACTTCATTTCCAACAAGATGGTGCTCCCCCGCACTTCAATGCATCGGTCACAGATGCTTTGAACGAAAAATTTGGAGATCGACGGATAGGGCGGCAAGGACCCATACTTTGGCCTCCAAGGAGTCCAGACCTGACACCTTGAGATGTTCACTCTGACTGGGGGCTTAATTTCAGAACCATGCATGTTCTATTTACAAATGAGGTACAACTGTTATAGAAATATTTTGTTGAGCCCAGCGTATACTGTTGTTAACTGTGAATGTTGCTTATAGGACTGTCTTACAAGAGATGGTCATTGTAATTTATGGTATTAAGCCAATTGAGCATCAATTACACAAGCTGGCCAAGAACGTAGGCCACCTTACCTCTGGACACATAAAAGAAATAGACAACGAAGGTTTCCATTTACAGCAGGACAGGTGGACCGAATCTTTCGATGGCCATTACACACATTATATTTTTTCTGATGTGAGAAATATGAAGGTTGTTAGGTAGATTTCCCCTACTTGGCATATTACATAGTCTCTTTCCGAAAATGGTGCTTTTTGAGATGGGTTGGCCAGATTTGGTTTGATTAATTCAGGCTTTTGTTCAGAGTGCCATTGATGATTCAGAGTACCATTAATGATGTGCATCATATCTTATGTCTGCTCCAAGTATGAAGCTGAACAAACCAAAGTAGAGAGCTTGTGAGGATCAATGCTCTGGGCTTATCATCACAGATGATCAGAATTTGTTACACTTTACATCATACATTAATAACTAATTGAATGTTCCTTTACAAAATACCGTGCTGGAATCCATTAATTTGTTAGCATTAAAGGGATTATATGACCATAAAAGTTGACTGAATTCCTCCTACCAGTTCCATGTTTAATTGGGATAAATGGTAGACACAAAAATTGTTAGTCGCATAAAAAAAAAAATTGTACATTAACCATAAATGATTTGTTTCTGGGCAGGAAGCCAGTAAGAAAGAGTTATTATTAATTTAAGATATTTTAGTTCCTAGACAAAACAGTAAATTACCATTATGTACTCTGATCCTTATCTCACTTACAACTATTCATTATATTTAATCTTTTTTCTTTCATTATCAAATCTGTGAGGAACTTAACTGAGTCAGCCCTGTTAGGTTTTTCACTCTTTGGATGATACCTAAAGAACCATTGCATCCTTGTGTCTGCCTGGTTCAGAGACGTGAAAGTGGGCCGACTCAGAGACTATTTCCAGCTTGTTGGCTGCACAGTAAGTCTAATGTTGAAATGCCTATTAGATAAATCCACAGAAAAAGGATATCCTACTCTTGTTTTGGATTTACTTCAGTTTGTTAGAGAACAAGCTTTTAAAAAAGCCTGAAAACACAGAGCTTTAAAGATTTTGTCAGTAAATTGATAATATGCATTAAAATACAATAAGAAATAGTTTAAAGTATAGCTTAGCAGCCTAGTCATTAAGAATATTCATTTTTATTTGTTATAAGATGTATTCTGGTGTTTTAACTAATATTTGCAATTAGTATTTTATAATTTAAGTAACTACAAACTAATAGAAATAACAAAACTGTGTGTCAGTGCATTATTGTTGTATGTGTTTCTATTTTTGATATAATAGGTTTCTAGTAGTTTCTAAATTCTCAATTCTTTGTTCTATTGAAGGATATTAAGAATATAATTATGGATGAGAAAACTGATAAAAGAAGTGAAATTGCTAAAGCTCATGGGATTGATCTCAGTCTGTATCAAAATTTGCCAGTGTCAAAATCAGCTGAAGCAGTAGACAGAGCCCAACAGACCTTAGATGCTCTTGGCAAATTAGATGGTTATCAAGAGATGCCTTCTGGAACTATATTTTTTGAAGTGGATTATGAGGACAAAAAAAAGAAGTAACTTTTTAATTTGTTATTCATACGTAATTAAATTAGTTTTCGTTATTAATTTTCTTCAAAGTATTAGCTTGATTTGAGAAACAGCTTTAAACAATTCAGAACATTTTAACTAGAAAAATGTTTCTTGATACATGATATCAGGTATGCTACAACTTGAAATGGTTTTCATTTCATCAATATAATTCTGGAAAAGAGAAAAATAGAGTTTTATATTCAAGTATTGTTTATTTGAATTTCTTCAATGTGTCTGTATTTTTTTAAATTGTAACAAAGAAAATGAGATTTATTTTAATTTAAATACTTTATTAACTTAAGGATTTACCCATCTTTTGCAAGATAACAAAAACTGGCACCAGCCTTACTCCAAGATTTTTTATTTTCTTAGGTAAATCATTAAAATCACATCAGCTCAGTACTTAAGAAATACAATGTTTACAAGACATTCCTAAAATTTTGCAGATCACAAGCCCAGATAGCTCACTCTAAGACCTGTGCAGACAGCCCAAGACTAATTAGCAGATATTTTTAACATAACTCATCACACAAATTTTTTATTGCTTGTAGAAAAATATAGTTCATCTAAATCAACTGTAGCCATGAAATTCAGAAATTAATTATCATAATGTTATATAGAGTGAGTCCTGAAAAAAATCTTTCTGGTTTTTTATATATATATTTTTTTTTAATTAGCTCCAAATGTAATATATTTTAGGCAGGAGTGTACATAGATAACAATTTATGATGATTTGGCATTTACTTTTTTCGGATAACTTAAAAAGCATGTTTAAACAACATTGTAAATCAAATATAAAACCTTTATTATGAAATGGAAGGGTATGATAATGAAAGTCTTAAGGTAACTGGAAATGCTTTATTATTAAATTATTTTTTGTTTTTTATGAATTTATAAGAAAACTGTAACAGTTTGTTAAAGAAATAGTACAATTCTTTTTAAAACCTATGACAAGAATTTCATCAACATCGATTGAATTTTATACACTATATTTCAATACAAATTTTGTTTTGGCTCTCAACTGAATTTGAATCATAATCAAAGTTATGCAAGGTCAATGCCTTATTTGTAATGGATCAATATTATTATATTTAGAAATTTGTTAAAAAGGAATTTTTTGAATTCCTCCACTAAAAGAAAGAAATTGTTATGACAGAAGTATCCTGCATTTTGGTGAGATTTTATAATAGTTTTACTGGGAATTTCAGTTTCACTTTTAATAATATTTTATATAGTTTCACTGGATTTAGGTATCACTGTTGCAATAAAAAAATTAATTAACTTGAATAAGTGATTTTTATTTTTCAAATAATTTTGGAAATGACTGGAACACCAACTGGAACATTCGTAGAAATTTGTTACTGTAGGATTGTATTTTATGATAACTTTATTAATCCATGTAATGTTTCATTCTCCTGTTTAAAATGTTTCTCTATTACTGAAGGTTAAACACATGAACTAGAAAGCTAAAAAGAGTTTGTAAATTTAAAAATAAACTTACATTTTCCACTAAAGTTAATATTGCCATTATCCTTTTATATTTTTTCATTATCAAGTACAGGTTAATGTTCAGTTATAGTTATGAATTATATGAAGGATGAATTTTGTAGATGTGAAAGTACCATGCTCGTCTGGATTGAAAAATCTGATCACCTAAAAAAAAAATTTAGATTGATAAAAATATTATCTATACTATTTGGTGTTATAATTCTAATGATTTATATTCCTGCTAACTCAAAACTGAGTTATAAATCATTCTTGATAACTGGATTTAAAATGATTGTAAAAATTACCAGTATGATAATACTGAAATTTTTAAGATTTCTAAAATTCATCACCAAAATTAGGTTTCAAAAGAATTGAAACAAGATCTATAAATAACCTTCAAAATGAAGTTTAGTGAGGAAATTAAATTATACAGATTCAGAATTAACATGAACTTATTCAGTGAGTATTAAATAACATTCAACTTCATCAAGAAGGGAATTATTAATCAAAATAGAGATTTCACTATTTATGTACAGTTGTGTAAAATGCTTCAACAAGCAATAAATTAAGTAGATTTAAGAGATCCAGTGCATTATAAGCTAGTGGTCTGAAAAATGAAAAGTCCGGCGATTCATTGCAAAAAATAACTATTTTACTTATGTTTCTAAGTAATGAATATTTAAAAAGGAAATGTTAACATTTTTAGGGGAGGAGGAAAGTAAGTCTGACAAGAGAATTAGCATTAATCTAACTTTATAGATCAGAAATGTTAACATAGAAATAAAATAAATTATGTTAACAGAAACGTTTTTTCCTTCTGCTCCCCTGGGGCGGCTCTGCAATCGTAATACTTGACCCAGGGGAGTGTCCTTATGACTCTAATGGACCTCTCCACCTACCGGCTGTATGTCCAATGTCCAGCATGGCAGGTCAGCCCACTCCTTCGGATCTTTTATCTCTTCTTGCCTGCCTCAAGCCAGTAGGACAGGGGGATCCAGCTCAGCTATGCTGTCCCACTCCATATCCCAGGATAGCTGGCCCAGCTATCCTGGGCCCCCACTCCACGGCTGGGACTCAAACCTTCCTCTATTTTTTTTTTTGGCCTGGGGACTGGGAGTCCCCATTCCTCCTCACTGCTGCCCACTCCTGCCAGCACGAATGAACGGCAGCTCAGCAGGGGGCTCAGAGGGGGCCTCCCCTCTGCATCTTTCATTTTTGGAATGGTGATGGTTAAACTCTCAACCAACTTCAAATTCTCCCTGCTCTCTATCATGAATTCAACTGTATTTTCAGGGGTTAAGTTTCTTAATTGTAACCTCTCTTTCTCCCCATTCCACCATGGACAGACGTAAAAGGTGTGATAAAGGGAACCTAATTCTTTGCAATAAATGCAGTTGGGGAGTTCTCTTCTACCAAATCTATGTAGGTATTCTCTGAATTCTCCATGACCAGAGAGAAGCTGGGAATTAATAATTTACATCTCCATGTCCCCTCTCCAGCCACGGTCCAACCTAGTATTAGTTTGCTTGTCTAAGCACCATTCCATGCCCTCTCCCAGGCTCTGGCCAATCTTGTGCTAGCAATTTCACTACCTCTTCTCTTGGCATCCTTTCATAAATACTTTTCCTGTGCAGGTCCTGAAGATAAATCGGAGGACCCTCTGCCAACACCCCAGCTGTCTTGGTGAATACTGTTCTGTATGCCAATGTTATTCTCAATGCCGCCCAACATTGAAGTGCAGCAAGTCTTCCCATATTCTTTTGTTTATTTAGTGCAACAAACCACATTGGTATTGCATACAGAATTATCACCCCCTATTTTACAGAATTATTAGCCCTAGCACACAACCAGTCACTCACTAATTTTATTGCTTTATTTGCAGCCCTCTCCACACATCTTCCTCTATTCCACCTGCTACTAACATTGCCAGATCATTGGCATAGGCAAACCTGTGAGAATTATCGGCTGATTCATCATTCGCATAGCTTTCCTCTAAATTGTGTATAAATTCTTCAAATTATTCATCCCCGCTGTTAGCTGAGATATTACTACTGTAAATACACATTGAGTCAGGATCATCACAACAGAACCTCTACCCGCTTTTATATTTAAAACGCAAAGCGGTCCAATATATTTCTCATGGCCTTATCACTCCTCAAAATATCAGTTTACCTGCTTCAGCGTTTCTCAGTCTGTATAGCACTTTCATCATCTGCTGGACTAAGTCTTTGTTATTCTCTTTAATCGCTAGTACGTGTACGGTGAACTTGTTTGCATCTTCGTCTTCAGGGTAGAACACTACTGTGCTTCTAGAATTCCTGAAGATCGTGCCACTCGGCACCGTCTTCTCCACATTGAGATGCTTCCCTACTCCAGTCACACTTTCTTTCCATTGTTGCTTAGGAACTAGGACACTCTTGCTCTATCATCATTACTAATTGGGGTTCTCATAATCGCCACCTTCTTGAATAGTTTTTTCTTCCAACGACTCCTTACAATTTCTTCCAAGCCCTTGCTGTCACCCAAGCAGAGCACCTTCTCAATTTTCAGTTTGTTCATCTCCTTTGTTTCCATTTCTTTCTCCTCCATATCCTTTCTCACTTCCAACTGAGTTTCTTTATTTAGTATAATTTTTGGGAGTGCCACTTCATATATTGGCCTAGCAACAGTTTCCACATCCCATGCCATCTAGAATTTGATATGCACATTCTTTGATTTCTTTCTTCATATTCATGTTATGTTGAATGAGCATGATCATTTTATGAATTTTTTCCGTCTGACATGTTCCATGTCAGACCCTTCCATGAGGTCTCCATCACTGCTAACCTCAATTACTTCAATTTTCTGTTTAGGTACCCGGTCTGAAGATTCCTCCATCTTCTCCACAGGTTCCATCTTTTCACCCTCTGTAGCCTGTGAGGCTCCAACCTCTTGCAGACTTGTACGTCGAGCTTGTTTTCGTTCTTCTTTCTCTGCTGGCAATCACATCATGGTTCTTATTAGGAATGGTATTTCTTCTATTATTTCTCCCAAACGATAAACTCTATTCAGTTAATAACACTTGATTCTTGTCGAGCGCCGAAAATAAAGTTCAATGACACCCCACTAAGTACTATGACGGGATTTTGGGAGGGGGAGGTAAAATGTATCTCTGTGAAAATCCGATAAAAAATTTTCAGGGGGTTCAGAAGGTCGAGGAGGGTCAGGTTGATGGTGATCCAGGGGGGTTTGGGGCTAGAATGAAGGATAAGGGAAAAATAAGAAAAAACAGTATTGAGGACTTAAAAAATAAATCAACTCACCAGGATAGGAGAAATAATGAAAAATCGGCTAAGTCCTTGTTTACGTCGTCTATCGACTTGTGACAACAGGCACAGTGAGAGAACAGTCTACTATGATCCTTATTGCCAGAGACAATAAGGTCAAAGTTGTAAAATTCTGTATAAAAAATGAATCCGTCATTCAAAAAATCTTAAAATATCCAATCCACGTCCGTAAATATTCAAGCAAACTTTGCTTAACGTCCAAACCATTAATTCACCAAAAAACCCAATCAAAATTAGAAAACACACAAAGCAAAAGAAACATTAATCTACTTCCTACGAGTTCCTCCACTCAACCAACAGAAATTTTAACATAATTTAGTTTATTTTTAGGAATACAATTTGTTGTCTTATATTAATTTTTTTCTGACTTTAATCATGGAGCTTAAGAAATGAATTTAAAAGGATAGTAACATCAAAAACAGATTTATTAATTCTTTTATCATTTATAAAGTAAATTTTTCTCAAGACAAGTTAATCAGAACAAATTTATTTGAAATTATATGCCACCTGTTAAAATGATATGCAAGTGTCAAATACAGATCCATAATGAAACAATGAAATATTGCACAAATTTATTTTCCTTGCACAAGTGTTCACTTTTGGGTTATTTGGAAGACTGCTGTGGATGTATTAAGGATGTCAGTAAATAAAATCATTATTTACTAGCCTTGCCAAACATGTATAACAACTCTTGTATAGCTAATCCAAAAAATTTAACATGTCAATCTTTCCTCTATCATAAAAAAGTACTAGCAGTCTAAAGATGTGCCATTGATAACTATCAAGAAGTAAAATCGGAATAGCCTCTGAAAATTAACCAAATCCAAAAAAATTTGCATTTAGCTGGTCAAGTCTTTTTAAGTGGTTAATCACTTTAAAGGTTTTATGAACCTTTATGCTTTCTTTTCCCCCCAAGTAATGAGTTTGACATGAGAATATCTTGTCCTGGAATCAGACTTTCTCTAGTTATGGTACTCCACTTTGTCAATCCATTCAAACTGATGATCAATAAAAATTAATAAACCAAACCAGGAAGGATAAAGTATTAATTAAAACTGAAAAATTAAATTAGATTAAACAGATTTTTCATCCAGTTGTTATTTTTTGTTGTAATTGTTTTTTGTTTATATTGTTTAATTTTACTTGTGTTGGAGTATACACAAAAAAAAATTGATTGTAATTTTATATTTAATATAATAGCAAGCGCCTTTTCTTAAATGTTATCCTTTGTATAAATTTGATCAGTTTTATATAGCACTAAAAATATTTATCATAGCAATACTAGTAGCAAACTTGGCTACAACATTAGTATAAGTTGTTTAAATAATTTAAATACAGTATTTTTTCTAATTTATTGATTATCAGAATCAATATTTAAATAAACTAGTGAAAAATGAAATTATAAAACAGAACTCACCAACTGAGAAATATTCTTTGTAACTTAAATTTAAAAATTAAAAAAAAATGAGTGATAGCATTTGATGCATTAAAAAACATTAAAGAAAAACAGAAACAAAAAATTGTATCTCTTTACTTCTGATTATGCGGACTTACTATGTATCTTATTATATGAGTATATTGCTTATTTTATGGTTTAGGTACCGGACATTTTTTTTTACTTCATTAGGTATTTCATTTTATACATTATGATGATCTAGCCAAATAAAAATTAGTGTACACAGATAGTAAATGAATAATATTACCATACATACAGATTTATACCACACATTGCTAAATGAAGCAGAAACATATAACATGATTCATAGAACATATGAATGCATATACATATGAATAAACATATGTATATTTTCAAATCTGAATTTGAAAATATGTTCATTAAAGAAATAGCTAAAACAAATTAGTTATAATAGCCAAATAAAACAGGTATAATAAATTTATAAACATTATATCCAGAAAATATATAAATAAATTTAATAAACACAATAAACTCTGCAAATAAAGGGGAAAAACAGGAGAAAATACAGTAAAGAACTGTATAATATAGCATTTAAAGTTATTAATTTTACCAATCAATTATTTAATATTAAAAAATATTTAAACTTAATACAATTAGTATGCATAATAAATGTTTATAAATAAAATAAAATCCAAGTAAATTCATTGGAAGAACAAGCAGGAAAAATAGGCCTAAGAATATCATATGAAAAGATTAGATTAACGGCCATAAATCCCCTGGTATCCAAGTAACTTGGTTCAACATAACAGACATAAAGTCGAGCTAGTTGAATGGTTTAAATATTTAGGAAAAAATATCACACATAGCCTCAAAGAAAAAATAAACTGGAAAGAAAGAACACAAAAGCTCAGTTATGCACAAAATACTACCAAAACAACATATAACAAAATATGCATCTCAATAGATTCCAAACTCATACATTACAAAACTGTAATCAGACCTATAATATCATATGGAAGCGAAACACTCTTCAAACTAAGATTCAAAATTTCTTACTCAGCAGAGATGCAAAGAGTAGAAAGAAAAATTCTAAGAACATGCATAAATAAAAGACAGCTTACTGTTGGTGGAGACTCGTACCAAACCAAGAGATACATAAAGACGTAGAACCAGCTCTAGACTACTTTAGAAAGAAAAGAATCTCCTTCTTTGGACACATAATAAGAACAAAACTGAACAGGCTCATCAGGAAATTAATCGAGAAATACTGGAAAATGTCCAAAACACCGATCTGGATAACCGAAATTAAACAAGATATGCAAAAACTAGAAATCACAGTAGAAGATTTACAAAACAAAACTGACAATATAAAATTATTAAAAAAAGCAATCTCCAGATTTAAAATTAAAGAAAACAAAACAACAACGAGGGTTTGTTCAGAAGAACTCAAAAAAGCAAGATCTGACAGAATGAAGAAGTACTGGGAAGCAATGAAGAAAAAAAAAAGAAAAAGAAAAGACGAACTGGAGTTGACTAAAGTTGTCTATTGTGACCTCAAAATCCTCAAAAAAATAAAATGTGATCAATCTAAATATATTTACACAGGAAAATTCAACAAATCATTTAATAAAAAAGATATTTTAGAGCATGTGAGTGCATGTAAAAGTATATACTATGTCCAAAATGTTCAGCTATATCTAATAGGATTGTGCATTTAGACAAAAAAAAAAAAAACAATACATCATAAATTTAAAAATAAGCATAAATTAGAATTCCAGTCAGACTATAAAGGGGATACATTTTATATTAAGTGTGATTTCTGTAGGTAACCTGACATAAGTGATAAGTCACTCTCAAATGTTACATAGCCATTTTCTAAAAAGCAAGTACTCATACCAAGCTTACTAGGAAAGGTGAATATAGGAGTGGTTTTCTCTTGCCTTTACCAAGCCAAATATATGTTTATGTATTCAGCTTACCAACTCCACTGAGACAGGAAATCTGTCCTGCTAGTGATACCTTCTTTTGTTCATGACAGAGACTGGCTGTAAAAAAAAAACACCATCACTCCGAGAGAAAGTAATTTTGACTGGGTGCCCTGAGTACTCAAAATGCTTTACATAATTACAGCCCCATGAAAGTTTGGGATAATTATGTAATGCAACAAATTAATGTATCTATTGTGAAATAATTAATTATATGCATTGGTTCAGATAAAGGAGATTTTTTTTTAAATAAGCAGAAAAGGATTAATAAAGTTTATTACGTTAACTACACTGGTAATAATAAGTAATGATAATATAATTCAGTTTCATGTAAACATGATTAGAAATACGGCTTTTTTATTTTTAATAACTTGAACATAAAATTTAACACATTTAGGGTTTTTTTTGTAAAAAAAAAAAAGAACTGATGATAGAGGTACCTCCAAAAAACATTATTCATTTTTGGAAGTAATGAATCAAATAAGATAAGAAAATTTTCTTTGCATTTTACTGCTTAGGTAGATTCATTGATTTGGTTCAAAAAAGTTCATGTATATTTAAATTAGATATACTAAACTCTTCAGTTAAGTAAGGTTTTCCATATCTTTTCTAAATTATTTGAAAGAGTTAGGCTTTTTAGTCTTAAATTTTATTTAAAAACCATCAGCATGATTTTAGGAAAAAATTTATCTTCTGATACAAGTATTTCCCAAATTTTAGAAAATATTTAGAATAACATGAGTAGCAAAAAAAAAATATTTTCTCTATGTTCTGATCTCCATAAACCATTCTACTTAGATCTCCACTAATGAAAATACAGATTAGTTGTTATGGTGTTAAAGAACCTGCTTGTATCCAGTTAAAGTCATACTACATTGATTAAAATGTTCTACCTGTCATTAAAAAATCTATAAAAAAATAGGTCTTCACTTCAAGAACTAGAATATGTGGTATCCCAGAGAAGTGTCCCCAGTTCCTTGTATCTCCTACTATATATCATTGGTGTTCCTTAAAAATCAGAATGTTCATTATTTCCATTTCTACTGATTATATTACTATATTTATATGGAAGATAATTAACTAACAGGAAAATTTTATATTAATAGTTAACTTTAAATATGAATAAAATCCTTGCAATGTACTTCTTTGTAGACATGCCATTGATAATTGCATAAAAATAGTATACTGTTCATGTGTGAGTATATTATCTTAAATAAGTACGATATAAATGTAGATTAAATTTACTTGTGGCATGAATTAGTTGTAATATTTGTGCAATAATTTCTACTCACGTAAAAACAATTACAAATGGAAAGATTTAATATAAATTATATTATTAAATATTCTGAAATTTAATCTCAGAATATTTTACAAATTTCCCTTTAATTTTTTATCAGAAAATATAATAAATTTCTTTATTTCTTTACTTTGTGTTAAAAACACAATTTATATATTGTATTTTAATGTATTATTATTTATATAATTATTAACTTCTGCATGCAAAAAAATGTTTACATAATTCCATCGCAGTTCTTAATTTCTCAAAACATTTGCTTACATTATAACAATATGTTTTTTTCTGATTGTCAGTACTAAATAATACTTCAATGTAATTGAATTTAATTATGCACTTTAACTTACTGAAGTAAAATAAATATTTTTTCCTTTGTTATTTTCAATACCTTCCTTTCAACATGTTGTACTTTAAAATATCCATTCTCAACATTGATACTACATGCTTCCTTTCTAAATCTTTCTTATTCTATAACATTTTAAGGCTATATAAAAAAAAGAAAAGGAGTTTTCAAGGCAATGAAGTGGGCTTACAGATATATTTTTTTTATACTATTCAGTATGAAGACTATCTTTTTTGTGCATACAGACCAATACCTGCAAATTACAAAAATATATTTCATTTTGTGTATATTTATGAATTTTAAATTTGCTAATAATATTATTCATTTATTATTTAAACAGCTAGTAGTACTAAACTACTAAAATACTTCCATCAAACTAGATTGTTGAACTATTTTCTTATTAAATGGCATAATACTTTGGACTACAAGAAAGGACTTAGTAATTTAGTTAAAATTCACTTTAGTGAATTTTTAAATATAATTTTTTCTAAAAAAAATTCAACAGTGTTGTCAGTTCATGAGTATAAAATATTTAATTTTAAAAATATTAAAATCATAAAATAATTAATTTAGTGACATTAAATTTCTCATATTCAGTTTGTTTTATTCATCTTTCACATAGTCATCATTTAATATTCTTTTTAATGTACTGAAATATTATTTTCTCAGTTGAAGCTTTCAAAAATCACTGATTTTTTTCAGAACCAGTTTTACATATTTGTACATATTTTGCACTACTATGTTTTTGTATAATTATTACCTTTTATTAATATGGGCTATGCCATATTTATTGTAATAATTTCTGTATTCTGTATTAAGATCAAGGCTTTGCTTGATCTTTCCACAAAAATTCTTAACAGTTCCTTTTTCTTATCTTAGGAGTTGCACACTTACCATTCCTAACATAATGTATAATAATTGCACATTGATTTTTACTAAAAAATCAAGCAGTGTTTCAGGCCACCAGATTAGGCATTTGTGATATCATTGTTTTAAGGTAAACAATTATTAAATGAGTTCAATTTAACTTGAAAGTACTTTGTTTTCACTGACTATGAAAAAGCACTATGAAAAAGAGGTAGAACGTAATGAGAAACCAATGAGAAGACCAAGACTATGGTCTTCTAGAGTACATAATTGATATTATCAAATCATTATATAGTAGAACAGGAATAAGAATTATCTGTGGCAGATATTCAACTGGAAACAGTAAGATAAATCAAGAAGTGAGGCAAGGTTGCTCACTTTCCCCTTAACATATCAACTTGTATATTGATGATTTGAGTCATTTGTGAAAATTAAAAGATGTAAATTTTGGTAATAATACAGGAGCCAAAAAATAAAGTTTAGAAAGCCATATCTCTCTTACAGATAATTAGTCATCAATACAATATGAGAATCTCTAAAACAACAGTTATGGCATTTACAGGCAAAGATCCAGTTTGTAATAGGATTGTGTTAGATAATTGGATATCAGACGAGGTTTGGGCATGATGTACGAGGGTGGTCCGGAAAGTAACTTACGTTTGTGCCTAGTGTGAAGGTGGGTGGGGAGAGAGCCACAATCTTGGTGTCAAAACGTTTCTACAATGAGTATGCATCAAGCTGTCATAGCGTGTGGACTGTGATTTTTCTACTTTGTTCGTTGTGAATTATTGAAATGTGTACTTCAATAGAAAATCCTGCGAGTTGTGAGGTGCATTTAGTGATTAGGTTTTTATTGGAAAAAAACCTCAAACCAATTGAAATTCATCTGCAACTTTGTGAGGTGTACAGAGATGGAATAATGAGTGAAGTTGGAGTGAGACAGTGGTGTATTCAGTTTAAAAATGGCCGGACCAATGTTCATGATGAGGACCGCAGTGGTAGGCCTAGCCTTGTGACTAATGAACTGATGAAGAAAATCAGTGATAAAATTTGTGGAAATCGCCGCTTTACGATTATAGAATTCTCACTTCATTTCCCCCCAAATTTCACAAAGTTTATTGCATGAAATTGTATCGGGGAAGCTTAGTTATCACAAGTTTTGTGCCAGACAGCTGCCAAAAATCTAAGGCAGCAGATTTCTACAGAAAAGGAATTGAAAAGCTTGTTCATCGTTATGATTAGTGCCTCAATTTAAATGGCGACTATGTCGAAAAATAGTTTTAAGATTGTCTCTTTCAAATGTATATAATAAAATTTCTTTTTTTTATTTGGTTGGTTTTTTATTTCAAAATGTGAGTACTTTCTGGACAGCCCTTGCAGTATACATTGTGGATGATAATATTAATATAAAAATGGGTAGTTTTCAGATAATTTGTAGAATACCCTAGACACAAAAAAAATAGTACACATCCTGAAACAAAGTTTTTTAATGCCATTCCCTAAGTATCTGAAGCAAGGGTTGAGACAAAAAATAAATTAGAATATAATGAACTGATGGGAGGGTTTTGAGGTCACTTAAGAGTTGTTCAAGGCAGAACAAAATATGAAATTATGATATCAGAGATAATGAAATTATGACATCATACATCTACCTTAATATCATTGTTCTGAATAATATAAAAGGTAACAATGTACAAGGAACTAGGAGCCATCAACATGATAGAATGGAAGCAGATAGTTACCCATAAATACCCATAGAATATATACCCACTGAAAGAAGAAATGTAAGTCTGTAAATGCAAAAGATGTCTGTGGTCTCATTTTTGTGACCAAAACAAGCAACATTCCTGAACTGCGAGGGTGACCACTGATTTCAATGAAACGTGCATTTATTTATTCAGTTGCATAAATAAATTTAAACAATAGGTCTGTTCCGAAAGTGTCTGGATTCAAGTGGCAAACTCAGCATGGTGTTGTGTAGACACTGTGTGGATGTGTATTATTTCATAGCCTCATGAAGTGAATCAGGTGTAGCCAGGATGCCAGTGTGTATTTTAGGATAAGACATATTGTTTAATCCCCATTTTAACTTTGTATGCAATTATTGATCATTGTTGAAGAATGCTACTGCACCAAATTTTATTGAGAAGCTTGGTGATATCAAAAATGAAACAATAAATTAGATTTAGCAGGTTTTTGATATGATTCTGTAGAGGTTACATAAATTAAAGAATGGTTTAAAAATTTTAAAATAGCTGAATTCAGTTGGTAGTTAGTAATGTATCTACTATCAGTAATTTGACTACTGCGGAGCTGTGCATAAATTTTCACCAGAAAGTGATACTGTTAACAAACTGTATTACAAAGGTTCTCTGTTGGCTATGTTTTGTGGTTGAGCACAAGAGACCAGATATGAGAGAGTTGTGCATCATGAGTTCACCCTTGTTTATTCTTAATACCTGATCCAGGGTTTCTTGGTCGAGCATGGAAGGCCAGGCTCCTCATTATTTCTAGTTATTTCCCAAGTTGCCCGCTGAAAGGGGCCAAATGTAAGAACTATAAATAAGACATAAAGAAGAATATGATATCGTAGGTAACAGCCACACTGGAAGTAGAGTTTCTAATGGGTTTATAGCAATAGAAGAACTGCTGATTTAAGATGTAGAGCTACAAGATGACTACTTAGAAGTGAATTAGAATTAAACCAACTGTAAACTATTTTTTCCTTGGCCGAAGGTCAGATACATTTTTAGCAGACCTCATATATCATTAAACAAGAAACTTTATTTAGTTTAATTAATGATAGTTTGCACAATTTCTATTTGGTATAGAAAATACAAAAAACAATATCATCTGCTTTAACTTAATTCTGTATTTCAGTATATAAGAAATCATGAAAAGCAGAAAAAATACAAAAAAGCATAGAAGTATGATTACTGCTTTTGACATGCCACGGTTTGCATGTTAATCCGTAGATTGACAATGTTTATAGAGGTAGAATCTAGAATAGATCTTGCACTTAACTTTTGCCACTTATAGCTCTATGAAGAGACTGAGTTCCTTTCCAACAAACACCTTAACTCTTAAGTTGAATTAGAAATTTTCTCTCTTTCAAAAAACATTCACCATTCTACCGGTAACTGAAGTTATGAAACCATGCAATGTAATAATATTTTTAATTATATTAAAAACTATATTTAAACAGAGATGGTTCAATAAAAACAGTAGTTCTATTTACTAATAGCCTAAATAGCTTCTTCTTTTTAATGGATGTTTGAAATCAATCAGCAGAAACAACTTTGAAGTACTTACAAAAATTTTCTTAGCATTTGTAAATTTCTGTCACTTGGCAGTCTGCTCTTAAATAAGAGTTTCTAGTGAAGATTATTTTAAATTTTAGATAACTTAGTCTTAATTAAGTTGTATTGAGTGTTTTATTTATTAATGCTAGGAAGGAAGATGTATCAGAAATTGAACATTGTATGTTCATTGAGGTGTTCTTCTAGGACACACATTCAGCATTCAATTTGTGATGGATTTTAATATTGTATTTGACTTGATTCTGTGATTTTTTTTTGTTTTTTTGTAATATTGTTTATTTTCTAGACTGAAAGTACAAGTTGAGAAGGTATCTAAATTAGCTGGCAGAGGGAAAACAAATGAAGCATATAATTTTATAGTTAAGTTGGCTATACTTGGTGAAAAGAAATCATTTTATACTAAAGTACACCATTATTTGGAAAAGAAAATTGATGAAAGTTTTGCATTTCATATTAAAGATGTTCACAGTAAAGTCCTAAGGTATGTAGAACAAATTTTTACATTTTTTAACAATGTAGAAATTACTTCTTTAATGAAAAATTTAAACCCTCCCTTGGGAGCAAATGTGTAAATATAGAATTCTAAGAGAATTTTCTGGGCATGATAATTGCATATCTACTAATAATGATGAGGAAATTTTTGTTGTACTAATTCCATACAGCCTAGGTTTATTTGAGAACCACGAATTGAAAATTACTATTCAACTTGAGTAATTTTCTTCTGTCCCTAGCTATTATATTTTTTTATCCACAAAACTATCATACAAATTTCTTTATTTTTCACATAATAATAATCCTTGACTATCCAAAAATTAGAAACTGGAAAAACTAAATGTTCTGGATTAATTTGTAAACAAATTTTTGTGCATTGTACACATCCAAAAGTGATTTACTATATTTATTTCTTTGGAAAGGAAGATTTAGTTTTGTTCATTTTGTATACATAAAAAAGTTAAATTTTGATATAAAAACTTACATAACAGAATCTGAATATAAAATTGGCCACTTTATAAATCTTTTACATAAGTGCTAAAATAGATATATTGCAAAATTCAAGCATGGTCGTGTAAGTAAAGTGGTTATGACACTTTTAGACTCCAGTAATATATTCTACAATACAACAAACGATAGGATTCTACAAAACGACGATAGGATAAGAATTCGTTGGTATACTTTTTTTTATAATTAATTCACCACATAAGCGGTACAAGCTCATGAAATGGAAATTTTGTAGCGTATGTAAAATGTCATGCCTAACTGGGATTCAAACCCAGAACCTTCAGATATGAAAGATCAAGACACTACCACTTCACCATGAAGATTGGCACGAACTGCCACAGAGATATTAGGCGCAAAGTATTCAACAAAATTTTCTGAATTATAAATTGAAAAAAAAAAATTAAATTATGACTTATTATGAAAAGAGGGTAAGATTATGTTACTAAAATGATATGACAAATGTGATGCTTTTTAATCAATAATGGTTAATTTGTAATGTAATAAAATAACATGCTGGGGAAAATTATTTATTACTATCATTAATAAAACGTGATTATAATATTTTCATGGTTGAGAGTTGATCAGATGGATGATCATACTCTTACAGTTTATCTAATTAAACATAGATGGCAAAAGATATTGTGTAAAAAATATTTTCACCAAATTTTACTTGCATGTTCAATGCAATTTAACTCAAAAAGAAATTTGCACGATATATGTAAGTTTCTTTAAAATAATTTTTTCATGGTAAAATATTTAAATTATAACAGAGCACACTTACATATGAATTTTGTATTTATAACAGGATTTTTATTCATAAGTGTTATTGTTTGTTTGTCTATATAAGGAACAGATGTTTAAGAGCTTATTTTAATGAGTTAGAAGGTTAATCTCATTATTAAGATTAAAAATTATATTTGTAAGAAAAATAATAGATAACAATAAATGATTAACAGCTAATTTTAAAAAAAATCTGATGCGGACACCACATGACTTCCTTGTATGACTATTAAATTACATATACACATTTTTTCTAAAATGAAAAGTACATAAAATTTTGTTTCACTAATAACTTCTGATTTTTTTTTTGTTATTGAATTATTTATTGCAAAAACTTTTTTACAAAAAAAAAATTGCCTTCCCCTAGTAAGATCCAAATAATTTATTAATTAAAATTTTATTTTGCTATAACTCTCAAACCAATGAAAATAAGTACCCTTATGATATATTGTTGTAAAGCTCCATTGTTGAGGACTTATTACTGCAGTTAAGAAAAATAGGCGTTATGATTTATTTTCACTGAGGCTTGGCTGTAGGTCCTCTGTACAAACCTCTGACCTGGATGGCCAAGGTTACCATAATGTTATACTATAGCCATAATGTTTTCATTTTAAAGTTCCAAGAACTTTTCTTTTCACTCCCTTCCTTTCTGCTACGTAACAATAACATGCACTGTTCATATAAATGATTCATGTAACCTTAAAGGACTGTTTATATAAAACAAACATTTAGCCATCTGATGAAGGCTATTTCTCATTCAACTTTACCAGTAGATATTACCAGCTTTTACTGGCAATATTATTGGTTCTTTCGATTGTTGTGCTTTGCTGTTCTTAGTGTATATCAAAAGAATAATGTTTAAAAATTGTTTACCGAATGCAATTTAATAACCAAACAAAAAAAAAATCTGTAGCATATTCCCTGAAATATCATTTCCTGTGCAATTTGTTTATTAGTGTAATTTAATTGCTCTTATCTTGAAAATGGTTGCAGTTATTAATAAATAGTTTTCACAATCATTTTCTTATAAAGATTTTACAAACATGAATTATTTGTATGACTGGTGTATAAATTAAAAAATTAAAGTATATTATATATTGATAGAAATTTTAAATCTACTGTTGCCTAGTACTTTTTGTGACATAAATACTTTACATCTTATAATATTACAGTTTTATAGTATTATGCTATTTCTACAAATGTATAATAAAGTGGAACAAATAGTTTTGTAAGTTAATTTTGATCTTGATGATAATTATGTTTTTATAAGAAAAAACTTTATAAAAGTGCATAATTGAGGAACTTTCAAAGTAAAAGTTCAGGTTTGAGTCTTTATTATGGAAGTCCATACATAAAAACTAAAACCAACTCAGTACAGATATAAATATGTATGTACATATATCTTGTTATATACTGATATTACTTTTTTCTGAAATCTTAACAAGCACGTGATTGTATTTGAGCTAATAATTTGGTCATCAGAACTTAATTTAAAAAAAGAAAAATTATATTTATAGTTTAAATTTTCTTTTAACCAATTTTTTTTTAATTAATTGATTTTATTGAAAATACAAAAATGATTAACCAAAGTAAATAAATATATTAATAAAATAATTAAAATTTTGTTCATTAAATTAGCAGTACGTAAATCAATAAAATTGTGCAAAGTTAGTTAACAGAACATTTAAGTAGCATATGTAAATGATCTTTGACTGAGTTATGCTTGTTTTTGTTACTAACTATGGTATAATTTATACTTTATTAACTTAGATAGTATGCAATAGCAAAATTATACTGAGAATAGTAATTTTCCAGGTTTTCTGTTTTTGATACAAAATGGAAGGAAGGAAAATACAGTGCAGTTGGTCATGCTTTATTTTATATTGAAGATGTACTTCAACCGTATTCAAAACTACATCAAATGAAACTTTACAAACAGTCAGTTGTATGTACTTTTTTTTAATTTATCTAATTAAGATAACATTAATGTTAAATTGTTCTTCAAAAAAGTGTGACTTTTCATTTGACTTTCTGTTGAATCTAAAAACTGAATCAATATTGCTCCATTACCTTTCATTTTATAAAAATGAAAAATAAATTGCTATGTAATTTTGTGTTCACAATATTTTGCGAAATCATGTTTTACAATCCATAACCATATTGTAGCAAGCTATAGATATCTATAATAATATAATTACAAAATTAAGAACAAAAAACAATTTTCTTTTCTTTTTTTTTAATTAAGAGTTTATCTGACCTAAGAATTAATTAATTATTCCTGTTGTATACTGAATAGTTTTCTCTTTATAACAACCAGCAACAATACACTCACCAAAGATTCATCCTACAAATGGATTTTCATCCTTCTTTATATTTCTTAGTGAAACCGTTCCTTCCTGTTTATTATTTAAGTATCCAAACTTTATGAAAAAAAAACCAAATAGTAACACAGAAAAAGAATCTTTAACAACATTCAACAGCCAGATTTTTTAAATTAATCAAAAGCTTCTCATTAAAAAAAAAACTGCTGCTTTCTATCTTTATATTCCCAAAAATACCAGGAACTAGTACACATTTCCTACAACAGTAACTCCTCAGAATCCAATTCAATATTAAGTGTTTGGTCATAAAGTAATTTTCTAGTAAATCTTACCTCCTTTAATTTTTGTAAGAAAATTTGTATTAAATATGACAATCCTTTCTCTTTAAATAAAGAGAATGAAATTTTAATAATTTCTCCTTAAATAAAGAGAAATTATTTATGTAATAATAAAAAATAAACTTTGCAGGCCTGGAGTATATTTTCTGTCTAGTAACTTTTAAACTATATAAAATTTATTTGTAGCTTAGCTATAGTAAAAAAATATGAGTAGCAGTATTTAGCTAAAGACATCTTGAGGATATACCTGAAGCAATAAAATTAAGATCACTACAATTAAACAATAAATTTTTATGTTACTTATGGCTTTTAAAATCAATGACATACTTTCTGTTATATATTTATCCTTCAGTCCAACAGCATGAGTGCTAGTATTGAAGAATTATTTTTCAATTTTTAAATAATACTACCATGATTTTTTTTATAAGCCTATGAGTAATCAGCATTATATACAATTCTCAGTTCAAACATCAATTTCATGTTTATCACAACAGGAACAAATTAAATCATGTATAGTAAAATATTTTTGTAATTCTTTATCTCTGTTTTAGAGAGAAAAAAAATGTTTATATTTAATGCAGTAAATTCCATTCTTTTAAGTGTGAACTACTTCCATTCTTATTCCATTTTTTTTTGGGGGGTGGGGAGCTCTACTTTAGATAAATACAAGTTTCAAGTTAAATCATTAAATGTGGTTTGGTGTTTAAATTTTTTTTTATATATTTCATCTATTGATACCGATGAGTCTGCAACAATATACTCATTGGAACCAGAAATTTTTGCCAGGAGCAAGTATGGTAGAGATAGGTAGCTCTTATCCATGAAGTACTAGTCTCATATCTGACCCAAGAATGAGATACATAATATTATGTATCAATGTTTTTCAAATGAAATTACCAGTAATCACAATATTTGTTCCTTCTTGTGAAATTATTTATATCACAAACAGCAACTGTTATTTTTTTTAGTAGCATGTCTCCACAAACAAAACAAAAAACATTTCGTAAAGTTTTTATATGCATGGGTTTATTTCCTGATGATGTAAAAAAAAGGAAATTTGATCACAGACAAGATTGACAGAGTTAGAAAATCATTTATTAATTAAGTACCATTTTATAAAACCCATGAATAAACTAAAAAGCCCATGTTTTCCCCATGATTTACTCATAACCATGATTAAATAAACCCATGATTTATAAAACCCATGTATATACTAAAACACAATTACTAGCACTTAACCTTTTAAGTTCAACAACAGCTTTTATTTAACTTAGAAATAAGTATTTTTAAGCCAAGATCACAAAGTTCACAATTAAACTTCATTAAGCAATTCACTAGTGACTTGACTGTTGTGGTGATGAAATGTTTGTTGTATATAGTATTTATAGTGTGGCTAAAGAAAAAAGGTAATCTAAGTTTAAGTTCTGTTGGCATAGACTGTTGGTTGCAATAGTTCATTTTGCTTGCAACATAGACTTGCTGCATATGGACTTGAGTTGTTATAACTCTATAACTAACAGTTTAAAAAAAATAGCATCTACTAAATTAAAGCTTGTATTATTATTTTATTAACATTATGTTTAACCAGCATTAATGCATTGTGTACATTAATAGAAAATTGTGAGAAAGTATGGCTTTGTTTTTAGTTCTCTTTTTGTAAATGTAATTTTCAAGTGTTATAAATTTGATAAAATGATTCTGCAAAATATATAGTTTACGTTGGACTTTTATACTTACCCTTATAAAATTTCAGATCATTTGGTATTTATTTTTAAAACAATTTTTTAAAACCCTCCATTCCATAGAGGGTTTTAAAAAATTGTTTTTCCACTTGCAATAACTGTTTCAAAGTAACTTATTGATCCTAGTAAACAGTTTTATAACATTAAAATATTTCACAATTTATTTGAATAAGCTATGAAAAAAATGGCATGAATGCCATGTAATGCATGTAACATTTAAACTATTACAAGCCATACAGCTCATAAAGTGAATTTTTAAAAATAGAATAAAGCCACATGCTTCAGACTCACACTAACAACAATTTAACCCCATAATGAGGCCTTGAAATAGAAAAATTAGTCATGAATGTTTTTCCCTGATGCCTGAAACTGAAGGGAAAATTACAAAATTTGGGATTCACCTTCGCCTCAGACTTATATGTAATAAGAAAGAGTTAGGTCACAGAAATAATGAGACTCATTTCTGAAAGGTATGACAGAAAAATGTAGAAAAACAGAGATAAAATTAGAGAATTCGTATTGCAATCATATTTTAGGGAGAGCTTGAAATGTTTTTATAAGTAAACCCAATTTAACTGTAGTTGTGTGGAAATAAAATCCTAAAATAACATTTTGAGGTAATGATTTTAATACATAGGAGGCCTTAAGTGAAAACGACATAAAAACCAATTTTGCTCTCCATTACTTGAGAGAAAATGATAAATTAATGGTTTATTCTTCCTGATGGGAAGGTTAGTTAATTATTGTAAATTCTAACATACAAGTCCTTGTGACAAAAAAAAAATGTAAGTGAAATTTGTTATTCTCTGTCCCTTAAAATAAAAAAAATTCTTTAATTGAAGGTGTCTCTGTACAGCATGACAATTATGTCATTGGAGGAAAACCATATGGAGAGTTAAAACTATGATTACAACTTTTAAGATTTTAGGATTTTCGGCCTGATCAAGCTAGGATTCCCTGAAAGGAAGCAGCCATTTAAGCGCAAACTGAACAGAGAAATTATGATTGTTTCCACTGAAATTATAGGTAACTTTTGTTGATTCAGGTCATATCCTGGAGGCACAGCTCAGCTCTGATAATATTTATGCATATAAAAGTCAGGTTCTATAGACAGAAATTATGATTTTTTTTTCATGCATGTCAATAAACAAATAAGCTTATTTAAATAAAATAAGCAAATCAAAAAAAAAAACATTGTACATTATTATTTGTATTTTGGGTGAAAATTATAGATAAAATTATAAGGGAGGTAGTCCCTAATACATTTATGAAAAATTAGGTGTTCTTTTAGTCTATTATAATGACCTTTATTGTTCAAATTATGAAAAACTCAGGGTGGAAGCATTTAAATTTTGGTTTATGGCTGGACCTTCCTGTTGGTACAGAAACACTAGACATTTTTGTTGATATATTGAACAAAATTTTATTTGGGTTTATCATGAAACTTTCATTACCATCTTTTTCCCTACATTCTTTACCAAATGTTGTTGAGCATGTCTCTTGTTGAAATTTTTTATTAAATAACCCTATTTAAAGGGACTTTCTTTTTCCTGTTTAGCCTGCGGTAACTACCGTTTAGATAATTCTTCAGAGGATGAATGAGGATGATATGTATGAGTGTAAATGAAGTGTAGTCTTACACATTCTCAGTTCGACCATTCCTGAGATGTGTGGTTAATTGAAACCCAACCACCAAAGAACACCGGTATCCACGATCTAGTATTCAAATCCGTATAAAAATAACTGGCTTTACTAGGACTTGAACGCTGTAACTCTCGACTTCTATTTAAAGGGACTAGAGATTGTAAAACTGTACATTATTTAGAATTATCTGTAGTTGAGAGATGTCTTTTAATAGGTGTTCTACATCAAAACAAACACAAATTCCAAAAAAATAAATAAATAGTTTATTGTTCTGAGAATTCTCCACTCGACTAGAACTGAGTATAGTCCACTGACTGAGTGCAAGCAGTTCAGCTGATATGCCAAGTATCCTTCATCACCATATAGAATTCACTTGTATAATGATTTAAATTGTTTTGTACTTATTATTAATTAATTAGTGAGTTAAGTTAACTTTGTATGTTTCAGTTACTTCAATCTTATTGTTAATATGTAGTAAACTGTATTCATGTAATACCTACAAAAATATACAATAATACATTAAAACTGTTAAATTTTATGACACTTCATCGCAATAAAGAGTGATATATTATGCATTATAAACCTAAAATTGTTAAAATTTGTTTTCTTCTTTAATTCTAGCCAGATGTAACTCCTGGTACCCTCCAACTTGCAATGTCCTTCAACAAAAATAAAAATACCATTTGTATAACAGTTATTAAGATTGAAGATATAAGAATTGGAGAACACGCTGTAGGTGAGTATATTTTATTATGAATTAGTGCTGACAGGAGTCATACATTTTTGCTTAAGTTTTGTTAGGTTAAGTCTTCTTCCAGTTGCAGATAAAAATATTGTTCATCTTGATTAAATTACTTAAATGTTATAGATTATATGAATGGTTCAGAATAAAAGTAAACAAAATCCAGTCAACACCATTTTGAGAAAATTGAGTTTAAAGTTCTGGTGATATAATTAATTCAGACAAATATATTTTTTCCTGTTTCTCAGCTGATGGTATAAAATAATATTAAACTTAAGTTCTTATATAGATTTAATTACAATTTTTACTATTTTAAAAGACTGATGCAAGTTTTCCCCATTTCAGGTTGGACTTAGTTCACTTTTCCTTTGTAAATTTTAACAAAACTAATCAATCAGCTGTTAAAAAACATCATTTTATAATGGACTAGCGTACACCGTCACTACTTCGCCCCAATATAGTTAATTCGAAATGCTTTTTTTAATAGCAAACTTATTTTTTTTATAAATAAAAAATATTTAATCAATAATATTATATTTAGATCTTTATTAAATCCTGATAAAACGGTAAATAAAAATTTGTATGAGAAATACTGAGGGAATATACGATAAACAATGAATTGTTGCCCAAAACTTAAATAAAGAAAAACAAAAAAAGGAAGATAAGAAAATTGAACAATATTTGTTAGACCAATCCATTTTATGAATTAAAATAGTTTAATATCAAAGTCCAATTAAGATAAACAAAAAATGTATTACAATCCTAAACCTAGCATCCCCATCGCAGCTTCGCCCGTGCTCTATGGTTACTTGCGCTTTCCGTCAACGATCAGAGGGTTATGGCTCGCTTCGCTCTCCCTTCTCGTTTCTCTATCCCTTATTTTTCTTTCCCGTTCCTCTTCCCCCATTTCCCTTTCCACCTTCCTTTTCTCTTTTTTTACTTTTCCCCTTCTTCCCTTTTTACCCTCTTCCCTTTTTTGATTTTTCCCTTTTCCCTTCTTCCCCGACTTTCGATTCCAGTTGGATTTCTATGAATTTCGGAATAGGTTTATTTTGCTACTAAGCAGAAATCATGGTAAAATTCTTTGTTATTCCTAATTTAAAAACAAAGCCTTTTCCGAATACATGTTTATTATGAACTTTTTTCATTATTTTAAACAGAGAAATACAGCTGTAAAATTTAACAGCATTCTTCTGTAGCATTCACACACTCATTCTGTCACTCTGCATGCGCGCACATGATGTATTAATATTACTTATTTGACAGATGTAATGAATTACTTCATTTCCGTGCTTTACCTACGCTTTTAATCTCAACCAATTTTTTTGCATCTGCATCTCTCTAAAGCAATTATTTGCTTTACATAATGTAATTTTTTAATTCCATTTTAATTTAATTATTTATTTATTTTAAAATTAATTTAATATTATTTTATTTAATTTTAATTAAATTTATTTAATCCCCTTTCCTCAATTCTCTTTCCCCTTTCCATTTCCCCGTTTACCCCTTTAACCTTTTTTAGATTTTCCCCATTTCCCTTTTTCAATTCTTCCCTTTCTCCCTTCTTCCCGCACGTAAATTGGTCCAATAGTTTTTTGTCTACAGCAGACACACATATCAGAAACATTGCAGTGGAATCGTAAAATATTTAGTATAGCGTATGTTGCTTTTAGATAACGCTCTTAACATGAAATTTAGTTGAGCCACTTAAAATCAAAATTTCGCCAAATCATTTCTTATACGTACGTTGATTATGAGTCAGTGAATCAGTCAGGACATTCTCTTTTATATAGGAGAAGATATAAACAAAAATTTCAAAAATAAAACGAAATATTATATTTGTTTTAATATATTTATTTGTAACATTTTTAATTAGAATTATGTTTTTAAATAATGTTTATTAGTAATACACATTAATGAAATATTTTGGGTAAAAATTTGTATTATAAAGAAAAGATCAAGACAGCTCAGAAACATTGTGATACCAATAATAAGTACACACATAAACAGTTAACTTATTATTTACTCTTTAACATTAATGAAACTAAATTCTAACAGAAAAATTAACCACAATGATTAACATTTAAAATTATTTTATAAAACTTTCAAACTATGCACAAAACATTTAAACAATATTCAACATTATTGAACAGTAAACAATCATTTATAATGAAACAAAATAAAGGCATTATGAATAATACTCATTTATATACAATTTATAATTTTGATAAGATGGCACAGATAGTGTGTTTAGAACAACTGGAAGGTTTCTGAAAAAAAGTGTGACAAACTGGTGGAATGTATGGCAGTAAGGACATCATACCATTTTTTTTTTTTGCTGCAGTTACTCGCTGAATATTTTTACATCTGTGCGCTGACACATTGATTTCTGAACAATATTTATTAATGTTTGTAATGTTCTTCCTGATTGGCCTCAACTTTTTTCAAATTTTATTTCCTTAAATTCAGCCAAGTCTGATAATGATTAAAGAAACTTTATAATGAAAGGAGATCCCTTTTCAAAACGCATCCAGTGCATTTATCATGGAAACTGTTTTTGTATGGTTGCAGGTAGTCTTTTCCAATGCTTTGTACTTAAGAACTCTTCCCTACTCCTACAAATTATTTGAAATGTTGGTTTCTTTTTCTTTTGGATTATGTTTACCCAATGTTCTGGTAAATAAATATTACTTTAACACTTGCTGTTCTTTCAATCAAACCAAATTCCATATCATTGGGAAGAAAAGAATGGTCATTTATGGTCAATTATTTCAATGTTTGTGTCTGCTTTTTGCACTAGTTTTAGAGAGGTAAGAGCCATTTTAATATTCTTTCTATTATGGCCTGTACAAGTATCAGAAAAGAGAATGATGTTGTATGTTTTTGCATGTTTCAGTAAATGTTTCCTGAAGTAAGATGTAAGTTTTTTCTCTGAACCCTTGCTTCCAAGAGTTTCATCCCATATAAACCTAGTTGACTTGTTAAAAGGAATGTATTCAGAAGTTATACACAAGTTTCTCTTGTAATATAAAAAAAAGTTGTTAACTGGTAAAGTTTTCTGCAGTCATAAGTACTTCAGAAGCAGATTCAGCATCTCAATGCAGACCTGCCTGTCCTTTTCAACATTGCAATCTAGAGTTTTCCATTTTAAGTTGTGCTTTTGTATTTTCATCTTTTTCAGTTTGAATCATCAAATCAATTGTTTCACATTTTTGACATCTATCTTTAGACGGTACTTTGAAGTGTATATTAGATTTGGTTGAAAATACATAATAAATAAAAACAGAAAGTGCACGTCAAATTACAAAATCACCATCTTTCTGTTTTTGACATATAATAGAGCTTCATAAAAATAAGTTTTGTTTAGAATAGTCCCCTAATCTCCAAAATGAGTAAAAAAAACTTTCTAACAGTGTTTGTAAGAAAAATGTTTCAGAGCATTTGACAGTTAATCAAAATTATGTATAATTTTTTTAGCTGCAACCAATTTTAACTTTTGTTAGATAATTTTACTTCATTTTGAAGCATTATTTATTTCTCAACCATCCCTTTTCATTCCTTGGCTGTTTCCTATTTTGACTATCACCATTTACTGTTTCAGCATTCTGTTGGGTTTATGGAACAAAAAAGGACGTTTCAGAAATTCCACAAAAAAAAGATTTACAGAAAAAATAAAAATATCACTTGAATTCGTTAATAGATATAATTAGGGTAAATAATTTAAGTTGTTGCAACTGGAGAACCTGTAGTTGTTGAATCATTTAAAGCCATCAGAACTCGAGAATGTATAATTCGTGCTGTAGGGTTTAAAAATCTTGCTAGCAATGATGCAAATTTAAATTTTAGATAAAACCATTTTTTTTTTTAATTCTCAAAATAAAAATGAGCCACATGGGTATTATAGTGCATATGCTAGGAATTTTTTTTACATAAATGTCAAATTGTTACAAATGTATTGTGGGTTATTTTAAATTTAATAGTGTAGGTTGTAAGAAATTTAGTTTTCAAATTTAACGGGTTCATTTGTATAAATGTGTTATGTAGGTTTCTTTGATTTAAATCTATCTATATTTTTGTACATGAGCATAAATCTAAATAAAATAGATTTTAGGTTAATTTGTAGGTCTACTTGTTAAATTAGCAAGAGGCAGTAATTTATTGAACTATTTTCTTAAATCACTACTGAGATGCAATTTTTAATTTTGTGGTGAAAATAAGGCTTGCTTATACAAAATGACTTGATATACCATAAATATGCCTTATTTTCTTTTTCATTACTGGTACTCACCAGATTCTTACCTTGGTACCCAACAAGTAAACATGAGACCAATGCATTCCAGTGTTCTACTTTAATAATCAAAGACATTTTATCATTTCATAACAGTTTTTATAGTAGTAAAGTGAAGATAGATCAGGATAATTTTTTAATTAAATATATTTGTAAATAAAATGTTAAAAGGAGGGCTAAAGACGCATTCCAGTTCCCTATAAGTCTACAGTTAAAATTTTATGTCAGAACGGTGAAAAAAAACACACATCCTTGTGTGCAAACCTACATTTCTTAATGTTCTCCAAATTACACGAGCTAGAGTTGATTATGTTGCTGAAACATTTGTTGCAACAGGCAATGTGGCCTCAGAAAAACAGCCATATATAGACCTAAAAGGGAAGCTATTAAAGAGTTTATCTGCTCACTGTTATGTATTGAGTCCCATTATTTACAAGGACGTTCTGTAAGGAAGGAAATACTTGTCATCAGATCTGAGCACAGACTAACTTTTTTAAATGTATATTGCACAAGTATCTGAAGACTTAAAGACAAGTCATGCTTATTTTAGACACATATTTAACGGATGTTTTAATCTGGGTTTTAAAAGTCCCAGGTCTGATACGTGTTAAACTTGTATTGTGCTCACCAAGCAATTGAAGATGGAAAATGGTCCTAATAAGAAGCAAGAATTGATTATTACTAAAAGAGTCCATAAGCTTAGAACCAAGGCCTTTTACAAGCTACTAAAGGATACTGATCATGATCTTCTTATTGTATCTTATGACCTACAAAAAAAGCTTTGCCTCTTTAAAGTACCGAACCAACAAGCGTACTATTTGCGTCAACTTTACCTTCACAATTTTACGATTATGCAAGGTCATTTGAAAAGTGAATTAAATCCTGAAAACTGTACAGGTTATTGTTGAACAGAAGATACTTTTGCAAAAGGCTCAAACCAGATTCTATCTGCAGTATTTCATAAACTAAACTCTATAGAAACGAGTCCATACAAGTGAATAAGACTAGTAGCAGATGCATGTGAGGGGACAGAACAAGAATTGGATAAGTTTATGTATCTGCTCCAAATGGCTTCTTAATGCTCCAAAAAACATAGAAAACATTGAAATTGTTTTTCCTGTCTGGGGGCATTCATTTCTTTCCCTGACAGAGTTTTTGGTAATATTGAAAAAGAAATGTAAAAGAAGGAAGTAACTGATTCTCCATACCAATATAAAAATATAATTATCAATCTTTCTTCCCTTCAAAAGCTTGGTAATGATTGTATAATAAATGACTGGAAGAGTGAGGCTGTAAGAGTATTCAAAAACACTAGTTGATGGCATTTTAAAATTTCCTTATGTAAACACTTTTTTCTGAAAAGGACAAAGGTTTCACATACAGTTTTAATTCAAGGTGAACAGTTTTATAACACATCATGTGGTCAGTACAAACCCATTTATAAGAAAGACTTGTCAAATGATGATATCCAGCCTAATAAAATAACTATAGGAAATTTAGAGAACATAAAACTTGCGAAGATAAAAGACGTGAAGAATCTGTTGGGAGACATACAACACTTCAATACTATGTTGATGTTGAAAAAGATTATCTACCACCCCAGGTCGACCCTCCCCCAGAAGAATAATTGTGTGAACCGTATAATGAAGATGGTGAATTAAGTTGTTTTACGTTTAGATTCTCTACAATTATTATTTCTCTTCCAATATTAAGTTTTACCAATAGTTTCTTGGTTTGCTTTGAATAAACAAATAAAATGAATGTCTTGAATATGTTGCTGCTGGTTTATTTTCCTGTGGTTTTATTTGACAATAATTCACGGAATATAGAAAGTAACTCCTGGTGTAAATTGTGTTACTAGTTTTACTTTTTTTTTTTAAACAACTTTATTTTTTTCAAATTAATAAATTTTATGAACAAACATTGATAAGACTTCTTTTGGTAGCCTAGTGAATTATTTAGCAGTTATTCTGGAAAATTTCTTCTATGTTCCAAGAAGTAGCTATTAAACTAATAAAATTAAGAAAGAAACAATTTATTTTAACCACATGTAATATTTTAGTATATATTTAATAAGTAAAGAATTAATACTGTTGAATCGCATGATAGGAACAAAGTTCACATCAAACATAGCTTACATCCATGAGTGAGAATCAAACATAACTGTCTTCATAATTTAATCAGTATTCCTACAGTAACCTGTTAAAAACATTTTTGGTCCCAACTTCTAAAAAATTTGGTTTCAACAAGATGGTGCTTCGCCTCATTTTGGTCTTAAGGTATAAAATTTTAAATGCATTTTTTCCTGAAAGATGGATTGGCCAAAGAGGTCAAAGCAAGATCACCTGCCTTTTCACCATCAGATTACTTTCTATGGGACCACTTAAAAAGTATTTTTTATCATGATAACCCACAAAATATCAGACACACTGTCAAACAACATGAGGACAACAACAAAAGTAAATAGCAAACATAATGCTTAATAATTTTCTTTAAATAAATTTGTTCAATAGTATCCATTTAATCAAATTTTTATAAATATTGTATAAATCTATTTATTTGTGACACTTCCTTAAATTATTATCAATGTAATTTTTTACAAAATCCAAACTAGAGTACAGACACCTTTAAAATGATACATCACACAAAGAGTGTTACCAATTAGAATATATAAGTTACAACCCCTGGGCCAGCCCCCAAAAAGGGTTTGAAATTTATTGTCAAAAGGTAAAATAATTGACAGATACCTTATCCTTAAAGTTACAGTATTCTATCGGGAACGATTGTTGAGGGGTTTCCATAAATTTGACTCTCTCTGTATATATATATAAATTGTAGTCTTCATTTAAACAGCAATATTAAATTATTTACATAATTTGTGATTGTTAAAAATTTAAAAAAAAGTTATGAATAAATGAAAAATATACTTAATGCACAGATTTGAAATGACAAGTTGCATTCTGTTTTTTGCCTGAAATAAGTTAACCACAATATAGGAATAAATATTTTATGATTATGTATTTTCTGAGTACTTTATATATAATATAAACATTTGCTTATAAATTTATTTTTTTTAAAAATTGTGTATAAAAAGATCTCAAAGAATCATTTGATTTAACTGAAATCAAATTAGAAAAATTAAAATTAGATGTACATTTAAGAGGTTTTAAAATCAGTTAACATTTTTAAATAAGAAATCAAACCAAATTTAACAAGTTCATGTAGCCTTTAAAAACTAAGTTTGTAGAATTTTTATTTGCTCTTCCACATCTTAAGAAAGAAGTGAATGTTTTAAGTTAAGTACTTTTTTCAAAAACATTTTATTTATTAAATTTGCTTTAGTTTATTTAAAACAGTTGACAGTTTTGAATAATTCTTATCATCAAACTGTTATGGGTTTGATCATCAAACATAGCCAAATTTTAAAGAGAGATAAACAAGTCTATTGGAGCCAGTTGTGACCACCAGCATTAATTACCTGTGACTACAGGTTGTGGTTGCCAGCCTCCTAAGGGTTTTATTCAAAATACCATACATTTTCCAAAGGTTTTTTTATTAACTTAATGCGCTTCAGATAAGTATAGCATGTATACAGATACTTTTACTTTAATATGTTCTGTAGGTCAGCAATTTCCTTACGTAGTACACATTTAACATTTAACTTGATACGTACATTTAGTAACTCACATAAAAAAATAAAATTATTCCACATATCAACTGATTGTTTTAAATATTCTGATGCCTCCGTGGCTTCAGTAAATATTTTATATTAACTCTACCCAATTTTTTAATGAGCAATTTTATTTCATGATTTCCAATAACAATACAAATATTTGTTTTAACAAGTATGTCATCTTAATCACCACTGTAAAATTTATTATTGGAAAGGTCCAGTTTGAACAAATCTTTGAAACTGATTTCTTTTTAATTAATTTTTAAACTTATTTATTATTTAAACTAAAAATTAATGACATAAAATATAATAATATGAAAATCTAATATATGTGAGGAACATTCCCAAATTTAAATCATAATTTATTAATTATTAAAAGAATTCTGACATAAAATAATTCAAAACATAATTACACTACAATGGTGACTGAACAAATGAAGCATTCTAGTAACTGTTCTACAAGTACCAGCGTTAGTGGATCAAATAGTATGTAAAACTTTTTCATTTCTGGAATTATTCAGATTGCAATTCATATTTGAATAGACATTGTATTGTAATGCATTAATAACATAAGTAATTTTAAAAAAAATTAAGTTCCTGAAAGGTATTACATATTTGGGTGTGTCACTATCTGCAAAAAAAGTTTTAATATTACACCAACATTATACTGGTGAAGTATAAACCAAATATGAAAATATTTACATCTATAAGACAAAAAGTAATTTTTGGTTCTTAGATAGACAGTACTCCATATAGTTGCAACTGATGATTTCACAATATCCTGAATGACTTGAGAATAGCAATCTGAAAATTAGAGTATGAAGTTGGGTACCAGTGGCCAAAGTTGTAATTGATGGACTGCTTCCTCTTAATTATTGATATAAAACATTTTGACAGTTGCTGTCAGTCTGTTTTAATGGCTAATGACCAGCATCAGTGTCACTTGCTATCTAAACTGTGCTTAATTATTAGCGAGCAGTATGTGCTTGTGTTGATAAAGAAAACAATCTATATGGAGGATACATGAAGCCTACTACTCCATAACTTTTTTACTAATATGCCTCTTTACTGTGACAACCTTTGTGATGCTGATTGTAACAATGGAGTTATCATACCTTTCTTTGAACTGTTAACTGCTTACATGTGTATATTACGGTATCATGTGTAAACTATGTGATGAACTAGTTTCTCATTCTTTTCGTTTATATTTATAAATAAATCTTTTTGTACATTTCAATCGTAGTCAGTTGTAAAAATTGTAATTTTTCAATTTGTTTTCCTGAGTATTTGACAATGGAAAATTCTAAAAATGAAAGATTTTGATGACTTGAACATCACAAGCTTGATCTCACAATTATTTTTATATTTATTCAAATAATTAACATTAATGAGAGTTAATTGTGTATTACTTTATTATTGTCAGTACTTTCTAAATTCTGAATTTTTAATTTATTTTATGGCAAATCCCTAAGAAATATATGTACTGATTAATTGTACCCTTTATAATTAAGTTGTTGCAAAACAGTCTCTGAAAAATTAATTACCGATAAGCGTAAGTAAAAATAAATTGAAGGATGATTTTTTTCAAGTTTAGTTACTTTTCCCTATTTTAAATGTTGTTACTCCTTTTTTATTATTAGGCTGCATATTTATTGTGTTACTAAACAAAAATATGTTTAAAAAAAATCTCAATTTTTTTTCAGGGAAGTGTAAAATTTTTGTTAAAATAAAATATTTCAGTGAAGGGAGAGAAGTAAAAACTAAATGTTCAATGCTTATGCTTTATAATGAAGATGTCATATGCAACTATACAGAGCACTTCAAAGTAGATTCTACAGGAATGAAACAAAATTACATTGTAATAACTGTAAAACAAAAGTTATCAAAAAATATGATGAAACAAGACAGAACAGTTGGGCGACTAATTCTTGGGCCCTATTTTTATGCAGAAGATGGCACAACATATACTCCATGGGGAAAAGCAATACTATGTGATGAACTAGTTTCTCATTCTTTTCGTTTATATTTATAAATAAATCTTTTTTGTAAATTTCAATTATATTTAGTTGTAAAAATTGTAAATTTTCAATTAAGTTTCTTGAGTATTTGACAATGGAAAATTCCAAAAATGAAAAGATTTTGATGACTTGAATATCACATGGTTGATCTCACAACTATTTTTATATTTATTAAAATAATTAAGCATTTACATTTTCTAAGGATGACTATGAGCTGTAAATGAAAATACATTCATATTAATATGTAAACATTGTATAGTCTAAATAAAATAGAAAAGGTCATTGAAATTTTCATTGAAAGATTTTTTCGCATATTTAAGCGTTTCAATATATTGGTAAATAAAAATTGAGGAAAAATATTGCCAGCTGAAAATGAAGATGTATAACATTACATGTGCTCAACATGGCAAATCATTACTGAAAAATGTGATGCTCTATTTTCAGGCACAACAAATTAGATTATGATTGTATAATTTTCTGGTTTTTAAAAAAAAGAATAATAATTTTTAATTTTTACTGTAAATATAGTTTTTGAAAAAATAAGGTAAAATTAATTAAAACCCAGATAAGGCCTATGAAAATGTCTCATTACAAATGATTTTGTTAAATATTTTTGCCAATTATAATTAAATAATGTTCATGAATATTGCATGCTAACAACAACAAAAGTTTCAAAATCCTGAAAATTTTTAGCTGTTTTTTATGTTGTGATTTTTTATCACAGCTTTAACCCCAGTGTTTTCTTTTTTATCCCCAAAACACATATCGTTTGTGTGCTGTGTGCAGCCACCCTGATTAGGAAAACATTTCTGGATTGTGAATTGTTCCTTCATATCTGAAAAGTGTTATACTGCAAACTGTTCTATTTTACAAGCTAAGATGTAAAAGGTAAAAATGCAAACAACTTAAAAATTGTTAACCTCAAATTTGTAGGTAAAAAATAATGTATAATTGTCAATGTGCTTAACATCATTTGCAGTTAGCTCAACCAGTTCTTTAAGTTCTTATTAAAGATTTTAATTAATGATTTTTTCTGATTAATTTGATATTAAAGGTATGCAATTTGCAGTAATATCGTTCTAGCTTAACAAACTTAGAACAGTTACAGAAAATAATGCAAATTACATATTTTTATTTACTGCTTGTAGTATGCTTAAGACATAATTCAAATTTATCTTTAAAATACAAAACAGAGTAACATATTAAATATAAATTTAAAAAAAAATGTATTGGGATCCTTTCTTCTATATACAGCCTCCGGAACCACCATATGGTATTCAGAGGATAAATGAGGATGATATGTGTGGATGTAAATCAAATGTAGTCTTGTACAGTCTCAGGTGTGGTTCACTGAAATCCAACCACCAAACAACACTGGTATCCACGATCTAGTATTCAAATCTGTATAAAAGTAACTGCCTTTACTAGGATTTGAACCTTAGAACCCTTGACTTCGATATCAGCTGATTTGCAATGACGAGTTCACCACTATACCAACCTGGTGGCTGGCCTCGATGGTGCAAGTAGTAGCATCTCAGCCTATCATCTGGAGGTCCCAGGTTTGATCCTGGTCAGGCATGGCATTTTCACACGCTACTTGTCATTCATCTCATCCTCTGAAGCAAATACCTAACAGTGTCCTAGAGGTAAAAAATAAATAAATCCAGTCTGCTGGGTTGCGTTGGGATACCATTTTATATCAGTTCTGTACAATATTTTTTTTCTTTAATTAAACATCTTTGACTGCAATAGAAATCTAGAAGATTAATGTGTAGGCACATTAATCTAAACAGACTAAATGCTGTTTTGTTTTAAAGACATTTGTGAAGTATTACACAAAAGCTCTAATTTTTATCTGAATTCATTACGGGAGGTGACTTAAATGTATGAGACCAGAACTCTATAAGGAGGAACAAATAGAAAATTTGGTTAAGTTTCAAATTATTTGAATCTATAAACTGATAGTTGATAGCGTTAAGCCCTAAATGAATAAGCTTGTTTAAAATCCAGCATACTTTGACCGAATTCTAAGTACATGTATGCCTAACTCAAAAAAGCTGCTAGTAATAACATCAGCCGATGCAGGGTGAGATTCACAACACTAGTCAGTAAAGAAGACCACAAGAATGACTATGAATGTTGTAATAACAATTTCAAATATATTATTAAATTATAAAAATATTACTTTTTAAATTTGATTTGCCATTTAAAAAGTAGATAGTATCAAATTTTCTTGACACTATACTATAGTACTACATTTTCTTGATGACTAAAAACAAAGTAAAATTGCCATTGAAGTTTCCCAAAACTAAAAAAGTTTAAGCAACCTCTGCACTCAAGTTGAAAAAGGTTGCCTACTGTTTTTTGGGACGAAGGGATGTCATTTTGGTTGATTACATGGATCGTGGATCAAGAATTACAGCTGACATTTACTGCAAAACGCTCACCAAACTGAGATGTGCGAAACTGTTGTTTGGCGTAATCCTTTTTCACGACAATGCACACACCGCTGCCTTAACCAAAAAGACGATTCAAGATTTTCTTTGGAAACCTTTTGACCACCTCCACGTAGTCCTGACCTTGCATCTAGCGACTACTTCTTGCATTTGAAAAAGTGGCTTGGAAATTACTGTTTGAAAATGACAAACTCAAGGCTACCATTGTCAACTGGTTCAATTCCCAGAGGGTGAACTTCTGTGCAGAGGGATTAAAGAATGTGGTGCAGCATTACAAAAAGTGAGGAAAAGTGAAGTAGATATGTAGTAAACTAAAACTGTAAGTAAAAACCTTTTCTCACGTTAATAATCAGACGTCCCTTACTTTATGAATATGCCTCATAATTACAAAATGAAAGTTCCTGTGACACCATCAAATAATAATATATCGATATTGACAAACTCACAGGAAATTTAATGCACAAAATTGAAAACAACCACAGTGGCATAAACAAACATACAGTGGAAGTGAAGTCAGATATTACACTACTGGTAACACTCTCAAGGTATGTTAAAGAGACAATAATTGTTGTAGGTTATATCGTTGCTGAACTAGAAGTTCTTCCGGAATGCACGTCTATCCAAAGCTGCATTAGTGACTATCCAAGTTTTTTCTCTCTTCCAAACTCTTGGTATGTTCTAATATTGGGTAGGGCTAGTGACATTTACGTGCATATTGTTAAAGGCTTAAAACAGGTTCTGCTGTTTACCTTAGGAAAGAAAGAAAATGGAACTGAATACTAACTGATTTTGCAAATTCAAATATTCATGGAAGCTGATTTTGTAATAAAGCAAAACCATTAAAACTACTGTTCATCAACTTTAGAGCTTTAAAAGTTAATTTGTAGTATTAGGGCAACAAACTTTTTTTAGTTAACTCGTTAACAGATTCAGTGATTGAAATCATTGAGAGCATTATTAAAATTGAAGCTAATACAGTTTTACATAAATTTAGTCAAGGATTAGATAAACAAATAGAAATTTAAAGACTATTGGTAAGTATTTAGAATATCAGTTATAAAAGTAAGCATCAAAATCCTTTTTAAGGCTTTATTTATATTTTTAGCATATGTTGCACGTAAACGTAATTAGCCCTACTTGATACTAGAACGTACCAAGGGTTTTTACCATCAGTGTTGCGATATTTAAAACTGATTAACACAATAGTCAGTCAATAAGTAAAATATGAATGAAATTTATAGAATAGAATGAAATCTGTGCTAGTACATTTATAATGGAAAGACATGCAAATCTTAAAAATATATTTTCAAAAACACATGAGAGCAAATAAATATTTAAAAAATATCAGTAATGTAGCACATCATTTATTAAAAAACAAACAAAAAATAACTAATAAGCAACAAAACATGAGTATAATTAAAATTAATTATACATTATTAGTAATGTAGAAACAGGGCATTTTGGAAAATTATTATATATATTAATATATAAAGAAACATTAATTAAAGAATTCGCTAAAGTGAATAAAAAAATTAGACTTTGTATAGAGAATAATTTAATTTCAGGATGACTGTAACAGCCAAACCAGAAGCAATAATTCATATTACTCTTATCTGAATGTTGATAAAGTTAATTGGCTATTTTAAACTTATGAGAAAATGTTTTACTAAGTACTGCATGCAGGAACTGAAGATGCAGGGCATCTTTGAAAATATTATTACTCTATTAAATAAAAAGGTAATAGTAGAATATTTTCTGGCTTTGGAAGTTAAATATTCTATCAGATTTCAGAATAGTAGAAATTAAAAACACATGTTGAAGATAAAACATTTTTTTTAAATAGTATAATATATAAAATTCAAACATTTGAAAATATAATATAAAACATACAGCTGATTAAGACAATTCATAAAGAAGTTCAACTTTTCTAATAACTTTGAAGATAAAATATAATTTAGTTATTGGACACACACATACAGGTTATAAAATTTTAACATGCTTAGATAATATAACATATTTCAAATTTTTATTATTCTAATTATATCAATGTTCAAATCAGTGGAAAGAAAATAATTTATTTGCATTCATGGGGAAATCTTTTAAATGGTTTGTTAACTGATTGAAAATGAAAACAGAAGGACAATAAGGTTCTTTCTTGATAAGCCGAAGTATTGTGTTGAGTTATATAATATAATGTCTGGTTTGGTAGAAGGAGAAATTGTTATTTTTTAAGAATAACTGATCATTCTTTTTATCAATGATCGCACATTCATGAACAAAAGCACAAGATAAGTTAACATTTTTATTTCTAAAAATTGATTTACAAAATTCATACTTATGGGTACTAGATAATGGATCTGACAGCCCATTTTTGAATTTTAAAGAAGATGGAGCCACAAAAATAATTATACTTTAGATGGGGATGTCTATAAGCATAATATATATTTAATAATGTTTACTGTTTTATCAAGGTTAAGATGTTTTAAAGCAAAAGAGTATGGATTTTTTTTGTAAGAAACAAAATTAATTTGATCATCCCATAAGAACTTAACACCTCACCCAAAAATAATGTAATGGAACACCCAGGAATTTTTCTTGATGGATAACAAAAATAGAACTGTTATCATTAATGTAAATTCTATTCCCATGACATCAATTTGTATTCAAGAAGTACAGTGCAACAGTACTATCCATATTTAAAATTAAATGTTTACAATCCATCCAGTGAATTATTTTTTGGCTTGCCATTGTAAAATTTTCAATTCCTTTTAAATAATTATTTTCAAATATAGATACAGTTGTGTAGTCTGTGAAGAGGGTTGCAACAAATGGCTCAAGATTTTGAAGCACATCATTAAAAAATTTGTTGATGTTTTGTGATTTGTTAATACATCTGACCAGTCGACATTCAAAAATAAATACATAAGCTTAAATAAATATTGCAGGCACTAGTTACATATTGTAAAACAAAGCATATAAGAATTATTCTGCAAATATACAAAGTGAATGTAAAGCTGCAGTCAGCAATTAAGAGCGAGAGTAAACTAGGAAAAAAATATGGGAATGTTATTCAAAACAAAGATAAAAATAAATTACCAATAGATTGTAGGGTAATGGTAAATTTTGTGAAAAAAAGTTTTTCAAGTTGGAAAAAAGCATTAATTTTTATGGTCTGCCTAACTATTTTGTTCACACCATAATCTAAACCCTTTGACTTGTTTAAAATATAATGTTCTTGTGTCATATGTTTCCTGGTTTATTACAGATTTAATTGTTGATGCCTTTAGTAAAAAAAAAAAATAAGATAAGGAAACCTAATAATTATTAGTAACTTTAAGTTTTTCTATTAAAAAAAAAAAAAAAAAAAAAAAAAAGTAGGGAGTGTGTGTACCAATCAGATCATTCAGCACATAAAAAAAAATACTATTAACTACATACTGTTACTGTATACTGTATATACTACATACTACTGTATACTGTTAACTACAGTATACTATACTGATTCTGTGTATACTAGGTTCATTCCTTTGCAGTGTTATACTGAATGATTTAAATCAGTTTTGTAGCCTGATACAATACAAGTTTAATTTATTAATTCAACTAAAATAAAAATACAATCTCAGCATAAGATTAAATGGTGCATAGCATTAATGGTTTTTAGTTTAGTATTAAACGTAGGAGAGATGCAAAAGAAAATATTGCCTGACTTAAGAATGGTGGAAAATGAGGTTGGTAAAGTTAAATTTTTTTTTAGATCCACTTCTTTCTTGAAGAACTGTTATAAGGTTTTTATGTATTAAACTGTTAATTCTTGTTTATATACTAATAAAATTTTGAGCTACTTTGAAATTAGCAGTTTGCCATTTATTTTAGTTCTTTTCAAGGCCATATAAATTAAAGAGTTCACACTTAAGTTTTGGGGCCAGTCACCACCGCAAAAAATTAATGATATAGAACAAACTTTATAATAAATGTTGTATAAATTATTTGTTAAATTACAGATTATGGCTACTATTGCTTTGTGTATTTTTTATACACTAAAGGAAAAAATAATTTAAATAACTGCAGTCCAAGTCCAACTTTAATAATTACATTCTCAGGATGTCAGTTTCTTGATCTGGTTCTAGCTAAATAAAAAAACTAGAAAAACCAGTTAAACTTCAGTAGATAAATATATAATTAATTTACGCAGCCTTTGCCTACCAGGATAGTGTCTTAGAAAAGTTTAAAAAGAAAATTTTGCAACTGTTTATAAAGAAGTTCATTTTAAATTATTAATCTATTCCTGAAATGTGATAGATTTTTAATTTATAACACTTGTTTTATAACTGTTATATGATTTTTTAAATTTTATATATATTATTTTTTTTATTTTAAAATGCAATTTAAAGATATTGTTAAAGGGATTTTTATATCTGGTAACAACCACTGTGAAAAAGTATTTATGACCAAGTTCTATTTTAACAGTAAATAGATAACAAATGAATAAATATATTACAAAAAACAACATAATTATTAAAAAAAAAAAACTTTCTTTTTGGTTAAACTAAAACATTAAAATAGTTCATAGCTTGGTTTTGTGGAGAAATTAATACATTTTTTTTTTTAGAAATAAATTACTATATTTTTTAAGCAAAGATATATTCATAAATATAAAAACCTGGAAATTTTACATAATTTTTTTACAATTATGTGTTTAACAAATATATCTCTATATATTATATCTCTCTCAGTAACTATATTTAGAAAATTGGCGTCTTTCCTCAACAGTAGTAAGGATAAAAATAAATCTTTCAAAACAGCAGACACTTGAACATTAATTTATGAAGAAAGATTAAAATTTAGGATACAAGAACTGTGTAAAAGAAAGAAAGAAGATAGAATTAAGGGGAATTTGGCAATTTTAAGTAAGGAAGACCAATATTGCTAGATAATTTGGCTCTAAAATAGATTAATTAGATACAAACTTTAATTGTCATTAAAGAATAGGCTCAATCAGGAAACTTACTATATTAGGAAACTTACAGTGACATAAAATCCATTGATTAATAACAGCATTTGCTTATAACTAAATACCTCAGGAATTTTAAATATATTCAGAAAAAACATTAATTGGGAAAGAACAATAAACACTTTTCTTGTTTAAATTTTAACATAAATAATATGTTTAATGTAGTTAAATTTTTGTTACCTCACTTTATTGAGATTCTATTTTATTTAACACTAGTAAGAGTGACTAGACTGAGTAGGAGTAAAAGTAGAAAGAGTAACATCTAAGTCAACCTTTCATTTCTGAGCTTTTTGGGATGATTGATTTGTTTTTTTTATTAATAGAGGTATTAATATATATACCAGAGGCATTTATATATATATATATATATATATAATCATTAAGAAAAATAAAGAACACCAGGGCATGTTCTACGTATGAAAATAAATAATTACCCCATGTTCATATAAATTCATACGAATTTTACTATTCTAGAACAAAGAAAATTAACGGCTTATTCCTAATGTGTACTAATTACATTGGATATCAGCTGATATTTATTTATTATCATTACCAACATGACAAAGCTGTAATACTATCATGAAGACAATTTTAAAGTGAATTTGAGATATTTAATTTCAGATTAGTTCTTATTACAGTTATATTATACCAGGTGATTCAAAGAAACGGGAAATTTTGAAAGTTGTGTTGGTAGCCGTGGGTGATTGGTACTACTTGATAAGTGGCGTCAGCCTCTCTAACCTAACCTGCCATTTAGTTGTCATGGATCCTTGGAGTGGTGCGCAACGTGCATTTGCAATCAAAGCGTTTTACAAAAACAATGACAGTGTGGAAGGAACGCGTAGAGAATTTCACCGTCATTTTAATCGGGGACGGCACGACCGTGTTCCATCAGCACATGTAATTAAAACATGGATATCTAATTTTGAGGAAACTGGTTCGGCATAAAGTGACCGTGTGGTGTGCTATGTCATCTTACGGTGTTACAAGCCCTTATTTTTTTGAGGATGACAACGGTCTGGCGATTACAGTGACGTCGGCTCATTACGTAGCCATGCTTGAAACCTTTGTTGTGGAACAACAAAAGAGATTTCCACCAATTCTTAACACAGCCTGGTTTCAACATGACGGAGCAACGTCACATACTGCACGAATATTGATGGCAGCTGTACACTGATTGTTTCGACAACGTGTCATTTCACGAAATGGTGACATTAGATGGCCTCCCAGATCGCCTGATCTCTCAGCTTGCGATTACTTTTTGTGGGGTCACCTTAAAAGCAAAGTGTTTCACAGTAGACCTGCTGGTCTACTGGTCTGGTCTACTGCTGGTCTAAGAACTGAAGGAAAA